>NC_090188.1:3050040-3730040 GCF_024679245.1 Pseudorasbora parva | reverse complement strand
CTTCATCATAATTTAAGTATCACAGATTTCAGTATTACTCAACTTGGTTGTGTGCCAGTCAGAATTTAATATAAAATGGCTTTTAAATTTTAATTCAATCCCTGAATGTGAATTGAAGTTGCAAATACAATGTGATTAAATGTTTATCTAAGAAAGTAGAGTTTAAATTATTGGAAATTTGAAAGAAATTCAAAAATGGATGGTTGGAAGGAATGGACGGGCGCGGACTGGATGAATGGCTAGAAAGACAGACAGATTGGATGGATGGATGGATGCATAGGCGGAAAGAATGGATGGATAGGCAGACATGATGGGTAAATGGATGGAGAGACAGACAGGATAGATGGATGGATGGATGGATGGATGGATGGATGGATGGATGGATGGATGGATGGATGGATGGATGGATGGACAGACAGATTGGATGACTGGATGGATACAGATTGGATTAGTGGATGAATGGATGGACAGATTGGATGATTGGATGGATGGATGAATGGAAGGATGGATGGATGGACAGATTGGATGGATGGATGGATAGATGAATGGATGGATGGATGAATGGATGGACAGATTGGATGATTGGATGGGTACAGATTGGATTAGTGGATGGATGGATGAATGGAAGGATGGATGGATGGACAGATTGGATGATTGGATGGATGGATGAATGGATGGACAGATTGGATGGATGGATGGATGGATGGATCAATGGATGGACAGATTAGATGATTGGATGGATACAGATTGGATTAGTGGATGGATGGCTGGATGAATGGATGGATGGATGCATAGGCGGAAAGAATGGATGGATAGGCAGACATGATGGGTAAATGGATGGAGAGACAGACATGATAGATGGATGGATGGATGGATGGACAGACAGATTGGATGATTGGATGGATACAGGTTGGATTAGTTGATGGATGGATGGATGGATGGATGGATGGATGGATGGATGAATGGATGGATGGATGGATAGATGGATGGATGGATGGACAGACAGATTGGATGATTGGATGGATACAGGTTGGATTAGTTGATGGATGGATGGATGGATGGATGGATGGATGAATGGATGGATGGAGGGATGGACAGATTGAATGATTGAATGATTGGATGGATACAGGTTGGATTAGTTGATGGATGGATGGATGGATGGATGGATGGATGGACAGATTGAATGATTGGATGGATACAGGTTGGATTAGTTGATGGATGGATGGACAGATAGACAGGATGGATGGATGGCTAGATACATTGGATAAACAGATAAACAGAGAGATAGATTGAAATGCTATTCATTAAGTCCCATTCCTGTGGTGTGTGACCAATTCAAACTCACTCTGATGAACTGAAAGGAAGCCGGCTCTTCAACTCTTCTACTTCACCCGTGAGATTTTCCAGCACAGGACATCTCTAAAACTCCACTGGAGAATTTGCTGGCCTCCCTGATCTCTTCTCCCTGCCGTGGAGTCAGTTTTCCAGCATGCCTCTCCGTCTCACACGGAAAGTATTCCCACCGCTCCGAGAATGCCAAAGGAATTTTCGACAGAGACACACAGATCTGGTAATCCTGGAGTTAAGACCGTCTCAGGGCCAATATTGTGTTCGCTATCCTCCTCCTGAGGCCTTAAAATATCCCGCCGCATCAGCAGTTTCATCTGCGTCTCTTGGCAAGTTTAGACATCGCAGCAGCTGTTGCTCCGCTCACAGTTACCGCTCCGTCTACAATCTCCCCCTCAGATCAACCTGGATGTGACTTTAATCATGTAGGATGTGACTGGAATATCCCGGAGCCCCTAAAGGGACAAAAACTATGAGATGAGAGGAATATATTTCGACTCTTTTGTGTTTTCCAAGTGAACGCAAAGATTCTCAGGCGAACGCAAAACTATACCTCATAATTTTTTCCCTTCATGTGCTGTAGAACAGAGGTTTTCAAGCTTAATGATGCCAAGGACCCCCAATTATGATGAACCTTTATGAGAGACACCTCTTCCTAAAACCTATCTCTATATTTTTCTTTATGAAAAAACAAACAGTAAGTCATAGTAAGTGTGACATTATCAATACAACATATTGTTTCCAAACTTAAACTGGCTATATTTAATGCTGGATGTATAAACCTGAAGAACATTTTCAATTAAAAATGATTTGTATCAAATCTTTCGCAATAAATGCATGTAAACAAGCTTTCATACTGCGTTAGGAACTCTGCCTTAGTGAGATAAAGGGAGAAAACTCACTATAAAAGATGCAAGACAAACATATACAATTCTGGGAAGCGTGTATATGGCAAGAAAGGAGAGAAACATTTAGAAAATGAAATAGTTTATCCATTTTTGCTTAGCCTTTTTATTCCCAGAAATTTTCTGGGGACCCCTTAGAACCTTCTGGAGGACCCCTGGGGGTCCCCGGACCCCAGTTTGAAAACCCCTGCTGTAGGATATATCCTCTTACACTCCAGGGCCATTTTTTGGGGATTTCTGTCTGGATTTGGCCGACCCAAATCGAAAAGCCTCCCATACACACATACAGTGGTCTAGGTTCAAAATGTTGGTGTCATTTTACAGGAAACCCTTTGAAGTTACATAAAACACTGCTAAAAGTGATAAACATGTAAGTATATGTTGTGTAAGCTGTAATATATATATATATATATATATATATATATATATATATATATATATATATATATTTTTTTTTTTTTTTTTTTTTTTTTTTCATAAATTAATTTTTGATAGTGTGTAACTCAGCCCTGTGTGCTCTATGAACCTAAAAACAGTTTGGGCTGTTTCCACTAAATTACAGAAAATAGTGGAAAAAAGAAGTTTGTCTGTGTCATGTCGTATGACAGATTAAATCAAATCAAATGGGTCTGAAGGTATGACCCCCCCCCCCCCCCCCCCGACCCTGCTACCCCCCTCCACCACCATATACAGTGATATAAATGCAATATCCCAGTGTCATTAAATTAATTATACATGCTTGAAGCAGCCCAAAGAGTCTGCAGGGTCCTAGAGCACACATGGTCTGAGTTACACACTTTCAACAATTAATTTATATAAAAAAAATCAAAAAGCGCCAAATTTTTTGGGGGGTTATAACAGCTTAGACAACATATACTTACATGTTTATCACTTTTAGCAGTGTTTTATGTAGTTTTAAAGGCTTTCCTGTAAAATGACACCAACATTTTGAACCTAGACCACTGTATGTGCTTTTCAATTTGGGTAGGCCATATCCAGGGGGAAATGACATCAGAGTAATTTAGTGTAAATACATTACTTTGTGTAAAACAAATGCCAAAGTGATGCATATCTCCAGAAAGTAGACTCTAAGCTTTCAAATGGTACCACATTGACATCATAGCTCCTCCATAAACATTTCAAATGGAAAGTATATACAGGACGATGTCATTCCCGTCCCTGCACAGGGTCCTCTGAGTTTAGGTGGATATAATACATCAGTTCATTCCAGACCAATTATTTAATTGGAGAAGCGGCATAATCAGCATCTTTATCTCTAAAAATATCCTTCAAACAACATGCATTTACCTGAGAAGCAAATCATATAAGAAAAGACGATAAGAGACAGATAAATGCCTTTGTCAAGTGCATTATTAGACTAACAAAGTGTCCAAGTTGCATGTCTAAAAATAAACAAAATGGCTGTAAATAAAATGGCAGAATATCCTCCGGATCCCTGAACATCTGACTTGAATAACAGCACAGGGGAGACATCGATCCGTTAAAAATGGCTCAGAGTATTTTTACAAATCCAATAAACGCAGCAGAGAAATGCACGCGGCGTGCCAAACGTCTGAGCGCCTCACTGGGGTCTGGACGTGTCAGAAAAGAGCAGCCATGAATAGCCTGACGAAACCGGCTGAGAACATAATATAAAATAACCAGATAAAAAAAGTTTGTCTCAACAAACTTTAAGTTGGCTCGAGAAAGCCAGACCAGAAGGTTTGAAAGTTATAAAATCATGGTTTTCAAGTTTGGAAGTAGTTTAAAGTTAGATTAATAGAAAGATTGCTAGCATGTTTTAACACATTGTTAACATTAATTAGCATTTTGCTAGCCTGAATTAACACATTGTTAACATTAATTAGCATTTTGCTAGCCTGAATTAACACATTGTTAACATTAATTAGCATTTTGCTAGCCTGAATTAACACATTGTTAACATTAATTAGCATTTTGCTAGCCTGAATTAACACATTGCTGGTGTGAATTGGCATTTTTTTCAAATTGGAAGCATAAATTAGGAATTTCCTAACATATTTTAACATGTTGCTAACATAATTTAACATAATTTATCTAGCTTGATTAGCATGTCACTAGCATTGGTTTAACATGTCATTAGCATGAATTAGCACATTGCTAACTTGAATTTACAAATTGCTAGCATGATTTAACATGTTGTTGGCTTGATTAGCATGTTGTTAGCATGATTTAACACTGCTAGCATGTTGCTAACACGATTAAACATGTCAATAGCATTATTTAACATGTCAATAGAATTATTTAACATTTCGCTAGCTTGATTAGCATGTTACTAGCATGATTTAACATGTCACTAGAATTAATTAGCACATTGCTAGCATGATTTAACATGTTGTTAGCATGGTTTAAAATTGCTAGCATGTTGCTAACATGATTTAACATGTCGTTAGCATTTGTTAACATTTTGTAAGCTTGATTAAGCACATCACTAGCCTGATTAGCACATTTGCTAGCATGTTGCTAACATGATTTAACAAATTGGTAACATGTCGCTACAATAAGTTAGCATGTTGATAGCATGATTTTGCACGGTGCTAACGTGATTTTACATTGCTAGCATTATTTAACATGTAGATAGATAGATAGATCCCATTGAATTGGACCCATTCAAACAAACCAATTACTGGGTTTGTCTATTTTCAACCCAACTTGAGTTGTTTTTAACCCAGAGTCAGTTTCCCTACACTCTAAAGAATGCTGGGTTAAAAACAACTCAAGTTGGGTTAAATATGGACATACCCAGTAATTGGGATGTTTCAATAGGTCCATTCATTGTGGGTTCAAACATCCCAATTCCTGGGTTTGTCCATTTTTAACCTAACTTGGGTTGTTTTTAACCCAACATTCTTTAGAGTGCCGACAACTTAACAGAGCCATTCCTCGATCGTTCACTCTAAAAAATTCTGGGTTAAAAACAACCCAAGTTGGGTTGAAAATGCACTAACCCAACAATTGTTTTAACCCAATGGCTGAGTTGTTTTAACCCAGCCATTGGGTTGTCTTAAGCAACATTTAACCCAACCGCTGGGTTAAAACAACTCAACCGCTGGGTAAAATCAACCCAATTGTTGGGTTAGTGCATTTTCAACCCAACTTGGGTTGTTTTTAACCCAGCATTTTTTAGAGTGTTCCGGTCAGGCTTTCTCAAGCCAACATAACATTTGTCTTGACTAACTTTCTTATCGTTGTGCTTTTATTTTAACCTGGACAAGAGATTAATCTGTTTATGTCCTCTAGTAGTGCACTCTAAAAAATGCTGGGTTAAAAACAACCCAAGTTGGGTTGAAAATGGACAAACCCAGAAATTGGGTTGTTTGAACCCACAATGAATGGACCCATTGAAAATGGACCCATTTTTAACCCAACTTGAGTTGTTTAACCCAGCATTCTTTAGAGTGTAGAGAAACTGACTCTGGGTTAAAAACAACTCAAGTTGGGTTAAATATGGACATAACTAGTAATTGGTTTGTTTGAATGGGTCCAATTCAATGGGTTCAAACAACCCAATTTATTTTTAACCCAACTTGGGTTGTATTTAACCCAGCATTTTTTAGAGTGTGTGTAAATCTGGTGTGTGATAGAGTGGTGTCAGCACAGGGTGAGGACAGGCATCTCTGCTGCTCTTGTAATGCGTGTCATGCATACTGGGGCAGGGTGCAGAATTTTCCAGAAGCAGCTGCACACACAGGGAATCTCTCGCTCTCCTTCTCCTCTTCCACTGCATTGTTGGCAGCGAGCCGAGGCTTACTAGAGCAAAACTCGTCCAGACCCAGTGACACCAGCCATCGCTCAACACACGCCCTCATCTGACCCAACACGCAGGCGCCGCTGAGGTCTGATCCCTGAGCATCAACTGAGCAATCGCACAGAGATCCGCAGCTCTTGGCCCGGTTCATGTTACTCATAGAAGGGAGGAATGAAAATCCATCACATTCTACTCATCATTCCGATCACGCATTCGGCAGCTATTCCGTCCAACACAAAAGGAAACATTTGAATTTAAAACTCTAATTTAACTATTTAAATGTCTGCAAAGTTCTTCTCTATCCACTTGTTAAAGGGTTAGTTCATCCAAAAATGAAATTTCTTTCATTAACGACTAACCCTAATGTCGTTCCACACCCATACGACATCCGATCATCTTCACACACAGTTTAAAGGGGGGGGTGAAACACTCAGTTTCAGTCAATCTCATGTCAGTCTTGAGTACCTATAGAGTAGTATTGCATCCTTCATATCTCCGAAAAGTCTTTAGTTTTATTATATTTATAAAAGAAATATGGGCTGTACCGAGTCTTTCCGGAAAAAAACGAGCGCCTGGAGGCGTATCAAGTGGGCGGAGCTGAAGAATGATGAGCACACACAAAGCGGTGACGTCCTCAAGCGTGGAGAAGAAAACGCTACCCTAAATAAACCATGGTGGCTATCAATCAGATTCAACTAATACAGATATGATCCAGAATCAGATCCGGAGGCTGAAATAAACTGAACAGGAGAAACAACAGCAGGACATCCGTCTCTGTGGTATGGACTGTATTTAGTGGCCTGTCAACATTTGTGTGTGTTTACTCGCAGTTTATGAGGACATGATTCGGTTTTTGGACTATTGTCTGCGACTAAACCTTAGCAGTAGCAAGCAAAACGGTTTTGCACGTCAGACTAGTGTAACGTTATACAGAGAACAACAAGAACGAGAACGCTAGGTTTATGTTTGGGTGGTTTTACAATAATCAAACTGACACCTATAGTGGTCAGCTAAACAAATGTATTTAAACACACACCATAGATTGCATGCTCCATTGATAAATTAACTGTAACGCTATACAGGATCGTGTCGTTTACTGATGTTTACTCACGCGACGATAGCCAACAACAGACATTTGAAGCAGTTTTACTCATCGCCTGCTTCCAAAGCATGACCGTGAACCTTTATCGCTGGGACCGCTCCGTCAAAAACACACTTCTTTGGTAACTGTTGATTTCGTGAAGTCCTGAGACAGCAGTGACTGTGGAGATCCACTTTTGCGACACGATTAAAGCGTGATGTTGTGACGCTTCCCGTCATTTCTGCGTTCAAATCGGTTCAAATGCAGCGCTGCCTTCCCGGAATGCTGTGCTGAAGCGCTGAAGTCGCTCGACGTCACCCATAGGAATAAAGTGGAGCGCCGGCGTGACAAGT
Source organism: Pseudorasbora parva (assembly GCF_024679245.1). Classification (NCBI taxonomy): domain Eukaryota; kingdom Metazoa; phylum Chordata; class Actinopteri; order Cypriniformes; family Gobionidae; genus Pseudorasbora; species Pseudorasbora parva. The sequence continues at coordinate 3,722,567 of NC_090188.1, read as the reverse complement.
GTTCACAAAGTGCTTTTCGTTTTATTTCGAGTCTGAAGGGGAGTATGCTAATTATGTACAGGAGCTCAATCTTTATCATGGCCGGTTCTGCACTTACTTTCTTAAGTCTGTGAGACAATTTGAGGATCTCATCCCGAGATGGCAGCGCATCTGACGAGACAAACCGCGCACTTCAGGGAACCATTCGATCCGGTCTGTTTCCAGTTGAGTCACAATCTAAACATTTAAGTGCCACAGACATCCTGATGGCAACACATTCACTTTCCATAATCGCGGACATACGGTTAAAAAAACGATTTATAAAAGGTTAACTTAAGTTACAGCTGCAGATGCACAGCTTTGACTAGACCTACAGCTGTAATCTCATGAGATATGCCATACCTGGCAAAGGTTAATGTTGAGTGAATAGCTCGTGACATCAACTGGACATTTCGTCACCTTTGTTTCCTTGTATTTTATTGATTGAAGCCGTTTTTGACGCCGCTAGAGTAAAAAAAAATCGAAACTGAAATGGAAAAAATAAATGTCGCAGCACATTCGCTTTCGGTGTGGAAGCGCGCATTACACAAACAGCTGACCAAAAAAATAAAACCATCGTGCAAATTATTCGTGCGTCAAAATCGCTTCCAGTGTGAAAGGGCCTTTAGTCAGAGGGCTTTCTGTTCTTTGAATGTAAGTGTATGCACACTATACTGTCCATGTCCAGAAGGTAATAAAAACATCATCAAAGTAGTCCATATGAGACATCAGTGGGTTAGTTAGACTCTTTTGAAGCGTCGACAATACATGTTGGTCCAAAAATAACAAAAACTACGACTTTATTCAGCATCGTGTTCCTCAAATAAAGATTCAAACTGTCGTGAATCATGATTCAGATCGCCAAATCTATTTGAGGAACACGGAAGAGAAGACAATGCTGAATACAGTCGTAGTTGTTCTTATTTTTGGACCAACATGTATTGTCGACGCTTCAAAAGAGTCTAACTAACCAGCTGATGTCACATATGGACTACTTTGATATTTCATTACCTTCTGGACGTTTCATTACCTTCTGGGGTCTACGGAAAAAATGGTGTTTGGGGGGTAAAATGTCTGTTATTTTGGCATGGTTGTCTGCTAAAATTCGCATTCCTGGGTCTATATATCCCATAATTGAGGTCACTTCAACCCGCGGACATGGAAAACAACCTGCTGGAAAAAAAAACGCAGACTTGGCCACACAGTGCAGTTGAGAATTTCAGTTCAAAACATTTGACAGCTAACATTATGCGTCGTTGAAGTCTTTCCTAGGTCAGTTGAAACACGCCCCATAATCACAGCCCAATCAGACTCATATTCTGACTATAGTTGAGTATAACCACATCAGGCTAATTAAAAACAGCAAACAGGTTTAGGGTTTTTGGGATTTTGGGCTTAATAAAGACTCTCACTGATTGTTCCAGGTTTTTTCTCATTTAAAAAATGCGAAACTCTGAAGAAGTGACTCAACCAATTCCAGTGAAAGCACCGACTAGCCTGTGATCTCAGCTGTACTGCGGCTCTCTGAACTCACACACCTGCGAGGCTCCGCCCACACGCCGCTATTTTCAGTTCTCTTCATGCCTCGTGATTGTGTAATGCTCTTGAGGCTTCTTTTGAGAGCACACCTGTTAGTGGCATGCGATGACAGAGCTCGACGAGGGCCTATTTTTGCTCTGAAAACTGAGCCGGGTACAACAAAGCGAGGGAGGGGAAACATACAGCAGAACCCCGGCGACCCCGAAGGGAGGAGCGGCAGATGTAGTGTCTTTGATATCTTGGCTGTTGCGGCTGCTCAGTTGATCCTAGTGGGTTACATAACACAATGCTGGCAAGAAGAGTGTCTTTTTTTTGTTCTACACTTCATTCTTTCTCGCCTTTTGATGCTTTAAAGCACAACTGCAACTGATACTTTGATTTGAGCGACAAGTGTACTGTTTTTAAGCATTTAAACGGACAGTGTGTGTCAGAATGAAATACATAGCCGGAGGGTTGAACATGGGCGTCTGAACAATTGTGTGTGTGTGGGACAAGACCCACCCACTTTTTACGACCAATGATATTTGACCCACTCACTTTTATCATCTCTTATACAGCACATGTCTGTTTACCCACCTCTAACTGATAAACACTTATTATTAAACACGTTAGATGCTATTTTCCACTTTTCTAATATTTTCTTCATTTTTATTAAAAATAAATGCCTTTCTGAGATTTGTGATGGGAAAAGGGAGTAGAGCGAGTGTGGCAACAGGCGGATTCAAACTTTGGATCGATTTGCATCAAAATTTGATGACATGTGTCTTACCCCAACAATGAAAAAAAAAAGTTTGTAAAAATAGGGCACAATGTACTGTATAAATATGAAGGAATCTTCCGTATTGGTTTTTTACAGGTGTTTTACCTGTATTTGGAATTACACATTGTATTAGTTTGTGTTTTAAGAGTTAACGGAAATTTCAGTAAAATTATTGGATAATGTACTGGCAGAAAATGACCAGAACATTTTCCGTTTTTATTTTTTACAGTGTACACTATAGCCACGTAGCCTGGACGCCAGCCGAACTTAGTTAACTTAGAAATTAGAAAGTTAGAACTTAGAAAATGTTTAGGTCGGGCAGTTCGGTCTGGCCTCGCTCCATAGAGGAGTAATTATCCACGAACAGAAACGGTTCAGACCAATAAAATCCTCAGGGCGGGCTTTAGACGATGATGGACAGATGATCAACAGTAACATAATCATCACGTCATCAAAGGGGCTTGGGTTATATTTGTTCGAATCCTAAACGGAGAGCTTGTTTGTATCTGCATCACCTTCACTATTCCTCTCAGAAATGATGATCATGTTGGGTAAGTACTCTGAGTATCATTACATTCTTTAATTTTTTTACAAAACCGTCAAAGATCGTTTATTTCAGCGCGTGTGCAGACAGGGTTGCCAAGTTTTTACAACAAAACCCACCAACTACTAGCCCTAAACAATAGCTCCTGGGGGGTTCTCCGGGGAAAAATGGTGTTTGGGGGTAAAATGTGTGTTATTTTGGCAAGGTTGCTGCTAAAATTCGCACTCATGGGTCTATATATCACATAATAGTCTCTTCAACCCACGGACATAGAAAACAACCCGCGGAAAAAAACGCGGACTTGTCAACACAGTGCAGTTGAGCTCTGTTGACATTTGACAATGCGTCGCTCCGCTGCTCTGATTGGTTGTAGGTTCAGAGCCGACCCAAGCCTTCATGGGGCCCTAAGCAGAATTTTATTTGGGGACCCCTTGGTACCGATTGACTATTGTCAATTCTTAATAATAATCGCACACCCATTATCAATTTTATTAGTTGTAGCTGTGTTGCTTACATCATTTCTGTCTGTCATGTTTTTACCCTTATACGGTTTTTAATTGTAAAAGTAGCAAACCCACAAGAGTGCTCAGATGTTCATTTTTACTTTAATATTCAAAGTCTTACAGTACAGTTCAGACTGGGATAGTTTTTTTTTTCACCTGTAAGTCTAATGATAAATATGCTCACAATTCTTTACCCCAGGATTCTTTGATGAATAGAAAGTTCAAAAGAACAGCATTTATCTAAAATAGAAAGCTTTCAAAGAATCATAAAAAAGACGTTTACACAACTGTTTTCAACATGACAATAAAAAATAAATGTTTCTTGAGCAGCCAATCATCATGAGAATAATCTGTGAAGGATCATGTGACAGCGAAGACTGGAGTAATGATGCTGAAAATTCAGCTTTGATCACAGCAACACATTACAATTTACTTGACACATAGCACATATTCATATCAAATATGAATATCATATATATCATAGAAACCAGCTATTATATATTGCAACTGTTTTCACTGTAGTTTTTTATCAAATAAATGCAGCCTTTGGTGAGCATAAGAGACTTCTTTTAAAACAAGAAATGGTGGATTTCTTTCAAATATTAAGCAAAGCTTTTATTTTGGCGGAAATTCACGCAGATGACATTAGTACTTCTATTTGTTGACAACAACATATAAATGATTCTCTTTACGAATTTGGGAAGGTTTTTTTGGGAAGAACGAATTTGCATTGCCTAAAAAAAAAAGAAGATATTTTTGAGCGACTCAAACTACAGCACTTGCAGAGAAGCATATAGAGATGCTTCTCTGTAGAAACTGGAAGCTAAGCTGTACTCCGTCCAAAACATGCAGCCTGTCAAATAAGATATTTGCACTAAACCAAAGCCATTCCCAAATCCATCCATTCATTAAAAGGTTACAGTGCAACTGACGAGTAACGCCGTTTCAGCGCCGATTTTTTTCTCGCACTGTTGACTTTGAACCCTGACGAACAAGCTGTAGCAGTCGATGGCACCGCGAGCTCGTGCAGCGCTGTCTGAATCAATCCGTGCATATATTAGAAAACGTAACATTTTGCAGTTTATTTAGCCTAGTAATTGTTTTAAGGCCATTTTGCGATATCAAACATAAAGGAACATAGCTGCAGCAAGAAGTCATTTTAAGTGCTCTTGGGGGCCCTCCGGTGGCCAAGGGGGCCCTAAGCAGCCGCTTAGTTCGCTTATGCCTTGGGCCGGACCTGTGTAGGTCTATCCAATTAAAGTCTTTCCTGGTTGGGTTGAAACACGCCCCATAATCACAGCCCAATGGAGCATCAGACTCATATTCTGACTAGAGCTGAGTATGACCACGTCAGACTAATAGCCACGGTGAATAACTCAGTGATTTCCGTGATTTTGTCTGGCCCAATCACTCTTTTAGTAAACGGCGGTATATTTGGGTTATTTAAAGTAAATAGCATCTAACGTTACTCCAGTAAAAAAAAAAAATCTGAGAGGACCCACTCACTTCTAAGCCCTGTCCACACGGAGACGGGTTCAGCTGAATACATATACATTTTGTACCGTATCAGTGTTTCGTCCACACGGATCTGCCGTTTTGGAAGCATAAATCCGATATTTTTTGAAACCGGGTCCAAGAGTGGATAAATCTGAAAATGACAATCTTCCGTTTTCATGTGTACAGCGAATCCGTATATTTTCTGAAACGGTGAGGTCATCACACTACGTCCAGCACAGTGAAAGAGTTAAGGGACACTGGGCATGAGCACATCAATATCGCGTCATTTAATTACCGTATCTGCATTATTGTAAGGGTATGTTTTGGGTTGGGGTAGGTGTAAGCATTAATAAAACACATCTGTTAAGTAGCAAATGTATTTATTGTTATTTTATTGTGAGATTTTGCCTCACCTCCGACCACTGCTATACCCCTTCTAGCCACAACTCTTCTTCTCCGTTTTTAGTGTATTTCTGTGGCAGAATTACAGCGCCACACACTGGCCTGGCATGCAAACTACTTCGTTTTTAGTCGGTTTCAGTAATCTCATGTGGATGCATATGTTTCTTGAAACGAGGAAATAAAAAAGATCGGATTGGGAAAGCTCTGGCTTCGTGTGGACGGGGCCTTAATTTGCTTCTGACGCCCATGGTGTTATGTATCCGTGCTCATGATATAAGAGGATTAGCAATCTCTCCCGTATATCCGTACCTTCTCTTAGGGTGCCGTGTGGCCCGGAGCTGATGGACAGGAATAGCTCGTCTCCAATCCCAGGCTCCTTCACGGCAGTGTTATCTGACATCAACAGCAAACGGCCCGCGGCTATTTCAGGACACGTTCTGAGTGTTATCTCGTCTGTCCTAAATGGAGTAGACAAAATTAGTGACATCAATCTTCTGGCATCAGTTTTGGTCTAACAGCAGAATGAGTAATCATAATGATCGAGCGTTAATCAAAGAGGCTGTTTGCATGATCAGATAAGGGCAGTTGTGTTTTGTACAGACTCAGACGCTGTATTCATATCAAACCTTAATGACATCCCTGCATCCACATATTCCAACAAAACTGGAAATAAAAAAATACAAAAATGTAAAGTCAGCAGATTCTTTTCCAAAATGGTAAAAGTAAAATGTGCTAAAATACAACAAAAGAAAAAGATGTAAATTATGTCATATGGATGAAATATTTATTTTTAATAAACTAAATACATTAAAAACAAATTTCTAACAATAATACTTGTATATACCGTATATATATATATATATATATATATATATATATATATATATATATATATATATATATATATATATATATATATATATATATATATATATATATATATATTCAGATTTATATTCAGATTTACATTTATATATTCACAAATTACATATTTCCTGTTTTGCCCTTTCATTATATATATGCAAATATAAATATTTTATATGAATAGAATTTAAAAAAAAGCATATTAAAAACTTTATATATAGAAAATGCACTTACTTTTTACTTAATACTATATGCTTTATAGGTTTAAATTAATACATACGTATACACACAAATTGATAAATATATACAAATTAAATTAATTATTATTAAATATTTATATCTATATTATTTTGTCATATGGATTTTAGCAAAAAAAATAAAGCATTTATTTGTAACAACAACACAACTATATATATATATATATATATATATAAATTGCAAATAAAAATATTAATATACGAATAAACATTAATATATATATATATATATATATATATATATATATATATATATATATACTTTTTATTAATGTTTATTTTTTAATGTTTATATATATATATATATATATATATATATATATACACACACATTCAAATAGATACAATTATATATATATATATATATTTTTTTTTTTTTATATATATATATATATTTTTTTTTTTTATACAAATTGTGGGAAAAAATGTATAATTATGGTTGATAAAAAATATTTATCAATTGGAAATGGTCTCCATTCACCCACCATTGGGCTGGTGTTGCAAAAAGTAAACTAGTCGGACCATTTTCTCTCTCTTCCAGTTTGTGTGAAATCCTCATCAGCACTCTTTTATCCAGTGACACCTCAGCTCAAGTCGAGCACTGATGCTCATAACAGCTGCTCTGAGCGGGACGGCTTTGGATCTACTCATTCAGAGCTCCAGGTTTCTGATTTGGCAGCAGCTCGAGATTCAAAATGGAAACAGTGGAAGCACGCGGGCGCTTTTGATGTCCACAAAAAGAAGTGTGGCGTGTATGGATGGGCTGGAAGACGGAGCTCTAATTTCTATTTTTAAAGGCCTGGTTTTCTAATGTGGTTATAGATGAACTGACAGAGCATTAGAGGTCAGTCCTTATTATAGAAATAGAAAGCACATAAGAGTTCACGCCAGTTCTGCATTCATCACAATAAATGTGTGTAAAACAGAGCCGTGATCAAGTGCACTTCAGTTAAGAATAAATAGATTATACAGTGCAAAAGAACAAAAGTGTTTTCTCCATTCGACTTTAGTGAGGAAAAGAACTACAATCCTATGAAGCATTGCCAACAGCATAACTGAAATAAAAACCATATACATGTGGATTTTTATATATATATACATTAGCAACTCTATCTATCTATCTATCTATCTATCTATCTATCTATCTATCTATCTATCTATCTATCTATCTATCTATCTATCTATCTATCTATCTATCTATCTATCTATCTATCTATCCATCATCCACTCATCCATCCTTTCATCCATCTATCATCCACTCATCCATCCATCCATCCATCTATCCACTCATCCATCCATCATCTACTCATCCATCCACTCATCCATCCATCATCCACTCATCCATCCATCATCTACTCATCCATCCACTCATCCATCCATCATCCACTCATCCATCCTTTCATTCATCCATCCATCCACTCAACCGTCCATCATCCACTCATCCATCATCCACTCATCCATCCATCATCCACTCAACCATCCATCCACTCATCCATCCATCATCCACTCATCCATTCTTTCATCCATCCATCATCCACTCATCCATCTTCCACTCATCCATCCATTATCCACTCATCCATCCATCCATCCACTCATCCATCCATCATCCACTCATCCATCCTTTCATCCATCCATCATCCACTCATCCATCCTTTCATCCATCTATCATCCACTCATCCATCCATCCACTCATTCCTTCCATCATCCACTCAACCATCCATCATCCACTCATCCATCATCCACTCATCCATCCATCATCCACTCATCCATCCTTTCATCCATCTATCATCCACTCATCCATCCATCCACTCATCCATCCATCCACTCATCCTTCCATCATCCACTCAACCATCCATCATCCACTCATCCATCCATCCACTCATCCTTCCATTATCCACTCAACCATCCATCATCCACTCATCCATCCATCCATCCATCCATCCACTCATTCATCCATCCACTCATTCATCCATCTATCCATCTATCCATCCATCCACTCATTCATCCATCTATCCAACCATCCATCCTATCTAGTTTTTAAAACTACTAAAATTTAAACCATTTACAACTAAAAACCTTCAAACTTTAAGCTTTTAAAACTACTTTCTGGCTAGACTTTGTCAAACCAACTTAAAGTTTGTCTACAAACTTACTTTCACAAATAAACTGCAAGACAAGTAACAGATTGAATTAAACATGACGTTTTGATGTATTTTGGATGCTATCTCAGAGTTTTTTCTCAACATGTTCCTTTTAATTCAGTGTGTTACTTGCCATTTCTTTGTAATTGTCTGTGAAATGTACTACTTTCTGAGTGCAAATTGTTTCCGCACCAGTGTAGGTTTTGGAGCAGAGCTAATAACAGAAGGAAAAACCCCAGCTCCTTTCATGTGCACTCTTCTTTAATGTTTAGCAAAATTACTGATTTGGGGCTTCAGCTCTTTTGCCTCATGTGGCAGAGCGGCTAAATACCCGGGAAGGACCCAGCCCAGCTCAACATCCTTGTCCAAGCCTGCAATCAAAGGGGAATTTCTTACATATGCCCCGGATCTAAGCCCACACAACCTAATTGCCAGTTAAAGCTCCGGGAGGAAAAGACTTCGTTAGAGCTCGTCGTGCAGAAGTGGGGCCGAACTCTAAAGGGATTGATGAAAAGCGACGGATTCCAAGGTGTCCTCGATTCGGAATTTGCGGGCGACCTTGTTTTTCCCTTGCAAGCCTAAATTAACCGATGCATCATCTATACTGGGATTTGGTGGATGTGGACCAGATTTTATTTTTGGCGCAGTCGTTCCTCTGCCTCTGTCAATGGATTTATCATGGGCCGTACTGTCACATATATGTCTGCTCGCTCGACGTGTGAGGCGTGCAATAGTTGTGCTCTCTTTCATATCAAAAGAACTATATAATGGCCTAGATTGGACAGAATAGGTGGCCTAGAATTATCAAAATGGATGGCAACAGTGGTGTTGATAAAAGTAGGTGAATGAGCGCAGACAGAACGACGTACATTCATCGCATTTCATGCAATGCATTTGTTTTACGTGTCAGCATTTCCACAAGGGACACTAACACAAACAACCCGTTATGCTGCTTGATATTGCAAATTGATATTTATCATCATATTTTTTTCTTATTGTAATCATAAACAAGGCATAGTTTTATCGTTTGGTGCAGTTTGAGGAGTAAACGGAAACATTATTGCTTTGTCCAGAACTGCTTCACAGCTGAATCGACATTAGCCCTACTCGGACAGCAATTGTTTCTCGTGGGATCATAAGGTATTTTCATCATTTACAAGGGCTAGTCTGTGATTTTATTGCCGTCCGAATCCAGAATGTCAGTGTTTTTCTCCCTAAAAATCCTCGGACGAATGACCTCCTGTTTTTTGACAAACACCAAGGTCGTGTGGTGATTTAAAGCTAGCCTGTGTGATATTTTCCCCCATCTAGCGGTGAAAATGTATATGACTTTCCGGTGAATATTAGTTTCTGTTCCTCTCAATTCTGATTTCGTTTTAACTACGGTGGCCGATTTAGTCCAAGATTAAAATGGCTTCCAGTTCGACCTCGTCCAGGAGTGTTCCTTCAAGTGATGAGGTTACTTTTGAAAACTATTATAATTTGCAGTTATTTAATTTGTCAGTTAACATGTAGGTTATGAAATCTATGTAAAATGAATAATAGTGTTACGTTTCTGTTATTTTTGCGAAGCTTGAATTTACGGGTATGTCCCTCTTTGGCTAATGTACTTTCAAGATGGAGGAGCAACATGGCGACCGGCATTCGAACCCCTCACCCGTATGTATTTTCAATGGCATATTATAAACTTACTAGAATACTTTATTACTTGAAAGAAGTAAATATACATTTATAAACACATATATTTTTGAAAGAACTAAGTGTTTTTAGCTAAGAATAAACTAAAAAAGTTACACAGTGTAGCTTTAATGGCCGTCTGAATCCACGTTTTCAAGAAAAGATCGCTTCAAAATGAAATGTCTATATCCTTTTTGACCACAGCGGAGCACCGTATCGTGCGTTCTGCTGTAATTTGGATGCATTTTAAAGATCTAGCCTACACATTTCTTATTTACAAAAATAAGCTTTAATCATCGCTCAAAAGAGAAAGAAAAAAAAACACAAATATTTGAAATTAGCTGTTATTACGGCAGTAATTAACATTATATATAGGTTAAATTTGCATCATTATATTAACTTATTTCCACTCATTTCCACATTTTTAAAATGACATCTTCCTAATTAATAATTTCCTATTATTAAATGAAATATAATTTTATTCTTATTATTCCAAGCATATGACATTTTTACCACACACAATCATTTGCCTGGCCACGTGAGCAGACGTCTCAGGTGTGCAGGATCACAAAACTCACTCCTCCACCGGGAATAAATCACCATCCGAATGCACGAGTTTTATCACTGAGGTGGCATGCACATTTATTTTTACGGATGTCCACATGAGAATCAAATAGGGCTTTTGTTTCATAATTGAGTAACTTTGCAACACTGAACTGAACTGAATCAACATTGAACTGACTTGAGCTGAATAACGACACTATTAGTGGTGGGTGATATGACCAAAATCTTATATCATAATATGAGTAATTTTATCTCACGATAATGATATATATATATATATATATATATATATATATATATATATATATATATATATATATATATATATATATATTAGGGGTGTCCTCGACTAAGGATTTACACATTCGAATCAGAATTTTCGAATCTCTCTATGGTCGACCAAAAGTCGAATCATCTACGTGTGTGTAAACCATAGACTGGAAAAAATAAACAGTATAAACGGGTTAGGAAGGGCAGGACACTAGTCAGCAGGAGGCTAAGACTATTTTTTATCTTACTTTACACACGGCACACAGCCACCACTTTTAATAAAGTGATCAAAAGTAGGCTACACTACACATTCGTAAATGAACCGTTCTAAATGGTAAATGGACTGCATTTATATAGCGCTTTTATTCAAAGCGCTTTACATTTTTGCCTCACATTCACCCATTCATACACTGATAGCGATGTCAGCCATGTAAGGCGCCATCCAGCTCGTCGGGAGCAGCTGGGGTTAGGTGTCTCGCTCATGGACACTTCGACACTTGGTCAGGTGGAACCGGGGATTGAACCACCAACCTTCTGGTTTGTAGACAACCTACATGAACCACTGAGCCACTGCCGCCCCTTCTCTCATAACATGTTAAAGCCGCGATCGAAACACAGAACATCACACAAATATATAAAAGAACATTTTGATAAATAAACCTAAAACAATACCTGCCTAGAGAGGAAAAGAACACTTTGAGTGCGTTTATATGCACGTTCTTAAGCCGATTGAGCCTAAAGGGGGTCGCACACCGGACTGAAGCTCAGCGCCGTGTCTCAGGATCTCACACCAGGCAGATGTGAACATTATATTATACACGCAAGCTCAATTTTGAATCGACTTCTGACAGAAGAGCTGCACGATGAGTGTATCTTGTAGCACAGGGTGAAATCAGTACATTCACGATTTCAGGGAATTATACATTTAATCGCTGCGGACAGGCGTCGAATGCCGCCATCGGTGTGTTTTCGAATTTTAAAGGTGCGGCGCACCCGGTGCGAAGCTCAGTGCCCTTAAAGGGGCGATCACTCAGCGCCGCGACACGTCTTTATAACACTGATATTGAGCACTCCCATATTGCCAAAATGGTATGATCCTCGTTTCATAACACCCACGAAGATTCGAACATGAGATCAGTGGTCGAATCCGGTCCTGCATATCGATGCATCGAATCTTCGACTATTAGGGGTCACCCCTAATATATATCATTGTTTATCTCACAATATAGTTATTTTTGGTTTTTATATCATCCATTTTTTTTATATATATATTTTCTATAAGTTCTTCCTTTTTGTTAGTGTGTGTTGTGTGCCTGATCGGCTGTGTGCTGGGAATACCATTAAAACTGTTCATTTGGATTTATTATCTTTGTCTGCGTCTGCATTCCTGCAACGACCGTGACAGCCATAGAGATGCTGTTTTCCCGAATATCAGCATGACTGCAAATGTGACAGCCTATTGATTTAATACAACAGTTCAATAAACATGAAGTTATTGAAGGTGACTTAGAGCATTGTCTGTTATTGCATTGTTTCACCAACGAAAATAGTTCTAAACAAGTCCACAGAGTACGTGTGCATCTCGAGCAACACAGTGATGTTTCATTACTAAATTAATGTTGTGGTTTTAAGCCAGTTGTTTGACTAAATGATGGGGTCTAAACTTTTTTATGAAATGGGCCCCCGGATTGCTCTAGTTCATTGTATAAAGCGCTATAGAAATAAAGGTGACGACTTTTATTCTTCTAAATTATTGCAGCTAATGAATCAGAAGCCTTGCACATTCCCTGAAAATATCTTCTGTTTTCTGTTGCATTTTCATAACATTTCTTCTTCAGCGATCTGATTTGTTTTGAATAGAACTGCACGGAGGAATTGCTGAAGTGTGTAATACTTTCTTTCGTGCACTGAACACATGATAAACAACAGAAACACACACTTCCATCGCCTTGGTTAAGAATTCTGCATTTGCCGACTTTTGAGCCGATAATTATTACCTGAGCAGCATAAACAGGAATGAGATCAGATGCATCTGATGTTCGGTTTCACAGACTTTGTGGGGATTTTCCAGGATCAAAAGTTCAGCCCATCAGACGCTTGCTTCCTGTTATCGCCTGAAAACAAAGATAACCTCAATTTGAAGGTTAATGACAAGCAAACTGTTATTAAAGGAATAGTTGTTGCAAAAATTACAATTTGGTCTTATACTCAAAATGTTGATTCAAAGCATTTTATTTCTTCTGAGGAACACGTTTTCAAAGAATATTAATGCTGCTCTTTAAACAACTTATATTTCTGACAGAAAGCTTCAAACGAGCCATACTGACGACTGATATGGTAGTTGTATGCATGTTTAGAGTTTAACAGTGACTTTATGGTTTCAATGCAAGGAAAAGAGCAGAATGCACTTTCGTCAAAACATCTTTTGTGGTGCACTGAAAAATCATATAGATTTGGAATGAATAAACAATACATTTTACATTTTGGGTGAACAATTCATCTTTTGGTTTGCAGTCTCAGACAGACCAGTGTCGGGCAAAATCTGCACAGTAACTCAAGCAGAAACAACAGAAATGTTAATAGCACAACAAAGAGAAAAAGCACCGCAGGACAAAGAAGTGCTGTCCTCTTACGAGACGCTGCCTCACCATCAGCAGCTTCAAAGCACACATGATGGCGGTGACGTGTGGACGAGTGTGGTGGGAATCGACAGATAAAACGGTACAGCTCGTCTCATCCCTCGTTTTTACAAAACAAACACACACACATAAAACCCACCCTGCCCTCCTGTCTGAAGCTGAGTCCTTTGCAAAAGATGCACCGTTGCTTGAGATAAGAAAAATTCATTCTCTTAGGAAATTACACTCCAACCCATATTTAAAGGCCATAAAATGTTTATAGCTGTACCTAAATGGATGTTATAGTGATGTGATTTTAGTGCATTTATCAGGCCCAGAACACCTGCACTTCACGGCTCACGTGGGAAAAATAAGTGGTGCTTTTACAAAAGCTTTGCAAATAGTGTGCATTTTTATTTTTATATTTACAATCAAAAATATCTTTTTTTTAAATTATTAAATGAAGAAAAAAAATACATATAAATAAAAATGTCAATTGTACACACACACACACAAACGCACGCGCACACACATTTATATATATATATATATATATATATATATATATATATATATATATATATATATATATATATATATATATATATATATATATATATATATATATATATATATATATATATATACACACACACATATACACACACACTCACCCAAAGTATTATTAGGAGCACACACTAATACTGTGTTTGACCCCCTTTCACCTTCAGAACTGCCTTAATTCTACGTGGCATTGATTCAACAAGCTGCTGAAAGAAATGTTTCTTTAGAAATGTTGGCCCATATTGATAGGAGAGCATCTTGCAGTTGATGGAGATTTGTGGGATGCACATCCAGGGCATGAAGCTCCCGTTCCACCACATCCCAAAGATGCTCTATTGGGTTGAGATCTGGTGACTGTGGCGGCCACTTTACTACAGTCAACTCATTGTCATGTTCAAAAAAACAATTTGAAATGATTTGAGCTTTGTGACATGGTGCATTATCCTGCTGGAAGTAGCCATCAGAGGATGGGGACATGGTGGTCATAAAGGGATGGACATGATCAGAAACAATGCTCAGGTAGGCCGTGGCATTTAAACGATGCCCGATTGGCACTAAGGGGCCTAAAGTGTGTCAAGAAAACATCCTCCACACCATTACACCACCACCACCAGCCTGCACAGTGGTAACAAGGCATGATGGATCCATGCTCTCATTCTGTTTACGCCAAATTCTGACTCTACCATCTGAATGTCTCAGCAGAAATCGAGACTCATCAGACCAGGCAACATTTCTCCAGTCTTCAACTGTCCAGCTTTAGTGAGCTCGTGCAAATTGTCGCCTCTTTTTCCTATTTGTAGTGGAGATGAGTGGTACTCGGTGGGGTCTTCTGCTGTTGTAGCCCATCCGCCTCAAGGTTGTGTGTGTTGTGGCTTCACATATGCTTTGCCGCATACCTCGGTTGTAACGAGTGGTTATTTCAGTCAAAGTTGCTCTTCTATCAGCTTGAATCAGTCGGCCCATTCTCCTCTGACCTCGAGCATCAACAAGGCATTTTTTGCCCACAGGTTTTTCCCTTTTCACGCCATCCTTTGTAAACCCTAGAAATGGTTGTGCGTGAAAATCCCAGTAACTGAGCAGATTGTGAAATACTCAGACCAGCAGTCATCCAGTTCCAGTCATAAATTACATGATATTATAAATGATTCTAGTGAAAGAATGGGACTTAATAAAATAATGTAATTACAAATTGTGCGTTATTGTATAAAAGCACTCCAGGTTGTGCTGTATATAATTCTAGCTCTGACTATATTCACAATAAGCATGGCCTTTTGTAAATTAATTATAAAATTAGAGATATATAAAGATCATTATCCAGGCCAATCTCATAATTTTGTTTGCGATATATGCGGATACATTTTTTTGTGCTAACATTACTCATCCACCGCAGCACAGACATTACATCAATTCAATTAAAAAAAGTCTTGATTTAATCTCACACAATTTATTTGCCACAACATCCCAAACCAGCATCAATACAGAGATTATTGAGACTAGCAGGCGAAGGCGTTTCACAACACAACAGGCAGATGCATGCTGGGAGCGTCTTACGGGCGGCGGGCCAAAGACGGTGGCGCGGCACTTTTATGCTGAGTTGCGAAATGCAAATTGGTTTATAAAATACGTCTCGCTGGGTGACAAAAAAACGGCGGCTGTTCAGGAAAGCAACATTCCTGCATGAAGAGTAAAGTTTTGCCACAGTTACAGAAAGGAAATAGGAAGCACAATTAGTCAGTTGACTATTTTTAGGCTGTTATGACAAGATACCCACATGCATCTAAATAAAAGACTTATTGCAACAATCAGATCTGTGTTAACCAGTTACATCAGTTCTTTAAAAGGTCACTCACGGTTAACCTTTACACCGCTTTGAGCTCGTCTAAAATATCAATGATTTATTGCATCTCAGTGGCTTTCTGAGCAGATAAGAACACAACATCCGGGTTCAAAGGACAAGTCTAGTTTAATAGCAGACATGAGTGTGCTTTCCTCATTACAGCATGCTTTCGGAAACCTGACACTGATTAACCACTGAACACAGAACCTTATCCGCCTAATGAAGGACCACTAGGAAGCTCAAAACGCTGCCAGTCAAGTTGATTTCACAGCTACATTTGAACGAGGAAATCTAGCATTTTGGTTACTGGATAAAAATACAGCATTGGTTGCGTTTGTGTGTCTTTATTTATGCTGTCAAAAGGCGGTAAGGCTCAGAGGATTGATGTTTAACCGTATTGAAAATGCCTCAGAGCACCAGGATACGTTGTGTTTACTACACAACTGTGAAACCAAGCAACGAGCTCCTGGGTTGGAGACAGGGATCAGGGATGCATGCAGGACTCATTAAACACACTCACAAAGGCCAACAGATTTCAACAGCAAATATTCATGCAAAACAGGTTTTTGAATGAAAGCGCATCTGATTAATCACCCGTGCAAACCTTGGCCACCGCGAAGTTTTGTTGCTTTTGAGTTACTAGGTATACTAGTTTACCAACATTTAATACTTAGAGTCATTTGCTCAAGCAATTGTAAAAGCGATGCTTGCCTGAGCAAACAGCAATAACAGCTGGCTGGATGTGTGTATTTTTAGGGATGCACTATATATATTATTATATATAGGCCACCATATCAGTATCAGTATCGGCCGACATGTTCATTTATAAGTTTATCGGCCCAATTAGAAAATTTGGCCAGTATTTTAAAGCCCATAAGTAGCTGAGATAATGGTTTTGAATTGCTTGAAATATGATTGGAATATTTCACTCCAAAAAGGAAAAGATGGTTAATGTGCGGCTACATAAAATTATAATGAGAATATAATTGTGTGCTTGGGACATGGGACTTAAATGCTGAGACTTGTTTTTGTGATCAGGCTCTCAAAAATTATATAAAATATGTAATTAGATTTATCGGCTAATATAGTATTGGACAAAATGTTCATATCTGTGCGTTCCTACCGATTTTGTTTGTCTGCTCATCCCATTTTTAAAAAAATGAACTAGATCTTTGTTGCATGCTTTTGGTTTTAATAAACTAAACTTGTTCATCCAATTGATTTTGTGTATTTGAAGTGAAAATATTAAAAAGGTTATATCATCTTTTGGGAAGTAAGTAAATCTAGGGATGTATGATTCATTTTTAAAGATATCGTTATCGGCCCGGTAAGAATATTTATCTGATACCTTAAAGCTGATAAATAATGGAGTATTTCCTTCAGCTGAGACACTTCAGATGTTCAACGTGGTGGTTTTGAATTGCTTGAATTATGATTGGAATCATTTCAAAAGAGGAAAATAGAATTAATGCAACATGTGAACATAATTGTGTGTTTAGGACATGGCTTTAATGGTGAGACTTTAGTTTTTGTAATCAGGCTCTCAAAAATGACATACAAATTTGGATTCAGATTTAATCAGCAGATATATCGGTTATCGGCTTTCAAATATAAAAAAATATCGGTTATTGTATCTGCCAATATGTTGCATGCCTAATCTTTTGGGAAGTAAAACTCAAAGCCCAAGCGAAAAAGAAACAAAATATGAGTTGAGATTTTTTACAGTGCTTAAATGCGTTACAATAACACCGTTGAAGCAATCCCAAGATGCTAATTGGATTACAGAACGATTAGATTTATGCACGCACTTTAGTTCTGTTTACTTGCACAAAGAGCACCAATAATAATGAAGACACATGAGTGGAAGGAAACTCAAAGCACAGGCCGACTGTGGGGGGAGGAGAGCAAAGGTCACGTCAACACTCACGCAAGACGCTGATCAAACACACAAGCAGCTGTTTATCTCTCAAAGTTGCAAGCCGTGGAAAATATTTCCATTGGCCAGACCGCAGCTGAGAGCACCACAAGTTATTTTGAGACTTTCCCAATGCTTCACGCTCCCTATTTCTCATCTTCCTAATTCGGCATTGTCATGCCTCGACGAGTCAGGGTTGCATGATCTTCCCTTTGCCGTTCCAATTACAATATCCATCTGTGGTGGAGACTGTACGGCTTCATCTATGCATTCCTAATAATCCTGCACTAGATAATGAGCGGTTTGTTATCCAAGCGTGCATTTCCAGTAACAGCCCCTGCTGAAACCACTAATGGCGTTGATGCATCTCTAAATTGACCTTACTTTAGGTTTCTTTCGGGTCGAGAGATGTTACTGTTGAAAGGCTGGATGAATATGCAATATCCAGTAATTTCTCGTTGTGCTTTTGTCACCCTTTCAGATCGATTGCATGAGATTATTAACATGCTAAAACAACCGACAGATAACATGCATGCCATGATAGATGACTAGTCAGGATACAAAACAAGAGGAAGCACTGACCCGGCTATTCCACAGTTGAGCAATGTGTTGTCATCGCATTTCTTTTGAGGCTCAACACGTGTTGGGAGAGATTTATATTCATGCACTCCTCTACATTTTTACCACTTTGCATTGTTGCACCGCTCTGTTTGCATTGATGTTTTACAGCAAAATATGACGCACGTATGCATTTAAAACTGCTATAAATGAATGCATTGTAAACTATTTGAAACATGCTAATTCAAACTAAATCACCCTACAAGTCTAACAAACATAAATCGCACTCTTTCTTTTGAGGCTCTGTGCATGTGAGATTTATATTCATCTAAGCCAATCCACGTCAATTGCATTTGTGCAACTCTCCTGTTGTGACCACGTGTATTGATATTTTGCACACTGAAATATGACGCACTCAAAACTGCAATCATCCTCTTGCGAGCATTATTCCTGCTCATTTGCAGGGTCTGCTTTCACACACTTAAAACTGCAATAAAAGCATTGGTGGATATTTTTAAGAAGCTAATTCAAACATAAATCACCCTATATGCAAAACTTATATGTTACGTTAAATGACAAACTATAAGGTATCATGCTCATCGCGTGGGATTTATATTCACGTACGCCAATCTACTCCTGTTATGTAACTGCTTGCATTGATATTGCAAAGTAAAATACGATGCTTGAAAGCATTCAAATGGTTATATATTAATGCATTGGATGATATTTTAACATGGCAATTCAAATACAAAACCCCCTTTAAAAAAAAAAAAAACATGCATACCATGTTAAAATACTATAGTCAAGATAACAAACAGTGACATGGAAATACCAGAGTTGGGCATGTGTTTTTACAACCTACCACATTCATTACATTTCTTTTAAGGCTCTGTGCATGTGAGATTTGTATTCATGTACGCCAAATCACTCCATCGCACTGCTCTTGTTATGCAACTGATCACATTGATATTGCAAAGTAAAATATGACGCATGCATTTAAAACTGCTATAAATGAATGCATTGCTTGATGTTTTAACATGCCAATGATGCCATGTTAAATGCTAGTCAAGATCACAAACAAGACGCGGGAACACCATGTGGTTTGACACGCATTCGTCGCATTTCTTTGGGGTCTCTGTGCACATGTCGGGAGAGATTTATATTCATGTACGCCAATCCACTGCTCCTGTTATGTAACTGTTTGCGTTGATATTTTGCATGTATTTACAGTTGCATTGATTGAGATTTAAAAAAACCTAAACAGTGTTAAAATACCATAGTCAAGATAAACATGAGGGGACATTTAGGGATCCCAGAGTTGAGCATGTGACCGTATGCTGTTTTACAAGCCGTCGCATTTCTGTCGAGACCCTGCACGTGTTGGGAGAGATTTATACTCATGCCTAACCATTGTTGCACTGCTCTTGTTATGCAACTCTTTGCACTGATATTGCGCAGCAAAATATAATGCATGCACGGGAAAACCGGTTTATACGATTCAAGTGAAAAAGTCATTTGAGTAGCTGATGTGACGTATGCAGATTTTTCAGCATTAGTCAACACACACACACCATTTTCATTCAACTCCACCCATGTCTGACGAGGCAATTTCCTGCAACACACAATGCACAAAGCCCTCCTACCTAACGCACCCAAACACGACCCAGATAACCGGTTACGGTAATGATTTACATGTCAGTGCACATATTACATGTCTCAGATCCTCCAGGGAAGTGTTATATATTAACTAGGCTGCATTCTGATTTTTAGTACTGCAACATGAACACTGGAACTTAAAGTAAATGAATAATTGATCAGCACATCCGAGAGGACGCACGTTGGCCCTTCATAACACGTCCCAAATCAAAAAAGCTCAAGCACTCGGACCCTCAGAAGAAGCAAGCAGAGACTCTCCATTAATACAAGATCAGAAAATGTATTTGGCAATTTTAAACAAGTGCATACAAGTACAGCTAGAAGCGTTTTCCAATGTTTGCCAAGTGCTCGTAGAGTTTGCATTAGTCACATTCTACGTTTAACAGGAACTGCCACCATACCTAAAAGTACATCAAGAATCGTTAAACATCGACAAAGAAGAACGTAGTCCGTTATAATGAGTACATACCTTTTATCTTCAAAAAATATAGAAACACAATGTATTCAAAAATCAAAAAATGTACAGCAATGTTTACGAAGTATGCATGTCCCTTATGTCCATTATATACAAGTCCATTAGTTTCTGTCTGGATGTATGCATGTGATATTCATATGTATATATTTATATAGACCAATATTTTTGAATATGTTCAAAAAAAAAGGGCAGGAACAAAAATGAAATCAAGGGTCCCTCTCCTTTTTTACTTTGACGTCTCCGGCGAGAATGGTGGCGATTTCACCTTGCATGAAAGCCCATGGTACGTTCGAGCCCACCAGGGGGCATTTCTCCCCGCTCGGACAGTACACTTCTCCGGTAGCGCCCTGTTGTTTGATGCTTTCCCGGGAACACGGGAAGCAGAATTTGTGTGATGGCACGGAAGGGCACTGCACAAAGTGTGTGTCCTCAAGCCTTTCGTGGCAAAGTGTGCAGCACAGCGGGATGCTATTTGGAACCGACGAATCCGGAATGCTTTGAGGATGCACCGGATCCATTCCCGGCACATGAGGCGTTCCGGAACCTTGAGCCAGCCGCCTTTGGTTGGGCGAAAGCGGGCTGCTGCTGTTTCGGCGCGTCGTCGAGTGGACCTGATTGGCGTCCTTGGGCGAGCTATTTCCGCCGGCGTTATCTGCGGCCATGATTAACGCGGCCATTGGAGAATGTCCGTTTTGAGTGGCGGCGGCGCCCGAGCTGGGCTCTGGAGGGGTGGTGCGGGGGTGTGGGGATATCGTGGAAGGCGGGGAGGTGAAACTAGGCGGCTGCACCGGGGGCATTTTCAAACCTCCTTCCGCAGCCGCGGGGAGCCACTGTCCTTCTCCGTTAATCTTCCCGCCGCTGCCCTCCCCATCCGGCTCCGGCGAAGCTTTTCTCTTCAGATTCTTGGGATGTTTGCCTCGATCTGCAAAAAAGCATGAGTGTGCATGAATGGGCTGCACTATAAAGCGCCTTTATGCAACAACAATGTAGCAGACGCAATGATGCATTGTAGTGCCAGACGTAACAATGAGGCTGACTGCAAATGCACCACATGCAAATACACGTTGAGCTTTGATCAGCGGAAATTTTCTTGCAGCTGACTCATGCCATAGGGCTCCCATTCAAGCCAGACCATTTAAGAGACTATAGTGGCATTCTGCTGTATACATTACATAGGCCTATATATAAATTGTCTATATATATATATATATATATATATATATATATATATATATATACACACACACGTTCTTTAATTATTTTTACACACATTTCACTATGCATGGTTGAAAATTCTAAATATTATATAGTGTACCAAAATACAAATTTGTATTGCATGCATCTAGATACACACTGTAGAAAACGCTGGGTTGTTTTCAAAGGTTAAATACAACCGTTGGTTTACATTTTTAAATTACATTTTTTAAACCCAACGGTTCAGTTTGTCAACCGTTGGTTTAAAACTTTGAATGATTACATTTTAAAACCCAACGGTTGGTTTTGTCCATATTTGACCGTTGAAACAACCCAGCATTTTACAGATATACACATATTTTACCATTCAAGATTGACAAAATTACATTCCCTAAATGCAAGACATTCTATAGCCTACAAAACATAAATTAGCATGTATATTAATTTCCACATACCTGATTTGGAAGCAGGAGCGTTGGTCTCGTACATGACTCTCTGCTGCATGTGCTCCTTCTTGTATCTGCTGTCGTACGGGTTGAGCGTCATTAATTCCCGGACCGTTTTGTTCTTGTTGATCCAGTCGTCCGCCCGGGTCTTGTGGCTGTCGCTGATGTCCGGCGTCATGCTGTCCGGTCGGTGCTTGTCCTTGTCGTGCTCCGTGCTGGAGACCGAGGCTGGCCGTTTATTTCCGCCGAGGTCAGCAGGGCTGAGACCCGACATCTGTCCCGGTCTGCCGTTGATCGCGTGCGCCATGCTGCCGTTCACCAAAGGCACTAGATTAGGCGGCACACCGCTAGTCCTCCGCGGGTTTGGACTCTGGCGGTTGAGCTCCGGCGGATCGTCCGGTTTTGAGAATCCGTTCGGGACCGGGATGCCGTTGGCATGCCGCGCGGACTGGTATTCGGGTCCGAGCCTCGGAGGACGGTCGGAGGAGAGCGGGTAACGGTCAAGGGGCTGCGGTGGGCGCGAACCCGGGTCTCCAGACGCGTGATTTAACGCCTGGATCTCCTTCCCCGACAACGGTTTTCCCGGTCCCGCCGGTCTGCCGTCCTGAAATCCATGGGCTCTTTTGAGCTGCCGAGCGGTTTCAATGACAAACTCGATCCTGTCGGCTCCTTCGTAGTTCACACATCCTCTGCAAACGGGTTCGGTAAAATCCCAGATCATAGCCCACGGCATGCGGGGCAAGTCACATAAATAACACGACTGCCTCCTCGAAGCAGCAACCGCCGCGGACGACATCGCTCTTTTTGGTGAAAACCCCTCCGAAAATCAAGCGCAATCCTCTTTTGAAACGTCCGCGGATGCTCTGGAAGAAGAAAAAAATTCGGTAGGCTCCTCTCGCGCTCACACAAGTAATAATTAAGTTACAAACAGAACTTCATAGTAGCGTGCGCTTTACTACGACGTGCGCGCGATCTATCTCACTCACTACTACCGCGGCCAGGCTGGAGCTCAATGTGGAGCAGTGACGTCACCGGCCGCCCCGCTCTGACTCTATTTACTTGATTCTTCGACAGAACTCCCCCTCCGGCGCATGCGCGCTGACGGCGCTCTCTCTCTGCGCCCCGCCCCTACCCGTTTTTCCTTTATTCAACTATATTTGAATCGAGGCCAGAAGCTGCGACGACGACGACGGCGAGAAGTAGGAAATATGCGAAAAGCGCTTTCGATATCATCGCCGCGTTGGAAACCATTCGAAGTCGCAAGTTCTGTTTAGACTCGCTGACGCACGAGGACGATATATGCAAATCAGGCAAATTCTGGTGAGCTGTCAGTCACCATTACATCTTTTTTTAAGCGAATGTGGTTCCCAGGATCAATGAGGGAATTGCGATTGACAGGCACGGGGGAAATGGAAATTAATGAAATGTTAAAAAGTCGTTTGTAGTGGATATGCAATTTCTTGTTATCTACTAGAAATTCATCCATTAAAATCACAAACGACTGGGGCAAGTAAAAGGTGTGGTTATTTATTTATGTATAATTTAGGTTATACAGTGCCTGATAGATGTGTAATTAAAACGATGTCATTTTATAATTAAATGTTCGAATGTATTATTAGAAATTGAGAGTATAAATTCAGAATCTAAGATCAGCTTGTGTCCGCTCATGCATTAAAAATAGCAATAAAGTATGTCAGGCTTTTTCTGGAGATCCCCTACATTCCACTACTTTGCCATTTTCCTACAGCCTTCAGTTGTGTAAACATGTAAATATTAATCATTTCACAATATTAAGAATATACATATTCTATTCGTCATGCTCAAAAGATTTACACTTTCGTTTATACCACACTATACACACATCAAATCACATTTCCCCCCCTTCTAGTTTATATGGTCATACACATGTGATCGTGTCTGGTTACTGAGTACATAATGTCCACAGTGTGAGAAGAACCAACAAATAGCTTTGCAGGTCCTTCCCTTTTGTTTTGGATCTGTTCCAAATGAGTGCAGCTTCAGGGCTCTTTGGGTGAAGCAATGCGTCTGAAATCTGCAGACACAAGGCAGGATGTGTTTGTGCAAGCCCTCGTGACGTTGGAAAGAGGAAGTAAGATGTTTAGTCACGTACCCACAGCTTGCCTCGCCCTTCTCAACGAACATCAAATCTGTTGGCCCAAAGCCAGGGCGTATGATCTACCCTCCTAAAGGAATTGCAGCACTAGGGCGTGTTTTGTACCCGAGTAACTGTAAATACCGTCTTTTCTTTCCGGCCTGACGACTAATTCCTAACCCTTTGCATTCTGAGCAGGCCGATCGGATTTCACAAGATTGTGTCACTCAAGGTCATGTTGTTTTTGTTATATCAGTGGCTCTCAACTGGCGGTCGTGACTCAAAAATGGGTCACAGTTTGGTTCAGTCAAAAAACAAAGCTGAATGGAAATAATAGAAATGCTTATATAATCATGCACAGTTGGGAAATCAAACTATACTGGAAAAAAAAAGTCCAGAAGGAGGATAAACAGGGTTTGTATGCAAGCTTGTTTCTGCCACAATAATAATAATAAAAAAAAGGTAATTGCAACTTTCTCACAATTCCAACTTTTTTCTCCGATTTGTGTGATATAGTTGCAAATGCAAGTTACAAAGTCAGAATTGTAATATAAAGTCAGAATTATGTGATATAAAGTCAGAATTGTGTGATATAAAGTCAGAATTATGTAATAAAATCAGAATTATCTTTTAACATGTTTTATTCTGTGGAGGAAACATGCTTCCATAGGGTTGTGTCGACCACAATGTGTTTAATGATGTGAATTATTCAATGTCTTAAAGGGTTAGTTCACCCAAAAATGAAAATTATTTCATTAATTACTCCCCCTCATGTCGTTGGACACCCGTAAGACCTTCGTTCATCTTCAAAACACAAATTAAGATATTTTTGATGAAAGCTGAGAAAGGCTTCAGAAAGGCCTCCATTGGCATTAAAGAAGTCGTTAACAAAGTCCATCTCACTACAGGGGCTGTACAATAATTTTACGAAGCAATGAGAATAGTTTTTGTGCGCCAAAAAAAAAAAATCTAAATAATGACTTTATCCGGCAAGTTATTGTCTTCCGTGTAGGTCTCTGACGTGAACTCAGGCGATAGCGGCTCCTCCTCTTCTGGGTCATGTATTCGAACGGCGGAGCTGCCTCATATTCTCACGCATGCTTCGAGTTCAAGTCAATAACTTGGAGAATAAAGTCATTATTTTGATTTTTGTGCGCACAATAACTATTCTCGTCGCATTGTGAACTTATTGTACAGCCGCTGTAGTGAGATGGACTTTGTAACGAAGTTTTTAGTGCCTTTATGGGTCTTGTGAGTGGAAATGTACTGAATGCCAATGGAGGCCTGTCTGAAGCCTTTCTCAGCTTTCAACAAAAATATCTTCATTTGTGTTTTGAAGATGAACGAAGGTCTTACGGGTGTCCAACGACATGAGGGTGAGTAATTAATGAAATAATTTTCATTTTTGGGTGAACTAACCCTTTAATATTAAAAATGTGCAAATAAATATTTTTTACAATTTTGGTGCTTTATTAGGTCACCTCCACCATATAAAATATGCCACTTAAATTGAATAAACTTGACCAGTCTTGGCTCTTGCAAATGATTCAGCTCCACTCAGACTTTTTGATTTCATCATAATCCAGGAAATAAAACATTTCAGTGTTTGGTTTACCTTCGTATGATTTGCAATGTTGCTCAACACATGATGTCAAAATAAAATTCCACGTCCTGGAGCAAAACCAGTTGAGAAACACTGATCATGACTCAGCACTTCTTAAGCAATGCCTCATTAAAATAACACTTCAGAAGGAAACGTATTGCAAGGCTTAAAAAAAAAAAAAAAAAAAACCTTTTCAGTGGTTTGTTTGTGTTTAAGTCCATGCTTTATTCATCACCAGTGTGGTGCATTTACCTCTCGTGTGCTTTTGGGTTTTAGTCTGTCTTCCCTTCCATGAGGTGGCCCATTTTCTACGTTATATAACTCACACAGATGTTCAAGGACGTGGTACTGTACATGAAAACAACACAAATCAAATATTGATATGGTTATATAAGGTCACATATGCAAATATCACAATCTCTCACTCTCATATAAAATGCTTCACATCTTGAAGCATCATTAAAACCGCTGCTAGTGTTCATTTCAGGACTCGGAAACCCAGCCAGACACATTAACAGAGACGCAGACAACATAAAACAACACTAGCCTCAACTATAAAACGAGCATGCTTTCTAAAGCGTGTGCCGTGCTTTTGGGTTCACCGAAGTGTGTGAGGTGAACCCACTGACACAATGTCACTCTGCCCAGCGTTTCCAAGTGCAGACAGTCTGTAAAATCTCTTTTCCTTCTGTTGATTGGCTGTAAATTTCTCAGGAAATGGTAACTATGGCAACCCCTGCGCTCACCAGGATAGCCCCGCTGACAAGCAACATCCTGTTTACTGTGTTGCTATTTTTTCTCTGCCTGGCTCACAAATTCAACTGAGAATGTTTTTGTTGCGAGTTACGAGTCTGTTGTGCAAACCGCAGTAGTGTGATTACGAACACAGCTACAGTCTGTGCATGTTGTACATAAAGTATTCATTGCACACACTTAAATATTACATCCATTCAGCATTGATTTCACAAAGAGGAGCATGTGCACTCCCAAAACAGCCAGATGTCTGAATTATTTGCATACTACCCCACTACTGTAACGTGTAATTTATGCATTTAGCATACGCTTTAAGTGACTCAAAAGCAATCCGTACATATTGTGTATTGACATTGATTTTTGACAAAAATAAATATAACATGTTTGTATGGTGAACCTGAGTGTGTGTATAGAACTTATGGGTAACACGTTTATTAAAGCATTTATTTAACTTTGTTAATGTTAATGTCACCATTTATTAATTATTAAAATCTTGTTAACATTAGTTAATTGACCGAGAACTAACATGAACAGCTGTATTTTTATGAACTAATGTTAAAGATTAACAAATACAGTAACACATGTACTGCTCATGGTTAGTTCATGTTAGTTATTAATACATTAACTAATGCTATCTAATGAAACCTTATTGTAAAGTGTAACCAACTTAGGATAGATGCGATTAATCGATTTGACAGGACTAAGAGATATATATATATATATATATATATATATATATATATATATATATATATATATATATATATATATATATATATATATATATATATATATATATATAAGATAGATAACTCTGATTAATCACATTCACCATAAGTTTGTAAATATAGAGTATATGGGTGTGTGTGTGTCCTGTCATATTGATTATTCACATCTAACATAAGTTTGTAAATATAGAGTATATGGGTGTGTGTGTGTCCTGTCATATTGATTATTCGCATCTAACATAAGTTTGTAAATATAGAGGATATGTGTGTGCGTGTGTCCTGTCATATTGATTATTCACATCTAACATAAGTTTGTAAATTTAACACACACGAGATGGAAGCGATTAAATCGCAATTAATTGTTTTGCCAGCACACACACCAACTTGTGTTTGATAAATTACCAATTAAATACTAATAAATTACTATGAACAGTAAGACATATATTCATCTGGTTGTTATGAACCGTGCATGTTAGACTGACAAAAAATACTGCAGCATTCTCACTTTGTCGGTGCAAACAGTAAACATTTCGTGACATGGGGAGGTAGAAGAGCAATTATAAAATGGAGGAATTTAGTCAAAATGGAGGGCCTGAGAGAGGAGCAGAAAAAAAATGTGCTCGGCGTCTGGAATCTGGGGGCTGGAGGCTGCAGAGGTGATGTCATTGGAGCAGAGGAGCTGGGAGAAAAACAAGTCTCTTTCTTTATTCAGATCCTCTTTGCAGTCCCAGCAGGGGTAGGAGGGGAGGAGAAGGGAGGGCGGCTTGGCAGGCGGCCGTGGCAGGGGCTGCTGGGAAATGGTAAAGGATGCCAAGCAGGCTCTGCAGCCAACATTAGTGGCTCACATCTTTGTTCTCTGAAACCTGGTGTGCTGCCAAAAGCCTCATTTCAGTTCCCCGCCATGATTACACTGGGTGTAGGCCAATTCCTGAGAGCTCGCAATCCTCTCTGTGGCTCTCGCTCTCCTTCAAAGGCTCGCTGCCAAACATGCAGCAGTTTCCATGGCGACGGCGAGTGGAACATAAAAAGTAAGTAATGATTCAGGCAGAGAGCCAGATGTGCCACATGTGCAACAGTTATAAAAAAAAAAAAAAGGCATGATGAAGTAGAAAGGGCCAGTCTAGTCTGGTAGTCGTGCCTTACTTAGGAGAGTCGAAAATGCTGTTAAATCAAAGCTAAATAGAATTTGGAACTGCACTAGATTGCTACATTTTTGAAGGAGAAGAAAGAATGTTGTCAGCGAACATTCCAAAGCCTGGATACTAAGTAACAACACCTCGCAACACAATACATTTAAATATATACTATAAGTGATGCACGCTTTAGTTAACATGAGCTTATCTGGGAAATACCAACGAATACAAGTGAAACTTTCTCCTTAAAACCGGTCTGGCAAGATACATGTTCTCATGTTGTCGTCGCAGTAGCTCATGTAAAGCATGCTGTCATTGACAGACGAGAAGAGATGTGGTTTCCTGTCAAAATCCCCTGTCATTTGCACACACAGCATGACATACCCTCTGAAAAAAGCACATTTAAATATTAGAATGGACAGACTGAAATAGCCAAAATAAGGCCTCAGTCAGCTCAGTTAAGGCCAAGATTTCGGCTGTTAAACCATAATATATGCTATTTAAGGACTCATACGTAATAGTAAAGAGTCATGAGTTTTATATTAGTGCTGTCAAGTTGATTTATTGCATCTAACATATACATTCATACATATACACAAACATAGGTATTACACTTACAAACGTTATATGCAATTAATTGATTTGACAGCACTATATTGTGTATATACACAAAATAAATAAGTACATTTACACTATAAACACATACATGTGTATATATGCAGACACACAACGTATGTTAGATACCATTAATCGATTTAACAATGTATTGTGTGTGTGTGTGTGTGTGAGAGAGAGAGTGAATATAATCTATCTTTACAGTCTTATGCTAGATGGAATAGATTTGAGACTAAGCTATTTATACAGATAGATCATTGCAATTAAATAGCCTCTAACATAAAAGTTTTTGTGCACACACACACACACACACACACACACACACACACACACACACACACACACACACACAAACTTGAGTTAGAAGCCATTAATTGTGATTAATAGATTTGACACGCACACACAAAGATATACATTGTGGTCAAATCAATAAATTGTCTCTAACATAAAAGTACGTAAATGTAATGCTTGTATATGTATATATGTAGGTTACATATAAAAAAAACAATACACACACACACACACACACACACACAGACACACACACACACACACACACACACGCACAGACACACACACACATACATACACATACATACACACACACACATATATATAAACAAACAGGAAGCAACATGATCAAACAACACACACAATTTTACAGATATTTTGTCACATTTAAAAGTGCATCAGATCTAACCATGAACTGTTGTTCTGAATGTCACATGACTCTTGCACATCTAACATCATGAGGTCTGTGAGTTGGCAGGTGTGTGTGATGACATACAGCGCTATGTAAATGAAGTGTGGGTGGTATAGTCTCTTTCACACTTTTGCTTTCACATGCATTAATGGAACAAGCCTGTTTTTAGGGAACAAATCACTAGAAACCAGTTCACTATTTTTGCCCGATAAATTGCAGGGACATTTTGTAATTTGCACAATCATATATTTCATAATAACATCAGGGCTTTTTTTCTATAGTTTTAGTTCTCATACTTTCCAAATGTTAATAATTACTCAAGCCTCATATGACTCAATGAATGAGTGCATTTATTTTACAATGAGTATGTCTGTCAACGTGTCAGTCACACCTATATTTCTGTCCAATTGCTGTGCATGTAAATAACCTGATAATTCCAAATCTCATGTAAATATGCCCTGTCTGGCTTTTCCGTTGATTTTAATCAGTGTATTGTTATGCATGGACACTCAATAATGCTCATTTACCACTACTGAAGAACACATGATATTACCGACCACATATCAGTTCATGCCTAAAGTCATGATATAACCAGCTTACAGTGTAAAAGTTAAAGAATTTGAAGAATGTGCTTATTTTATATTAAAATGACTTGTGAAAACTGGTAATTCAGAGGTAAATAGAATTATAAAATACCCCAAAATTCATAAATATAATGTTTTTATTTTAAATTTGGCATGAAATGGCAGTTTTAATGTACATCGATCACGCATATTATAATAACCAGCTTCCTAATATTGTGTTGGTCCCCCTTTTGCTGACCCATCGAGGCATGGCCTCCTCTAGACCCCTAAAGGTGTGCTGTGGTATGTGGCACCAAGATGTTAGCAGCAGATCCTTTAAGTCCTGTAATTTGCGATGTGGGGCCTCCCTTGTTTGTTCAGCACATCCCACAGATGCTCGATTGGATTGAGATCTGGTGAATTTGGAGGTCAAGTCAACGCCTCAAACTGGTTGTTGTGCTCCTCAAACCATTCCTGAAAGCATTTGTGCTTTGTGTCAGGAGCATTATCCTGCTGGAAGAGCCACAGCCACCAGAAAACATGTTTCCATGAAAGGCTGAACATGGTCTCAGCAATGCTTAGGTAGGTGGAGCGTGTCAAAGTAACATCCACATGGATGGAGGACCCAAGGTTTCCCAGCAGAACATTGCCCAAAGCGTCACACTGCCTCCGCCGGCTCGCCTTCTTCCCATAGTGCATCCTGGGGCCATGTGTTCCCCAGGTACGCATATCCATGGGGAATTGATTGGATGCACGGGTGGCCAAGGCTCATTGATGCACGTGGGGAGCGAAGGCTGGCCCGTGGGGACTGGTCAAACAGATGAGCTACTGGAGCTCAAATTGATCAAGAAGTTAATGCTGGTTCTGATAGAAAGCTGTCAGAATACACAGAGCATTTGTTGCGGTATAGACCAGTCATGGTGCCCATGCTGACCCATGACCCCGCCGAAAGCACCAACACTGAGCATCAGAACTGGACCATGGAGCAATGGAAGAAGGTGGCCTGGTCTGATGACAAGGGCGGGGCAATCCATCACTCAAATAAGACCAGCCAAAAGCAACTACAATATCACACATTATCATCTTTATGATCGACTGAATTCCTGAAAGATCTCCAATCATCCATTTCACCTCACATAAAGTGAACGTGGGTGAGAGGGCATTAGTATGGCATTAGTAAGTGGGATACTGGCATTAGTAACCCACTTTCAATTGTGTCAAAAAGTACTGGAAACCATTGTCGCACCAGCCACTGATATGACTGACACATGTTGAGAAAGAAATGGAGAGGGAAGATGTGTCAGAAGCATCCGGATATGGCTGTTAGCGTCTGCGCCCCTCTTGCTTGTAGACTTCAAAGTGTGGATTTTTTCAAACCAGATTTCTCTCGGAAGCGAGTGACAGAATGAAATTGAGGGAGACACTTGAAAGGGAATGTTATGGTGTGTGCGATACGTGCTTGAGCTCTCTGAATAATCTCTCTCTGGGCCGCTTTCATCTGCAGCCACGGCTGTCATTACCCATGCTAGTGCCGCTAACTAGCGTTAACCCACTTTACCAGAGCTGGTAATAAACGTCTTGATTAAAATGCCAAATGTGATTGTATATAGTCAGACTTTGGACCTGCAGCACGTCTGATCAACTGTGAAGTAAGATGGGAGATTAAAGATCAGACACATAAGACACTTTGATCTGTCATATAAGAAATGCCATAAAGATAATAATAATATAGCCAGACTTCAGAGCTTAAGAAGTGTCATGCACGATTATGATCTACTGACATGCATTCCCAGATAGCAAAATTGCTCTGGCCCAGATCCGGCCCACACTTTACACTTTCATCTGGCCCACTACCCGCGTGGAATGATGGCACTTGGGCGGTCCGCTCCCGTTTGCCAGATTTAGGCCGCAATCAAGCCATAGCAACGCCGCATGTCAGCCATGAACAAAACGCATGAAGCAGAACTGGCCCACATCTGGCCCAGATAGCAAAATTGCTCTGGCCCAGATCCGGCCCACACTTGACACTTTCATCTGGCCGACTACCCGCGTGGAATGATGGCACTTGGGCGGTCCGCTCCCGTTTGCCAGATTTAGGCCGCAATCAAGCCATAGCAACGCCACATGTCAGCCATGAACAAAACGCTTGAAGCAGAACTGGCCCACATCTGGCCCAGATAGCAAAATTGCTCTGGCCCAGATCCGGCCCACACTTGACACTTTCATCTGGCCCACTACCCGCGTGGAATGATGGCACTTGGGCGGTCCGCTCCCGTTTGCCAGATTTAGGCCGCAATCAAGCCATAGCAACGCCACATGTCAGCCATGAACAAAACGCATGAAGCAGAACTGGCCCACATCTGGCCCAGATAGCAAAATTGCTCTGGCCCAGATCCGGCCCACACTTGACACTTTCATCTGGCCCACTACCCGCGTGGAATGATGGCACTTGGGCGGTCCACTCCCGTTTGTCAGATTTAGGCCACAATCAAGCCATAGCAATGCCGCATGTCAGCCATGAACAAAACGCATGAAGCAGAACTGGCCCACATCTGGCCCAGATAGCAAAATTGCTCTGGCCCAGATCTGGCCCACACTTGACACTTTCATCTGGCCCACTACCCGCGTGGAATGATGGCACTTGGGCGGTCCACTCCCGTTTGTCAGATTTAGGCCACAATCAAGCCATAGCAACGCCACATGTCAGCCATGAACAAAACGCATGAAGCAGAACTGGCCCACATCTGGCCCAGATAGCAAAATTGCTCTGGCCCAGATCCGGCCCACACTTGACACTTTCATCTGGCCCACTACCCGCGTGGAATGATGGCACTTGGGCGGTCCGCTCCCGTTTGCCAGATTTAGGCCGCAATCAAGCCATAGCAACACCGCATGTCAGCCATGAACAAAACGCATGAAGCAGAACTGGCCCACATCTGGCCCAGATAGCAAAATTGCTCTGGCCCAGATCCGGCCCACACTTGACACTTTCATCTGGCCCACTACCCGCGTGGAATGATGGCACTTGGGCGGTCCGCTCCCGTTTGCCAGATTTAGGCCGCAATCAAGCCATAGCAACGCCACATGTCAGCCATGAACAAAACGCATGAAGCAGAACTGGCCCACATCTGGCCCAGATAGCAAAATTGCTCTGGCCCAGATCCGGCCCACACTTGACACTTTCATCTGGCCCACTACCCGCGTGGAATGATGGCACTTGGGCGGTCCACTCCCGTTTGTCAGATTTAGGCCACAATCAAGCCATAGCAACGCCGCATGTCAGCCATGAACAAAACGCATGAAGCAGAAATGGCCCACATCTGGGCAACAGTTTATTTGAAATCTGGCCCAGATCCGGCCCAGATGTAATATCTTGCTTTGGCCCACATACTGTGTGAAATGATGGCACTTGGGCGGTTCGCTCCTGTTTGCCAGATTTGGGCCACAATCAAGCCATAGCAATGCCACATATCAGCTATGAACAAAACGCATGAAGCAGAACTGGCCCACAACTGTTGCCCAGATGTGGGCCAGTTCTGCTTCATGTGTAGGTATTAGATCCGGCCCAGATCTAATACCTTGCTCTGGCCCACATACCACATGGAATAATAGCACTTGGGCGGTCCGCTCTTGTTTGCCAGATTTGGGCCACAATCAAGCCATAGCAATGCCACATGTCAACCATGAACACAACACATGAAGCAGAAATGGCCCACATCTGGCTAACAGTTAAATTTAATTCTGGCCCAGGTCCGGCCCATATCTAATACCTTGCTCTGGCCCACATACCGTGTGAAATGATGGCACTTGAGTGGTCCACTTTTGTTTCCCAGATTTGAGCCACAATCAAGCAATAGCAATGCCACATGTCAGCCATGAACAAAACACATGAAGCAGAAATGGCCCACATATGGCTCACAGTTAAATTTAATTCTGGCCCAGGTCTGGCCCAGATCTAATACCTTGCTTTGGCCGATATAAACCAGAACTGACCCTAATGTGGGCCACAGTTGGTCTTTTACACAATCCTCATGTGGCCCACATGCTGTTTGCCAAATCTGGTCCACAATCGGGCCATTGCACAATTCAAGTTACCTTTCTTTGTTAATGCTTTATAAAGTTTCAAAGCAGATTTACAGGAATAAACATGAAAATAATTATTTAATTATTCAAACAGAGTTAAATTCTGCAGTAAAGCAGCCCTAAAAAGAAAATAGTGTCACAGCTGAAGTCAGGTCAGTGTTGATTCAGTTCTGTTCAATAACTGTGTAAGGTTCATCAATTATGAAATCAGTTCAATTTGCTATAAAGCAGCTTTGCAGAAAACATGATCCAGCGCAGTTCAGTTCTCCTCCAATAGCATCAGTGCAATTAAATCAATATTATATAGACATTAGAAATACCATAGACATTTTGTAATTCTTGCTGCCAATGATACAAAAAAATTGTGCTTAGAAACAGTCTCTCTGACAGCGTGCACATGTCGTCAAATGAGGTGTCTTTCACTGCTTACTGCACTTTAGCAGTTTAAAATCCCTTGTTTTTTAACCATAATGCTTAAAAATGCAGGCAGATGATAAGATTTCATTACCACACAAGCAGAACAGCAACGTAACTACGATAGAGATGATGGTCCAAAATCAGTAGCAGTTGATACATTTCTACCAGTTAATCATATCTACCAGTATATAGCCCACCCCTATTGTAGAATATTAAGCGTCCCAAACTAAGCAAGCCTAAGGCGACAGTGGCAAGGAACCCAAAATCCATCAGGTGACAGAAATGGAGAAGAAAAAACCTTGGTAGAAACCAGGCTGAGTTGGGGGACCAGTTGTCTCTGGCCAACGAACATGGTGTGAATATGATTCAGGCTGCATTACAAGTCAGACTATGGATTGCAATAATTCAGAATATTTCATCTAGATCCACCAGCTTGAAGATCAGGATACAACATGCCGACATGGAGTTGAAGCTGGCCTTAGGGGTCTGTGCAGAGGACAGAGGATCTGTGTTGATGGCTGTTAGCAAGTTCCTCACAGGGGATCCGTCTCTAGGAGTTGTCTAATTGACATGTTATCTGTTGACATTTAGGGCTGCGTTGATGTCTAGGTGCAGGTCCACCATCTGATCTGGATTTGGAGCAGATCCAGCTGACAATGGTAACCTCGGGATAAGAATGAAAGATTGTTAGCAAAGAATACACCAAATAAAACCATTACTGTACCTTATCGCTGCCATATTTATATAAAAATGTGTATGTCACTTTTATGTATATAGATTATAACATCCTAAACACTAAAATTAGGGTTTTATTGACATGATTTATTATTTTGTGCAAAAAATACTGAAAATTTGGCTTCCCAAACGTTGATTTTAATCGTGTCTGGATTTACTTTCAGTGCAGAAACAACTACTGATCCTTGTATCATTTGGTTAATTTCTACAATTCAGAAAGATCAAACAGATCTTAATATTAATCTGCACAAGCGACAATCAGGTCAGTTTTGGGAAAGATCTTGGGACATGTGGTCTTCACCTCACAGCCGGTAGGAAAAAAATCGGGATAGGACTCAGAAATCATGTTCATGGAAGTGATTATTAACGTTTAGGGGTGTAACGATACACTCGTGTCACGATTAAATATGTATCTCGATACTGAACTCCCGACACGATATGTATCCCGATACGATATGTATCCCGATAAGCCGAAATAAAGTTTTTATTTTTATTTTGTACTTTTTTATTGTTATTATATTATTATTTGTGTATTATTATCAGGACCCACAAATATTCCCCCATTGCATTATTATTAATTATATTTAACATTATGTTTTGTCATTGTATGATTCTATGTAATGAGATTATTAATGTAATAGTGTCACTGAAACTCTGTAAATTAAAAAAACAAAAATCCCTCACGAATTACTCGCACTTTAAATGCAGGCAGCATTGCTCATGCTCACTATGTCCTGCTGTTCCTGCTATTAATGCAGTATAAGAATGAACCATCTAAACTGCTTTGAATAATCATACTACTAAAACTAAATGTGATCTGGTGATTTAAATTATGTTTGCGCTTTCACTAAGGATTGCCGCTTTAAATGGTGTTTGCGCTTTGACGTTGGAGGAGTGCCACTTTAAATAATGTTTGCGCTCTCACTTTGAAGAGGGTCATTCCAGCAGTGCATGCATTTCAGATGATCAATGCAATCAATCACAGTTCTAATCGCAAGAAAGTGTGTCAAAATGGCCGCTCTCAAACTGTAAATGTTTAGCTCATCCAAGAATTTTACCTCACTTTCATGTTGTTTTCGCACGTCACGCAATCATTTGAACGTCTGTGTTTACTACAGAATGTTCACTGTGTTAAAGCTACACTGTGTAACTTTTTTAGTTTATTCTTAGCTAAAAACACTTAGTTCTTTCAAAAATATGTGCTAATTAATGTATGTAATGTGATGTAATGCACTTCTTTCAAGTAATAAAGTATTCTCGTAAGTTTATAATATACCATTGAAAATACATACGGGTGAGGGGTTCGAATGCCGGTCGCCATGTTGCCCCTCCATCTTGAAAGTACATTAGCCAAAGAGGGACATACCCGTAAATTCAAGCTTCGCCTTTCGCGTTTTAACACTCGATGGCACTCATGGACGAGGTTGAACTGGATGCCATGTTAATCTTGGACTAAATCGGCCACTGTAGGAGTTAAAACAAAATCGGAATTGAGAGGAACAGAAACTAATAATCACTGGTTGGTCAAATACCTTTTCACCACTAGATGGGGGAAATTATCACACAGTGTAGCTTTAAATATTTTCACCACATAAAGCCATTGGCCCTCATTTATCAATCTTGCGTAGAAACGGGTGTATATGTTGGTGTAAGATTATGCGTACACTCCTCTCACCGCCTGATTTATGAAGCTGTGCGCACCTCTGCAATCCAGGTGTACGCAATACCTGCCCTTGATAAATGCGGCGGCTGAAAACGATCGTCATTAGAATAACACGCCCCTATATATTCAAGTCTCCGCCTCCCCCACGCCCTCATTTTACGCCAGGGACAAACAGAAGACGGCAAAGAAGCGAAACTTCTCCGACGTGGAGATCAGGCGCGTCTCAGTCATCTCACGAGTCCACTAGTCAGGGCACTGATTAGGGCATAAGTCAATGGGCTGACTCCCGGATCAGTGCTCTGACTACTGAACTAGTGAGATGATTGAGATGTGCCCATTGAGACCATCACCAGGGAAGTGGAAAAAAAAACCCCGAAATTGTTTTATTTGAGAGTTTAAAGAGTGGGAATAAAGGCACCTACAAAAACAAAATATTGACACAAATAACGAGTACTGTTAATAGTGTGGGGGTTGAGAAGCGCACTCCAGCAGTTTAAATAGCTGTTCGATGATAGATAAAGCACCATCACAATGCATTATTTTACAGCACGTTTTGAAACAATTAGCATTTAATTTCGTATCACGGCACATGTATTGGGGTGTACAATAGTGATGATGATGTGATGTGGAGTCAGATTCATTCACATTAATAATTACATGACAATTAGTATGATTCTTATTCTTATTATTCTTATTCTTAACGACGCTTGTTATTTAGAAGAAGAATGTCGTTATTATTGATTTTAATATTATTGAAAAGAAGAAGGTAATTTTTATTATTTTGTCAGTCTGAATTATTATTATTTTATTATTATTAAATTATTATTATCTATATTATTATTATTATTTTAGTCCCAGTCCGTGCGCAGCTGCCGGGCCAGGCGGGCCTGAAACGTCAGATAAAGCGCTCAGGCTCGCGACTGGAAGAATACATATGCCTACAAATCAAACGCTTTGGTAAAGTCACACAAATTAAACATTGACGTTCATGTTGCACAAAAATAAACACTGAATGTTGTTGGTGTGGTTTTTAACAGTGGGTCATATAGCATATCTTGTCAGTGCGTTTTGTGGTGTTAGGAATTGTTTTTCTGCGCATTTTCCCACTAACTCAAACGTGCGTACACCACCTCCTGAGCTGGCGTAGGATTTGATCGTGCCGTACGCCAACGTCCATATTGATAAATCTCAAAGTCACCGTGGGTTTGGGTGTACGCAAGGTGTACGCTGGAAATTTGGTGTACGCACTTTTGATAAATGAGGGCCAATGTGTCTATTCAGAAGACTTGAAGATTTCAGAAGATTTGGATTAGACCACTTGATTACTTTATTTTTTGCATCGTTTAAGTTTGAGAGTAATGGACTTTAAAATGGGTTTCATAAAGAATATCTTCATTTGTGTTTGGAAGTTAAACGAAAAACGACATTATGGTGAGAATTATGACAGAATTTACATTTGAGGTACATTTGTAAATTTGTGTCTGGGTAAATTGTACCTTATAAATAGGCTTACTACAGCAAGTTGAGCCTTGGATAAAACAACTATATTGCAAATCATATCGTTTCCATCAACGATACATATAGTCACATTTTATTAATGCGATATAACAATTTATCATTACATCCCTATTAACGTTACTGCAGTGTGAAGCAGAGCAGGAGCGAGTGTTGTGGAGCTGAGCAAGGCTGCTGGAGTGATTGTTAATGAGATGAACAACACAAGCCTCACGAGCAGCGCGAAAAACTTTGATTATGCCATAGTCGCCGGCACTATTTCTGCTTTTCTGGTAATGAGTATGAGGTAACGCAGCTCTGTTTATCATATAACACATTTGAGTGAGTTTTAAATTATGTTATGACGTTACTCTGTGCGTTCACTCAGCGGCTGCTGTGACACTTGTTAACACTACAGTCGGAGTAAAGCGCATCAGCAGAATAAAACCAGAAACCGAGGGTTAAGAGATATGATGACATCATTAGGCGACGCCCTCACACGTCCCGGTTCCTTGGTTAAAATAGCAATTTTCTCACGATTTACAAATAGTTGGAAACATTTGGGATATTGAAGGTTCTCAACTGAACAAAATATGTAGTATTGGCCTAGTGGTTTTGGGATATCTTACTGCAAATGTTACATAATGCTATTTTACAAATCTAGACGCACCCTAGCGGCAGCAAATCTAATTTGCCATGAGTTTAGTCTAGCAACTCTAAATACACTTCTGAGCTGTAAAAACCAAACTCTGGTCAGGCCAAACACATTGTGTGTAGAGCCAGTGGGCGGGGCTTAACATAATGACGGCAGAGAAGGTTCTGAGAAGGTTGGTTGTAGCGCTATCCTATCGCGTGCAGAGGTAGTTTGAAAGACAACGTTTATCCCGCCCCTCGGACTGAGCCCTGTCAATGGTGAGTTCCCAGAGCTAACTTCCTGATGTGGCTCTGGCTTGTCAGGCTAACTTAATGCAGTTTTAAGTGAACATTTGGGGAGCAGTTGGGGAAATGATGTCTAACATTATATTAGATCTGTGAATTAGGTCTTTATATTTATGTTAATGAAACAATAAAAGAAAAAAGGTAATCACTCACTGTTCTTAACTGAACTACATTTGTAGCTTTAATAATGATCAATTCATTTGTAATAAACACACTAAAGACTAAACATTGATTTTTATTTTATTTGATTATTTGTTTTTCTTCCCTAAAAAGTTTAGGTAAGTAAAACACTAAAATATATCTATACAGCTCTGGGAGGAAAAAAAATTAAGAGACCACTGCAATTTTTTTCTTAAATCAGCATCTCTACAAGTATGGAAGCCTGCAAGTATATTCTGGCTTTACTGGCATAGGGATACAGTGAGCGTCGGGTTGCTTCCATCCTTAAAATTTTAAAGACAGCGGTTCATAAGAACAAGGTCAAGCAGCAGACATTGGGGACAACAAAGTTACAGACTGGCAGAGGGCGAAAACGACTCTACACTGACTGGAATGACCACCAACTCATTCGAATGTCACTCAACAACCATAGGATGACCTCAGGTGACCTACAAAAAGAATGGCAAAAGGCAGCTGGGGTGAAGTTCACGGCGAGGACAGTTCGAAACAGGCTCCCAGGGGACAGGGCTGAAGTTGTGGAAAGCTAGAAAAAAGCCCTTCATCAATGAGAAGCAAAGAAGAGCCAGGCTGAGGTTTGCAAGAGACCATAAGGATTGGACTGTAGAGGACTGGAGTATGGTCATCTTCTCTGATGAATCCAATTTTCAGCTTTGTCCAACACATGGTCTTCTGATGGTTAGACGGAGACCTGGAGAGGCCTACAAGCCACAGTGTCTCACACCCACTGTGAAACTTGGTGGAGGATCGGTGATGATCTGGGAGTGCTTCAGCAATGCTTGAATTGGGCAGACTTGTCTTTGTGAAGGACGCATGAATTAAACCACGTACAAGGTTGTC
This sequence comes from Pseudorasbora parva, assembly GCF_024679245.1. Taxonomy (NCBI): domain Eukaryota; kingdom Metazoa; phylum Chordata; class Actinopteri; order Cypriniformes; family Gobionidae; genus Pseudorasbora; species Pseudorasbora parva. The sequence continues at coordinate 3,681,709 of NC_090188.1, read as the reverse complement.
CTACAGTCTAAAAAATGCTGGGTTAATAACAACCCAAGTTGGGTTGAAAATGGACAAACCCACACATTGAGTTGTTTGAAAAGGTCCATTCACTGGATTCAAACAACCCAATTTCTGGGTTTGTCCATTTTCAACCCAACTTGGGTTGTTATTAACCCAGCGTGTTTAGAGTGTAGAAGAAAACATGCTTCCTTCTGCTCTGACAATGTTCCCCAACTCTGAGGACTAGTTTTTTTGCAGTGGTCTCTTAATTTTTTTCAGAGCTGTATATATATATATATATATATATATATATATATTAGGGATGCCACAATACTCAATATAATATTGAACCGTTAGGTACGGCATTCATGGTTCAATATGCGCTGGTGAATTGTGTTTTTTTTTTCTTCAGTTTTGCATTTAATTATTTATTTCCATTTCCCCCCGTTTGAAATATTCCCATAGACAGTAAAAGAAATGGACAGAGCTATCCCATTGACTTCAACGGCGGAAAAATGAGGCCAATCAGAGGCACTCACTTCCTGATGGCTGAGCGAACTGCGCAGACTCAGACTGAGCTTGAGGACGTAGATGTGACGTGAGCCTCCTGTCTGACAGCTGTGAGTCTTCTAGTAGTTAGTTGGGCTGAATCCTACTAGAGTTCGGTTCCTCTTTGGTGCGGTTCGTTTGGTCAGGTCTGAAAGCAGCGATCGCACTGTGAGTCTTCTAGTAGTTGTGGAAAGTGAAATCTGAATCACATTGTTTAAATATTTTCTCCCATTGCTTTTGGCTCACTATGGGCTTCTCCCCATTCTTCCCCCTTGACTTTATCAGACTTTATGTCTCCACGTCCCCCCGACTGTCTCATAGACAGTAAAGATTGCCTGCGAGCGTCTCCTCAGGTCTATACGGTAATTTCTCAACTGTGTGACAGAGTCGCGTTGGTTATGACGCAATAGTTAGCCTATTTTTACAAAAACGTATTCTGCGGGGCGATAGTGTAAGATAAAGGTAATGGAGCCTTTTATGCATCGTCGAGTTTCTTTAGAAATAAACAATGGACAAATTGAGTCTTTAAACGCCTCAGATGTAAAGTTATTCACTGTCAAAGACGCAAAAATGAATGGGAGTCAATGGGATGCTAACAGCAGGTTATGGCTTGGTTAGCAATGGTCTGATCAAGTCAAGGGAGAAGAATGGGGAGAAGCCCATAGTGAGCCAAAAGCAACGGGAGAAAATATTTAAACACCCTATGGGTGGAACGCTTTCCGAGCGCTAGATTACCCCCTTGAATATTCCTCTTTATTTATTCTGCTCTTTTTTTAATGGTTTGCCTGAGTCTATGCGCTGATTTGAGCAAATATCCAATCATATGCACTAAAGTTAAGGGTGTTTACCCGCATTTACGTTTATACTCTACATTTATTCATTCAATTTCATACTTAAATGCTACTGTACATCTCTGAGCTGCCACTGTAAATCTTTATATATATTTATTTTATTTAATACAATACACTGGGAATGTATACATTTTTTTATGTAAAGTTTAAGTAAGGGTTTTCAAGTCTTTTAAGTAAAATAAAGAAAGAGTATTGCAATAAAAACCATTTTCTCCTTAACCTTTTTCTGTTCCTGTCACCTAAGAATAGAAGAGCAAAAAAAAAACCCCGAACCGAACCGGAAAACCGTGATTAAAAACCAAAGTAATGTTATGTATTGAACCGTGGACTAACTGTATTGTTGCATCCCTAAAATATATATATATATATATATACAGTTTCTATTACTGTTTTTTATTGCATATTTCTTCTAATTTTTATTAACAAAGATGAAATAGATGAGATAGACCTAACAAGTGAAGTGAAGTGTAGTCCCGGATTTACTCCAAATGATTACAAACAATTAGTAAAATAGACTGTGTAAATTACTTGCGTGTCCATTTTCGTTACTCCTTTTCTCTTCTCCCTCTGTCTCACTTGCAATTTGAAGCCATCTGTTGAAGTGGGATTCTACAGCTTACTCGCTTGCTCTGTGATCCTGTTGTTTCTGTAATACAAGTAATACAACTAGTTAGTGCAGTTTAATGTCAAATTTATACATAGATGAATTTCAAATTATACATTATAATTATAACATTATAATTGGGAAAATACGTTGACCATACAGAACTGACTGCAGGTTGGTATACAGTGAGTGAAAGTGAAATCATGCTGGTCTATGCTTTTTTTTCAGCAGAAGACAATGTGATTTTCAGTTCGAAGGACTTCTTTTGGGAAGATCAGATCATTTTACTGACTTGGATCTTTAAATCATTTAGCAATCACGTCAAGTAGCGCAAACTTTGATAACAACTTCATATTTAAAATAAATAATAAAATAATGATAATAAAAACTATACATATTGCAGGCAAAATAACAAATTATGAGAAACAGATGATTCATTTAGGTTATTCTGGTAACGTTAGGCCTTGTTCATACTTTTGTCACGTGAGAGCCGCATAGACTAACGTTAGTACAGCAAACAGACAGAAATTAATATTTTATCAGCATTTATTTAGCAGTTAGTAATTATCAAAAATCACGTGACAAATGTATGAAAGAGAGGTGAACTAACGATAATCAACTTGAATTGCTAACGTTATGTCACTTACAAAATCCTTCAGGCAATGGCAAAAGTTTTGAATTGACAAAATAACTAATGTTTGATAGCTAACAATTGTAGCTTTCATTAGCTAACGTTTTAATATCACAACATGCAGTAAGTTACTCCAACTGAATATAACGAAGCAATCCCCAAAACGAAGCAATATTTTTTTTATTAAATCTTACCTTAACTTTCTTTGCCGTTTTCCACCGTCAAATCTCCAAACAATAATCCCCCTCTGCAGCTCCGTCTTTTGGGCGCCTTTTCCGCGGCTATTTTTTAAATTTAAAGGGCCGGAAATAGGAACTCGAACCAGTTGATTTTATATATATATATATATATATATATATATATATATATATATATATATATATATATATATATATAATATATATATATATTATATTATATTATATTATATTATATTATATTATATTATATTATATTTATTAATTATATTATATTTATTAATTATATTATATTTATTAATTATATTATATTTATTAATTATATTATATTTATTAATTATATTATATTTATTATATTATATTATATTTATTATATTATATTATATTTATTATATTATATATATATATATATATATATATATATATATATATTCTAGCAAGGGATAAAAAATGTTTTTTGTAATGAAAGCATAACAAAAAAAAAAGGGTTGAAAAAAGTTGGCTTCAAAATAACAATAAAATGTTCTCATAGCAGGTTTTGCTGATTTGTCATTCATTTAGCCTACTCTTAAATGCATATCTCAATTAATATACTGACAGGTTATAGGACAGGACATATATGATATAGATAATATTCAATATTTAAGTCAATATTTAGCAAAAATGAAAGACAAATTGAGTATTTTATTTATAATAATTTAGAATATCAGGGTCACTTGAAGCGGTTTATAAGATGACACTGCCTGTCACGGTTCATGGATTCCCTGTCTCACTCTTGGGTGCGTGTTGAATGTAGGTGAGGGCGGAGCCTGGGATTGGCTCATCACGCACCTGTGGCTGATCACCTGCACCAGCTGCAACTCATCACCTTCACCCTATTTAGTCTCTCTGTTTCTCTCTTGTCTTTGTCAGAGCGTTGTTGGATGTTCCCCTTGTGTCTCCGTGTTGGTTGTCGTTTCCCCCTTCTGTGAAACGCTGGATCCCTTCCCGGATTACCTCAACCGCGCTCCCGAGTCACTGCTGCTCACAGTCTGCCCGTGTCGCCAACAGAGTCTCTCTCACTGCTCCGTCTTATCCGGACTTCTTCTGTGTTCTGAGTTTTGGCTTCTGTGACACTTCTGTCAATAAACTGAGTTACTTGCAATTGAATCCTGCCTCTGTGAATCCGTTACAGAACGCTCTGACCAACCATGGATTCAGCGAGTATCAACGCCCTACTGACCAGCAGCAACGAGAGACTGGACCAGCAGGAGGCGAACTTAACTGCCACAGGACAGGCAGTACACACCTTGGTGGCACGGGTGGCCGAGCTGACCCAACAGATGCAACAACTCGTCGGTCCCACTGTGCCCGACCCACCGCCGATTCCCCACACACCATCTGCATCGTGGCAACCGGAACCACGTCTGCCTACCCCCGAGAATTATGCCGGTGAGAGCAATTATTGCAGAGCCTTCCTTACCAAGTGTTCCTTGTTTTTCGCTCTTCAACCGCAGACTTTCAACACAGAGAGATCCAAGGTGGCATTCGTCCTCACCCTGCTCTCCGGACGAGCCGCACTTTGGGGAACGGCGGTGTGGGAGAACCAACATCCTTGCTGCTCCTCGTTCCAGACGCTGGCGGCAGAGATGAGAAGGGTGTTTGACCGAGCGGTGACCGGAAGAGAAGCGGCACGTCAACTCGCAGAGCTCCGCCAAGGTAACCGCTCGGTCTCGGATTATTCCATCGAGTTCCGCACCCTGGCCGCCGAGTGCAAGTGGAACGAGGAGGCACAGTGGGACATGTTCCTGCATGGGCTGGCTGACCGCATCCAGAAGGAGATATTCGCCATCGACCTTCCGGAGAAGATTGACGGTCTCATTGATCTTGCTTTGAGGGTGGACGCTCGTCTGAGTCGGCTGAGGTCCAGGATGGAGCCTCAGCATGGGAGTGTCGAATGCCCTCAGGCCAGCGCTACGGATGCGGCCAGCTACACCTTCGACCCGGAGCCCATGCAGGTGGGTCGAGCTCGGCTCTCCCGGGAGGAGAAGGCGAGACGGAGATCCCGTGGTCTTTGCCTGTACTGCGGCGGGAACGGACACCTGCTAGACTCCTGCCCGGTAAAAGACCACGCCCGGCGGTAAAAGGAAGGCTACTGTCGGGCGGGATCTCCGTGGAAAAGACCTCATCCTCCACTCTCCTCCCGGTGAGATTGCTGTGGGCAGCTCAGGATTATTCCAGCCTCGCCCTCCTCGACTCGGGAGCGGAAGGTAACTTCATTGATTCTGCCCTTGCTCACAAACTTAACATACCCACCATTGCACTCAAGAACACCATCTCTGTCAACGCACTCAACGGACAAGTTCTCCCTGACATTTCATTCACCACTGAACCACTTACACTGATCACTTCCGGCAACCACACCGAACGCATTTCATTTCTCATCCTGGACTCCCCTTTGGCTCCCGTTGTCCTCGGTCACCCTTGGCTGGAGTTACACAATCCAAGGGTTGACTGGGGACAAAACTCTGTGTCTGCGTGGAGTGATAAATGTTATGAGTCTTGTTTGGTGTCTGCTTGTTCGTCTGTTTCTCGTTCTGTTTTTCAGAGTGAGACGGTGAATCTGTCTAACGTGCCTCCGGAGTACCTCGACCTGAAGGAAGTGTTCAGTAAGTCCCGAGCTGCTTCTCTCCCTCCGCATCGTCCCTATGACTGTGCTATAGATTTACTCCCAGGTAAGTCTCCGCCTAAGGGCAAACTATACTCTCTTTCTATTCCAGAGAGGGAGGCCATGGAGAAATATATTTCTGATTCTCTAGCCTCCAAATTCATCCGCCCTTCCTCTTCTCCAGCGGGGGCGGGGTTCTTCTTCGTGGGGAAGAAGGATGGTTCTCTGCGACCTTGCATTGATTACCGAGGGCTGAATAACATCACGGTAAAGAATACCTATCCTTTGCCGTTGATGTCTTCAGCTTTCGAGAGGTTACAGGGAGCATCCGTCTTCACGAAGTTGGACTTACGTAACGCTTATCATTTGGTTCGCATCAGGGAGGGGGATGAATGGAAAACCGCATTTAACACCCCCAGGGGGCATTTTGAATACTTGGTCATGCCTTTCGGCCTTTCCAACTCCCCAGCGGTTTTCCAGGCACTCGTCAATGATGTGTTGAGAGACATGGTCGACCAATTCATATATGTCTACCTGGATGACATTTTGATTTTTTCTTCGTCTCTCCAGGAACATGTTCGACACGTCAGACGAGTGCTTCAGAGGTTGCTAGAGAATGGGCTTTTTGTCAAGGCGGAGAAATGCGCTTTTCATGCACAGTCTGTTCCTTTTTTAGGGTACATCGTGTCATCGGAGGGAATGCGCATGGATCCCGACAAGGTTAAGGCTGTGATGGATTGGCCAAGTCCAGATTCCCGTAAGGCCCTACAGAGGTTTCTGGGGTTCGCCAATTTCTATCGGCGTTTTATTCGCAATTTCAGCCAACTAGCCGCACCTCTGACTGCCTTGACCTCTCCCCGAATGACGTTCAGGTGGTCCGATACAGCCGAGGCTGTATTCGCCAAACTGAAAAGCCGCTTTGTTTCGGCTCCCATCTTAGTCGCCCCTGATCCCACACGTCAGTTCGTGGTAGAGGTCGACGCGTCAGAGGTGGGGGTAGGAGCGGTTCTTTCACAGCGCTCTCCCTCAGATGACAAGATGCACCCGTGCGCGTTTTTCTCCCATCGTCTTTCTCCTGCCGAACGCAATTATGACATTGGTAACAGAGAGTTGTTGGCCGTCAAGTTAGCGTTGGAGGAGTGGCGTCATTGGCTGGAAGGGTCGGGGGTACCTTTTATTGTATGGACGGATCATAAGAACCTTGAATATATTAGATCTGCTAAAAGACTCAACTCCAGGCAGGCTCGGTGGGCACTTTTTTTCGGACGTTTTGACTTTGTTCTCTCGTACCGCCCCGGGTCTAAAAACATCAAACCCGACTCTTTATCTCGTATTTTTGATGCTTCCGAACGCCCGGTTACTCCCGAGTGTATTTTGCCAGAGAAGATAGTTATCTCTACACTCACATGGGAGATCGAATCGAAGGTCAAAGTGGCCTTAGAAGGGGTAACGCCCCCGCCCGGCGGCCCACCGAGTTGTTTATTCGTTCCGGAGGGGTTAAGATCCGAGGTCCTCAAATGGGGTCACTGCTCCAACATTGCCTGTCATCCAGGGGTAAACCGCACTTGCAGTTTAATAAAGCAACGATTTTGGTGGCCACTTATGGCTCGCGACATTCGCAGTTTCGTTTTGGCTTGCTCGGTCTGTGCGGTTGGTAAGACATCTAACCAACCTCCCCAGGGGTTACTTCAGCCGCTGTCTGTTCCTTCGAGACCCTGGTCCCACATCGCTCTAGATTTTGTTACCGCCCTCCCGCCCTCCCAGGGCAAGACGGTCGTTTTGACCGTCGTGGACCGATTCTCGAAGGCAGCACATTTCATTCCCTTGCCCAAATTACCCTCAGCCAAGGAGACAGCGGTATCTGTAGTAGATCACGTCTTTCGGTTACATGGCCTCCCGATGGACGTGGTCTCCGACAGAGGTTCCCAATTTGTGTCCAAATTTTGGCAGGAGTTTTGTAAATTACTAGGAGCCACGGTTAGTCTGTCTTCGGGTTATCACCCCCAAAGCAACGGTCAGACCGAGAGAGCCAATCAGGATCTGGAGAGAGTGTTGCGATGTTTGGTATCCAAGAATCCTTCATCCTGGAGCCAGCAACTCTCTATGGTTGAGTACGCTCATAACTCGTTACCAGTGTCATCTACGGGCCTTTCGCCATTTGAGTGTAGTGTAGGTTACCAGCCACCTATTTTTCCTAGTCTGGATTCCGAGGTCGCGGTCCCCTCTGTTCACGCCTTTATCCAGAGGTGTCATCGCACATGGACCAGAGCCCGTGAGACTCTGCTCCAGGTGGGAGCGCGCACCAAGGCTAAAGCCGATCGCCACCGGTCTAAGCCTCCCGTTTACGTCGTCGGTCAAAAAGTGTGGCTTTCTACCAAGAACATTCCTCTCCGCTCCGTATCTAATAAACTTGCTCCCAAATTTATCGGCCCGTTCACTGTCACCAAGATCATTAGTCCGGTGACAGTCCGCCTCAAACTCCCTCCGGCGTACAGGAGGATTCATCCCGCCTTCCATGTATCCAAAATCAAACCTGTTTTTCACTCCCACCTTAATCCGCCAGTCCCGGTTCCCCCACCGCCGCGACTCGTAGATGGGGAACCAACTTATTCGGTTAATCGCATTCTGGATTCTAGACGGAGGGGACGCGGTTTCCAGTACTTGGTGGACTGGGAAGGTTACGGTCCGGAGGAGAGAAGTTGGGTTCCTGCTAGGGACATTCTGGATCACTCCCTTATTGATGATTACAATCAACAGGTAAGGTCGGCTGGGAGCGTCAGGGGACGCTCCTAGGGGGAGGGGTACTGTCACGGTTCATGGATTCCCTGTCTCACTCTTGGGTGCGTGTTGAATGTAGGTGAGGGCGGAGCCTGGGATTGGCTCATCACGCACCTGTGGCTGATCACCTGCACCAGCTGCAACTCATCACCTTCACCCTATTTAGTCTCTCTGTTTCTCTCTTGTCTTTGTCAGAGCGTTGTTGGATGTTCCCCTTGTGTCTCCGTGTTGGTTGTCGTTTCCCCCTTCTGTGAAACGCTGGATCCCTTCCCGGATTACCTCAACCGCGCTCCCGAGTCACTGCTGCTCACAGTCTGCCCGTGTCGCCAACAGAGTCTCTCTCACTGCTCCGTCTTATCCGGACTTCTTCTGTGTTCTGAGTTTTGGCTTCTGTGACACTTCTGTCAATAAACTGAGTTACTTGCAATTGAATCCTGCCTCTGTGAATCCGTTACACTGCCTTAGTTCCATACATTTACAGGTGAATGTGATTTCAACAAGACTGTTTCTGGATATTTATAACATTGTTAATCCTGCATTCCAATCAACAAATCATATTTCAGTGACAAGCTTAAAGTTTATGTCAAGTTTATGTTTAAATGCAGGGTTTGGTGCTAGTTATTTACCTATCATTTCCCTCTGGGTTAGGTTAGGGTTAGGGGGTTAGGACTATGTTTCATGACAGGAATTGTGTTCCAGGATAAATATATACATATGTTGACCCAGGAATATGTCCTGCTTAAAATCATGACAAAGATTTTCACATACAGCAACTCAAAATGTATCTCAGCCAACTATTCAAGTCAGGAACATTAAAAACAGTTCACAAATTTGACCTGTTGCAAACAATTCATAATCAGACACACACACACACACACACACACACACGCACACACACACACACACACACACACACACACACACACACACACATGTTGGTCTATGTGGTTTACAGGGACTCTCCATAGGCGTAATGGTTTTTATACTGTACAAACCGTATTTTCTATCCCCTTACACTGCCCCTAAACCTACCCATCCCACACACACACACACACACACACACACACACACACTGCCCCTAAACCTACCCATCCCACACACACACACACACACACACACACACACACACACACTGCCCCTAAACCTACCCATCACACACACACACACACACACACACACACACTGCCCCTAAACCTACCCATCACAGGAAACATTCTGCATTTTTACTTTCTCAAAAAAACATCATTTAGTATGTTTTTAAGGCCATTTGAATTATGAGGACATTTGATATGTCCTCATAAACCACATTTATAGTGTAATACCAGTGTAATACCCATGTAGTTATACAAATTTGTGTCCTCATAAACCACATTTATAGTGTAATACCAGTGTCATACCCATGTAGTTATACAAATTTGTGTCCTCATAAACCACATAAACAGGCTCACGCACACACACACACACACACACACACACACACACACACACACACACACACACACACACACACACACATTTTCAACCTACTGTAGCTGTCTGTGTGTACACAGTATACACACAAACATGATTTTTATACTGTAAAAACTGTATATTGTATCACCCTACACTAAACCTACCCCTAAAACTTCTACCCTTCACAGAAATCTAAACTTTTTTTTTAAATTTCAAAAAGCATAATTTGTAATTCAGTTTTCTTCATAGAGACCAAAAACATCCCCACATGGACAAGGATTTCAAATATTGCCATTTTTGTGTCCCCATAACATAGGGTTTACCTAGACCACACACACACACACACACACACATTGTTTTTTGTGTGAATTGTGGGGACTTTCCATAAGCGTAATGGATTTTACACTGTACATTATATCCCCCTACTCTGCCCCTACCACTAATCACAGGAAACATGCTGCAGTTTTACATTTTCAAAAAACATAGTATGTTTATGAATCCGTTTACATTGTGGGGACCTGGTGATCTCAGGTTTATATGACATTGTTTGGTCCCTACAATATAATATAAACAAGTACACACACACACACACACACACACACACACACACACACACATTGCCCCTAAACCTACCCATCACAGGAAACATTCTGCATTTTTATTTTCTCAACAACAAAAAAAACTCATCCTGTATGATTTATAAGCATTTTGAAAAATGGGGTCATGGGTAATGTCCTCATATTTCACCCTCTCCCACATGTGTCATACCCATGTCATAATACACATTTAATCAGTGTCCTGATATTTAACAAAAACATGCCCACACACACACACACCTCACACACACACACACACATACAGACACACACACAATTAAAGTTATGTACTTTTTTTATCACAAGGCAGGCCAATCCACAACTGATATAGTCTTTTTGTCCAGATTAAACTGTACAATTAAGAGTTGCATCCTATCAAACATAGCCCAATTTCGTTACAAAGTATTATGCCATATTTTCAAATGTGGGCATTTTTAGCTATACATCTAAATTAACTGTAATTATATTTATGGCATATTTTCCATGTCAACTAGCCTAGAAATCTAGACACACCCTAGCGGCAGCAAATCTAATCTGCCGCGAGTGTCGTCTAGCAACTCTCAATACCCTTCTGAGCTGTAAACGCCAAACTCTGGTCAGGCCAATCACATCGTGTATAGAGTTGGTGGGCGGGGCTTAAAATAATGACGCCAGAGATGCGCTTGCGTGCTTCTAGTAAACACAGAAGCTGGCGAACGGCGGTCTTTCGAATCAGCTTTGACCGCGACTCTGGAAGACTTGGAGTTAAGCTTTTCTCTGAGAAAAGAACAAAGAACAGCACTGAAGTCATTCTTAAGAAGGGATGATGTGTTCGGAGTTTAGCCGATCGGATACGGCGAATGTTTAATCTATCAAAGAGCTCTGCTTCATCTTCGTTGCTCTGGTTGGTTGTAGCGCTATCCTATCGCGTGCAGAGGGAGTTTGACAGACAGCCATTTATCCGCCCCTCTGATTGAGCTGTCAATGGTGAGTTTCCAGACCAAACATCTTGATGTGGGTCTGGCTTGTCAGGCTACATGTCAACTGTACTGTATATTTGGCAAACATGGCTGTAAATGTTATTAACTATTAACAGGCTCACACCCTGGTTAGCCAGTGCTGACTTTGCTGTACATTTACCAAATGTGGCCCAAATTTGGTGTAATGTATTCGGGCCATACTTGCTATGCCATGTCTGGGCCACTTTAGGTTCACATTCAGATTTGCCAGTGATTACTGTCCCTCACCTTTGCCAAAACTGCCCCAGATATGTTTTAACATAATTGGGCCTCAATTGCTGCACTATTTATGGGCCAGTTTAGGTTTACAGCCTGGTTAGCCAGTGCTGACTTTGCCATATATTTGCCAAATGTGGCCTAAATTTGGTGTAATGTATTCTGGCCATATTGGCTATGCCATGTCTGGGCCACTTTAGGGTGACAATCAGATTTACTGTCCCTATTGGCCAAAACTGGCCAAAAACACATTTGCTGCATAATATGTGGGCCAGTTTAGGCTCACGCTCTGGTTAGCCAGTGCTGACTTTGGCGTACTTTTGCCAAATGTGGCCCAAAGTTGGTGTATTATGTGCAGGCCATATTTGCTATGCCATGTATGGGCCACTTAAGGTTCATATTCAGATTCACGAGGGATTTCTTTCCCTCACCTTTGCCAAAACTGGACTGGATATGTTTTTAAGAAAACTGGACCATATTTGCTGCATTATATGTGGGCCAGTTTAGGTTCACACCCTGGTTAGCCAGTGCTGACTTTGCTGTACTTTTGCCAAATGTGGCCCAAATTTGGTGTAATGTATTCGGGCCATATTTGCTATGCCATGTGTGGCCCACTTTAGGTTCATATTCAGATTTGCAAGTGATTTCTGTCCCTCACCTTTGCCAAAACTGGCCCAGATATGTTTTAACATAATTGGGCCTCATTTGCAGCACTTAATGTGGGCCAGTTTAGGTTCAAGCCCTGGTTAGCCACTGGCCAGTGTTGACTTTGCCATATATTCCAAATTTGGTGTAATGTATTCGGGCCATATTTGCTATGCCATGTCTGGGCCACTTTAGGTTCAAATTCAGATTCACCAGTAATTACTGTCCCTCACCTTTGCCAAAACTGGCCCAGATATGTTTTAACATAATTGGGCCACATTTGCAGCACTTAATGTGGGCCAGTTTAGGTTTACACCCTGGTTAGCCAGTGTTGACTTTGCCATATATTTTCCAAATCCGGCCCAAATTTGGTGTAATGTATTCGGCCCATATTTGCTATGCCATGTGTGGGCCACCATAGGTTCACATTCAGATTTGTTAGTGATTACTGTCCCTCATCTTCTCCATAACTGGCCCAGATATGTTTTTAAGAAAACTGGGCCACATTTGCTGCATTATATGTGGGCCAGTTTAGGCTCACATCCTGGTTAGCCAGTGCTGACTTTGCTGTACTTTTGCCAAATGTGGCCCAAATTTGGTGTAATGTATTCGGGCCATATTTGCTATGCCATGTGTGGCCCGCTTTAGGTTCATATTCAGATTTGCGAGTGATTTCTATCCCTCACCTTTGCCAAAACTGGCCCAGATATGTTTTAACATAATTGGGCCACATTTGCAGCACTTAATGTGGGCCAGTTTAGGTTCAAGCCCTGGTTGGCCAGTGTTGACTTTGCCATATATTTTCCAAATGTGGCCCAAATTTGGTGTTATGTATTCGGGCCATATTTGCTATGCCATGTCTGGGCCACCATAGGTTCAAATTCAGATTCACCATTAATTACTGTCCCTCACCTTTGCCAAAACTGGCCCAGTTATGTTTTAACATGATTGGGCCACATTTGCAGCACTTAATGTGGGCCAGTTTAGGTTTACACCCTGGTTAGCCAGTGTTGAATTTGCCATATATTTTCCAAATCTGGCCCAAATTTGGTGTAATGTATTCGGCCCATATTTGCTATGCCATGTCAGGGCCACCATAGGTTCACATTCAGATTTGTTAGTGATTACTGTCCCTCACCTTCTCCAAAACTGGCCCAGATATGTTTATAAGAAAACTGGGCCACATTTGCTGCATTATATGTGGGCCAGTTTAGGCTCACATCCTGGTTAGCCAGTGCTGACTTTGCTGTACTTTTGCCAAATGTGGCCCAAATTTGGTGTAATGTATTCAGGCCATATTTGCTATGCCATGTGTGGCCCACTTTAGGTTCATATTCAGATTTGCGAGTGATTTCTATCCCTCACCTTTGCCAAAACTGGCCCAGATATTTTTTTAAGAAAACTGGGCCACATTTGCTGCATTATATGTGGGCCAGTTTAGGCTCATATCCTGGTTAGCCAGTGCTGACTTTGCTGTACTTTTGCCAAATGTGGCCCAAATTTGGTGTAATGTATTCGGGCCATATTTGCTATGCCATGTGTGGCCCACTTTAGGTTCATATTCAGATTTGCGAGTGATTTCTATCCCTCACCTTTGCCAAAACTGGCCCAGATATTTTTTTAAGAAAACTGGGCCACATTTGCTGCAATATATGTGGGCCAGTTTAGGCTCATATCCTGGTTAGCCAGTGCTGACTTTGCTGTACTTTTGCCAAATGTGGCCCAAATTTGGTGTAATGTATTCGGGCCATATTTGCTATGCCATGTGTGGCCCACTTTAGGTTCATATTCAGATTTACGAGGGATTTCTATCCCTCACCTTTACCAAAACTGGCCCAGATATGTTTTAACATAATTGGGCCACATTTGCAGCACTTAATGTGGGCCAGTTTAGGCTCACATCCTGGTTAGCCAGTGCTGACTTTGCTGTACTTTTGCCAAATGTGGCCCAAATTTGATGTAATGTATTCGGGCCATATTTGCTATGCCATGTGTGTCCCACTTTGGGTTCATATTCAGATTTGCGAGTGATTACTATCCCTCACCTTTGCCAAAACTGGCCCAGATATGTTTTAACATAATTGGGCCACATTTGCAGCACTTAATGTGGGCCAGTTTAGGTTCAAGCCCTGGTTGGCCAGTGTTGACTTTGCCATATATTTTCCAAATGTGGCCCAAATTGGGTGTAATGTATTCGGGCCATATTTGCTATGCCATGTCTGAGCCACTTTAGGTTCAAATTCAGATTTGCGAGTGATTTCTATCCCTCACCTTTGCCAAAACTGGCCCAGATATGTTTTAACATAATTGGGCCACATTTGCAGCACTTAATGTGGGCCAGTTTAGGTTCAAGCCCTGGTTGGCCAGTGTTGACTTTGCCATATATTTTCCAAATGTGGCCCAAATTTGGTGTAATGTATTCGGGCCATATTTGCTATGCCATGTCTGGGCCACTTTAGGTTCAAATTCAGATTCACCAGTAATTACTGTCCCTCACCTTTGCCAAAATTGGCCCAGATATGTTTTACCATAATTGGGCCACATTTGCAGCACTTAATGTGGGCCAGTTTAGGTTTACACCCTGGTTAGCCAGTGTTGACTTTGCCATATATTTTCCAAATCTGGCCCAAATTTGGTGTAATGTATTCGGCCCATATTTGCTATGCCATGTCTGGGCCACCATAGGTTCACATTCAGATTTGTTAGTGATTACTGTCCCTCACCTTCTCCAAAACTGGCCCAGATATGTTTTTAAGAAAACTGGGCCACATTTGCTGCATTATATGTGGGCCAGTTTAGGCTCACATCCTGGTTAGCCAGTGCTGACTTTGCTGTACTTTTTCCAAATGTGGCCCAAATTTGGTGTAATGTATTCGGCCCATATTTGCTATGCCATGTGTGGCCCACTTTAGGTTCATATTCAGATTTGCGAGTGATTTCTATCCCTCACCTTTGCCAAAACTGGCCTAGATATGTTTTTAAGAAAACTGGGCCACATTTGCTGCATTATGTGTGGGCCAGTTTAGGCTCACATTCTGGTTAGCCAGTGTTGACTTTGCCATATATTTGCCAAATGTGGCCCAAATTTGATGTAATGTATTCAGGCCATATTTGCTATGCCATGTGTGGGCCACTTTAGGTTCACATTCAGATTGGTTAGTGATTACTGTCCCTCATCTTTGCCAAAACTGGCCCAGATATTTTTTAAGAAAACTGGTCCACATTTGTTGCATTATATGTGGGCCAGTTTAGGTTCACACCCTGGTTGGCCAGTGCTGACTTTGCCATAAATTTGCCAAATGTGGCCCAAATTTGGTGTAATGTGTTCGAGCCATATTTGCTATGCCATATGTGGCCCACTTTAGGTTCACATTCAGATTTGAAAGTGATTACTATCTCTCACCTTTGCCAAAACTGGCCCAGATAGGTTTTACCATAATCGGGCCTCATCTGCTGCACTCAATGTGGGCCAGTTTAGGTGTACACCCTGGTTAGCCAGTGCTGGCTTTGCCATATATTTGCCAAATGTGGCCCAAATTTGATGTAATGTATTCGGGCCATATTTGCTATACCATGTGTGGGCCACCTTAGGTTCAAATTCAGATTTGTTCGTGATTACTGTCCCTCACCTTTGCCAAAACTGGCCCAGATATGTTTTAACATAATTGGGCCTCATTCGCTGCACTTAATGTGGGCCAGTTTAGGTTCACTCCCTGGTTAGCCAGTGCTGACTTTGCCATATATTTTCCAAATGTGGCCCAAATTTGCTGTGATGTATTCGGCCCATATTTGCTCTGCCATGTGTGGGCCACAATAGGTTCACATTCAGATTCGTCAGTGATCAATGTCCCTCATCTTTGCCAAAACTGGGCCAGGTGTTTTTTACTTAATTGGGCCGCATTTGCTGCATTATATGTGGGCCAGTTTAGGTTTACACCCTGGTTAGCCAGTGCTGACTTTGCCATACATTTGCCAAATGTGGCCCAAATTTTGTATAATGTATCCAGGCCATATTTGCAAATTCCATGTGTGGCCCACTTTAGGTTCATATTCAGATTCGCCAGTGATTACTGTCCCTCACCTTTGCCAAAAATGGCCCAGATAGTTTTTAACATAATTGGGCCTTATTTGCTGCACTATGTGTGGGCCAGTTTAGGCTCACACCCTGGTTAGCCAGTGCTGACTTTGCCATATATTTGCCAAATGTGGCCCAAATTTGATGTAAAGTATTCGGGCCTTATTTTCTTTGCCAAGTGTGGGCCACTTTAGGTTCACATTCAGATTTGCCAGTGATTACTGTCCCTCATATGTGCCAAAACTGGCCCAGATATGTTATAACATAACTGGGCCACATTTGCTGCAACATATGTGGGCCATATTTGGTTTACACCAAGATTAGTCATTGTCGGTTTTGCCAGATTTTTCCCATAGGTGGCCCACATTTGGTTTGTGATATTTGGGCCATATTCATTAATTATCATATGGGCCACTTTAGGCTCATATTCAAATTACACATTGCCATGAGTGCCGCATCTTTGCCTAAAAAGGCCCACATGTGATTTAAAATATTTGGGCCATATTTGCCATTTTACTTGTGGGCCACATCAGGCTCACATACATTTTATCCGGGCCATAAGAAGGCCTGCAGTGCCGCATCATTGCCTGAAGTGGCCCACATCCGCTTGCTATCTGGGTTGTGGCTAAAATATGATCAAGTTATTATGGTTTGACGTCACAAAAACACGGCGCACACAGATATCTGTTTACATATGATGCAATATTCAGACAATTGCTACCAATAAAGCAATAAACGCAATTGCACACTGCATTTACCCGATTAAGAGACACTCCTAGTTACTTGACCTTTGCCTTGATAGTCAAATATGCAGGGAAAAACAACGCTGAATGAAAATGATAAAATGCTACTAGCCGTATATTAGATAAAGAGATTTTATTTTTTTAAAGAGAGGAGAAATGTCTTTTCTGTTTCCATCAATGGTCATATAAATCAAACTCTATTGTCTTGTTAATAGTGATTGCTAATCATTTTCTTGAGCAGCAAATAAAATCTGAAGGATCATGTGACACTGACGACTGGAGTAATGATGATAAATTCAGCTTTGATCACAGGAATAAATCACACTTTACTATAAATTCTTAGTTATTTTAAATTAAATGTTATTGCCATTTTGATCAAATAAATGCAACTTTGGTAAGCAGAAGAGACTTGATAATTATATCAGGGTTTCTGCAGGTTTTATGACGGTAATATAAGTCATTTTTAAAACCAGTTTAAGGAATAAGTTGAAGGGAACACAACACATCAAAATGTTCCCTAATGTAAATGTCTAAGCACACAATGAGTTGTATTAGTGACACTTATACAAGTCTGTTATGGTAACAAATCTCCATAACTTTCTAATGATTTATTTTTTACAAAAAAATAGCTTAAAGTTTGAGATAAGAAAAGTGTGTTTATGCTTAAAACCAGAACAAATATCTGCCAAAGAGTTCATAAAAATAATCTTAATTCAAAAGAAAGCAATTTTCATACCCTAGGACAGATATTTGTTCTTGTTTAAAGATAAAACTCACTCAAATTCTCAGAAAACAAGACATAAGTTCTTCATTTTGCATGTCAAGTTTGTACTTGTTTTAAATTTGTACTGGAAAACAGAAAACCTGAGGAAGAATGTGTTTTGCAGTGCCTGCAGTTTTTTATTTATTTTGCAATTACATTTAGGGCCCTATGAAATCTGCTGTTTTGTAGTTTATTGTTGTTGTTTTTTCTGGACTCTGCTTTAATGGTTAAAATACATTTTACTGATTTTCGTTCATATTCGAAACACAATTAAAGATATTTTAAAGGGGGGGGTGAAATGCTGTTTCATGCATACTGATCTTTTTACACTGTTAAAGACTTGGAATCCCATACTAAACATAGACAAAGTTTCAAAAGTTAAGGTGGACGTTTGATGGGAGTATTTCTTTGTCAAAAATACTACTTCCGGTTAGTCATAAGTTTCGGCAAGTTTTTTTCGATCATGGGTCCCCTTTGACGTTAATGGGGGCGGAATTTCCTTGTATGGGCCGTACGGCCAATTCTACCGGAAGAGCGTGAGAGAGAGAGAGGGAGAGAGAGAGGGAGAGAGCGAAAGCAACAGGCTACGCCCATCAAAGCGGGGCTCGTAGGCTGCGCTGCACAGGTGATGTGACTTCAAGAAATTAACAATGTCACCAAAAAAGTGCGTTAAGGCAACAGTGGATGTAATTTGCTTTTCCGGATCAGCAACTGAGTTGCGCGAATGTTTATATCTGTTCGCTGCATTTCGGTGCCGACTGTTTCATAAACAAGGCCCAGCTCGACGCCGGATTTTCCGATCGCCTAATGCTGAAGGATGGAGCAGTCCCAACGTTAGAAGGGTGAGTGAGACTGCTTCAAATGTCTGTGTTTTTGCCTATGCTCATCAAGTAGCCCAAACATGATCACGTATAGTTAATTGATCAATGGAGCATGCGATGTGTAGTGCGTGTACATTTGTTTAGCTGGCCACTATATGTGTAACTTTATGTTTGTGTATTGTAAAAGCACTCCAAACAACAATACACAAAGAGGGGGGAAATATGTTAAACTAAATAAGCACGCTTCTTCATTCAAATGCGCTACTATTCCGTGTCTTTCTATGTAAACACTAACTTAACCTGCCGTGCAAAACCAGTCCGCTTACTAACGTTACAATTGTCTACACAAACCACGCGTAAACACACACACACGTGCACAACTGCACTTCCCACATGTACACCTTCAAAGACAAAAATACGACGATATAATTCAAGTATAAATATGTAAATAACACAAGCCGCTAAGCATATTATATAGTTAGTGTATAACTTGTACCACATAGAGACGTCCTGCTCTAGTCGTTTTTGCTGCTGCTCCTGTTCAACTGCAGCCTCTGGGTCTGATTCCGGATCATAGATGTATGGCTGTATCTGATTAAAAGCCATATTTTTATTTTGAATAAAGTTTTTTCCCGCTGTTAGGGATGACACAGCTTTACCACGCACTCAACACAATAACAGCGGCGCGCACACGTCATTATTTAGCTCCGCTCACACGATACGCCCCCACCCGCTCGGCTTTTTTTCGGAAAGACTCGGAACAGCGCATCTTTCTTATATAATTATAAAAAAAATAAAGACTTTTCGGAGATATGCAGGATGCAATGCTACTCTATAGGTACTCAAGATTGACATGACACTGACTGAAACTGAGTGTTTCACCCCCCCTTTAATGAAACCGGAGCGATTTCTGTCCCTCCATTGACAGTCTAAGCAACTTCCACCTTGACGCATCAAAAAGTTAATAAAGAGATAAAACTAATCCATATGACTCAAGCAGTTTACACAACATTTTCTGAAGAGACTCAATGGCTTTATATGATGAACGAGAGTCTTACGGGTTTGGGAACGACATTAGGGCGAGTAAATGATGACAAGATGTCCTTTTTGGGTGAACTGTCCCTTTAAGTGAACTGACCTACTCTTGATTTATTCATCCAAACTTTGACAAATTCTGTGACATTCTGCATTACACAGTAAATAACATTTTTATGAATGGATTCTGCATCACATGAACCATAGGGCCCTAATTTAATGCCATGATATTGAATTTAAGACTTCCTGCTTCAATTTAAGATATTAAAGCCTTAAATCATGGAAGGTCAAATTAAGACTTTTTAAGGAAACCCTGTATATGGACAATTTCAGACAAAATCTACAAGAGTTAAAAGGTTTAAATGCATGTCCTGTCAGACTATTACCTTCAACCTATATAAATTATATATAAAATGAATGAATAAATATGCCATTGAGGAAGGTCATGTGACATAAAACAGGTCTGCAGCATTAACCGTGTTAAGCATTAACAGCAGTCACCTTTCTCCCAGGTCTCCGGTCATCACGTTGGTTTATCTAACCTCATTAGACGTACATGCAAGTCATTTGACCACAAAGGCCACGAGGTTGAACAAAGCAGCCCTTGTTCGAGCATATCAGCCGATCGGCCACACCCAGAGCAGTGAGAGATGCAGAGCGGCGGATGAATGAATGGCCACATCAGCACAACGGAGGATGTATAATGGGCGTTTGCAGGTTTGCTGTAGATCTCCATTTGACAAAGCTGGAGTTCAGCGGGAGTTCAAGCCGCATATCCATTATTCATGCGACCCATGTGCACTTTTTGTGTAGGACGGTGGCTTATCTTGATCTCTACGGGAGAGGGAAATGATGTGTGGAAGCACAAACAATAGTATTTGAGTGTACAATAGTAAAATGGCCCAAACACACGTTTGCCACCAAAACAACGCTCCAGCTCTGATCACGAGGAAGTTGTTAGAGTGCAAAGTGGGTGAAATGTACAGGAAGACCCTGTCAGAGAAATGACAAATGTTACAGTACATTCAGTCCTGGACAATATCAATGCAACTGGAATGTACAATGCTGAATGTTTTTGCATCAGACATTCCTGTACAGTGTAAAAAGTGGTAAAGATCTGTTTTTTTTACTTGGTTTAACCCTTAAAACAGTGGTTCCCAACCACATTCCTGGAGCCCCCCCCCAACACTGCACATTTTGCATGTCTCCTCAATCAAACACACCTGATTCAGGTCATCAGCTCATTAGTAGTGACTCAAAGACCTGATATGGGTGTGTCAGTCAAAGGAGATATGCAAAATGTGTAGTGTTAGGGGGGCTCCAGGAATGTGGTTGGGAACCACTGCCTTAAAATACCAATTTATTGTCATAAATTAGGGATGCACCGATATGAAAATGAACTGAAGCCTCCAAACATAATCAAAAAATATAGTTTTTCTAAAAATGACATGTTCGTGTTTTGTTTGACTGATACGATAACCAATATTTCTTTATATTTGAAAGTCATATATAACCGATATATTGGCCGATAAATCAAAATTCAAATTTGTATATATTTTTTTGAAAGCCTGATTACAAAAACAAAAGTCTCACCCTCATTATAGCACATAATTATGATGTTCTCATTATAACTTTATGCAGCCGATATGACAGACTTGCGCTGCACGTGTTGCATTTACTGCATTTTCCTTTTTTTAAGTAATTGCAATCATAATTCAAGCGATTCGAAACCATTATGGTGAACATCTAAAGTGTAAAATAATCCATAATTTATCGGCTTTAAGATATCAGCTAAAATTTCGTATCAGGCCGATAACAGTAACGTTAAAAATGAACATATACCGACTGATACCGATGCGGTGGCCAATATATATTGTGCATCCCTAATATAAATGAATGCATTTAGGTTAACAGCAATATTAAATAATTTTTGTACAAAATTTTAGCACCCAAATCATTGAACGAATTCTGCAAGTCTGGTAATAGTAAAATAAATTGTACACACACACATAACTGAACTTTAATTTTTGGGTGAACTTTCTTTTTAAGTGTCCAAAAAGTTTTTGGTGCTATAAATACCGGTATGTGTTTATCTTTGCGGTTTGCTCTCTGATAAATGAGCAGTTATGGGTGGCATTCACGTCTCATCGTTGTAGCTTAACCGCAGCTTTTACAGTTGCTGTGAAAGTGAGAATGTGAGAGAGCCAGAAAAACTGGGCCAGCAGTAGATATATGAGCACATTAAGGGAAGTCCAAAAGAAAAATCCCCACCCAGTTAAACCACAGGGCCTGCCAGCAACTCATGACCTCATGGAAGCATTGCTTTGTTATCGCTCAAACATTTAAAGCAGCACATTCCCCTCCCCCTCAAACACACTCACACACACACACACAAACAAACCGCCGAAGGGTTTCAGTGACTGTTGAAATAGAACATAAACAAAAGACATGCATGGTCGCTGTAAAGAAACAATTAAAAGGCAGACGGCATTTAACACTTCTACTTTACTCAGATGATCAATGCTTCAATGAAGCATCAACTCTGTCTCAAATGTTTCTCCTGAAATTCATTAGGAGTAGGGCTGCACGATATTGAAGAAAAACACGATTTAACGAGTTAAATATAACAATATGGTGATGCGTTAAGTGTGTAAAATAAATGTAATGCCACAATCTCAATATAATGCTATAAACACATTTCACAATTAATTAATCTCGACTGCTCTAGCAGTAAAAACTTACTAAAACATTTCAAGAGAGTTCCACACGTAATACTTATTTCATATGTCAGCCAATCACAGCAGTGGGAGTTTACACTGAAGCCTCACAGCGGCCAATCACAGCAAGTGGGCGTTTACACTGAAGTCTCACAGCGGCCAATCACAGCAGTGGGCGTTTACACTGAAGCCTCACAGCGGCCAATCACAGCAAGTGGGCGTTTACACTGAAGTCTCACAGCAGCCAATCACAGCAGTGGGCGTTTACACTGAAGCCTCACAGCGGCCAATCACAGCAAGTGGGCGTTTACACTGAAGACTCACAGCGGCCAATCACAGCAAGTGGGCGTTTACACTGAAGTCTCACAGCAAGTGGGCGTTTACACTGAAGTCTCACAGCGGCCAATCACAGCAGTGGGCGTTTACACTGAAGTCTCACAACAGCCAATCACAACAAGTGGGCGTTTACACTGAAGTCTCACAGCGGCCAATCACATCAGTGGGCGTTTACACTGAAGTCTCACAACAGCCAATCACAACAAGTGGGCGTTTACACTGAAGTCTCACAGCGGCCAATCACAGCAGTGGGCGTTTACACTGAAGTCTCACAACAGCCAATCACAACAAGTGGGCGTTTACACTGAAGTCTCACAGCGGCCAATCACAGCAGTGGCCGTTTACACTGAAGCCTCACAGCGGCCAATCACAGCAAGTGGGCGTTTACACTGAAGTCTCACAGCGGCCAATCACATCAGTGGGCGTTTACACTGAAGTCTCACAACAGCCAATCACAACAAGTGGGCGTTTACACTGAAGTCTCACAGCGGCCAATCACAGCAGTGGCCGTTTACACTGAAGCCTCACAGCGGCCAATCACAGCAAGTGGGCGTTTACACTGAAGTCTCACAGCAGCCAATCACAGCAAGTGGGCGTTTACACTGAAGTCTCACAGCGGCAAATCGCAGCAGCGGGCGTTTACACTGAAGTCTCACAGCGGCAAATCGCAGCAGCGGGCGTTTACACTGAAGTCTCACAGCGGCCAATCACAGCAGTGGGCGTTTACACTGAAGTCTCACAGCGGCCAATCACAGCAGTGGGCGTTTATACTGAGTCTCACAGCGGCCAATCACAGCAGTGGGCGTTTACACTGAAGTCTCACAGCGGCCAATCACAGCAGTGGGAGTTTACACTGAAGTCTCACAGCGGCCAATCACAGCAGTGGGAGTTTACACTGAAGTCTCACAGCGGCCAATCACAGCAGCGGGCGTTTACACTGAAGTCTCACAGCGGCCAATCACAGCAGTGGGCGTTTACACTGAAGTCTCACAGGGGCCAATCACAGCAGTGGGCGTTTACACTGAAGTCTCACAGCGGCCAATCACAGCAAGTGGGCGTTTACACTGAAGACTCACAGCGGCCAATCACAGCAAGTGGGCGTTTACACTGAAGTCTCACAGCAAGTGGGCGTTTACACTGAAGTCTCACAGCGGCCAATCACAGCAGTGGGCGTTTACACTGAAGTCTCACAACAGCCAATCACAACAAGTGGGCGTTTACACTGAAGTCTCACAGCGGCCAATCACATCAGTGGGCGTTTACACTGAAGTCTCACAACAGCCAATCACAACAAGTGGGCGTTTACACTGAAGTCTCACAGCGGCCAATCACAGCAGTGGGCGTTTACACTGAAGTCTCACAACAGCCAATCACAACAAGTGGGCGTTTACACTGAAGTCTCACAGCGGCCAATCACAGCAGTGGCCGTTTACACTGAAGCCTCACAGCGGCCAATCACAGCAAGTGGGCGTTTACACTGAAGTCTCACAGCGGCCAATCACATCAGTGGGCGTTTACACTGAAGTCTCACAACAGCCAATCACAACAAGTGGGCGTTTACACTGAAGTCTCACAGCGGCCAATCACAGCAGTGGCCGTTTACACTGAAGCCTCACAGCGGCCAATCACAGCAAGTGGGCGTTTACACTGAAGTCTCACAGCAGCCAATCACAGCAAGTGGGCGTTTACACTGAAGTCTCACAGCGGCAAATCGCAGCAGCGGGCGTTTACACTGAAGTCTCACAGCGGCCAATCACAGCAGTGGGCGTTTACACTGAAGTCTCACAGCGGCCAATCACAGCAGTGGGCGTTTATACTGAGTCTCACAGCGGCCAATCACAGCAGTGGGCGTTTACACTGAAGTCTCACAGCGGCCAATCACAGCAGTGGGAGTTTACACTGAAGTCTCACAGCGGCCAATCACAGCAGTGGGAGTTTACACTGAAGTCTCACAGCGGCCAATCACAGCAGCGGGCGTTTACACTGAAGTCTCACAGCGGCCAATCACAGCAGTGGGCGTTTACACTGAAGTCTCACAGGGGCCAATCACAGCAGTGGGCGTTTACACTGAAGTCTCACAGCGGCCAATCACAGCAGTGGGCGTTTACACTGAAGTCTCACAGCGGCCAATCACAGCAGTGGGAGTTTACACTGAAGTCTCACAGCGGCCAATCACAGCAGTGGGCGTTTACACTGACGTCACACAGCAGCCAATCACAGCAGTGGGCGTTTACACTGACGTCACACAGCGGCCAATCACAGCAGTGGGCGTTTACACTGACGTCACACAGCGGCCAATCACAGTAATTGGCGTTTACACTGAAGTCTCACAGCGGCCAATCACAGCAGTGGGCGTTTACACTGAAGTCACACAGCGGCCAATCACAGCAGCGGGCGTTTACACTGAAGTCTCACAGCGGCCAATCACAGCAGCGGGCGTTTACACTGAAGTCTCACAGCGGCCAATCACAGCAGTGGGCGTTTATACTGAGTCTCACAGCAGCCAATCACAGCAGTGGACGTTTATACTTATTTTATTTTAACAGAGCATTGTAGTGTCACTGAGGAAAAATTACACTCATTCACTACTATAGGAGGAGAAGAATTGGCTAAACTTGTAAAATCATCAAAATCAACAACATGTATGCTTGACCCTATACCGACTAGGCTATTAAAAGAGATACTTCCAGAGGTCATAGATCCTCTGCTTAGTATCATTAATTCATCTTTGACATTAGGATATGTACCGAAAACTTTTAAGTTGGCTATAATTAAACCACTTATTAAAAAACGCAACTTGATCCTAATGAATTAGTCAATTACAGGCCAATCTCGAATCTACCGTTTCTATCAAAAATACTAGAAAAGTCTGTGTCTTCACAATTATGTTCCTTTTTAGAAAGAAATGGTATATGTGAGGATTTCCAGTCAGGATTTAGACCGTATCATAGCACTGAGACTGCTCTAATTAGAGTTACAAATGATTTACTCTTATCATCTGATCGTGGTTGTATCTCTCTATTAGTGTTACTCGATCTTAGCGCTGCATTTGATACTATCGATCACAATATTCTTCTGAATAGAATCGAAAATTATGTTGGCGTTAGTGGAACTGCTTTGGCATGGTTTAAATCGTACTTATCTGACCGTTATCAGTTTGTAGCATTAAATGAAGAGATGTCACACCAATCACAAGTTCAGTATGGGGTACCGCAAGGCTCAGTGTTAGGACCGTTGCTTTTCACCCTGTATATGCTACCACTGGGAGATATCATTAGGAAGCATGGCGTTAGTTTTCATTGTTATGCTGACGATACTCAGCTCTATATTTCCTCACGCCCTGACGAAACCTACCAATTCACAAGATTAACGGAATGCATAGCTGATATAAAAAATTGGATGAATAGTAATTTCCTGCAACTTAATTCAGATAAAACTGAATTTTTAATTATTGGACAGAAAAGCTCCACAAGTAGTAACCGAGAATACTGTCTAGCACTTGATGACTGCTCTGTCAAGCCCTCATCGTCAGTGAGGAACCTGGGTGTGCTCTTTGATACCAATCTTTCATTTGAAAGCCACGTTTCTAGCATCTGTAAAACCGCATTCTATCATCTTAAAAATATATCTAAATTACGGCACATGCTTTCAATGCAAAATGCTGAACAGTTAGTACATGCGTTCATGAGCTCAAGGCTAGATTATTGTAATGCTCTACTGGGTGGTTGCCCTGCTCGCTTAATAAACAAACTCCAGCTAGTCCAAAATGCAGCAGCTCGAGTTCTTACTAGAACCAGGAAGTATGATCATATTAGTCCAGTTCTGTCAACACGGCACTGGCTCCCTATTAAACATCGCATACATTTTAAAATAGTTTAGCTCCCCGGTACTTAAGCGAGCTCTTAACGCATTATACTCCATCACGTCTATTGTGGTCTCAAAACTCTGGCCAGTTGATCATACCTAGAATATCTAAATCAACTGCAGGCGGTCGATCATTTTCCTATTTAGCTCCTAAACTGTGGAATAGTCTTCCTAGCATTGTTCGGGAAGCAGACACACTGTCAGTTTAAATCTAGACTAAAAACACATCTCTTTACTATGGCATACACATAGAACATTTTTAACTTTCATTATTCAATTCAATTGACTGATTGTTAGGCTGCATTAACTAGGTCAGCCGGAACCGGGAACACTTCCCATAACACCTGATGTACTCGTTACATCATAAAAAGAGTGGCATCTACGCTAATGTTGTCTCTCTGTTTATCCCGAGGTTTATCCCGGATCTGGGCCGTGTCCGGATCGGATGGTGGACCTGCCTGGACATGACCAGCTCATCCTGGAGTGTCTGCTGAGCCGTGTCAAATGGTGTCTCCTCCAAATTTGCCTCACTGGCACGACATGCTCAAAACCCGTCTTCGGCGCTATAATTCCGATCTTTCATGTATTCATACTCTTGTGTAATCGACGCACCATCCCATCATTTATTTCCAAATAAACCCGTCTCTTCCGTGATACCCTGAAATTTTGAATATTCCAATCTAATATGATTTCTGACCTGTAAGGTTGCCAGAATAATAATCTTACACGGTGTGTTAATAGGCCAGAGGAGAACTGGCACCCCGACTGAGTCTGGTTTCTCCCAAGGTTTATTTTTCTCCATCACGCCCTGATGGAGTTTTGGTTCCTTGCCACTGTCGCCTTTGGCTTGGCTTGCTCAGTTGGGGACACTAAAATATGATTAAAGTTATTCAACTTATTATACAAATAAAATGTATGAATTAGGTCTTATTTAATTCTATAAACTTAAAGGGGCGGTGAAACACTCAGTTTCAGTCAATCTCATGTCAATCTTGAGTACCTATAGAGTAGTATTGCATCCTTCATATCTCCGAAAAGTCTTTAGTTTTATCATATTTATAAAAGAAATATGGGCTGTACCGAGTCTTTCCGGAAAAAACCGAGCGCCTGGAGGCGTATCGTGTGGGCGGAGCTAAAGAATGACAAGAGCGCAAAGCGGTGACGTCCTCAAGCGTGGAGAAACCCATCTATCTCAGCTAATAATCTCGATAATAAGTTATCGGCGTCCGGCATGATGTTGGGATGTTCCGCTTCTCGGCTGCGCCGCTGTTCCGTCCTGCATTGCGGCCGTGGAGCGGCTTGGACTTCTGCGCCGGCCCCGGTGTGTCCACAGAAGTGCCCGGAAAAATGTTCTGCCTCCTGCATGGTGCTGCGGCGATCCCCATCGTTTGAATCGTCATGAAGACCCATCATCTGGTCTTCAGCTGTCCTGCCTCGGCGATGTCATCAGGACACACTGCCGCTGGGAGAAATTTAAAACATGGAGTGGACCACAGTGTGCTGCGGAGCTAACAGAGACTTCCACCATCAGCTGTTTTCTGTCCACCATCAGCTCTGTTTCTGTTCACCATCAGCTCTGTTTCTTTTCACCATCAGCTCTGTGTCTGTTCACCATCAGCTCTGTGTCTGTTCACCATCAGCTCTGTTTCTATTCTGTTTTCTGTTGTTGGTTGATTGTTTGTAGTATTCTATATTTTTACTTTTTATTCATTTTTTGTGTTATCCCCCCCCCCCCTTTGTTGCACTTTGAGATTCTTCGGAATGAAAAGTGCATTATAAATAAAATCTATTATTAATCTATTAATACAGATAATGATCCACAATCAAATCTGAGGGAGAAATAAATTGAACAGGAGAAACGGCAACAGCAGGACGTCCGTCTCTGTGGTATGTAAGTTACTGTATTTAATGGCCTCTCCACATTTCTGTGTGTTTACTTGCAGTGTATGAGGACATGATTCGGTTTATGGACTATTGTATGCGACTAGACCTTAGAAGTAGCAAGCAAAACGGTTTTGCACGTCAGAATACTGTAACGTTATACAGAGAACAACAATGGAGTAACCGTTAGCGCATTTGAATGACGAAGCACGCGATCGTGTCGTTTACTGATGTTTACTCATGCGACGGTAGCCAATAGCAGAGACATTTGAAGCAGTTTAAGTTAACTCACCGTCGAAGCTTTATCGCTGGGACCGCTCCGTCAAAAACACACTTCTTTGGTATGATTTGGTAAAGTCCTGTGACAGCAGTGGCGTGTAAATCCATTTTGAGACGCAACTGAAACGATGTTGTCAAGCTTCCCGCGTTCAAATCGGTTCAAATGCAGCGCTGCCTTCCCGGAATGCTGTGCTGAAGCGTTGAAGTCGCTTGATGTCACCCATAGGAATAAAGTGGAGCGCGGCGCCGTTCACGGACGACTGGATCTGCAGCTGAGAGACTGTTTACATCGTGCTCTAGTCACGCGCGCGCGCACCCTACCGGGAGAAGAGCCCGTACGGCCCATACAAGGACCTTCCGCTCTTATTAACGTCAAATAGACCCATACTCGAAAAAAACTCGCCGAAACTTGTGAGAAACCGGAAGGAGTATTTTTGACACAGAAATACTCCATCAAACGTCCAACATTAGTTTTTGAAACTTTGTCTATGTTTAGGATGGGAATCCAAGTCTTTAACAGT
This sequence comes from Pseudorasbora parva, assembly GCF_024679245.1. NCBI lineage: Eukaryota > Metazoa > Chordata > Actinopteri > Cypriniformes > Gobionidae > Pseudorasbora > Pseudorasbora parva. Next base: position 3,652,528 of record NC_090188.1, on the reverse strand, counting down.
GTAAAAAGCTCAGTATGCATGAAACAGCATTTCACCCCCCCTTTAAATACTGATCTGCCAACATTGTTGCTATATGATAAATTAAAATAACCTGATAACATCACTGTTTTCTCCAGTACGACTGTGCAGCCAAATCTAATTTTGTCGCAATATTATCCTGTTTGACACTGTGAAGCTGCTTTGACACAATCGTGATTGTAAAAGCGCTATATAAATAAAGTTGATTGATTGATTGATTATACTGAGTCTCACAGCGGCCAATCACAGCAGTGGGAGTTTACACTGAAGTCTCACAGCGGCCAATCACAGCAGTGGGAGTTTACACTGAAGCCTCACAGCGGCCAATCACAGCAGTGGGCGTTTACACTGAAGTCTCACAGCGGCCAATCACAGCAGTGGGCGTTTACACTGAAGTCTCACAGCGGCCAATCACAGCAGTGGGCGTTTACACTGAAGTCACACAGCGGCCAATCACAGCAGTGGGCGTTTACACTGAAGTCTCACAGCGGCCAATCACAGCAGTGGGAGTTTACACTGAAGTCTCACAGCGGCCAATCACAGCAGTGGGAGTTTACACTGAAGTCACACAGCGGCCAATCACAGCAGTGGGCGTTTACACTGAAGTCACACAGCGGCCAATCACAGCAGTGGGCGTTTACACTGAAGTCACACAGCGGCCAATCACAGCAGTGGGCGTTTACACTGAAGTCTCACAGCGGCCAATCACAGCAGTGGGAGTTTACACTGAAGTCTCACAGCGGCCAATCACAGCAGTGGGAGTTTACACTGAAGTCTCACAGCGGCCAATCACAGCAGTGGGCGTTTACACTGAAGTCTCACAGCGGCCAATCACAGCAGTGGGCGTTTACACTGAAGTCTCACAGCGGCCAATCACAGCAGTGGGCGTTTACACTGAAGTCTCACAGCGGCCAATCACAGCAATTGGCGTTTACACTGAAGTCTCACAGCGGCCAATCACAGCAGTGGGCGTTTACACTGAAGTCTCACAGCGGCCAATCACAGCAGTGGGCGTTTACACTGAAGTCTCACAGCGGCCAATCACAGCAATTGGCGTTTACACTGAAGTCTCACAGCGGCCAATCACAGCAGTGGGCGTTTACACTGAAGTCTCACAGCGGCCAATCACAGCAAGTGGGCGTTTACACTGAAGTCTCACAGCGGCCAATCACAGCAAGTGGGCGTTTACACTGAAGTCTCACAGCGGCCAATCACAGCAGTGGGTGTTTATACTGAGTCTCACAGCAGCCAATCACAGCAGTGGGCGTTTATACTGAGTCTCACAGCAGACACGCCCCTTCAAACGGAGTGTTCAAGTCAGAGGCTAATCAGGGTAGGAAAAAAGCCTTTTTATTTCTAAATTATGACAATTTTCAATGTAAAAATCATACTAACATAAGCGCTTCACAGGAAACATTATATAACAATGCAGTTCATGACCCTTTTAAATCTTCGAACTGCAAACTGTAAAGTACTTTGGCAAAACTGCTGTTTTGAGTTTAATGATAAATGTTTTATTTGATAATCCATGAGATCTCTCTTGATCTGAGAAGCATCTGAGCTGTTAGAGAAATCTCAATCATTCCTAAGTGCCGTCTCTCAAACAGGGCACTGCTGCATGCAGATTAATATTTCCATCAGATCATTAGGTGCTAGACGGGAATAGAGCGAGTCCAGGAATCCGATAAAAGCAGTAGTAGAAATATGTTAGGAGACGTCCTTCACTCCCAAAGCACAACTGACCTAGAAAACATGTGCTTATTATTGGTGTAAAAAAGGTTAACCCTCAATTTCCTGCCAGTGTGTTGATATTAACCCTCTTCTACATACGCTAGTCATATGACCATTTCATAAGCTCAGGCATATTAATCAGGATAATGGATTAAACAATCCTTTAAACCAAGCATGAGTGCTCCAGTCCAGTTCCGGAAGTAAAAATCTCATTTAGTTCAATTGATTTTGAACGATAACCTTTCAAAACGACGAGGTTGTTAATCGATTGTTAAAGCCAATGGCCCGCATTGATTCAACCTGTTTTTCTAAATAATCATGGTCATAATTCCTGATTAAAAACTACATCAACCACGATTCTGCAGAGAAATCATCAGAGGAGTGAAACACTTTCAAGCCCATTTCCGAACTCAGTTTTTTTTAAATTTATAGTTCTTTCCATGCATAATAACCTTTTGAAATCAATAATTTTATATAATCAAAAACATTTTCAGTGTATGTCATCTGCAATTCTTCATACAGGCGTAGTTCGTTCCCATCTTTGTCTTTTTGTCCAATTTCAAAAACTATAGTTTGTAGTAGGGATGTGCCGATACGATAACCGATTTGAAAGCCGATAACCGATATATTGGCCGATATATTTAAATCCAAATTTGTATGTATTTTTTGAGAGCCTGATTATAAAATCAGAAGTCTCACCATTAAAGCCACGTCCCAAACACACAACTATGGCCCCATTTACACTGCATGGTTCAAGTGACCCAATTCCGATTTTTTCCATCTCATGAGGCACAGGTCGGATGAGACATGTGAACGTGTAAGCAGGGAAAAAAAACGTATGAATTACGATATCCTCAGATCGGATTCAGGCCTCACTCATATGTGGTAATAAATCCGATATGATTCGGATGCGTGCATTAGCGTCTGCCATGTAAGCGGTCGAATCGGATATTCCCCTGTAAATACGAGTCGTACGTCATTGAAAAAAGGAAGGAGGCGAATGATGTCAACTCAGGTGGACACAAACTGCGATCAAGGCCCAGTGTTGCCAAGTCCGCGGTTTTCATGCAGCATTGGGATACTTTAACACAGTTTTGAGTTGCAATTGGGCGGGTTTTGTTGTGAAAACCTGGCAACCCCATCAAGGGCTCTCCTCTTTTTCTCCGCCTTACGAGAGAAATGTTTTGCCGACCTTTAAGGATGTGTGGAATAGGGATGCGCGGTATACCGGTACTGGAAAAATACCGGTATATATTTTATTTAAAACGGTACGATATCATGATTTTGCACATTTCGGTATATGCTGCTTTTCCGAAGTTCACCGCTAGATGGCAGCGCTCTACCCAAACTGACCCGAAACAACCGGCAAATGAGACAACAACATAGACGGACAAAATGGATAAAGCAGTTGAATCTCACTCAAGATGCCCAAAACGAATTAATAAAGAGAGGAGTAGAAGGGAAATTTGTAATTACTGCTTATAAAACTGATGAAGAACCATCAAACCTAGCCAAGAAGCATCTGTCACTATCCTGACTTTAAGACTTCTGAAGAGATCGACAGGTCAGTGAATCATTCAAACCATCTCATTTAGACATTTATCTTCTTTTTACACTAATTAACGCACACACACAGCCTAACATAAGATCGAATATCACAAAATCTCCAGCGTTCGTTTCAACCAATGACATTTAGATCTCACTATATTTGCACGCGTACTATTGCACTACATTCGCGTTAGACACAACCGACTGTGTTTATGAATACTCACTAAAGACTGACATTTGCACATAATTCTGTGTATTTGACTGTTTAAGGAAACTTAATGTGTAATGTGTGAGCTCTAAGTTACATGCGTGTGTGTGTGTGTGTGTGTGTCGTTATGAGCTCATATCTCCTCTAACTGTTATTACGAAATGCTATAAAATCTCTTGCGTGTTCAAATGATTTCCGTTCTCCATCCCGAGACCAGCGTGAAATGTTGAATCGGATTATGCAGATTGCTTTAGTGTAGTGCGACGTCTTTTGAAACCAGAAGCAATTTGCTAATTTTGAGAGATTTTTGCTGGAATTATTTCTCACAAAGTTTTCAAATGACTGATTTGATGTGATAAGATTTGCTGATTAATTTACTAATAAACATTTGTGGTAATTTCCCACTTTATAAACTCAAAACTTGCATAATTGTTCTCGTTCTCATGCAATATACCCGCGCTAATATCAGACCTTGTGGTATCGATTTAATATCGGTACTTCGGTATTAGATTGTGGTACCGTACCGAAGCCAAAATTGTGGTATCGAGCCATCCCTAGTGTGGAACAGTGCAGACAGCAAAACATTGTGCAATCATTTTGTCTGCGTCCATCGCATATCGCGGAAGTTTTACTTCCTTTTCCGGTTAAGAATGTCTTGGGCTGTTTTGCCAGTGTACAGTGTAAATGCAAATATCGGATACGGGTCGCTTTTGAAAAGATGACGTAAGTGGGTCGTCAAAAAAATCGGATATATTCAACAAATCGGAATTGTGCATCAAGACCTGCCGTGTAAATGCAGCCTATGATGTTCTCATTATAACTGTTATGCCTGTGTGACAGACTTGCGCAGCACATGTTGCACTTAATCGTATTTTCCTTATTGTAATGATTTCAAACATATCAAGCTATTCAAAACCATCATGTTTAACATCTGAAGCGTCTCAGCTGAAGGAAATAATCCATTATTTATCAGCTTTAATATATCCAACACATTTTCTTAGCGGGACGATAACATAAAAATTAAAATATATTGGCCGATACCGGTATGGTGGCCGACATATCGTGCAGCTCTAAGTTATAATGTTGTAGCTAGTTGGTTTGGTTCATGGTTTATAACTCTTAAACGAAGACTTTTAAAAATCCCTTTGGAAATAATACTTCTGAAACCAAGGCTGCGGAGAGTGGAAGGCCACTGTTATGGTTATTCTCAAGAAATATCGGTCATTTGTTTAGAAAATATTACATATGCTTTAAAATGCATAGTTTTACAGCTAATAGCCAGTTTGTTTCAGTTTCACTTCTATGAATAAAACAAACTTTTAAAATTCACAACTTAAGGGATAGTTCACCCTAAAATGAAAATGGAGTCATTGTTTACTCACCCTAATGCAGACGTTCTTTCTTTTTCAGACCACAAAAGGAGATCTTTAGAAACAAAAGTCCCAGTCAGGGCTTAACCTTAACACCCGCCAACCTGCCAAATGTGTGTTTTTTCAGCAGTGCTGTGTAACACAATGACTATTAGACACTGAGGGGTTGAATTTGATAATACTTTTTTAAATTGTAGTCTTTTAAAAAAGGCATCTGAAAAATATCAAGCTTAATGCAATGTAGTGTACAAAAATATAGATACACATCAATACCGAAATACTTCATAACACTCATTTTCCACAGATACATGATGCCAGCTGCTTTCTCTCCCTAACCCTAACCCTGATCCTGGGTCAGACGTAACAACCCAGTGTTTGGTTAGTTTCGTGTAGCCCTGATCCTGGGTCAGACGTAACAACCCAGTGTTTGGGTATTTTTTGTGTAACCCTGATCCTGGCTGGGTCAGACATAACCCAGTGTTTGGTTAGTTTTGTGTAACCCTGATCCTGGCTGGGTCAGACATAACCCAGTGTTTGGTTAGTTTTGTGTAACCCTGATCCTGGCTGGGTCAGATGTAACAACCCAGTGTTTGGTTAGTTTTGTGTAGCCCTGATCCTGGGTCAGACGTAACAACCCAGTCTTTGGTTAGTTTTGTGTAGCCCTGATCCTGGGTCAGACGTAACAACCCAGTGTTTGGTTAGTTTTGTGTAGCCCTGATCCTGGGTCAGATGTAACAACCCAGTGTTTGGTTAGTTTTGTGTAGCCCTGATCCTGGGTCAGACGTAACAACCCAGTGTTTGGTTAGTTTCGTGTAACCCTGATCCTGGGTCAGACGTAACAACCCAGTCTTTGGTTAGTTTCGTGTAACCCTCATCCTGGGTCAGACGTAACAACCCAGTGTTTGGTTAGTTTTGTGTAGCCCTGATCCTGGGTCAGACGTAACAACCCAGTGTTTGGTTAGTTTTCTGTAGCCCTGATCCTGGGTCAGACGTAACAACCCAGTGTTTGGTTAGTTTTGTGTAACCCTGATCCTGGGTCAGACGTAACAACCCAGTGTTTGGTTAGTTTTGTGTAGCCCTGATCCTGGGTCAGACTTAACAACCCAGTGTTTGGTTAGTTTTGTGTAGCCCTGATCCTGGGTCAGATGTAACAACCCAGTGTTTGGTTAGTTTTGTGTAGCCCTGATCCTGGGTCAGACTTAACCCAGTGTTTGATTAGTTTTGTGTAACCCTGATCCTGGGTCAGATGTAACAACCCAGTGTTTGGTTAGTTTTGTGTAGCCCTGATCCTGGGTCAGACGTAACAACCCAGTGTTTGGTTAGTTTTGTGTAGCCCTGATCCTGGGTCAGATGTAACAACCCAGTGTTTGGGCAGTTTTGTGTAGCCCTGATCCTGGGTCAGACGTAACAACCCAGTGTTTGGTTAGTTTTGTGTAGCCCTGATCCTGGGTCAGACTTAACAACCCAGTGTTTGGGTAGTTTTTGTGTAACCCTGATCCTGGCTGGGTCAGACATAACCCAGTGTTTGGTTAGTTTTGTGTAGCCCTGATCCTGGGTCAGATGTAACAACCCAGTGTTTGGTTAGTTTTGTGTAGCCCTGATCCTGGGTCAGACTTAACCCAGTGTTTGATTAGTTTTGTGTAACCCTGATCCTGGGTCAGATGTAACAACCCAGTGTTTGGTTAGTTTTGTGTAGCCCTGATCCTGGGTCAGACGTAACAACCCAGTGTTTGGTTAGTTTTGTGTAGCCCTGATCCTGGGTCAGATGTAACAACCCAGTGTTTGGGCAGTTTTGTGTAGCCCTGATCCTGGGTCAGACTTAACCCAGCATTTGGGTAGTTTTTGTGTAACCCAGTTCTTGTTAAAAAAGCTTATTTTTTGTCAATATGTATTAAAACGATATAAAATATGTACTATTGTAAAATATGAGCAAAAAAAGAATTATCATGCAAGTCAGTGGTTGTGTGGAGTATTTTAAAAAGAGGATTTAAGTTAATCCGTAGACATTAATTCATGTATGAAGTCAAAAAAAGAAGAGGGGAAAAAAGCTAGCAATATAGTACAAATGAATCAACTATGATGGTTTAACTCAAACCCATTATACTGGGTTAAATAAACAACCCAACTTGTTGGGTAAAATGTACCCAACTTGTGTTCTATATTTACCTAACCCAGCCCTTAGGTTGTTTTTAACCCAGTACTTTTTTAGAGCGATATCTTAAAATATATCAGTGTTATTGTTTTGTCTCAAGATGTACAGCAGTAAGTTGTTTATAAAAGCTACTGTACTTACATGTCCTAACTGAAGGCCTAATCCTGGCTTAATCTAAGCCCTGCCTGTGAAACAGGGCCCTAATGTCTATATTTACATTCAGATCGGAAAGGCTGACGTGTTTTCCACTGAGTTCCTCCCCGGGCCTCACTGAGCATGCTCAGGCTTACCGACCGCTGGCAACACGTCAGACTTCTCCCATCTGCTGATGCAGGAAGCTGCCCACTCATACAAACACCCATTTCCCCCTCAGGGCGCATTTCCATTCAGTCTAGTGAGCAGCCCGATCGATTCACTGTGTGGCCAGAAAAAAACCCAGCATGCATAGCAGCCACACCTCCCTGCAGACTCATATAGCCGAGGACGGTATAGCAAGCATGCACTTGTTTACTTTATCCGAACGCATTAGTCAAGCGCGCATGCATGCGTCACTCACACACACACAGGATGACTGGTGACTCAGAGCTCGAACACCTTCCCTCTCCTGACCTCATAACCCGCGGCTGCCATCTTAAAGGGGAAGTCTCTCGTTTCCACTTTGGGCCTAAACCAGCAGAATGGAAATATGGCTTTAGGTTAGTCATGAGGTTGACATTAGAGCGGTGATCTGGCAGCTCTCCCCTCCTCCACAGCAGAAACCACCACAGCTATGAACACACTTCAGACGATCATCATTAAAGTCAATCTAGGGCTGTGTGAGTCATCGAAATCAAACGGAAACTGCAATATGGCAGCATGGACACAGTGCAATTATCAGGCTTTTAGTAGCATGTTTGTTATTTGATATTTGAGTGTTGGTTTAGTGCAGTTAAGAAACTGCAAAGGCAAGAAGTTATTCTTAAATACTTATTTTTTTATTTTACAGTGAAATATTGCAATATTAATATATAACTTAATTTGTTTAATATTTTACAAATTAATAGTAGTTTTTCTTTTCACATGTTATTTTGTTCTATTATGTATAATATTTTATTTCATAATAATAATAATATGATTTTTGGTAGTAGTAGTAGTAATAATAGTAATATGTTTTGTTATTATATTCATATTGCTATATAATTGTTGGCTTCGTTATCAAACAGCAAAGGTTGAAGTAAAACATTTTCTTAAATACTTTTATCTTTTACAGTGACATTTTGTAATAGTAATTCATGTTTACATTTTTATTTAATAATTATTATTATTATTTTTATATTGGTAGTAGTAGTAGTAATACATTTTTGTTACATTCATATTGCTAAATAACTGTTGGCTGGTAGGCTGGAAGTTTATTATTTATTAAATATTTTATTGTTTTATTTTACAGTGAAATTTTGCAATAGTAATGTGTCTTGTTTTGCCACATTATGTGATTAAAAAATTTTTAAATAAAAAATAAGCCATAGTGTCCATACATTCTTGCATGAACATGAATTCAACAAATGATCTTTACATTTCTTTAACAATACACTTTCAGTTTCATATTCAACAAGGCACACAGGAAGCTCATGCATTTGAAAAGTACACGCTAAAAAATGCTGGGTTAAAAACAGCCCAAGTGGGGTTAAAAATGGACAAACCTAGTGATTGGGTTGTTTTAAGCAAACATGTAACCCAACCTCTGGGTTAAAACAGGCCAATTGCTGGGTTTGTCGGTTTTCAACCCAGCATTTTTAAGTGGGTTGAACTTTTAAGTGGGTTGAAGTGGGTTTTTAAACTCTAAAAAAAAAATTTAGAAAAAAACAACCCAATGTTGGGTCAAATATGGACTAACCTAGCAGTTGGGTTGTTTTAACCCAGCGATTGGATTGTCTTAAGCAAATATTTAACCCAACCGCAGGATTAAAACAACCCAATTGCTGGGTTATTCCATATTTGACCCAACATTGGATTAAAACAACCCAGCATTTTTTTGGAGTGTATGCAATGAGGAGGAGGACATAAAGGCTGATGTCATCTGTGCCAAACTGTATTAAATATATATATATAAGCCAACAATAAACAAAAAGGTACTCATGTTATGGTTTACAATGCCTAATTATAGGCTCTTGTATTTCCATGCTCACCACTCTGCACTTTCATAGGCACTCTAAAAAATTCTGGGTAAGAAAACAACCCAATGTTGGGTCAAATATGGACTAACCCAGTAATTAGGTTGTTTTAAGCAAATATTTAACCCAACCGCAGGGTTAAAACAACCCAATTGCTGGGTTAGTCCATATTTAACCCAACATTTTTTTGTGTGGAAATGACGCACTTCTGAATATTGAACAGTGTTTTAGTGTCACGAGGACAGTGTGTTCGGACAATCACGACCCATAGTAATAAATGTAATAAATAAAGCCGCTTGAGGAACCCGTCAAGTCAGGTAATGTTAGTTCAGCATTTCCATTGATCCAGCCGTACATGAAAACAAGAGGCCGAATACGCTGACGGCAAGGGATCCGCCATGAACAAGCCTGAAGAGAGATATTCATCTGCTCTGTGCCAGTGAGATCAATGACACTGCACACACACTGACCCACTGAAGCAAGATTAGGCCAGAGATCGACTTCAACCCATCACATCTGTGAGCTGAAGGAGAGCAGAGGCTGCATTCAGGCCACAACTGGGTTCCTGTTTAAACCATGAAAAAAAGCACCATAAAAGTAGTCACTGAGCGCAATCTTACAAGTCATCATGATGTTTAATGCTGTCATTTTCCTTACAAAAAAAACAATATAAGATGATGTAATGTTTCGACAGAACGAGGACACTAGAGCAACTATAAAATGATCATAAACTATATTAATGATCCAAGTAATGGCACCTGACTGTTTTGCAGCGTTATGCTATTGTACTTTTGTGTATTGGACCAAATATTTATTAATATCATGTTTTTATTTATTTTTAATATCTTTTTAAAAAAATATATATTATTGAACTTGAATCTTTAAAATAAAGTATTCGAAGAAAACATTTGTAAAAAATATTCTGATTAATTAATTTAAAACAATGGAAAAACTGAAATAATATTTTCACAATATTATAGTTTTTACTGTATTTGTGATCATTAAGTGCAGCCTTGGGGAGCAGAAGAGACTTCTTACAAAAGCAGTAAAAATGAGCCTGACGTGCTCATCCTCAGCTCTAGTCAGAATATGAGTCTGATGCTCCATTGGGCTGTGATTATGGGGCGTTTCAACCCAACCAGGAAAGACCTCAATTGGATAGACCGACAACCAATCAGAGCAACGGAGCGACGCATTGTCAAATGTCAACAGAGCTCAACTGCACTGTGTTGCCAAGTCTGCGTTTTTTTCCGCGGGTTGTTTTCTATGTCCGCGGGTTGAAGCGACTATTATGTGATATATAGACCCATGAGTGCGAATTTTAGCAGCAATCTTGCCAAAATAACACACATTTTACCCCCGAACGCCTTTTTTTCTCCAGAGAACCCCCCGAGAAGCTATTGTTTTGGGCTAGTAGTTTGCGGGTAGTTTTGTCGTAAAAACTTGGCAACCCTGTCTGCACGCGCGCTGAAATATACAATCTTTGCCGGTGTTGTAAAAAAATAAAAGAACTGAATGATACACAGAGCTCTAACCCAACATGATCATCATTTGTGAGAGAAATAGTGAAGGTGATGCAGATACAAACAAGCTCTCCGTTTAGGATTCGAACAAATATAACCCAAGCCCCTTTGATGACGTGATGATTACGTTACTGTTGATCATCTGTCCGTCATCGTCTAAAGCCCGCCCTGATGATCTCATTGGTCCGAACGGTTTCTGTTCTGAGATAACTACTCCTCTATGGAGCGAGGCCAGACCGAACCACCCGACCTAAAATTTTTAGCGGGGCTAAGTTCAGCTGGCATCCAGGCTAAGTAAAAATATTAATTATTTCACACTTTGGAAAGGTAGTGTTTCATTCATTCATTCATTCATTCAGTGTTTCATGTTCAAATTACTACACAGAAAGGCAAAAATGTCAAATATCTGCTATAAAAAAACTAAACATTTGTAAAAATCCATTTTGTTCACTCCATTAAAATCATAATAAAAGTAAAACCCTTATTTAAAAAATAAATAAAATTATATATATATATAATTTGTTTACCTGCAAGTTATGCGACAATTAACTGACATCAGAGCAGTTATTTTATTATCATATTTGAACAAAAAAAACAAAAAAACTGAAATAATATTACTGTATTTGTGATCATTAAGTGCAGCCTCGGTGAGCAGAAGAGACTTCTTACAAAAAAAAGGAAAAAACATATGAATTATTCCAAACTTTTGAACGGTAGTGTTTTTTAATTTTTTTATTAATGCATGCATTTCATTCATTCCGTTTTTCATGTTAGAAATACCACACAGAGAGGCATAACAAAAATGTCAAAATATCGGCTATAAAAAAATAATTTGGCATGAACGAACTAAACTCTCTCTTTCTGTGAAGATGATGTACTGCAGGAATAAACTCTGCTGATGGCTACATGGCGATAAAGAGGAAAGGGGAAGTGAAAGTAAATAACGGCCACTGTATCAGCAGAACTTGACACGCAGTTGGCGGGATTTGGCAGCGGCGCGGCGCTCCGGACGGCATGATGGAGGGGGAGGTCGAGTTAAAGCGAGGCCACTGTGAGCGGAGCGGGTTCGGCGCACTAACAGGAACAGAAAGGTCACAGTTTAAGCAGATAAATACGAGGGAGGGGGAGGTGACTGAGCCGCTTCCAGGCCAGTGAAGTCAGCTGATGCCTGCAGCTGTGCTGGGAACATCAATTTGAGCCTTGTTCTCCCTCCCTCTCTCTCTCTCTCTCTCTCTCTCTCTATCCCGCTCCCCCTCCTACACGGCGCTGATTTATGAAAGTAGGCCATCTGCATCAAAGCTCATGGCTGGAGTCTCCTGAAATCATGAGCCTGCTCTGTTTACATCAGCGCCGCATTGCACAATCACCAATGGCAGCAGCGGTTATATAAAGCCCACGCACATTTACATGCTTTTTTTTCTCATTGTTGTTGTTGTTGTGTCTCTGCAGAGCTGAGACTCCACCTGATTCACAAGCTCAACCTACTTTCTGTAGGAAACGGAGACTGATAAAGCGACCTTAAAATCTATTTGAGCTACTCATCTATTGAGTTGATAAACTACAAATCCCAATTGGATCAATGTGGAACAAATAGTCTTCTTGGCAGCTTTATCTTTTTCTTTTTTTTTTTATTAAAAGAGGAAATAAATAGCGCTTTTGAAAAAGTTTGGGTTAAATTGTTCATATTAAAAAATTATATATATATAAAACGATTCAAAGTGATTAATCGATTTGACAGCACTACTATATACTCTATATATATAGATAGAGAGAGCTAGAGAGTTTGTTAGATGTGATCAATCGATTTTCAAATCGATTAATTGATCAAAAATCTATTAAATCACATCTAAAAGTGTGTGTGTGTGTGTGTGTGTGTGTGTGTGTGTGTGTGTGTGTGTGTGTGTGTGTGTGTCTGTCTTTTGATCAATCTAAAATAAGGAAACATTATCAGCAATATTTCTACAAACTTTAAATTAAACTTCCAAACAAAAAAAGGCAAATAATCAAATGAAACAAAGATCTTCTGATATATTAATGCATATATATATATATATATATATAAAATTTGGTCAAACAATAATCAGTATAATATTTTTTCTTTTTATAATAAACCACAATTTGCCAAAATTTTTTCACTGGATTATTATTATTATTATTTTTTTACACATTTATCAAAATATATACATATAATATGTGCTGGTGCTCATTTCTTAAATTATCCAGTTAATTAAATATTTTGCTAATTAGAAGTACTTCATCTCATTTGATTATTTTCTCATAAACATGAATTACGACATTAGTGCATATACAGTAAATATTACACAGATTAAAACAGCCAAATTAATATTATAAAACTAATATTAGTATTAATATTATAAAATTTGTGAGCAGTGTTTGAAGCCGAACTGACTTGAGGCTGTGGGTTTCAGTGATTGTACCGGAGATATAATACCCTTTAAGCATGGTAAAATCACTGTAACACACTGTCGTCACGTGGCTGACCGCTTTATTAACAGTTGTAGGTCATTCGGCGTGAACCATCCTGCTTTTTCGAGCTCGGCTACAACACAAACTCTGCTTTTGAGACCTTGAATCAGTCTGTTGGTTTAGGTGGAAAGGCTTGTGAATGCTTATATTGTTTTGTTCTCTTATCCAGGGTTGGCAGGTTGTACGGGATGAACAGGGTCATTGTGAAAGGCATTATTCAGCCATTCTCTGGGCTCAAATGTGCATATTTGCACGTTTACAGTCTGGGATTTAAAACTGCTGTTATCAGCGTTGAGCTTCAACTATTCGTTAGCCGTGAGATTCTTACTGAACGTTTTATAGTAATAATTAAAAAAAGACAACACCCTAGCAACACCATAAAAACCATTCAAAACATTGGGCTAAATGGATTAGCAAATGCTGGGATTTGTCAGGCTGAATGCAACATCACGGATGAGTTTTGCACCACTAACATTTCTGTCAAGCATCCTCAATATCAAATGCAGACATTCAAACCACGGACATTCCCCTTTTCACTGGTAAGCTGTGGAGTGAATTTCTCTAAAACTCTTTAAAGCAGACAAACGGTCACAGTGAAATGAGTCAGCTATGAATTTCTAGTTAGCTCGCCTCTCATGAGGTCACACACACACACACACACACACACACAAAGAGAGAGATTATGAAACCAAGCGCCGCCCCATGTGCATTTCATCATCTGACTCAAGTCTCGCAGGTGTTTTCCCAAAGCTAAAACTTTTTTTTTTTTTGCTATAACAACGCAACGGGTGTTTGAAATTCCCCACGAAGCAAACGGTTCATCTCTGGACAGACGCAGCTTTCACTCTCAGATCAAACACAAATAACACATCTGAAAGAGAAAGCAAAGGAAACTCACAAACATCTTGATTGCTTCACAATATATTCACTCATTCACTTCTGCTTTTGTTTGCAGACATCACTTCTACATTTCTGTGTAAGCGATAACATGTAAAAAAAAAAAAAATGTATATGAAAAATCCCACTAATTTACCATAATTGTTTATATGATTTTTTTTAAACTTTTAAGCCTGTAAGTGTTTAATCAAATCTATTTAACCCAAATTACATCATCCTCCAGGGAGTGACATCATTTTGGTTTGAAAACAAAAGCTGTTTTCAACATAATATTGTAGATACCTCCACCCTCACCGATCGAATCACCTCCACCCTCACCGACCGAATCACCTCCGCCCTCACCGACCGCATCACCTCCGCCCTCACCGACCGCATTACCGACGTTATCACCTCCGCTCTCACCGACCGCATTACCGACGTTATCACCTCCGCTCTCACCGACCGCATTACCGACGTTATCACCTCCGCTCTCACCGACCGCATTACCGACGTTATCACCTCCGCTCTCACCGACCGCAATACCGAAGTTATCACCTCCGCCCTCACCGACCGCATCACCTCCACCCTCACCGACCGCATCACCTCCACCCTCACTGACCGAATCACCTCCACCCTCACCAACCGCATCACCTCCGCCCTCACAGACCGCATTACGACCTCCGCTCTCACCGATGTTATCACCTCCACCCTCACCGACCGAATCACCTCCGCCCTCACCGACCGCATCACCTTCGCCCTCACCGACCGCATCACCTCCACCCTCAAGGACTGCATTAACCCAACCTCACCGACCGCATTACCAACGTTATCACCTCCTCTCTCACCGACCGCATTACCAACATTATCACCTCCACTCTCACCGACCGCATCAGCTCCACCCTCACCGACCGCATCACCTCCACCCTCACCGACCGCATTACCGACGTTATCACCTCTGCTCTCACCGATCGCATTACCAACGTTATCACCTCCGCTCTCACCGACCGCATTACCAAAGTTATCACCTCCGCTCTCACTGACGGCATCACCTCTGCCCTCACCGACCGCATCACCTCCGCCCTCACAGACCGCATCACCTCCACTCTCACCGACCGCATCACCTCCGCCCTCACCGACCGCATTACCGAAGTTATCACCTCCGCTCTCACCAACCGCATTACCAAAGTTATCACCTCCGCTCTCACTGACGGCATCACCTCTGCCCTCACCGACCGCATCACCTCCGCCCTCACAGGCCGCATCACCTCCGCCCTCACAGGCCGCATCACCTCCACTCTCACCGACCGCATTACCGACGGCATCACCTCCACTCTCACCGACGGCATTACCGACGGCATCACCTCCGCTCTCACCGACCGCATTACCGACGGCATCACCTCCACTCTCACCGACCGCATTACCGACGGCATGACCTCCGCTCTCACCGACCGCATAACCGACAACATCACCTCCGCCCTCACCGACCTCATCACCTCCATTCTCACCGACCGCATTACCGAAGTTATCACCTCCGCTCTCACCGACTGCATCACCTCCGTTCTCACTGACCGCATTACCGAAGTTATCACCTCCGCTCTCACCAACCGCATTACCGAAGTTCTCACCTCCGCTCACCGACAGCATCACCTCCGCTCTCACCGACAGCATCACCTCCGCTCTCACCGACAGCATCACCTCCGCTCTCACCAACCGCATAACCGACAACATCACCTCCGCTCTCACCGACCGCATCACCTCCGCTCTCACCGACCGCATAACCGACAACATCACCTCCGCTCTCACCGACCGCATCACCGACGGCATCACCTCCACTCTCACCGACCGCATAACCGACAACATCACCTCCGCTCTTACCGTCCGCATTAACGACGGCATCACCTTCGCTCTCACCGACCGCATCACCTCCGCTCTCACCGACGGCATTACCGACGGCATCACCTCCACTCTCACCGACGGCATTACCGACGGCATCACCTCCGCTCTCACCGACGGCATCACCTTTTCTCTCACCGACCGCATAACCGACAACATCACCTCCGCTCTCACCGACCGCATTACCGACGGCATGACCTCCGCTCTCACCGACCGCATTACCGAAGTTATCACCGCCGCTCTCAACGACGGCATCACCTCTGCTCACCTACAACATCACCTCCGTTCTCACCGACCGCATTACCGACGGCATCACCTCCGCTCTCACCGACCGCATAACCGACGGCATCACCTTCACTCTCACCGACCGCATTACCGACGGCATGACCTCCGCTCTCACCGACGGCATGACCTCCGCTCTCACTGACCGCATTACCGACGGCATGACCTCCGCTCTCACCGACCGCATTACAGACGGCATCACCTTCACTCTCACCGACCGCATTACCGACGGCATGACCTCCGCTCTCACCGACCGCATTACCGAAGTTATCACCGCCGCTCACCGACAGCATCACCTCCGCTCTCACCGACCGCATCACCTCCGCTCTCACCGACAACATCACCTCCGTTCTCACCGACCGCATTACCGACGGCATCACCTCCGCTCTCACCGACCGCATAACCGACAACATCACCTCCGCTCTCACCGACCGCATCACCTCCACCCTCACTGACCGCACTCTATGAATTGTGCGCTTCACACAAACATTTACAGGCACGAATATAAAAGACATTCCCACAGCCAATCCAATATCTTAGATACCTCATGCCAAGGAACCGTTGTTTTTTTTTTTTTTTTTTTTTTTTTACCATGCAAGACTCTCATTCTTTGCAGAAACGCTTCACACACATCCTCTATGTCTGCCTCATCCGGCTCATAACTCAGCTGTTACTTGGCAACATGGTGCCAGTGGCCACATTTAGCCTGGTTGCCATGACAACGGAATTACCAAACATGGAATGGTGGAATGTGCCTTTGTACCAGTTCCCTTGGAGAGATCAGCACAAGCTCACTGCAAGCAAATGCTGTTTGGCATCATAAACAATATAATAGTAAAATATGATACAATTCAATTCAAGGTGGAAGTGATTACACAGACACGCTGTAATAGAAGCACTGACTTCTGTCATTCCAATTCATGTGATGTTTGACATTGTTCTTGCATAAGATTTTCATGTTTTTTAAAAGTCTCTGCTCACCAAGGCTGCATTTATTTGATCAAAACTACAGTAAAATTGTGAAAAATTATTACAGTTTAAATCAGCAGTTCTCTATGTGAATATATAGTAAAGTGTGATTTATTTCTGTGATCAAAGCTGAATTTATCATCATAACTCCAGTCTTCAGTGTCACATGATCCTTCAGAAATCATTCAAAAATGATAATTTAATGCTCAAGAAACATTTATGATTATGATCAATTTTGAAAGCTTATTTTTGTGTGGAAACGGTGATAAATTAGATTTTTCTGGATTCTTTGATTAATTGAATGTTCAAAAGAATAGCGTTTATTTGAAATATCATTTTTTAACATTATAAATTTGTTTACGGTCACTTTTGATTACTTTAATGCATCTTTGCTGAATAAAAGTATTAATATCTTTTGAATAGCCACACACACACACACACACACACACACACACACACACACACACACACACACACACACACACACACACACACACACACACACACACACACACACACACACACACACACACACACACACACACACACACACACACACACACACACACACACACACACACACACACACACACACACACACACACACACACACACTATTCTAGGGCAAAAACACACTATGCAAGTACATGACTACTTGTGAGTGATTCTATTCGCAAAACGCAACGCAAATATATTTTACATTTTCAAAAGTATTCTTTTGAAAAGTGAATTTCTGGCCTAAAAACAAGCTATTAATAATGTTTATTAGAAAGAGTGGGTGATTATTGCTAGATTACTCCTTAACCGCAGCAGTGATAAACACTTCAACACTTAATGTTGGTGACACATAACAATAGTTATTTTACATATAAGACACTTTCACCCTTCCCAACGGATGACGCTGTCATTGTGTGTTTAAGACTCGGCTGAAGCGCTCTGCTTTCAGCCCACGTCTTTCTGCTTCTACTTCAACACATCAATTATTCACATCCCAAAGCCTACCTTCACTCAGGGAGTGTAGACTTGCCTAGTCTGTCAGACTCCTCTAAATGAAATCATTACAGGCCCAGAACCCAAGAGAGACCAGCACTGATTCCCCACAAGAACGAACAAATGAAGCATTCCAGCCAGAGTATGTCGAGCACTTGGCCAAGATTAGCCGGACATGAACAGAACGAGTCACAAATGCTATTATGGGCTGACAGCTCCGTCAAAGGACCCTCATGAGATCTGAGAGTTGATCTTACATTTAGAGAATCAACACCTGGAATACCAAAGGCTATCGGGTAAATCTAACGAAACCGGTCAATATCAAGTCTGACAACATTTCATCTAAAAATAGTGCTATCAAATCGATTAATCACAACTGACATAAGTTTATATGCACATACACACACAAACACAGTTTTATGTTAGATGCGATCAACCGTTTTGACAGCACTACCAAAAATCAAATTATACAATAATCCTCTAAGAAAATGAAGCATATTTTAGATTTTTTAGATTATTCCTATGCACATACTGCATATGCACTGGTGTTTTGTCTTTAATTTATAATTTTTTGGACGTTTAAAATAATACTTTATTGCAATATAGTAAAAATAAATACTGCAATACAGTAACCAGTCCAATCAGAATCAGTTAATGTTAACTAAAAGAAGTTTTCATTAACTGAAATCAAATACAATCTAAATTTTAGATGAAAAACTTTACATTTCAGTTAGTTGCCAATTCTTAATTTTAAGTACTAAAGCTAAACCTGAAATAAAAGCTACGCAGAATTGTTTAAACAGAACCAAAAACTAATAAAAGTTACAAATATCACACAACATATACTTAAATTACTAAGTTAAAGGTAGACATTAAAATACCAAGTTAAACTAAGATTGAAAAATAAAAGTATAAAATAAAAATATTATACTATAAAACTAAAATTACACTCCTAAAAAAAAAAGCATTAAAAAAAAATCTGGATGCATTATGGTAATGACATTGAGGAAAAACCCAAAAAGGTTTTAAATGTAAAAACCCAATGGTTTTCTTTTGATTTAAAGCTGTAACTTTAATACGCAACTTTTTGCACTCTAGCAGTTAATAAACTGAACTGTATGCGTCTTGCAGAAGAACATTGCAGCCGGAGCTACTTCTCTTTTATGGCGGATCACGCAGGGACTGTGTCTAAAATAGTCCCAGTATAAACAATTATTATAAGTGTACTATAATGATTCAGGGTAAGACAAAAACACGGTTTGGAAGATGGATTTATGTTGTGCATTCTCATTATATAGTTTTTTGTAAATCTAACACACACACACACACACACACACACACACACACACACATCCGGACAGCATATAATGAAATAATAAGAGTTCAGTACATGGACATCACATACTGTGAGTCTCAAATTTACAAAACGATGTAAATCTCGTAAATCAAAAACTCAACAGAAAAAAAAGTGCTTCTCAACATAAACCCAACCGTGACGTAAGCGTTGGGGATCATTTATATGCACGCCCCCAACATTTACATCTGTCCAAACAAGCCGAATCTACTGATGGTAAACAAGACACTCGACGATAGCAAACACGGCTCTCATGACACACGGCTGAGGTTTATTATAATCGGACACCACAACAAATCGTTCGTTTGTTCGGCCCATTTCAAGCAAGCTTCGCTCAGCGTCCTAAACTGAAGAAAGGGGCGACTATATTCCTGCAAGCAGAAGTAATTTATCCGCTTATTGACTGTTTAAACAATTTCTGATTAAATTGAAAGTTTCTTAGAGAGACCGGATTGTCTAGATGACGCAAGATGCTTACAGTAACAATAGGATACTCCAAGTACCACACAAAACTAAATAGCGTGTCTAATGACAAAGGGTAATATTATTTTGTATTACAAAATACAACCGTAGATACTTTGGTTACAGATCGTTCACGCGATCCTTCTAGCAAACGTCACCTTTTCCACCATATAAGTTAAAACGATAGTCAATTGAGATTGATAAAATGCAGCTTACTTGTTTATTGGTGTTTTCAGATCACTGTGCGCGAGAGAGAGCTGGTGTGCATATGGTTGCCAGATTGAACATGTTTAGGTAAAACACTGGATAGTATACGAGTTCTTTTCACAGAAAAGCTCTGTTTGGGGGATTTAATTACTGAAATCTGGCAACCGCACGAACGCAAGCTCTTTCTCACGCGCAGATGATCTGAAAACAACAAATAAACAAGTAAGCTGCATTTGATCAATCTCCATTTGAGATGTCCTGCTTAAAGTGTCATTCAGTCGGTCTGTGTAAATGGACCTGTAAAACTGTATCTGGACAATTTTTGCCCTTAAATAAGCCACATACCCTCTATGTGGATATCAGAGAACAATTTAACATATCGCTTCAAATCATTCTAGGGAACCTTTCAATATAAAACGCTGGGTCGGTACAGGTCAGAAAGTGACATGCATGCAATGCCATAAAAATATTACCAAGTTCTAATGCAAAATGTGAATTATAACTATTGTGGCTTTATTCTGCCATCATTGGTTATTCACACTGAATCTTGGGGCCATTTTGAACATTAAATATGTCTGAATTTAATGGATACTGTAAATGTGCTATTTTCATCAGACATAAGAGTCAACCCCAGCCATTAGGAGCTCTGAAACAACAGACGAAGAGGCCTCCTCTCAAAGGAAATGACATCACTGCTCTCCATCCCTGGCCTCTAGCACTAACAAGACTGCACACTGATGGAAGAAATACTTCACGGCGCAGCTTA
Source organism: Pseudorasbora parva (assembly GCF_024679245.1). NCBI lineage: Eukaryota > Metazoa > Chordata > Actinopteri > Cypriniformes > Gobionidae > Pseudorasbora > Pseudorasbora parva. Next base: position 3,631,542 of record NC_090188.1, on the reverse strand, counting down.
AATCAATATCAATCGAGTTTGCATCCCTGCAAAGTTCAGCCACTTCCTTCACGAAACTAAAGTTGTCTCCTCTGGTTTAATTTAATTGCTCATAAGAGGACCACAAGGTTTTAAGACAGGAAGTTGAGGAGTGCATGACGGAAAATTGCCAGGTCTACATTTCAGACACATGTATCCTGTTACAACAGCACGATTTCCAAACAGGCCTGTTTTAACTGAATTTGGGCAGGTCATTTTCTGTACATTAGATTAGGATAAATCAGTAGCTGGAAGCCCGACTGGTGTTTTTCCTCCATGTAACAGGTATATTCTTAGGGGAATACGCATCTAATAACTAAGATGTTGATAATAATAGTAATAATTCCATACATTTGGATTGGATATTGCATGCTAGGGGGAAAAAAAGTATATTATATATATATATATATATATATATATATATATATATATATATATATATATATATATATATATATATATATATATATATATATATATATATATATATATATATATATATATATATATATATATATATATATATATATATATATATATATATATAAATAAAATATCATATATAGATGAAAGAATCGATATCGGTTTCTCTGTTAATCGATTCTCATTTTTTAATGAACCGATATCGATTCTTAAATCCCAAGAATCGAATTAGTCCTGTTTTCAGTGATGAATTGTAGGCTAGCGTGCCTCCCATCCAATAAATCACAATAATATTTGTGCTTTGTTACTTTTGATTTGAAACCAAGCCTCAGATTTCAAATTACGTCTTATTACGAAATGTGGTTTCATGTGGTTTGACAGACCGCAGTGAGCGGCGGCACATGAACTGATCTTCTCCTCCGCTTTATTACCAGTTACAGCACGAAATAAACATTAATGAACATCTGAAAGTGTGTTAAAACTACAGTACAACTCATGAATCTATATCATGTCTCATGTAACTGCTCAATCAGTGTTTAAACCGCGGAAAGACGTCCATAAAGAAGCTTATGAAGAACAATACAATACATTTTATTTGTAACGCACTTTATTTTAAACAAAATCTAAAAGTGCTAATGTCACATACTGTCACATTTACCTTAGAAAAACCATATCCAGTGTGTCCATAAACTCATTAGTCAGCTCAAAAAACGAACCCTAGAGAGGAGCATTTGGATAACCACATTAGATAGGCTATTCATTATTTTTAATGTTCTTCAATATTAAAGCATGTTTGAATAAATCTGTCAAGTTATGACAGCCGCCATTTAAATGTTTACATTTAAAAACAACTAATTGGAGTATAAATATGATCACATAATTGTAAAGTTAGTATCATAACTATTATTGTAAAAAACATCCTTGAGTGTAATTTATGTTTGCATTTAAAATCATTTAATTTGACCCTTAATAGTAGTGTAGTACCAACTGACTGCCATGTATAGTTTACAGCATAGTTAGAAAAACTGCCATCTACTGTATCTGGGATATATTCACAATAATTGAACTGATTAATGAAATTTGTCAATACTCAGCCTTAGTGCATGCAATAATGACATGCTGTAAATGTCTCCGTCCCAAAACCTAGTGCAATGACAATCCCACAATGCACTGCAATAAGCTCTGTGCGCAAAAAAAATAAAATAAATAAAAATATTGAAGATGGTGGACAGAGTGGGAAAATAAATATAGAAATTGCTTGATCTAATTTAAAACGTTTTCTACTCAATATTTTAGGGCTGGAACTAACACTTATCTTTCGATTTTCGATTATTTAGGCTTAAAAAATTTTTTGAGCTTTGAAGAGTCAAACAGAAACATACAGACCACAGTTGCACATTTAATTAAAAATGTTTGTGCTGAAAACATATGACATCAAAAGAAAATCTGCAACTGATTTTATGTGCTTATTTTTGCATGTTTTTTGGACCACAAAGATAGATAAGATGTTTGTAGAGTTGCCTGCTGTCCTTCAGCATAAACACAAGTATATATATCAAAGGTTTCTCATATATAAAGAAACGCTGCTGTTTTAATGCATTTCTGGAAAGCATGGCTAATGGGTTTGGTAATGCAAAATGGTTTGAGAAACAATACTGCAAGTAAATGATGAAATATACTAGAAATGACAGGCAAAGCAAACATTCAGTAATTGTTGTATGATTAATCCTCGCTGCAACACGTTTAGGCAAGCCATGCATTAAATCAAAACTAATGTTACACTTTCCGAATACATCTTAATGTGAACGATTCATCAGTGCATGTTAATGCAAATAACAAAATGCTTGCCTTATCGAAATGCAATTAACTTCATGCATCTATTGTAAAATCCTGCGATATGCAGGAAGTAAAATGGGTTGCAAACGCCTTTTCATGTTGACTTTAACATTCATGGCTCTGAATGAAGGACGGAGTAACATCAACGCTGTAATGTGAAGTGGCCGCAGCTGTTGAAAGGTCAAACGCACACAAGACATTCTCAGTAACGTTCAGATGTGCTCAAGTGACCTCGAGGTCAAAAAATGGGCCGCCCCGCCGCCACAAGATCCATCCCTTGATCTCTCCGAATAAAGCAGATGTGTGTGGAGCAAAGCATGTGCTTTCCAAGCAGCTTTGGAAGTGTGTGGGAGAGAGGAACAGATCTGTGCATCCCTGTGGGTTGGCTTTCACTATACTTATAAGGCCATGACTAGGGTTGTGCCAATAGACGATAGTATCGTGTATCGACGATAGGCAGAGAGATCACCGAAAGCTGAAGCTGTTGGCGATTTCAAGGCGATATTTGGCTCGCTCCCCATGAATATAATAAATAAATAAAAAATCATTATTAAATGAAAATATTATGATCATAGTTATTATTATTATCATCATTACATTAATTGTACTTATTCTGCTTAGCCTTACTATTCACATAAACTTCACGGCGCGTGGTGTTGCACTCACAGGCTATGTGCCGCATATATACTGCGAGTGCAACAACACGCTTTTAAAATGAAAAAATGAGTTACTCTTCAGTGAAAAAATGTTTTTTTAAAGACTAAAAAACTACGTTTCAGAATTTAATTGCAAGGTGATCAACCTAGCCCTAGATTCACAAATTCACATAAGCCACGGCGAAAACGGCCTCATCATCATCATCAGGCTAAAGCATTTTTTTTTTCATAAATGTACATTTATTTTATACTTATAATAATACAATAACAAATGGCTATAGGCTATAGCCTATAAATTTGAACAGAGCAATCAGTCAAAAAGTAAAAGCAGCTTTATTTCGAACGACTTAACGACTGAACAACAATGAACAAAAAATATTGCACTGGCCGTTAAGCTAAGATTTCTTGTTAAAGTGCAGTGAAATACTTAAATGTCAGCAGACATTTTCTAATAATGCGTTTTAGCCCTTGCCCGCTGTATGGGCTACAGAAATAAATAGTCCATTAAAATAGACAGGCTGCGACACCAGGTTGACGGTAGCCTAAAAATAATAAATAACGAAATAGGCTTTAATAAATAAAAAACACAATGAAAGAACTCAAATAAAACGGCAAAACAATTAAATCACCTCAAATGTAAGCTACTCGAATGAACGTATTGCTAAAACAAACACAACGCCAGAAACAATTAAGACAACAATTATTGTTATGCAATTCAGGTATCTATTCCCAAAAATGTTTTGTATAAAGAAAACCAGCTGGTTTACTCTCTCGGGTTTGAGAAGGTTGCGGTGGGGAGTTATGTTGCCCGCTGCACTGAACACGCGTTCGCGTGGAGCCCGTTTCACACATACTCCGTCTGCAGTGCGTGTGCGGCGCGTATTTTTTTCAGTACCCATGTTAACGGATGACAGCTTTCACACTGCACGCGGATGCGGTCCGTCAGTCCGTTCCAGGTGCGCTGCGTCTGCAGCCGTGCACGGATCGTTTTCGTACCGAGTCTATTCTTTGCTGCGCTGCGTTGCTGCATTAAAACGACAGAACATTGTTCGCATTAAAATAAACATGTACTGACGCGAAAAGTAATTTCACCACAGATGCATATCATTTAAAATATAGGCCTACTCTTGTTTCAAAGTCAACACATGGCTTTTTTTCTCAAGTTAAGCAAGAAAACGAGACTGCAGGATTTCCTTTAAAAGGTTTAAAAACGAAAGAAAAGACGAGAGTCGGCTGTTTTTGAATAGCCTATTGTAAGTGTCTAATTTAAAATGTTTGTGATTTAGGCTATAACCTATGTTTAAATGTTTTGCCACTTGTGTGAGCTAAATCTAAATATGAATAAATGAATTGAATAAAATGCTGTTTATGCAGGCTAGTACGTTAACCTGACTTAGAAGAGTAAACAAAGAGAATTGCAATTCTGACGAGCCATGTTCAGTAGAAACTTTTGGATTTTAAATAAAAAATCATGAATAAATGCTGTGTTTGTGGTATGCAACAGCGGACCAGTTGCACACGGATTGCTTCACGGATGAACCTAACTAATACAAACACAACACATGGTTAACTAGAAGAGCATCATTTCGATTGTTAAATAAGAGGCGATCTGGCGCTCGTTGCCGCTGTTTTCAGTGGTGCAGATTTCTCTCGTGGCTCGTGCATGTGCAGAGCACTTTAATCCAACTTTTTTATTCATTCCGGTAAAATCACGAAACAAAATGCACAAAAACTGTCCCTGCTCTTGATGTAAATCACTGATTATATTCGGTTTTAATGAGAAAAAAAATACGAGGATTTATAGGGTGCAAATCTATGCCTTTATTCACGTGAAAAATCTGGACACTAACGCTATATTGTGTTTAGATGCATCCCCTTATAATACGCCATAAAGTGTGTATCATATGCACACAAAAAACTGCGTAGCCTACCATTTGTAAGCCAAAGCTCATTTTGACGTATACATTCCACCAGATTGCACACTCGTACTATTTATAAGCATTTTCGTGAGACTGTCCCACCCACTTTTTAAAACAAAGTTATGCGACTGATTGCTCCGCCCCGACACGATAAGATCGTGTATCGGCGATCTCACAGGCTGACGATATGACGATTGGAAAATTAGGCATATCGCCCAACACTAGCCATGACCCTTCACTATGGAATCAATCCTTTAAAATGCATTAAAAGCCCTATTCTGAAGGTAATTGTTTCTCATGTGGATGTCCGTAAAAATAAATGTGCATGCCAGCTCAGTGTAAAACTCGTGCATTTGGATATCGTTTTATTCCGGGGTGGAGGAGCGAGTTTTGTGATCCTGTGCACCTGAGAACGCCGCTCACATGGCCAGTCGAATGCTTAGAATAAGAATAAAATCCTATTAAATTTAATAATAGGAAATTATGAATCATTTAATTATTTAAAATAGGAAGATGTCATTTTAAAATGTGGAAATGAGTGGAATTAAGTTAACAATGCTGCAAATTGAACCTATATAACGTTAACTTCTGCCGTAATAACGGCTTATTTTAATTAATTCACGTGTTTTTCTTCTTTTTCTCTTTTGAGCGGTGATGAAAAATTATTCTTGTAAATACTTTTCAGCATTTCAGTAATAAAAGTGTCAGCTAGATCTTTAAAATCCATCCAAATTACAGCGAAGTGCAACGATACAGGCTGTGGTCAAAAAGGATATAAACAGTTCATTTTGAAGCGATCTTTTGTTAAAAACTCATTAAGCCATTAAATCACCACACCACCTTGTGTTTGTCAAAAAAACAGGATGTCATTCGTGCGGGGATTTTTACACGAGTGGTGGGAGAAAAACACTGACATTCAGAGCAGGACCGAGTGTTGAGAAGCTGAGCAACACACACCTCACAAGCAGCGGGACTATTATGACGGGACACAGTTGCGGGCGCCATTTCCTCTTTTCCGGTCATGAGTATGAGGGAACACAGATCTGTTCATCATATTAGATACATTTAAGTGTGTTTAAAATGATGTTATGACGTAACTGTGCGTTCGCTCAGCGGCTGCTGTGACACTTGTTCACACTGCTAAGAGTAAAGCGTTTCTGCAGAATAAAACTGGAAACCGAGGGGAAAGCAGATATGACGCCATCGACAGGCAACTCCCTCAGACGTCTCAGGTCCTTGGTTAAAATAGCAATTTTCTCCCAATTTACAAATTGGGATATTGTAAGTACTCAACTGAACAAAATATATAACACTGGCCTGGTGGTTTTTGGATATTTTACTGCAAAAATACTACATAGTGCACCTTTAATATGATTTAATCTGCAAGTACAGTTTTTTAAAAACATTGTAGTACACTACAAGCACACTTTTCCATCCCCATTTCAGTCCTAAAAAAACAAAACACACAGAAAGTTAATGAGATGTAAGACTGCACACACAAAAGCATCTAATTCTAAAGCTAAAACAGGGTGGAATCCATTTTCAGTGTCAGTTTGAACAGCAACAGGCTTTCACACAAGACACCTGAGATCGGCTTCAGTGCATAAAAGGCGGCATTTTATCCGTCCTTTGAGAACAGCTTTCATGTCTTTTCATGTTTTAAAATGCTCTTGATTTATTTGAAACAGATTCCGGTTTCGGTTTATCCTGAAATCTTGAACCAAGTCAGCCCTGTCCACAAAATAAAAATCACACAATACAGCTGTTTTTGAAAGCCTTGCATAATGGGTTAACATGTATGCGTGCATCGATCAACAGCCCAACAATGGCCAGATCGCGCTGAGCAGGATTAGATGCTCCACACAGCGCCGCATTCATGCGCTAACAGATCATCCATTCATGCATTCAGCAGTGTTGTGTGTCCCTCTGATCGCTCAGGCCCAACAGCAGCAATGGAGAGCTGCAATCCGACACTAGACAGTGGCTATCACATGCTCCCGTCCCTTTAAGAGACAGAGAGGCCTCATTGTGGATGCCAACTTTATCCTTCTGTTGCTTTGAGGAGGAAAAAAAACACTTAAATCATGTTCCCAGAAACAAATCCAAAGCGTTTGCCTTTCTGTCATCTCTCATGACCAGACAAGCTCATAGAAGTTCAAACAAACATTAGGAACACATACTGAAACTAGATTTTTACAGTTTCTGAAGAAAATGTAAAAAATGTTTTGTGGTGGGTGGTTGCTAAAGGTATTTTCAGTGGTTTTAGCATGTTTATATTGGGTTTCTAAAATATTGTGAGTTGTTGCCAGGGTGTAACTATGCGGCTGCTAACATTTTCTGAGGGGTTTTATTATATTTCTCTATAGTTGCTAGGGTTTTGTAGGTGGTTGCCAAGGCATTTCTATGCAGTTGCTAAGGTGTTCTGAGGGGATGTAACATGTTTTGTGTTTTGTATATACTGTGATTCCTAGGCTGTTGTGGGTGGTTGCCAAGATATTGCTATGCAGTTGCTAAGGTGTTCTGAGGAGTTTTAGCACGTTTCTATGTAGTTTCTAAAGTGTTGCAAGTTGTTGCCAGGGTGTAACTATGCAGTTGCTAAGGTGTTCTGAGGAGTTTTAGCATGTTTCTATGTAGTTTCTAAAGTGTTGCAAGTTGTTGCCAGGGTGTAACTATGCAGTTGCTAACATATTCTGAGGGGTTTTACTGTTTCTCTGTAGTTTCTAGGGTATTGTAGTTGCCAAGGTGTTCAAGTTGCTAAGGTGTTCTGAGGGGTTTAACATATTTCTATGTACTGTGGTTCCTATGCTGTTGTGGGTGGTTGCCAGGGTGTTGCTATGCAGTTTCTAAAATGTTCTGAGGGGTTTTAGCATGTTTTATGTAGTTTTTAAAGTGTTGTGAGTTGTTGCCAGGGTGTTGTTATGCAGTTTCTAAAACGTTCTGAGGGGTTTTAGCATGTTTTTATGTAGTTTTTAAAGTGTTGTGAGTTGTTGCCAGGGTGTTGTTATGCAGTTTCTAAAATGTTCTGAGGGGTTTTAGCATGTTTTTATGTAGTTTTTAAAGTGTTGTAAGTTTTTGCCAGGGTTTTGCTACAAGGGTTGCTAAGGTGTTCTGAGGGGTTTTAGCAAATTTCTATGTACTGTGGTTCCTATGCTGTTGTGGGTGGTTGCCAGGGTGTTGCTATGCAGTTTCTAAAATGTTCTGAGGGGTTTTAGCATGTTTCTATGTAGTTTTTAAAGTGTTGTGAGTTGTTGCCAGGGTGTTGCTATGCAGTTTCTAAAATGTTCTGAGGGGTTTTAGCATGTTTCTATGTAGTTTCTAAAGTGTTGTAAGTTTTTGCCAGGGTTTTGCTATAAGGGTTGCTAAGATGTTCTGAGGGGTTTTAACACGTTTTTATGTAGTTTTTAAAGTGTTGTGAGTTGTTGCCAGGGTGTTGCAATGTGGTTGCTAACATATTCTGAGGGGTTTTAGTATGTTTCTATGCAGCTCCTGTTGTGTTTTGGGTTGTTGCCAGGGTGTTGCTATGCAGTTTCTAAAATGTTCTGAGGGGTTTTAGCATGTTCCTATGGAGTTGCTAAAGTATTGTTTTAGCATGTTTCTATGTACTGTATTTCCTAGGCTGTTGTGGCTGGTTTTTAGCATGGTGTTGCTGAAGTATTCTGAGTTTGTTTGTTTCAATGTTTATTCTAGGGTGTTGTAGGTGGTTGCCAAGGTGTTGCAAAGATGTTCTGAGGGGTTTTAACATGTTTCTATGCGGTTTCTAAAGTGTTTTTGAGTTGTTGCCAGTGTGTTGCTAAGATGTTCTGAGGGGTTTTAGTACCGTTGGTGTAATACATATATTCTTCACTATAAAACAAATAAATAATAATCGTTTGAACTCTGAGTCAGTGTTTGTGCTGCCTTAAAATGTAAGTTTATTCAACTTGAAATGTGAAGTTGTACATGTGACAAATTTAAGGCAGGACAAGTATTTTTAAAGGAAGTGTATGTAAGATTGTGGCCAAAACTGGTACTGCAATCACTATCCCCTCTCCCTCCGACTCGAGGTTGCCAGATTGGCTGCAGGATCAGCAGGAATGTTTGTAGATCTGCAGCTGCGGTAACTAGAGCAGATCTGGCAACCCGGATGCAGAAACACTACTGACTTTGTGATTGGTTGATAGGTGGAGGGCGGAGCTTCAGGCCAAAACACAAACATGTCAACATCAACAACAACTTATAAGTGAAAATATCCAGGCCGGACTACTGTTGTCAGTGATATAAGTATTTAAAATGAACATGATTTCTTAATGTCTAGTGACATATCAGCGCCATTTTATCATTCATTGAAATACATTTCTTACATACAGTTCCTTTAAAGTTGAAACTACAGTGTTGATGTGAACGGGCCTCTAGAGTCAAAATTACTAGTAATAGTGACCTGTTCTCCACAATCTCTTCCTGTCTAGAGTGTTTTCTAAACGCCTCATCATGGCCAGCACAGTACTGCAGGCTTCAGTTCCCCTGATGTATTATTTACATTTCCCCCCTCAGAGATTTAGGGCATGAAACAGGAGCTTAGATTGGACCCTGGCGTTCAGCTTTAGCTCCTCTCTCTCGGCTGGGATAAAAATACAGTACGGCTGGGGCCGTGACAATGGGAAAACGGGGAGTCCCGCCCTCACCATTAATCCCTTCTGACACGTCTCCTGAGGGCAGGGATTTGTTACAAGTCAATGCAGCACCTACAGTATGCAAAACAACATGGGCTGTCTCGGGATTTCAAAAGCAGATGAGACAGGAAGGCGGTTAAAAAGAAAAAGAGAAAGGAGGGAGACAAAGAGGAGTATTTATTTAACCTGTTGTTTACCTCTTCTGTCCCAAAACGTAACGACAGAAAGGAAGGGGAAAGAAAAGAAGGAGTTCCTGCCAAGATGAGTCAGATAAACCTGACAAGCGTTGACAGAGAACAGCGCTTGAGTTTTATATAATGTCCTTCACTTTGAGGAGGAAGAAAAACATCTACGCCTTTTATGTTTTCGCTCAAGGCCTCGTCCCCGTGTGGTGCAGTCATTTAATCTGCCGTGCTGAACTTTCAGACACAGCTATGTAATGATCTGTCGGGGTGGATAAGCGTCAACAGAGCAGTGACTCAAAGGGGGCAAAATTATTTTGAGGAGCCCCTACGGTCCGATTTAAAGCGGTGAATGGCATTCCTGCAGAGCGACTCTAGGCAGGGCACGTCGTGTATGCGTGCACGTGTTTACCTCAGATACTCTTTCAACCAATCAGCATGTCATGAAGGTTTCTGAAACGCGACTCTGCATTTGCACTGACCTTCAAAGCATGTGGCACCTAGTTGACCTGAACTGAGCAGTCCTCTTTAAAGCTGAGTTCATGCTTGTTGCTCGGTTTACAATGCTGTCATTTCAGATTAGGGATGCTGAATAAAATCAGCCAATATGTTAATTTATGTTATCGGCCAATAAGAATAAGAATTGGCCTATGTTAAAGCGATAAATAAGGTATTATTTCTAGGGATGCACCGATATGAACATTTTGCCCGATACCGATAAACAGTAATTATACATATTTGAAAACCGATAACCGATATATTGGCCGATAAATCTAAATCCAAAGTTTTATATTCCAACTGGATTTTTAGAGAGAATATGTAGAATTTTAAGGGTAAACATTCAGATTTTTATATTCAGAATTCCGTATAGAATCTGATTAGGTTTAAACCTCTGAAATTAGTGATGTGCCGATAACCGATAATACAGTTTATTTGAAAGATTATAACCGATATATTGGCCGATAATTCTAAACCCAACTTGATCTATAATTTGAGAGCCTGATTGCAAAAACAAAAGTGTATTTCAAGCATTATATTTAAAGCAATTCAAAGCCATCGTAGCGAAATGTCTCAGCTGAAGGAAATGATCCATTATTTATCGGCTTACAAATTTATCAGCCAAATGTTCTTAACAGGCAGATAACTTTAAACAATAACATAAAAAAACATATATAATGGCCAATACCGATATATTGTGCATCCATGATTATTTCCTTCAGCTGAGACACTTGAGATGTTCGCCATGGTGGTATGGAAATTGCTTGATATAGGATTGGAATCACTTCAAAAAGTAAAATACAGTAAACGTGAAAACACAAAAACATGTGCAGCACAATTCTGCCATATTAGCAACATAAAATTATAATGAGAACATCATAATTGTGTGCTTGGGACGTGGCTTTCAATGGTGAGACTTTTGTTTTTGTAATCAGACTCAAATGATATAAAAATTTGGATTTAGATTTATCAGCCAATATAATCGGTTGTAAACTTTCAAATATAAAGAATTATCGGTGCATCACAAATTTCAGAGGTTTAAATTTTAGAAGATTCTGTACAGAATTCTGAATATTTTCTCTAAAAATCTGAATGTTTACCCTCAAAATTCAGCATATTCGCCCCAAAATCCAGTTCGAAAACCAGAGCACAAAACATTGAAATTCAAAAGGCATTTGATCCCAAAAGTGAATTCCCGTGTTGGATCAGATGGCACAGCTGTTAGCACTCCAAGCACGTACACCTCTCTTTATTTTTAGGAAGTGCCAAGGATTTTTCCCCCTCCCCGCTCTTGTATTTTTTGCAACGCATGACACAAGGCTTAAGACTGCTTTGGTAATTAAAATCCCCCCTCCACTGCGCCTGCAACACGCCGCCATTATTATTAGCACGACTGTGACTCGGTTTACATTTCCTCAGCGCCTGCTGGCATGACAGCGCTCAGCTTTTCTCCTCGGTTGCACCATGATCCATTTCAGTAGGCAGCAAGGGCTGAATGACAACACATGAGTTTCTGATTATCTGTGGTGGCCTGTTTTGAAATGCGTGCATTGTGCAAATATAGCTTATATGTGCATGCATGCAAAGTTAAAATACATGTTTTACCCAGTCATTCACATGCAGAGATTAACTGTCACTCTTCAGTTATTCAGTGAATGTTAATGCAATGCAAACACACAAAGCGCTTTATAAACCTGAGTTTCTTCACTTGTAAAATAATGACACCTCGAAGGTCATTTGGCAGACATCTCCTGTAATCACGTCGCCTACATATTTTGGTGGAGAACTAGTCAACGGCACCAGGACTAGAGAGCCGGGGAGGTTAACTATAGGAGGCTGGAGCAACAGTGCCCCCTGTTGAAACTATTACAGACTCGCATTCATACAGCCAAGTTTTTTGCAGCTGGTACAATAACCAGCTGTTTTTTGTTTTGTTTTGTTTTTTAAATTGTGTAAAATTAACATTAGTTGCAGATAAAACTGATTCAATTAACACTCAATTCAATTCAATTACATATTTCTCAAATTATTATTTTTTATCTGTCAGTCACTTTGTAAAAAGATGTGTTAGGGATGTAGTTTATATATATATTATATATATATATATATATATATATATATATATATATATATATATATATATATATATATATATAGCAGACATTTGCTAAAATCATTTAAGCTAATCATTTTTCTCATAAATGTACAACAACCCATATAGACAGAAAAACTCAGAATTGTTGATTTTTTGCAGATTTATTAAAAAAAGAAAAACTGATATATCACATGGTCTTAAGTATTCAGACCCTTTGCTCAGTATTTAGTAGAAGCACCCTTTTGATATAATACAGCCATGAGTCTTTTTGGGAAAAGATGTAACAAGTTTTTCACACCTGGATTTGGGGATCCTCTGCCATTCCTCCTTGCAGATCCTCTCCAGTTCTGTCAGGTTAGATGGTAAATGTTGGTGGACAGCCATTTTCAAGTCTCTCCAGAGATGCTCAATTGGGTTTAAGTCAGGGCTCTGGCTGGGCCATTCAAGAACAGTCACAGAGTTGTTGTGAAGCCACTGCTTCATTATTTTAGCTGTGTGCTTAGGGGTCATTGTCTTGTTGGAAGGTGAACCTTCGGCCCAGCCTGAGGTCGAGCACTCTGGAGAAGGTTTTAATCCAGGATATCCCTGTACTTGGCCACCTTCATCTTTCCCTCAATTGCAACCAGTCGTCCTGTCCCTGCAGCTGAATAACACCCCCACAGCATGATGCTGCCACCACCATGCTTCACTGTTGGGACTGTAATGGACAGGTGATATTATTCTTCACAGAGTTAAGGTCAAAAAGGTCTATATTGGTCTCAACAGACCAGAGAATCTTATCATCTTCGGGTGTTTTTTAGCAAACTTTCATGTGTCTTGCACTGAGGAGAGGCTTTTGTCGGGACAAGGTGGAGGGCTGCAGTGATGGTTGACTTTCTACAACTTTCTCCCATCTCCCGACTGCATCTCTGGAGCTCATTCACAGTAATCTTTGGGTTCTTCTTTACCTCTCTCACCAAGGCTCTTCTCCCCCGATAGCTCAGTTTGGACGGCCAGCTCTAGGAAGGGTTCTGGTCGTCTCAAACGTCTTCCATTTAAGGATTAGGGAGGCCACTGTGCTCTTAGGAACATTAAGTGTAAAAGATTTTTTTTGTAACCGTGGCCAGATCTGTGCCTTGCCACAATTCTGTCTCTGAGCTCTTCAGGCAGTTCCTTTGACCTCATGATTCTCATTTGCTCTGACATGCACTGTGAGCCGTAAGGTCTCATATAGACAGGCGTGTGGCTTTCCTAATCAAGTCCAGTCAGTATAATTAAACACAGCTGGACTCAAATGAAGGTGTAGAACCATCTCAAGAATGATCAGAAGAAATGGACAGCACCTGAGTTAAATATATAAGTGTCACAGCAAAGGGTCTGAATACTTAGGACCATGTGATTTTTTTAATAAATCTGCAAAAATGCCAACAAATTTGTATTTTGAGTTTGCCGCAAGTCAACTCGATAAAAGCTAGTTATTTTAGTCTATAAAGTTTTAAATATGGATATTTTTCTTACACAAACGTATCACTTCAGAAGGCCTTTATTAATTTTATTATTATATGATATCATTATGTTGCCGTCTTGCTGCATTGCTGATCGTGCTTTTGAGTGTCGATGCATTTGCCCTCTTCAGGGAACACACAGTAATCTCAGACAATTTAATACAGATATTTTAATACAATCCACAAATTAGTTTGAAAAACCAAATTAGCCAGAGATCAGTTATCACGATTAGAAGATCTGGGATCTGTTATTAAGCGAGGTACGAATGACTAACACTGAAGGAGTTAGTAGACCAATCATAACATAGGATTTACATTACATTGCACTATCCCTTTAAGGCCAAAATCAAATCAGCAGCTTTCCTCTTAACACACTTTTCCCATCTTATAAAAGTAAGGGAGGGGAGAACTCTGGTATGAGTGCATGAGTTCATGGAAAATACACCGTCTGTCATTATGTTTTTATTCGACGGTTCTTGGCTCCAGTTACATTTTCATATTGTATTTTCTCTCTTAGAGAAGTATTTTCCAGTTCCTGTCTCTTGGCAGTGCCGAGCACCAGACTACACGTTCCAAAACACAGTATAAAAAGAAAGAAAGAAACCAGCTGCAGACTTGGATAAAAATAATTAGGCCTGTATTTGTCTTCCAGCAGGGAAGCTTCCAAACGACCGAACCCTTTCCTCCACTGTGGTCATTATAAGCTCTCTGGAGCTGGACTGTGTTCAACTGAGATCACTTACAGTCTCATGTATTCAGGCATAGAGTCTGCTACGCTTTACACTTTAAACTGGCTAAGAAACGAGCATCCAAAGATCATCTGACCGCCATGAAAAGTTATCTGAAATGGAGTAGATCACCTGTCTCGCTCTCACGCTATTCTGTAATGAGTATAACACCCTATGACGCCACATATTGTTACAGTAAACCTATAGTACCAAAGAGACCAAAGGCAAACTCAGACACGAAAACCGCCAACAAAAACATGGCATCATTTTTAGGGGAGGTTACCGTTATTAAAGCAAGTTAGAAAGGACATATCTGAAATAATTATCGGGGCCAAGCACAACAGAAGCAAACAAGGAAGCTAGCAGCAGACCAACTGCAACAATGAGCAAAGAAATTTGGAGGTTGTATAGAGCAAAGGGCTGCACAATATATCCAAATATCACAAATGTGAATATCGTGATATGCATAATCATAACGGCATGCAATATCTGAATGATTTTAATAGGCTACTTCAAGGTTGTGAAAAGTGTACGTTTTAGGTCCACACATAGCAGACGACTGTTACTAATATGACTTGTTTGATGTTAAAGAGTTATTAAACGCAATTACTTGCGAAAAACAACTCATTGCAGTCTCGTGCTGTGTGACACACACACACACACGCTTGTTTCACTATATTAGTGAGGACATTACATAGACTTCCATTGATTTTATATCAGGTTAATGATACTTTTTATCCCCTAACCCAACCCCTATCCCTAAACCTACCCATCACAGAAACATGTGTGCAAATAAAAGATGTTGTTTTATTTAAAACAACAGATTTAAAAAAAAAATTATGTTAATAATGTTTTGGGCGACAGTCCAATGGCCTCACTAGTGAGTCATTTTCATATTTTACTATATAAGTGAGGGCATTTTTGTCCTCACAAGTATTGCCAAACAAGGAACACACACACACACGCACACACACACACGCACACACACACACACGCACACACACACACACACACACACACACACACACACACACACACACACACACACACACACACACAAGCTGCCTCTCTGAGAGTGTGTGATCAGTTCTGTTTAGTGTCTTGTTACACACATGAACTGTCAAATACATACAGAGTAATGTCAAAATGGCTGTCTTCATGAGTATTCATGTAAATCCAGTCGGTTATGCTTAAATGAACGATATCAGTCGGGAAAAGAAGCTGAATGCATGTCAATACGATCCGTGCATTAGCTCTTAAAGTGACAGGCGGCTAATACAGTAAACCTGCCGCTGTCTGTCAAACAACAGAAGAACAAGAGAAAATCACTCAGTGCTCTTGGCTGAATAACCTGAGCTTTATCATCTATCAGTGAATATCTAATTCATGTGAAGACTACTGTTTTTAGTTCTTATTTTTAATAACAAAGATAAATAAATAAATAAAAATATTTTTAAAAATTAATTATTTTAAAATAAGTCCACCCCTAGTTCAGATGTCTTTGTTTATTTGGATGTTCTTGATGTTCAGTTTTAGATTTATATAGCTATATTACCAAGTGAAGCAAATAGTTTTTGGTATTTAAATATTGCATTACATTTTTTGTTTGTTTACACTGATGTTAAAACTATTATATCGAATATCGCATTATTTAACAAGGTATTGCATATCACTTTTCTTCAATATCGCACACCCCCAGTTCAATTATAGGGCTGTGTTGAAAAAAAAAAAAAAAACGATTCACCAATTCTGAATCGATTTTCATATTAATTTCTAAAGATCGATCCGTAACTCAGAGGATCGATTTAATAATAGGCCTACATTGAATTTTAAATTTGCCGTGTCATTGAATTCAAGCATGCGCGCAGGGTGGAAGGACATTAACACAACGAACATGGCAGCTTTGAAAACTCCAGAAACGCCGCGGACAGAGAATACTGGCTGGCGTTTTCAATTGTTTTCAATGAGAGCGCCGCGTTTTTAGAACGCCTGGAGCGCACCGAGGCACTGAGCGAGCAGGATTTTCCGTATCATAACAATAAGCAAGTCTCAACTGAGGAGAAAAACGCTGCCTGCCAAAACGCTGTCAATCGCTCACAGCGAGGAGTTTTCAGCTGGCTAAAAACGCTTTGGGGGACACACAGCGTAACGTTATACCGCCGTCACCGTGCTGAAGAACACAGCCGTTCTCACTGCATCGCGCTCTTACTGCCAAGGAAGTTGTAATGGCTGCGTTGTCATGACGGCGCGCGACAGCACAGCTCCACAGTGCGCGTTCGCTGACTAGAGCAGCCTGGAAGGGGGATTGTTCTTTACAACCATCAATACTCCATTAATTTGCAGTTGAATGTCTATAATAATAGTATCAATATGTTGCATAACTACAGTCCTATTATTATGGTAACAGCTGGAAAAAATGCTTTCTTCAAAAACACTTATCTAAATCTCAAAGATCGGATCGGATCAGATCGGATCGAATTAAATACTGACAATCGATTCAAGATCTTGAGAATCGGAATCGATTCTTGAAATTCGAAACCCAGCCCTATTCAGTTATAGCGCCACCAAGTGGTGCAGTCCCAGCTCTTTTCGTGTGTCCTCAGAGTGCCCATTACAAAAGCATATCAAATATCTCATTTCATTTAGGAGTTATAGACATTTGTATTCATGAGCATATAAAAAAATAACTCACACCTGACTTTGCATTTTTTTGCCACTTACTATTAATATTGACATATGGCTGCCTCAATTCAGTCAACCCGTTATGATTTCAATTTTTCCTCTTGATCGAACTAACAGTTTTCGAAGATATTCACAAAAGTTGTTTAAATACAAAATCCCAACGTTGAACAAACCATAGGGCTAGCATGTTTGGTATCGTAGGACTCAGCAACGATTCGGGAATCTAAGGATGTGACTCCCGTGAAAAATAAGTCAACCAAGTTATAAGTATGTGAATATTTGAATATTTGAAACTTCTCAGGTTCCTTCGGGGCATCGTTCAGATGACCCATACAGAGTTTCGTAACGATATGCTAATGCATTCATGAAACACAGCACTTTACTACAAAATTCTAATTGGCCAACACACAAAATGGCCGAAAAATCGGATATCATTTGACTCAGCATGCCATCCCGAATCTAACGAGACCACTTTCAGAAGTTACAAGCACAAACTGCCCACTCATCTCTGGACCAGTAGGTGGCGCTGTGCCGAATGTTTAATGTTGCACTGTAAAATGTTTTTATGTACAATATGCATATTTTGCAATAAATAAATAAAAATATAGACAACATTGTCAACATGCTGTATTCTGCTATCAGGCCAGTAGATGGCGATGACACTTTGTAAAGAAACACTTGGCTCCTATCGTTGAACACGCGCATGACGTCTCCATTTTCACATGTTTGTAAGTTTACACAAAGGCGATAACGGTAACGATAACGGTCAGACCCCAAAACGCTGTTGTCGTGTAAATGAACATCCAAAGGGTCGAATAACAACAGACATGACAGAAAAACTCTTAAATATATATTTTAAATTAGGCTACATTTTACATGCATTAGCTCCTCAAAACTAATTGAAATATACCGTTCTGAATGTGTATTTCTAGTATGTTTGTTACTACATGCTTTAACTATTTCCCGGCCAAACTAGAGGATGGATAACCGACCCGAGCCCGACTGTACCCAACGGGCCGAGTCGGGTTCGGACAGATATTTAGAAATTATGTTCGGGTTCAGGTCGGGCTCGCTCACGTCAGCTAGATAAGGCATTAAACCTTTTAAATTTAAAACGGCTTATTATGTTAGTAGCCAATGGGCCTGTTTAACCTGATGCAATGGTTTTTGTGATTAAAATGTATAATATTACCCTAACATCCATGTTCCTGTGTGTGGAAATTTGTTTATGTCGCTGTGACAACAACACGCAACACGTGCGTGCATATTGCCATCGGCATCCGCAGCAGTAGCAACGAGCGCAACTTAAGCGCTGCTGGCTGGACCATCGAGAAGAGGAGGACAGCCTTGAAGCCATCCACAGTTGATGTTGCAATCCTTTTTCTGCATAAAACCTTGATTAGCCTAAAATTTGATGGAAAAATTATGTAAATAGATCCCATGTTTCATTTTAGGAACTATACACATGAGAAAAATGGTAAGAGTGACTTTCATTTCAATAAGCATTTCAATTGTGTTCTGTTAATGTTTTGTTCTGTTAGTTTGGGCCATTTTTAGTAGAATTTGTTTATTTAATTTCAGTTGGCTATTTGATTGGGCTCTGTGTAACGTTTGATGCCCATGCTGATGCGCTTGTTTGTAAACATTTCAGAATGCCTTCCTGCAGTTGCTTAACAAAAGAGGGCTTTCCACACAAACAAACATAGCTATATGTGTCATTAGTATATGAGGAAAAAAAAAAAACTGTTGGGCTTGGGTCGGGCTCGGACATAAATATCTTAATGCTTGTCGAGCTTAGGTCGGGTTCGCTTACTGCTCTGTCAGACACAAAAATGCGGCACGATCCGCACTCTAGGCCAAACACAGAATTTTCCGGTTTTCCATGTTTTTACTGTTAGACTCTAGAGGCGCTATTACGCATCTTCTAAATGAGTACTGAATATCCTGATCAAAACACCTGAGGAAGACGCAGTAAAACAAGCGATCGTATGTAAACAGATATGCAAAATAACGTGATCATCAACATTAAACATCATATCTAATGCAGATATCTAATGCTTCTGAATGAGATGTGGAGCCAGGACGAGCTCCAGGACTGAAGCATTAGAGGTGTTGATGGACTCGATCTCCTCCATCTGTGTTTGATCATCTCTGAATCTGATCTGGAAACATGATTTTCTCAGCTTTTTGTTCAAAATGTTGCTTTATGAAACTTACCCATATTTAAGTGTTGATAAAAAAAGGAATGCATGAAGCTAGAATAAAAAGTTTTAGTTTTTTTGTTTAAAAGAAGAGGTCCAGCCAGAGTCCTGCACGGGTCCGATTTTGTAAATCCACACCCGCCCGTATCCTGGGTGCGTTAAACCGCATCCGACCCGTTTTCCGACACGGAGCACTAATTAAAATCTGCATCCGACCCGACCCGCCTCTTCTGTCAGAAGTGGATTCAAAGCTGAGCCCGAGCTTGGAATATATAATGTGCGCGTCCGGCGCTGAGCTTTGAGTCCGGTGTGCGACCCCCTTGAATATAACCTGATATTATTTTTAAATTATTTGATTAACTTGAAATACAGGCAAGACATATTTTTGTGGATGTATTCCTAAAAAAAATGCATACATTTTTACGTTCGCAAGTGACTGTTTTAAACCCGTGTTAGACCCGTTTTTCTCCCTTGTCCGACCCGACCCGTATCCAACACAGTTGGATGTTTTTCACCCGTTTCGCAAAATTTGCGGGTCGACCAATTGGGTACCTGCTGGGGTCAGCTTTATTGATATATTGCATGCTCAGAATATTCTATGGGCTATACAATTTTGGTGAAAATAGTCAAAAACCCTGACGGTGGCTGGCGACTTTTTAAAAAACAAACACTGGCAGGGAAAGAGTTAAGGGATAATTCACCCAAAAAATTATTTACTCACCCTCAAGTTGTTCCAAGCCTGCATACGTTTCTTTGTTCTGTTGAAGACAAAACAAGATATTTTGAAGAATACGGGTAACCAAACAGTTCTGGGGCCCCATTGACTTCTATAGTAGGGCACAGTAAAGGATGCCACTAACCTAGTAATCCAAATCCTTAATCCATTTTTAGCCAAATCCAGTATCTATATCACAGCTTATCTGTTTCATTGTTGTGACCTTTTGCTTGTTACTCTGTTTGCCTGAATTATCCGCCCTGGTGGATTGTTTTGTCTGTGTTTATGAGCTCTTGCCTGTTGTACGGATTACACTAATAAACTACAGCACTTATATCCTCAACTTTTGTGCCTCCGAGCAGTATGTGACAAGACTTCACAATGAGTGACTGAATAAACAGGACTTATACAGGCATGGGTAATGACACACAGGTGGAAGTGATCAAACAGTAATAAGTCCAGGCAATGGGTTATGGGTAATGAAGTTTGGAAGGAGTGCCCTCTGGTGGCTATCTTAGGCACTGCGGCTGGCAGGTGTGACACTGTGGTCCAAGACCCTGGGACTTTTGTTGAATACGTGAATACTAGGGCTGCACGATTAATTGAAATCGAACCGCAATCACGATTTGGCTCATGCGCGATTATGAAAGTGTAAAGGCTTTGATTTTAATGAAATAAATAAATACATGCCCAGTATGTTAGGGAAGAGCGGCTCTGTGATCAGAAGTGAACGCTGCTCCGTCTGAAAGACTGAGTTTGAGTCGCTTATAGCAACACTGGTCAAACATCTTCACAGACAAGAAATACGAAGCGTTCATAAACCTGTTCAACAAAATACAACGTTTAATAGTTTAATGACACGTTTTAACTCACTTAATTTCGTCAGTCGGGTGTTTGTGAGCTGATGTGGCTTCTCATCACAGAATGAGGCACATTATTTTATAGTAATCTATACAGTAATGAAGTCTGTCAATCCGCACTGCTATTATGATATACTTTATTATTATGAAAATACCCAAGAAGGCTTGAAGAACTCAAATACAGCATAATTGATACAGTTTAATCAGTCAAAGCGTTTCTATCTCTCTTTTATTTAGCTACAGCATTAGCTTCACATAAGTGATATCCTGAAAAACTATTACTTCTCTGAGGTGTATGTGGAGTTTCTGCTCAAGAGCGCCCTCTGGATTCCAGTATGAATTAAACTTTTGGGTAACAAATAAGAAAAATAATATACTACGTAATAATAAAATACTTCTCTCTAAATAAATTAATATGACAATTCATATGATTTTCTCCAGTGTACAGGAGTTTTCCCCCCACAGTTGGTGCATAAGAGGCTAATATTTTTATATTAAAGACACTTGATACAGAAAAAAAGCAGAAATTGATACAGATAAAAAGCACAGATTTGTATAATGATTATATATATATATATATATATATATATATATATATATATATATATATATATATATATATATATATATATATATATATATATATATATATATATATATATATATATATATATATATTAGGGCTGGGCGATATGGCCAAAATTTCATATCCCGATATAGCTCAGTTGATATCCCGATAACGATATAGCAATTTTTCTGTTAATTCAGTTTATGAATAGTCTATACAAAATTGCAATGTGGAAATGCAGTTTGAAATGATATACAAAACAAAAAAAGGTAGTATGGACAACATTTTTATTTTATTTAGAACCTTTTTTTAAAGCAAGACTGTTGGTAAAGTTAACACCTGCCTAGGGATGTTAACCGATGAACGTTTGACCGATGGTTGACCGTATCAACGTTAACCGATCAAAGTTGTCGGTTAAAATAAATAAAAAAGTGATCTCTAAATTAGGCTATTATAGACAGTGGACTAAACGCTACTACAGTTGGCCGTCTCATTCCAAAATCTTTTTGTGTGAAGTGAACATATCCCTCGCACTCAATTTTTCATAACTCGCCTGTTTGTACTTAATAAACCAATAAAAACATTTGGCGCGAGGTCACAGCGTTTGGGTTTGCGCGCTCACAAGGTTTGCAAAAAGTAAACACTCAAGGTTAGAGTCAGGGCAGACTACAGTATGAAGCTTGCATTTCGCTTAAGATGGGCTTACATTTGGAAATATATTACATCTTCATTTCAGTGGTAACACATAAGGTGTTGATCGTCTTTCTTTATTATTGTTAGCACTAACTCGAACTAAAGCGGCATCTCTTCGGAGCTGTCATTTTCTTAAATGAGCCGCGGCAATGTTTCAAATGAGCTTCTAACGCTGGACAAACGCCTTTATTTTCAACGCGATCACCTTATACCCAAACCATTTCGAAACTAAGGAGCCATTTGTCCTCTGATTACAAACAAGCTCCTCTGCGGCGCGTCTGCGGCGCGTTTGCGGGACTCGCGCTGTGGGGGATTTTAAAAAAGTGAAGTGAGTGGAAGGGAGGCGGCAGCGCGTGTGTGTGTGAGTGAGAGAGCGAGAGAGAGACAGAGGGAGCGCGGCTCGCGGCTGTTATTTCAAATAGCGCAGCATATTTTAAACTAATCGGTTAACCGGCTAATGAGGCTCGGTGGTCGGTCGAGAAAATGTTTAGTTTTCGCCATCCCTACACCTGCCATTAAAATATTTCAATATATGGCTATAGTGTGCCACGCGTAAAAGCCCGTTGCAGCGTCTGTGTCTGAAGTTTGTTTTGAGCGCTTATACCACTATTCTGGCATAATTACTCTGAGAATTACCCTGGTCTGAACCGCGTCTACTACCATCTTCCTTCATGTTTGTTTATGTATTGCAGCGTGCATGGGCATGCCGTGGCGTGAGGTGCATCTTGACGTAAAATTCTGCCATAAACGCCTTATCGTGGCGTAAGCGATAGAGCCTTATATAAAACGATAGACATTTTCTATCGTCCAGACGATATATTTCGTCATATCGCCCAGCCCTAATATATATATATATATATATATATATATATATATATATATATATATATATATATATATATATATTTTTTTTTTTTTTTTTTTTTCTTTTTTTTTTTAAATAAATCCTTAGACCTTTTTAATGATTTTTAGTCATAGACTGTCTGCATATTAACAATAAGTAAATACGTTTTCTGTAAATATAAATATTTTTTATTTTTATTATATTGTTATATTTATTTTTAAATACTCTATTTTTTAATAATGAAAAAGTTTTTGTAATAGTAATATTTCTTATTTTGTTAAATATTTGTATTTAGCAATAATAATCATAATAATTATCATTAGTCATATTAATATATAATCACAAAATGTTATATACACACACTTTTCATTTGTAAAAAAATTTTATTTATAAAAATCGCATTTTAAATTGCAAATCGCAATTTTTACCAGAATAATCGCAATTAGATATTTTCCTCAAATCGTGCAGCCCTAACGAATCCACACACCAAAAAAATACTGTAATCAAATAGTTTTGTGGTTGAAATTTAAAGAAGTAACAAATCCTTCCCTCCCGTGTCAATTTGACCCCCCTCAGGAATGAATGCACCACTTGAAGGAAATAAATGTTGTGATGCATGAAGAAGTACGTCAAGATCTTGTATTGACAATGGAAGAGTGCAGCACTAAAGTCTTTTCCAACACATCCCAAAGACTTTCACTGAATTTAAGGCCAGGATGTGTCTCCGTACATCCTTCCCTCTGGTCTTTTTGACCCGATACTCATTTTTAAAAACGGTTAAGTGTTCATCTGAGTGGTCCAAGAGCCTAGGACTTTTGGTGCACTTGAACCACGAATACACAACAAAAAAATATGTTTGATTGTGTGGTTGAAATTTAAAAAAAGTAACAAATCCTTCCCTCATGGGTCAATTTGACCCCCCTTAGGAATTAATAGAATGCTTTACATAGAAAAACCAAAAAATGCTCAAACTTTACCCAAAAATGATGTTATAATGTCTAATGTGTATCTTAATGCATTCTGAAGCGAAAACTGACTTTAGGACCCAGCGGAGCAGCTCATTTGCTCCATATAAAGCTAGACGGCCATCTAGAGTCATGAACTATGTCAAATTTTATTTTTCCACAAGAGGTCAGCAGAGACACCCAACGTAAGATATTTTAAGCTAAATTAAAAGGTTCATTCATGAAATTGTGAGTTATTTTGAATTTAAGTTGAAAGAATGTGCTTAACTTATTATTTATTGATTAAATCTAGTAATTGAAAAGGTAAATAAGTAAAAAATAACAATAAATCTAAAAGGAGAATGCATTCAAAAATAGATAAAATATTATGAAAATTAAATGAAATAAGCTTTCTGCACAAAGAAACAAAAATAAGTATAGTTTTAGGGCTTTGGGTCATTTCGACCCGCGAGGGAAGGGTTAGTTACGAAGTGCGAGAAAAGAATGAGGGCTAAAAACCACTTAAATTAGCGATATCAGGATGTGAAGAGACTTTTAACCAGCATAACAAACTGTTCTGGACAAATCGCCTACCCTGCCTTTAATGTCCTTGCTTGGTTCCCTGTATTGCAGCTCAAATGGCTTAAAGTTTAGATGCAAACTGATGAACACACACTGAAGAGTCAAATACACTCTTAAAAATAAACGTTCTTCATTTTTGATGGTCCCATGAAGAAGAACATTCATGGAATATTTCCATTGCACAAAAGCTTCTTAAGTGGAATTTTTTTTTTTAGATATTATTTTTAAGAGTGCAAGCACAAAAATGTAAGCGATTAAAAGGTAATTCAAAATATGAATAAAGGCTGTAATAGTATAAATGTCAACAAAATGAGTTGTGAATGTAATTGCATATTTACTTCAATGGTTACTTCAGCGATTAGCATATGGCTTTGTATCAGTAGAAACCCTGGAGTATATTCAAATGATTGTGCTTTCCCCCCTCATATCCCCCTGAGACAAGAGATTTATGCATTTTATTTCTGGAAAAATTCCTCCTATGATGCAAATTGACGATATTTGCATCATAGGAGGAATGTTTGCCCAAAGGCTAAAGACTACAGCCAGCAGAGGGAGCCATTTCCGCATGTTTTGAATCCGCGCATGGGGGATGGAGATCACACTCAGCTGGCAGAGAGAGCTCAGCTTGCAGCTACAGGGCACTCATTTAAACGGAGCTATGGTGAGCAATGTAAGTCTTTTAACTTCTCAAATTAATTTCTATGAAAGTTAAGCTTGTAAAGGCATGAACTGAAACGCGCCAGACTGAACTCGCGTTGTGAATGTATGCCGCGAGTGTAGTCGCGATTACCTCAGCTCTCATCACTCGTGCAGTTAGTGCTCAGTGCTGTGATACTCGCGCGGTGACTCACTCATTATATTGAACAGACACGTTCAGTCTTCTCTAACTCTGTCACAGTAATCAAGTTGGTGGCTTTGGGAATGGCCTCACAGGAGAGCAAAGCATTCTGGGAATTGTAGTCTTTCATCCCCATGGGACAAAAATACATTTTCTGTCTTTTCTCGGTCTAGGAGGCACAAAATTCAAAAATAATTTCACATTTCTACTGCATTGATGACCCAGTTTAAATACAGATTCATCTTCCCAGCGCTGAAGTACCCCTTTAAACGAGCAATTAAAATGTACCACGTTCAAACAATGTCTTGACGTGTTCATCTGCAAAACATTTGAGGCTTAGAGTAAAATTAGGTGTCAGTGTGATGACATTAACACTGATTTCACGTTTGACATTGAACGAGTGTGATCAATGCTCACTAGTCTTCCAGCAGAGCCGAAGCCACTGGCAGTCTCCATTTATAAATCTGACGACCACATTATTCCTGGAAAATCTGAGCGGAGTTGGACGGAGAAGTGGATTTATTTCCCTTCTGCTGTTTCTTCCAGCGAACAGTTCAATTATCCACGAGTGCCAGATTCCACGTTGTAATGACGGTTTCAAACCCAAAACACATAGATCAGCTCACTGGCAGAGAGAAAACACCAACGCCAGCCCATCATAACTTCCACCGGAGCTCCGCTTCTCATCACAGACACGTTGTCAGATTTATGTTCAGTATTTCAGCTGGGAATAATCATGTCTAACCATTTGTGCTCGGACTAAACCACACAAGACTTTAAATAACCTAGTTCATAGTTAGAGAGAATGCAGATTATTCCTACACATTTCTATTGTATCGTTTTCAAAGCAACTTCCTCCATTTAAAAGTTCTTTGCAATTGTGTTCCACATTTACCTTTTAAAGGTGCACTATGTAGTATTTTTGCAGTAAAATATCCAAAAACCACTAGGCCAGTGTTATATATTTTGTTCAGCTGAGTACTTACAATATCCCAAATGTTTCCAACTATTTGTAAATTGTGAGAATTGCTATTTTAACTAAGGACAGGGACGTTTCAGCATAGCGTCTGAGGAAGTCGCCTGTCAATCGCATCATATCTGCGCTTTACCCTCAGTTTCGGGTTTTATTTGGCAGGAGCACTTTACTCTTAGCAGTGTGAACAAGTGAACGCACAGAGTATCGTCATAACATCATTTCCAACACACTTAAATGTATCTCATATGATAAACAGAGCTGCATTACCTCATAATCATAACCGGAAGAGCGGAAATACTGTGCGTGTGCCCGGCGACTGTGTCCCGTCATAATAAAAGCCCCGGTGCTTGTGAGGCGGGTATTTGTGCAACAATCGCTCCAGCGGCCGTGCTCAGCTCCACAACACTCAGCTGCACACTAAAGTAACGTTAATAACCGCATCCATGAACATGATTTCTGCCTATTTTCTACCGGCTGTGAGGTGAAGACCACATGTCCCAAGATGCTGCGCTCACACTTGGCGTCATCAAACTACGTCTTTGTTTAGAATAGGCGCCCTCTAGTGGACGTAAAGTTGCATAGTGCACCTTTAATTGCTATCATTT
Organism: Pseudorasbora parva; assembly: GCF_024679245.1. Lineage (NCBI taxonomy): Eukaryota > Metazoa > Chordata > Actinopteri > Cypriniformes > Gobionidae > Pseudorasbora > Pseudorasbora parva. The sequence continues at coordinate 3,604,546 of NC_090188.1, read as the reverse complement.
TTTTCCCCCAAAGCACTTTTAAAGCCACAACACTCTAAAACATTTGGGTTGAAAATGGACAAACCCAGAAATTGGGTTGTTTGAACCCAGTGAATGGACCTAGCCTGACGTGGTCATACTCAGCTCTAGTCAGAATATGAGTCTGATGCTCCATTGGGCTGTGATTATGGGGCGTGTTTCAACCCAACCAGGAAAGACCTCAATTGGACAGACAACAACCCGCGGAAAAAAACGCGGACTTGGCAACACAGTGCAGTTGAGCTCTGTTGACATTTGACAACTAATGTTATGCGTTGTTCCGTTGCTCTGATTGGTTGTCAGTCTATGTCCGCGGGTTGAAGCGACTATTATGTGATATATAGACCCATGAGTGCGAATTTTAGCAGCAACCTTGCCAAAATAACACACATTTTGCCCCCGAACACCATTTTTTCCCGGAGAACCCCAAGAAGCTATTGTTTTGGGCTAGTAGTGTGCGGATTTTGTTGTAAAAACTTGGCAACCCTGTCTGCACACGCGCTGAAATAAACATTCTTTGCCGGTGTTGTTAAAAAAATTAAAGAATTGAATGATACTCAGAGTACTAACCCAACATGATCATCATTTCTGAGAGAAATAGTGAAGGTGATGCAGATACAAACAAGCTCTCCGTTTAGGATTCGAACAAATATAACCCAAGCCCCTTTGATGACGTGATGATTATGTTACTGTTGATCATCTGTTCGTCATCGTCTAAAGCCCACCCTGATGATTTCATTGGTCTGAACAGTTTCTGTACGGGGATAATCACTCCTCTATGGATCCAGTCCAGACCGAATCGCCTGACCTAAAAATGTTTCAACCCAAATTGGGTTGTTTTTAACCCAGCATTTTTAGAGTGAACCGATTCATTCAAACAGCTGATTCATTCAGGACCATTTGACATCTTTGGCTGAATCCGAGATTGCTCTCTATACCCTTAAATAGGGCACTATTTGAAAGGACAGCCATTTGTAGTGGTGTCTGAAACCATAGTGGACATTATGGAGTGCACTCATTCAATCCCATAATGCACCCCAATAACGAGTGAACAGTCGATGTACACACAAAGGCTGTTCGACTTCACACACTCGTTTACTATATTAGTGGCTTAACGTAGGGAAGGGAACAGTGAATGAGTGAATGAGAGTTTAGGGGGCAATTTCAGATTCAGCCCATGTGGTGGTCAGAGAAGCACAAGTCCTGTGGCTTTGTTTTGAATGATTTTCATTGGCGAAATAGATCAAAAACAGGCAATCTGGTGTTTAAAATTGTTAAAACAACAATTACAATATTATTTCAGGCGCATCAATTATATTACAATATTATCGGAGACGCAGATGATATTGCACACCCTACAATGAACTCTGGTCAATAAAAAATGTAATACTCACCTCGTGATCAGGGTTGCCAGGTTTTCGCAACAAAACCAGCCCAATGGCCAATCAAAAATAGCCCAAAAGTAGCCCAATGGCCAATCCAACTAGCCCAATACCAAAAAAATCTAAATATAACACTCCAATACACATTTTATGGTAGTGTTATGCACTACACACCATTTATACTAAAAGATAATTGTATAAGTAATTATAAACAGTCTATTTTATTCCTCATATATTCCTCATTAAATGTTAATTTACAGAAAATTCTTCTGTGTATGACATTTATTTTTTAAATTATTATTTACCAGCAACAACCCTGGAGAGCACGCATTCGGTTACCATGGAAACGAAAACAGCCGGTGCGCGCGCAGCGCGCCGCAGCACACACACACACACACACACACACACACATATTAGCGAACAAGCCCAGCAGTGCCACTGTACCTCACAAAGTGTGCGCTTATCAGCACAGTTATGCTGATACGATATTGCTTATGTCATCATCCTAGAATCCTTGTTATCATTGGTGGAATATGAATTGGCTAAAGTAAAATATTTATTTCAACACAACCATTTCAGCTAAATATAACTGATGCAATATGTTAAACCTTTAACCCGCGGAATAAAAAATCAACCCGCGGCAAGTGGTTAAAAGTAGCCCAATTCCGCGGGAAAACCGCGGACTTGGCAACACTGCTCGTGATGTTGATTCTTGTTTTATCACGAGCTCCGTGCCATCCTCTTTTCTCCAGCTGACTCTCCTCTGTTCAGATTTCCTGGAGGTTGTCGATTTAGTGAAAGCTAACCTTTGTCACCCCCAAACCAGAAACACATCTAAACATCTGAGGCAACTTTCCCAGTGAATGTCTTGTTATTTGGGAGATTGGAGAGGATTTGTATCTATCTCTTGGAGAAAGCTTAACGGCTAACTTGGATCACGTGACGCACCTCAGCCAATCGGCAGTGAAGTTATAACCGTTCAAAGTTTTTTGACAGTTGATTAAATCATTTATTTTTATATGTTGATTGATATTATTTATACTGTTTGTAGCATGAATAATTATAAAAAGACAGACGAGTACAGTTTGCCACAGTTTCTTAGTCTTGTGAATAAAATTTTTATATTTGGTGATAGCATCACTAGTAAAGGCACAGTAGTTTGAGCTTTACTGCAAAAAAGATCGCGAATATCTATTAGCTGCAAATTAGTCACTGTATGTATTTATTTAGATTAATTCATTATAAGGTGTTTATCAGTAGGCACACAGCAGTCATAAATCATGTCTAACCAGGAAGCGATAAAAGTCACTTCATTATTTTCATTAAACATACAATATAACACACAAATGATTAATTTTCTCTTTATTCATTAAAATGCATAGGCTAATATCAATTTCACCATCCTATACATACAGTAATAATAGACATTCAAATTCAAGTCTAGGTAAAACCTGAAAAAGAAAACTGTCATCTATATTTTTTATTTTATTTCTTTATACAATATACACTCAATATTATTAAATTGTAATGCCGTAAATACCTGTCACGTCATTACATTCCCTTATAAAATAATTACATAGTACAATCTATATTTCCCACAAAAGTATTGTCTAGCATAAAACATGTCGAAGATTAGCAAACAGGCAGGTTCGACTTCACCATTTATGGATATGACGAGACACGTGACGCATGTAGTTTCCAGCGAAAACTACACCGACAGGTCAATATAAACCATTCAAATGGCCTTACCATAGTGAATCAGGGAAAGACAAAACGTTTTGGAATAAAGATTTATGATTTCACCCATATAAATGTTGTTGCCTTTTGTTTTTCACGCAAAAAAGTGATAGTGTACCTTTAACAGCCTTTGCTTATTAAACCAGGATAGATGTTTTAACACTAAAAATGTCCATGTCTCTTCAATCCCCCATAACAAATGTTCAGTGTATAAGAATCTGTGTGTCTGCACTGCCTCCTGGAGGAAGAGAACTGCAATCTAGAAATAATCAGCAGCATTGCAGTGAAACGTGCATCTGAAATACAGCAAAAACGTAAATAAAAAAAACATAAATAATGTGAGTGAAAAGACTTTTGTGATGATTTTGTAAATTATTTAATGAAAACAAAGAATCTGTTATTTAAAGTTCAGTGCATAAAAAAAAAATATTCATAAACAAACACATCTGATAAATATTGCAAATAGATCCATCCTTAATATTTATCAACCATTAAACATGAGAAACATCCAAAAATGACAGTGAGAACTGATGCCCTTTATAATTAGCTTGTCATTAAAATAGCATTATATGGTTTTCATTTGCAGTCAATTGTGATTGTTAGATCATGTTAGGAATAAAAAAAACATTTTTTACAAACAATGTCAATCCAAACACCAGGAACAGACGGCGAGTGCAGTGGTCAGGAGATGTGCAACCAAAAACAGGAAGAAACATGATAAATAAAAGACGAGAGAGAGACGGCGATCAGAAGGCCTGTTGTTGGTCCGTGACGTTTCACTCGACATCATCTTCCTCCAGACTCTGGGAAGTCACTATCCGCTGTGAACAGGTCAGCACAGGGTCAGCACTAGTGATATCACGGCAACAAAACCATAACATTTTACGGTACTTGGTACCAATTTCGGTACCACAGCAAAAAAAAATGTTTTAACTATTATTATTTTTTAAAATGTATTAAGTTTTTTATTTATGATGATAATCCTTTTAAATAATTAATACAAGCATTTAAATGCTGAATCATGTTTAAAAGTAAATAAAAATACTTCTATAAAAAAGATCAAGTGAAAAATAATCAACCATCTAGGCATAATTATTATGAGTAGAGAAGTATTCTTATTACATAGACGTGGCTTAATCGACTACAACAGTAACCTAATATATTCTGTCAATTTAAAAAAAAAGTCAACAAAAAATAACCGCACGTATTTTGACAGGTTGCTGTGAAGAGCTTTGAGTGTCTGTGTTCATGATTTGACAGCTTTCTCAAATGAAACGGTAAATTCTCATGAAGTGACAGTTTATGTGTTTGTGACCTTATATAGTGACACACAGAAGAGACAACAAAGACTGTCTGTGTGTGTGTGTGTGTGTGTGTGTGTGATCTGACTGCGTGAGTGTTCTGACTGTGAGTGTTCTGACTGTGTGTGATCTGCCTGTGTGAGTGTGTGTGTGTGATCTGACTGCGTGTGTGTATGTGTTCTGACTGTGTGTGTGGGTGGGCGTGCACAAATTCATTCAGAGACCCAGAACATACATGAGTAATATTTAAATAGTATTTTGCAGTTTAATATTCACATACACTAGTGTGTATATATATATATCCGGCTTCAATCCGGCGGCCTGAGCTTATAAACACAGAAGCGACTAAATGCAGTACAGTGGGAGTCGGTACTAACGTTACTACAGAAATCAGCTCTACAGACAGCACGTGATGCATAATGTCAATGACACACACTTCAATGTTCAAGAGGTGAAATAGCTCAACGTCACTGCGAAGACATTAGGCTTTGGATAGTTCTTGGTTTTTCTCTCGCATTCTTTCTTGTCCCACAAAGCGACACGCAGCTCGTGGGGGGTTTAAAAGAATGCTTAAAAGGTTTCCGCAGGTTTTACAAGACTGATTAAAGAAAACATAAGGAATAAATATAAGGGCACGTAACATGTCAATATGATTAAAACCAGAACAAACATCTGCCAACGGGTTCATAAAACATTTTCATACCCATCTTGTAAAACAAACTCAATTTTGTTTAATATTTCAGAAAACCAGACTTAAGTTTCATTTTGCATGTACTTTGTAATTTGTACCGGAAAACTGAAATCCTGAGGAATCATTTGCAGTCCATGCAGTTTATTATTTTGCAATTCAATTTAGGGCCCTGTGAAATCTGCTTTATTTTTTTTGTTTTATAGTTTAATCTGTTTTTAATTTTTCTGGACTCTGCTTTAATGGTTAAATGAAATTAAAGGAAAATAAAACAATGGTTGGATATTAATAGATTATCGATAAATTTGAGTAAAACAACGTTCATGATATTTGGAAACTGTAAGCCAAATCAACAAGTACAAATACAGATAGAGGGGTTTAACTTAGAAAGAGTACATGAAAATAAGTTTCTCGGAGTAATCATAGATGAAAATATCTGTTGGAAGCCTCACATAAAATACATTCAAACCAAACTGTCTAAAAGTATCGCAATTCTGGCTAGAGCTAAGTATATACTGGATTTTAAATCTCTTCGCATCTTGTATTGTTCATTATTGTTACCGTATTTGAACTACTGTGTAGAGGTGTGGGGAAGCACTTACCGATATTCACTACAGCCGTTAGTAATAATGCAAAAACGAGCTATGAGAATTATTCATAATGTTGGATTTTGTGAACATACAAATTCATTATTTTGGCAGTCGAGATTATTAAAATATTATGACCAAATTGAATATCAAATTGCTGTATTCATGTTTAAAGTAAGAAATAGACTATTGCCTGGGAATATACAAAAGATGTTTTTTGAGAGGGAGGGAGGGTACAACTTAAGGGGATGTGGAAACTTTAAGATTAATAGATTTAGAACAACAAGGAAAAGACTTAGTTTATCAATATGTGGAGTTAAATTGTGGAATAAAATAGATGAAAATTTAAAGCAATGCTCCAACATATTCCTCTTTAAAAAAATGTATAGAGAAAAAATTCTTAAGAAGTATCAAGAAGTACTGTAGGAAAATGGGAGCGCTCCTTTGTTAAGAGTTATAACATTTGTTAGTGGTTATTTTGAATTTATGCATGTATGTATATGGCATGTGGAGGTATGTGTATGTGTCGGTGTATATAGGGGTATAGGTATATATATGGGTGTATGTATGTATAAATACAAATGTGTACATGAGTATGTATATGTGTTGATGTATATATGTGTATGAGTAGGCGTAGGCATATGCATGTTATTTAAGGAAAAATAATAATTAAAGGGGTAGGAGTATATAAGTTTTACTTCATCCTACTCCTTTTTCGTTCATGGGATAGAATTAATTAATTTTTTTGTCTTTCACCTTTATTTGTTTCTTTTGATAATGTCTGAATATTGTTGTATTTTTATTTCTCTCATGTTCGAAAATAAACAAATAAAACTAAAACTAAAACTAAATGTACCTGACTTTAGTTCATCTTTGAACCACAAATGAAGAGAGAAAGATTTCTGTCCCTCCATTGAGAGTCTAAGCAACTTCCACTTTGACACTTCAAAAAGTTCACGAAGAGATCAAACTAATGAATCAAGCGGTTTACTCAACATTTTCTGAAGAGACTCGATGGCTTTATATAATGAAGGAAAGTCTTAGCGTTCATTCACACCAGATGCGACTTGTTCTATTGTAGACTATTTACACATAGTTGGACACTTCAACATTGAGTTCTCTCGCTTCATTCGCGCGTGACATTCGCTTCACAACAGATGTGAATTTGCATCATGGGAGGGGCTTCTGCCAGACGGCTCATCTCGTTGTGAAATGGCTGCCATGGATTGTTTTAAAATACGACGACTAAGCTCAATTCACCGGCTTTAGTTAGCTTTGAGTCTCAATATGTTGAGCTCAAATTGAGTAAAGAGACTGTCTGACCTCACTCCCTTTCTTCCAAGCAAGATCCTATTTATTCCCGTTTTTATAAAGTACCAAGATGTATCGTACAGCTCCGGGTATCTATATGTGATTGTCCTCATTGTTGTCACTACAAGATCAAGCTCCTGATTGGTTAACAAATATCCAATCAAATAACAAATATAACGAATATCCGCCCAAATTCAGATTTTCCAACTTGCGTGAAACGCTCAATTTGCACCGCAGAATGTCTATTTGCGTCTTTGCATTGACTTAATATGTAAATTACTCACGCTTAACGCTTTATTTGCATCTGGTGTGAACCAAGCGACAACCTCCCCCACTTTCTGTTGAAGCCAATACTAAAGTAACTTAAACTGCAATTCCTCAACAGGCTCCAGAAGGAGCAGAATCTCATTGAGCTCATGTTAAAATGCCCAACTTTACAGCAGATAAAAACATGTTTACAGTCTGGGACAAATTGTGGTTTTGGTCTATACGGCTAATTTTGACCTTCATGACGACTGTGAGGGGGTAAAAAATTTGGAATCTCGTTTGTTTACGTTATATAAAGCCTTAAAGTTCTGCATAATTAAGGGCGTGGCCACTTTGAGTGACAGGTGGATAGCCATTTATCCACTGTCTATAGGCCATCGTGTCACCTAAGCCCCGCCCACATCCCGCCTCTTTGCCCATTTTCTGTTATCCGGGCGTGATGTGCTGCTAACATGGCGACGGCCAGCTTGTCTCTACTTTACGCTTCAGAACGGCTCTTCAGAATCATATGGGTGACGTCACGGACACTACGTCCATATTTATTTACAGTCTATGGTGTGAACGCACCATTACGGGTTTGGAACGACATTAGGGGGAGTAAATGAGGATAAAATAAGTCGCTTTGGATAAAAGCGTCTTCTAAATGATTACATTTAAATGATGACAGGATGTCCTTTTTGGGTGAACTGTCCCTTTAAGTGAACTGACCTACTCTTGATTTATTCATCCAAACTTTGACAAATTCTGTGACATTCTGCATTATACAGTAAATTACATTTTTATGGATTCTGCATCACAGGAATCATAGGGCCCTAATTTAATGCCATGATATTGAATTTAAGACTTCCTGCTCCAATTTAAGACATTAAGGCCTTAAATCGTGGAAAGTCAATTTAAGACCGGCAGAAACCCAGTAATGCACAGGAGTGTGATGTGTGGCTCACCTGACTGATGGACGGGAGTTTGGTGAGCAGCATCTGGAAGACCGGCGGCGGTAGAGTCTGCTGGAGCACCTGCAGGAGCTGCTGTGGTTGGCCACACACAGCGATGGCGTTGGTCAGGTGATCCACACCCTTCTCGTAGTCTCCTGAGGAAGACATTCAGGCATTTAGCGCTTCATACCAGACTGTGTATCGCTACACCCAGTGCAGATGATATGGAGACGGATGTCCCACCCTGTGCCAGCAGCTCCTCGCCCAGCTGAATCTCATCCAGGAAGAACTTCTGCACGGCTCCGGGATCTTTGAGATCTGGCAGCTGGAAGATAAAGTCCAACAAACTCACGCATACGGGCAAACTTTCACCTTTATAAGGCATATGGGGGGTGGGGGCATAGAAAAATGTAGAATAATTTAAAAAAAAATTAGGATCTAACAAAAAATGTATATATATAAATATATAATATATTAAAATAAAATTAATGAGATTTTTAATGTTAATTTTAAAATTAACAAAATTAATTTTAATTTTTAAATGAAAACAACAAAACATAAATAAATTCATAACAATTCATAAAGTTAGGAGTTTCATGGACATTTTTTAGATTTTTTATAAATAAATAACTCAGCTAAACATTTATATTAAATTAAAAAAAAAGATTAAAATAAATGGAGGAAAAATAATAGTAATTTAATAAATTAATTTTAAAAAAAAAGTGAGGGAGTCCATGGAAAAATGTAGAGAATAAAATAAATACTATAGTAAGAAATAAAATAAATAAATAAAAATATTCAAATTAATGGAGGGGATTGGCATTTAAATAAAAAGGGCCCATGAAAAATTGAGAGAAAAGACCTAACAAAAAAAATAATAATAATTAAATAAAAAAATATATATATTTAAATAAATGGAATAATGTTCAATAAAAATTAAAATAAACAAAATAGTTCAAATTATTTAAAACCAAATAATTAGAAAATTAATACAAATTAGATCTAACTAACTATAAAAATAAATAAATAAAAATAATAACGGTTTATATAATAAATAACACGCATACATAGTTAACAAATATAACATTTTAAATATAAATTGGGTCTTTATACATAAATATTGAGTGGTCTTTTAAATCTAGGATGAGATTTAAACTATAATCATATTTTGGTGTCCGCGGCATTAATAAACGACGGAAAACCGCTTGAGGAAGGAGAGGATTGACCGATAACTCATCAGATGCTTGACCTACTTGAGCATGTCCAGATTTATCTTGAGCGGCTCGTTGCTTCTTCCTTCCTGAAAAGAACAAAATACAGCACATGAAACTGCAGCTTTCCCATAATAATAATAATACAATTGTTTTCTGAAACAATATTGAACGAACAATATTGAAACCGTTATGACGTAGTGAAGCATCGTTTCCTGAAATCACGTGACTTTGGCAGTTTGATTCGCGAATCAGACGGAGCTGATTGTGATTCAGTTCAACCGACTCTTCTTCATCAGAAGCTATCCTCACAATTATAAACAACGGGAATATTTATCAACTCTTGGTAACGTCGGATCGCCCAGCTTTCTAATCATAAACTCGCTTTACGACTCGCATAAGTGAAGTGTTCATGAGTTATCCAAAGGAACCGATTCAATGTATCATTAGTGCGTGAATCATATTAGGGGTCAAAATAAAGGTTTGTTCGAGATCCATCGGCGAGACCGATCGGTGTATGACATCAAAGTACCGCGAGAGAGATTCAAAAGCATAAAGAATAGTTTACTCTCCAATCGTTCTCGCGGTACTTTGATGTCATATGTTGATCAGTCTGCGCAGCGCTAATGGACCTCGAACAAGCCTTAAGTCTCCTATCTGAACGTGATCACTTATTATCAAGACACCGAACTTTAATCTAAACACCAGCCACGGCATGGAGCGCAAACCGGGCCGGTCTCCCGTTAACAGCGTTATTGTGTAACCGAATCTCGTCGATCTCGTGACTCACGTTCACGCAGTCTGGTTCTGAAGTTCGGATCGCTGCGTCGTTTTCTGTCGAAATAGATACAGTACCCGATGAAGAGCGCGCCGCAGACACCCGCCGCGATCGCGCTCGGTTTGCTGCCAATCATCGCGCCTCCGTTACCGGAGAGCTTCTCCTTCTGCTGCACGTGCTCACAAAGAGCGGTGCAAGGACCCCTCTGAGTGACGAAAGCACGGTGGAGGAGGAAGGTGTTCGCCCCAGACGCCTGAAACAATAAAAACACTGTCGTATGGTCGTATGTTCTTTCTGGCTTCACTGATTCTGAATATTATTAAAAAAAAGTGCTTGTTTAATTAATTTACTCTAATATTCTTTTCACCTTTACATTCATAAACGCAAGTGTACTAATAAAAAAAGCATAGGCCGTATTGCGATATTTTTATTTTCTTATATGTTTTTGATATTTTTTGTACAGTATTTGCATTTGAACGAAAGCACTTGTATAATTTTATTGTTTGATAAATAATTATAATAAATACAAATGAATAAATAAAAATCACAAACTTCACATTTTTCAAGTCATTTATTTATAGAACTCCTGACTAAAATAGACGGAAATTGCTTCAAACAAAAGCATTTTTCAGTCAGTTAACCCTTTAAATGTCACTACTAGCACCATTAATAACATTGCTAAATTTTGAATCCTGCTTATTAATGTAATAATATCTTCATAACACACTCAATTGACTTTTTCTAGCTCTAAAAATACTATATATATATTGTGCTGGTCCCACTTTTGCTGCCAAAACAGCCCTGACCAGTCGATGACTCCTCTAGACCCCTGAAGGTGTGCTGTGGTATCTGGGACCAAGATGTTAGCAGCAGATCCTTTAAGTCCTGTAAGTTGTGAGGTGGGGCTTTCATGGATTGGACTTGTTGGTTCAACACATCCCACAGATGCTCGATTGAATTGAGATGAGGATTGAGAGGCCATATGTTCCCCAGGTAAGCCACACACACGCACCGGTCACACACGTGATGTAAAAGAAAACGTGATTGCTCAGACCAGGCCACCTTCTTCCATTGCTCCGTGGTCCAGTTCTGATGCTCACGTGCCACTGTGGGTGCTTTCGGCGGGGTCAGGGGTCAGCATGGGCACCCTGACTGGTCTATGCCGCCCCATACACAACAAACTGAGATGCTCTGTGTATTCTGACAGCTTTCTGTCAGAACCAGCATTAACTTCTGGAGCAGTTTGAGCTCCAGTAGCTCGTCTGTTAGATCGGACCACACGGGCCAGCCTTCGCTCCCCACGTGCATCAATGAGCCTTGGCCGCCCATGACCCTGTGGCCGGTTCTCCACTGGTCCTCTTGGAGCACTTTTGATAGATACTGACCACTGCAGACCGGGAACAGTCCACAAGAGCTGCAGTTTTGGAGATGCTCTGACCCAGTCGTCTAGCCGTCACAATCTGGCCAAACTCACTCAAATCCTTACGCTTGCCCATTTTTCCTGCTTCTAACACACCAACTTCGAGGACAAAATGTTCACTTGCTGCCTAATATATCCCACCCACTAACAGGAGCCGTGATGAAGAGATCACCAGTGTTATTCACATATAGGTATATCAGGGTGAAGTCAGCAAAACTGGATCATTTTTTTGGACACTATTATTTTTTTAAAGAAATGCTCAAGGTCTCTTGCATCTCCAAGTATACATTTTAAAAGGAATATCAATGTTTGTTTTTTTTATAGTTTCAAAAATTATGATAAGAACCCAATTTTATTCTACAGCCGTTTTTAGGTAAATTGGGACAGTGCGATATTGGTAAAGTGGGACACACATTTTCATCTAGTTTGTGCTTGGATAATACAATTGCTTACAACAGGATATTCTAAAAAAAAAAAAATAATTCAATATGCATTTTTCAAAATGTAAAAGAATACGTGTTTTTAAAATCAATAAAGTAGGATTTCTTCAACAGAGAGTGTTGCACCTTTTTCCAATTTACATGATTTTTTTATTCTTGTTTGCACCACCTCTTTTGTTGGTAGAGCATCTCATAATTTATTTATTTTTTGCTTTGTGACTTTCTGTAAAAAAATAAAAAAAATAATTCTCACATTAAAGGTCCCGTTCTTCGCGATCCCATCTTTCCCAACTTTAGTAAGTGTGAAATGTTGCTGTTGGAGCATAAATAAGTTCAATGCCAAGCGAGATATTTTATTTAACAGAAGTTCCCTTTCAAAGCCTTCAGCGAACGTCCGGTTTGGACTACACCGCTGCACTTCCTGCTGTAATGACGTCACTAGAACCGTTTGCTGACTGCCTAGTCCACACGTACACGGGTATTTTTATTACCGGAGTTTTTCCTCCGTTTTAAAAAACAATCGCGTCCACACAAGCACGGTTTAAAAAAAAATTCTATCCACATGAGAACGCAAAACTACGCTATGATTGGCTGCCTGATTTCCATATGGGTCCCATTCACTGCACCGATGCACATTGCACTGACTGAGGGATGCCATGGGCTCAAGTGAAACACTTCCTACAAGTTCCTTTGCTTTGGACTCAGTGACAGGTAACAGTATTGCTTCAGGTGCAGGGCCGAAGTGGACTGTAATAGCTTCACACACTTGCTTTACTATTTTGTATTATTGCATTCTGGCGCCTTTGTTCTGCAATACAATGAAATAACTGAACATGTATCTGTAGGATATACGTGTGATAAGCGCTGTTAGTGGAGTCCACCGCATAGACTCGACTCACGTAAATCAAAAGGAGATGTGGAAAATCTGACGTCAAACAAAGGAGAGAACGGCGCGCACTTCAATTTAAAAAACCGAAATCTCCGGTTTCACCATCTACACGACAACGCTGTAACCAGAGTTTCTAAAAATCTTCACCCTGGCCGGAGTTTTCAAAAAAGTCCGGTTTCAGTAACTGGATACAGCGTTTGCGTGTGGACGAACAGCCAAACCGCGTAGAAAAAGCTGCGGTTTTGAAAATACCCGTGTTCGTGTGGACAGGGCCTAACCCTCCGCCCACAAGAACATGGACCTTTCCAGGCAAAGTGCGCTAAGCTGCTGTCCAATCACAGCGCGGGAAGCGCTGGACCAATCAGATCTCGTTACGTGTTTCTGAAGGAGGGACTTCATAGAACAAGGAAATCATCAGGCCGTTTTTAGGACAGAGGAAACAGCGGTATACAGATAAGTCAATTGTGTAAAAAATACTGTTTTTTTACAGCGAAACATGAACTCATGTTAAGCCCCGTTTCCACCACAGGAACTTTGTGTGGTACTCGGTGTGTTTAGACCGCAGGAACCAGGGTCTAAATGAAGTTCCGGGTAAATATTTCCCCCTCCAAACGGCCCTGCTCGCGGGGTAGTACTTTTTCAAAGTTCAGGAACTTTCGAGGGCGGGACTTGGGCGCTGAACATGCTGATTGGTTGAGCTCAGGCAGCATTTTAGTTCAACCGGCATTTTTAAAAGTCTTTTGCGAGGTTTGGTCTACGTTCAGTAAATATCAGTCTTGCTCTCTGTCTGATGGCGCGCGTTCGTCTCAGCCATCTCACATGTGCAATGTCCGTAATAGCTGATAATAATATACATTGTCATTTTAAATCTAGCTTTACAAGCTTTCTGAATATGCTGCTGAATCTGCATATAGTGCTCTTTTCTGTTGTTGGTTATTTCCTCTTTAGTAAACCTATACATAACCAGCAAAAGCAGCACAGCTTGAATCTCTTCCATACTCATTAATAATTTTTTTTCACCATGTAAACGACCTGACCGATTACTTTTAAGTGTGCGTCCTTACATGACGAGACAGCGTGCGCCGCGCTCATGTTGACAAGAGAGGAAAGCTCATTTTTCTGAGGGATAAACTTTTTATTTCATAAGTTATGAAGATAATGTTGGAATAATGACACAGCGTATATTGCCCCAGGCAGTTTTTACTTTAACTGCGCCTGACAGAAGAATTTTTTTCTGAGATGTTTATTAGACTTTACAACAAATAAATAGCTTATATAATACTGTATCAGTCCTGGTGGCCGTTAAGAGTTCTATGGCTACAGTAAACACACTCCAGCTGCTGGAGAAAACAGCGTTGACATTTTTGATGCGGCAGACAAACTGCATGTCACAATGTAAACACCAGATTGGTTTAGATAACGTCTCATGTAAACAGTCCACTAAATCTTTTAATCGGTACATGCAAAAATGATTACTGTCCGTCACTGACTTGGAGGAGCAGTCGCGCGCAGTCCTACATCACCGGACTAATCTGCCTAATCTTCTCGGTGCTTTAGATCGCGGTCGAAGCGCAGACAGCTGCAGGTCTGGGGGGAGAAAAGTTCCTGTAAAAAAGTTCCTGGTACAAATTGTTCCGGGTAATTTTGGTGGAAACGGGGCTTTATATTGCACACTGTAAACACAATCAAAGCTTCAAAAACACGAAAAACGGGACCTTTAAAGGGTTAGTTAATCGTATTTATACATATATAAATACGGAACACACAGAACAGCCGTATTTATATAATTTTTTACCTCAAATACAACGCTATATCCAACAGTCTGGAACGTGCTTCACCTCCGGTAAGGTTAAAATACACGACCTGGATATACTCGAAATACGAGCCAGAGCGTGTATTTTGACCTTACCAGAAGTGACGCGCGTTCCAGACTGTTGGATATAGCGTTGTATTTGAGGTAAAAAATTATATAAATACGGCTCGATTCTCACACAACCTGATGGTTTTGTGTCTTAAGATATCAATGTGTTGTCATGAGCCACAGGTTCTCTGTGTGCATGTTGTCTAAGCATGTTTTTTTGTTGCTCTTACCCATTTACATCATATGACCAACACAGAGCAACGGTTGAGTTAAAAATCTTCATTTGTGTTCTACTGAAGAAACAAACACACCTACATGTTGGACGCACTGGGGGTCAGCAGATAAACATCACATTTTCATTTTTGGGTGAACTATCCCTTTAAGCAATGAATTATCTTTTATTTAATAGGATATCCCACTTTAGCTGAATGCTACCGTCCCATTTTATCTAACACATTAAGGTAAATTGGGACAGAAACAAAACTAAGAACAAAGAAACTTGCACATCAATGCGTAAGTTTTCTTTGGCGAGCAGCGAGGCTGAGGGACCGTGAGAGTGGGATGAGGCCGGTCGTTAATGATAATGAGCTGCGCTGGCCTTGTGTCTCACGGAGGAGCATAAAGAGCAACGACAATGAAGGACGAGAGTAGCCTGACGTGGTCATACTCAGCTCTAGTCAGAATATGAGTCTGATGCTCCATTGGGCTGTGATTATGGGGCGTGTTTCAACCCAACCAGGAAAGACATCAATTGGACAGACCTACAACCAATCAGAGCAACGGAGCGACACCAACAGAGCTCGACTGCACTGTGTTGCCAAGTCTGCGTTTTCCCCCCCACGGGTTGTTTTCTATGTCCGCGGTGTAACAACAACGACTATGAGTTTAATGTCTCGGGGAATAATTAACTCAAAAGGGATTTAATATTCAATATTCATGAATTTATGAATATAATTTGCTAGTCGTTCATTACGTATTAAAAATTTCCGATAGGGAAAAAATGTTTAATTAAATACAAGTAACCCTTTACGGAATTGCTTGAAACTATCTTACCAAGTTTGTCCTGCAAATTAGTTATAGACTTTCAAATCAATTCTCCATAAGGGATTACTGCTTTACGAGCGCATGAGAATCATTAACTTTACTGATCAGGACAAGTTCAATATTTCAAATGGTCATACAGTTTACTTTACTAACATAGTAGCATAAGCAGTTAGGTAACGTTTAGATCGCAAGTTTCATTGACTTTGTGTATGTGGCAGAATAACAGATTCAACTCATTAAATGTCCTTTGGAGGTTTAATAAACACAGACTAAAAATAACACTACAATTCACACAGAAAGTACATACTAAATATGCATCAAGAGAGTAGAAATATAGATAGTAAACGAAAGAATATGGTACATAAACGAAGATAATGAATAGACTGAACTTAGAGAGATAAAAAGAGAGAGAGAGAGAGAGAGAGAGAGAGAGAGAGAGACAAAGAGAGTGGGGGGGGGGGGGGGGACAGCTTCCTTCAGTTCATCAAATACAACCTTCACGGAGTTAACTTGTCCCAACGGGAAAATAACACACCCTCTTAACAGCAGTTTGAATTTGGAAATAAGAATACTTGCTTTAGTTCTGGCTTCTCGCGTGTGTGTGTGTGTTCCGAGTTCAAATGTCCTGCGTGTCTGGCGGTTCTTTCCGAGGTCGGGGTGGAGCGGCTGGTTGCTCTAGAGATGCTCTGTGTTCTCCCTGAAGAAATGCCCTCGGGGCTAGGAATTTGATGAATCAGTAGGGAAGCAAGGAGAACCAGGGAAGAGGGGAAGAGGGGAAGAGGATTGTGGAAGAGAAGAGCTGGGGCCTGCTGGCCCAGTAGTGTGTGTGGGCCTCGGTTTCTGGTCCCACACAGCACATGGCTCTGTGTATAAAGGCCCTCCCTGCTTGGAGGGACGTGTTGGTTCAGCCAGAGAGAGAAGAGAGAGAGAGAGGGCATCCGAGCACCTCCCTTTTTAAGGTCTGGGAGTAGTCCCACCCTCCGGGGTTAGACTTAACCAATGAGATTGTTGGGATTTCCAGGCGGGAAATTCCTCAGAAGATTTTATGGCTCTTTGTTCCAAGTTTGACTCAGTGGGTCTCTGACCATTCATACTCTAATTAATGCAACAAACACACACTGCATTTTCTGAATAAGTGATATACATGGAAGTGTAAGTCGTGAAGTGAGCATTAATTTGATAGGAGACATGACATATATGAGGTTACCTGAACTAGTAAGTTGTTAAGACAAAGACAAAAAGATGCAAAATACCATACAGAAGAAACATTTTACAAGACAGTTATGTGTTTACATATAATGTCCTGGGGTGCATGTTCATTTATAGATGGTTGTCTATAATTTGAGGCAAAAGCGTGTGTTTTACAAGCTTTAACTCTGGACTTTTCGTGTGGCCAAATTCTTTTGGGTCGTAAAACGTCTTATCAGATGGTTTCCAGGGTAACGGAGAATCTTTCTCTGTTGTGTTGGGGGAAGGTCTGTTACTAAGCACAAAGCAATCAAAACATATTTGTTAAATGTAACTGGCGATTGTGTGTTTGATTCGCCTGAGTCGCTACAGCGGGTTGAAGCGACTATTATGTGATATATAGACCCATGAGTGCTAATTTTAGCAGCAACCTTGCCAAAATAACACACATTTTACCCCCAAACACCATTTTTTCCCGGATAACCCCCCGAGAAGCTATTGTTTTGGGTTAGTAGTTGGCGGGTTTTGTCGTAAAAACTTGGCAACCCTGTCTGAACATGCGCTGAAATAAACAATCTTTGCCGGTGTTGTAATAAAATGAAATAATTTAATGATACACAGAGTACTTACCCAACATGATCATCATTTCTGAGAGAAATAGTGAAGGTGATGCAGATACAAACAAGCTCTCCGTTTAGGATTCGAACAAATATAACCCAAGCCCCTTTGATGACGTGATGATTACGTTACTGTTGATCATCTGTCCGTCATCGTCTAAAGCCCGCCCTGAGGATCTCATTGGTCAGTTTCTGCACGGGGATAATTACTCCTCTATGGAGCGAGGCCAGACCGAACCGCCCGACCTAAACATTTTGTGGGCGGGGCTAAGTTCGGCTGGCATCCAGGCTAGGACGAGAGAGGACCAGGCCTGGAATTTACGTTTTATTTTATTTATTAAAGTCTTTAAATGATCGCCGGTTCCCGCCTCCTTCCCTTAACAACGAACTTCATTACAATTTCATTATCATATGAACAGATGTAATAATATTTTTTATTGGTAATTTATATATAGTCAAGTTCCTCCACACCAAACTCACTCATCCATGTCTTTATGGACCAACGCTTTGTGCACTGGAGTGCAGTCATGTTGGGACAGGAAGGAGCTGTCCACAAACTGTTCCCACAAAGTTGGGCCCATTAAATTGTCCAAAATGTCTTGGTATTCTGAAGCATTAAGAGTTCCTTTCACTGGAACTAAGGGGCCAAGCCCAACCCCTGAAAAACAACCCCACACCATAATCCCCCTCCACCAAACTTTACACTTGGCACAATGGTAGGGGAGTCAAAGTCAGGGAAGTCCCATTCTAACAAACAACCGCCAAACCCAGACTCGTCCATCGGATCGCCAGATCGAGAACCATGATTGGTCACTCCAGAGAACACGTCTCACTGCTCTAGAGTCCAGTGGCGGCTGCTTTACTCCACTGCATCCCACACTTTGCATTGCTCTTGATGATGTAAGGCTTGGATGAGCTGCTCGGCCATGGAAACCCAGTCCATGAAGCTCTCTATGTTGTTCTTGAGCTCATCTGAAGGCCACAGAAGTCTGGCATGCGCTGACCCTCAGCATGCGCTGACCCCGCTCTGTGATTTTATGTGACCTATATCATTTTGTGGCTGAGTTGCTGTTGTTCCCAATCGCTTCCTCTTTGTTATAATCCCACTAACAGTTGAGCGTGGAATATTTAGTAGTGAGGAAATGTCAGGAATGGACTTATTGCACAGGTGTCAGCCTATCACGGCCCCACGCTTGAGTTCACTGAGCTCCTGAGAGCGACCCATTCTTTTACTAATGTGTGTAGAAGCGTCTGCAGGCCTAGTGCTTGATTTATACACCTGTGGACATGAAGTGACTGAACACCTGAACTCAATGATTGATTGATTGATTGAGCGCCCCAATACTTTTGGGAATATAGTGTATATACCCTTTATAAGAATATAAATGGATAAATGTTCAGTTTCTGCAATTCTCCAAAAGATATTATATCTCCACAAATAGGAAAACAATGAACGCTTGTCTCCACCACAGAATAGAAAAAGAAAATTCTGACTTTATTTCTCACAAATCCAAGTTTATAACTCATAATTACTGTACAGTACTTTAATCTCATAATTGTGAGATAAAAAGTCGCATTTACTTTTATTATTTTTTTGTTCAGTGGCAGAAACAAGCTTCCATTTATAAAAAATCAATAGCGGGAATCATCTGTGATATAAAGTGAAGAGACATTAGAGCTCACAAACTATGGCATTTATTTCAAAGGCTTTTCTGCTTACATTTGTACAATAAATTACACACGGTCCATCTTCAGATGAGCTTAATAAATATGATAGAACTTTCCGTTACGCTTTCTTTCTCTCTCTCGCTCTGAACATTTCTGTAAAGATCCATAAAACTTTACACTTCATGTACAGATTGGAAAACGGCACATTATTAAAAAAAGCCTAGTACAAGCACAGTTTAACGGAAATACACAGACAGGAAGAAAACGGAAGAAGTGAGAAACAGAATCAAAACAAACTCCTACCGAAGAACGAAACGCAAAAGAAACGAGTAAGAAAATGGACATGCTTTTACCTTCCAAATGCACACAGAGACGCTACGGTTAAAACTGTACAGAAACGTTCATGGTATTAACAGTGCAAGATATTAAATAGCTCGACTCGAAACACACTTCTCAATATACAAATGTATAACAAAGGCATACAGTTACACACAAGTGCCAAACGGTACAGTCCTTCAGGTTATCATACAACAGGGAGTCTATACAAAGGAAAGATGTCTTCACACACACACCGCGTCTCGTTACGAATGCACGCTTTCACCGTCGTCACCCTCAGATGCAGGATGAACATTTCCAGAAGTCGAGAGGGAAGCGTCATCTTTAAACAGAGTCCGTGGCGATCAGACTACAAACGAGCCCACAGCTTCGCGTTATTGCAAACCGTGCCGTTATTTTCCCGTGCAGCCACTGTTCAAGAGTCCTCGTGAATTATATGATGTGCTTCAGGAACTGGAATTAGTGTCGTGTGGACATTTCAGAGGTGTTGATGCATGAAAAAGAAAAGTCTGGCTTGGTGTTGCACGGGAAAATAGCATCAAATGTGTTTGGAACAACGGGAACGGACGAAAACGAGTGTTTTTCCCACAGTGCTTTATTTAACGCGACATCCTACATGTATGGCATTGTAAAAGGCGGGCGAAAAAAAGAAAGAAAAGAAAAGGAAAACGCAAACACACAAAGGCTACGCACAGAACAGACGGGCATCTGTCATTGCACACGATTCCAGATGAATCTGCCATTGCACTTCTGAATACTGCCACATTAACCATTAAAACCCCACCCACAGGGTCCGGGTAGATTTCAGTAGTAAAATACACGTAGAATCCTGGCTGCCAGAAAAAGTCTTCAATTCTCGAATTGTCAACAATCATAATACATTTCACCTCCAGAGATGCTGAACGCGAATCCTCCATAGCCCTTAGCCCCACTTCCTGTCGACGGGACCAACACACTGAGCGGACGCGGAGGATGAAGATCAATATATCTTTCATAAGGCGTTCTGAGATCATTAAAAACACACAGGACAGATTAGGGTTTAACATTCATAAGGCGTCATCTGAAACCCACACCGGGGATGAAACTCAAAACCAGTCGCATTTCACCCTAAAACTCAATTAAAACATTACAATATCAATATCAATATCAATATATATATACACACACACACAAACTTACTGATTAGTACTAGTTTGACTTTTTTCAACTGTGAAATTGATTAATATATAATTATTTAATATTCTCAATGGTGATACTCATTACTGTAATACACTAGTTTTAATATATATATTTAATAAATCCCTACTAAAATGAGTTTCATGATGCAAGATTTCTTCTCATTGTGAAATGTTTCATCATTGTATATAAAGCATTTCACAATTATATATTTTTTTTAGTATCATTACAAATTTTTAAGTTGATTTATATTTAATTATTTATTAAATAAACAATTCATGGTGATTTTCATTACGGCAGTTTATTTGAAAAATTATCTAAAAATTATATCTAATTAAAAAACGTCTTAAAATTGCCTTCAACATTTAAAAAAAAATTCACAATGAAAAATTTCTTGAATCATTATTTATTAAATACAGTATATAATTCTCATGACATACTGTAATACAGTATTTTTGATTAAATATTTAACACAATTCACAATTTAAAAGATTGCATTTTATTGGGCCATTAAAATTTGTTTTCATTGTGAAATTAATATATAATTATTTAATAAATATATAATTCTCAATGGTGATTCTGATTACTGTAATAGTTTTTAATGACATATTTAATACATAAATAAAATCACAATGAAAAAAAAAAATCTTGCATAATAAAAACACAATTTTTAAGGATCATTAAGACGTTTTTTTTTTCATTGTGAAATTAATATATAATTATTTATTAAGTATGTTATTCTCATTATTCAGAATTAAGATTCTCATTACTGTAATACAGTTTTTTAATTACATATTTTATGCATATTAAATAAATCACAGTTAAAAAAATCTTGCATAATAAAACCAAAATTTTTAGGATCATTAGGACTGTTTTTTATAATTGTGAAATTATAATTATTTATTTAAAAATTCAATAGTGATTCCCATTACTGTATAGTACAGTAATTATTTATATACATAATGAATATAAAGTTTTATATAAAAAAATTCCCAGCAGAAAAAAAAATCAGTCATTTACTTTTATGGCTTTTATTTTCATTGCGCTCTGTATATATATATGAAGAGTTCAGATGCTAAAGCCTGTAAAAGCCACTTTGGTCCAAAATGAGATGATAATACAGAGTAAATGCTCTCCGCATAAACAATACGTTCATAAAATACTTTCTCTTCAAACCCACCCAATCTCAGCCTCAGCCCATTCAGAAGTACGGGTAGAAACCTATACATGGAAACCTGACAAAAATGCTTATTTTAAAGAAAAGCGTCAGATGGATTTAGAGGCTTTTGCATCTGAAGTCTTCATGTCTCCTTTTGATTTTAGGGTGAAATATGACGTGGACAGACGTGACGCTCTTGCCGTGTTATGATTAAAAATAAACAAGACATTCTCTTTCCTGCGAGTGTGAAGCTCACAGCCGAACCCTTCTGGAGGCGTTATGACACACACACACATCTCCCCCTCCGCTTACAGGTTACCCAGCATTCCTCACGAGTGCCCCGAACGTTAAGGCACTGCCCATCTCAAACGGATCCCAATGGTTTTCTATGGGTGGAACTGAACATGTTTTACAGTGACCATCACTGTAGTGGAATTCATATTCAGGATAAAATAGTCATGGACACCGTGGGGTTGGTTTGTGAAACAAACAAACAGAAATAGTCTTTGTCCTATCGCCAAACCCGACCCAACTTTCAGAAAAAAGTGCACTTGAGTGCAATTAGCTTGCCAAGGAAACAGTTGTCGATATAAAATAGTGCTTGTTGCTGTATCTGGTGGCTATTGTTTCGTCATACTTGTGCCCCGTTGTTGTGTTTGTCAGTGTCTCTCCGTCTGATAGTGCAGGGGCGAGCGGCCCGAGCCGGACCGGATGCTGGTTAAGTGCTCTTTGCCGGGCCGTCCCATTCCTGTCACCTGCACTCCACCGAAAGCCCGGAGGTTTGTGAGGCGCCGGAGACCGTGGGCTCGGCTAGCGTTAGCATGACCGCCGCCGTCAGCGAGCTGGAGGATGGAGAGGAGGAGGATGAGGACGAGGCCGCCGCTGCACCTGCTGGGACAGGACAGTATGGAATGATTTTTGTGCCATAATTAAACAAACAAATGCAGCATTTTGCAAACAAACACGATCTGCTTTGCAAAGGAAAACTCGACTTGCAAATAAATAGGAAGCGATGTGCAAATACAAAGAACAGTTTGAGCAAAAACGCAGAGGAGTAACAAATACATCTATTGTGTTTTGCAAATAAATGAGTGAGCATACATATTACACAAATAAATACAAACCATCCAACAAATTTCATGTAACCTTTGAAATACCAAATCTAGTCAACACACAAATGCATACATGTCTGTTACAATAGCCCCTTTCACACTGCGATTCCGGCAAATACACGGATAATGCAACCCGGCATTTGTTCCCGGGCCGCTAGATTTGGTCCATTCACACTGCCAGCGAAATACCGTAATATGTGCGCTTTAACACATAACCCGTAACGGTCCCGGGTCGAGTCGACACGTGACATCCGGATGTGACGTATAATGTACGAGTCGAAAAAGATTGGCACCAAAGAATAAGGAAAGGCAAAACGGAAGTGTTCTCATTGCTTTGTAAACATGGCTGTTGACCAGCAACTAGCGGCATTGTTGTTTATGCTAAATGCTCAAATTGCTTCATGTTTTTCGATATTGACTTCTTTCCGGAGAGTTAATGAGATAACGCGTACGCTGGAAGCAAAGCTTGCTGAGAGTCAGAAACAATGTGAAGCAGCGAGACTTAGAGCACAGAGGCGCCATCAGATGCTAAAAGCTACCACTCTGTGTACACGGCTCATGCAACTGGGTGTTTCTGATAGAAGAATGTGGACGCTACGAAGACCTCAAGGTGTTGTATTTTGGACTGATGTCCTAGAAAACTTCACCGCCGATCAGTGGCGTCAGTACTTTCGCATGTCACACACCACGTTTGAGTTTGTTCTGCAACTTGAGCGAAGTCTGAGATGAAAGTCTACAAACTGGAGAAAGCCAAACGATTACTACGTCATCACTACGTCACATCTGTTGCGGCATTAGTTTTGGCTTTTGCTCACACAGCGCTCGTCCCGGGTCGAACCCCGCAATGTTACTAGGTCCCCGACCCGGGTCGATTTCGGTAATCAATCCTGGGACGTGGTTGCTTTCACACAGAAGGCAACCTGGCAATGCTCCGGGAATATTGCGGGCCCGACGTGCAGTGTGAAAGGGGCTAATCTCTCAGCTTAATTTTCTCACAAATGCAGTTGAGCAACTTCCTCTACCAGAACAGCAGATGGCGCTTTGGGTCAATTTACAATTTTCAAACATGTTTTCAGCTGACGAAAACGAGCCGTGAACAGGATGCAGTATTTCTGTCTTACTGTATCTATTATTAATCTTTTTGAGATTTTCACTGACGTCAACCCTATTTCATAAAAACAAAAACATAAAATACTAAGATATTATTGTGACCGATAAGTGTAAAATCAGTAGTGACATGGCTGAAAACATTTAAGCTAGGGCTAGTTTTTTCTCATTAAAATGCATGCATCCATCCTCCATACCATTTATCCACTGAAGTGTAACGGGATATAAAGTATTTACTTTAATGTAATTTGTACATTTGATGATACAATTCAAATGAGAATATTCAAAATATATTGTAGGGTGTATCGTGTCACAATATTGCAATACAAAAATGCAACAATATGTATTGTGGATTTAAGTTTAGACAGATTTAGTTTTGTATGATGTATGTTATTGTCACATTAAATATGGTAAATCCTGATAAAATTAAATATAGTACGCTATATATTATAAGCAGAATGGTGAATATTTCTTTTTCTGCAGTCACAATTTCATGTGCATGGGGGAGAAGGACCAAGCCCAGCCTAGCTCACCTCGGATGCAATATCAAATTTAGCAGAAGTAATAATTAAAAACTATACCATTTTAACTATTTTGGATTTCTTCAAAGTATTCTGGGTGTATTGTACTGCAGGGCCGTAACCACCATAGATATTGAGGAGGACAAGTGAATTTTGTTTAGATAAAATAGATAAAAACTGCATTGCTTTCCATATGAAGTCAAAGTGCAACTTGCTACATTTTAAAATGAATAATGAAACGCCGTAACGTTACTTTTAAAAGTCATGTTTCCCAGCACCAGTGTTGATGTTGAAATACTAAAATGACCAACTGTATTTGTGCAGTTACTCTTGTTTTGTAATTAATTATAAATATCTCAAATAAAAACTAGAACCACAAAAAATGACTAAAACTGAAATAAAAAAGAAGACAAAAGCTCATGACAACATTACTAAAGCTATTAATTCAATTAAAGTTCTAAAATGACTTAACTTATTTAAAATAAAATGGATATTAAAATAATTATTTAAATAAAATAAAAAAATCATTATATAAAATAAAAAGCTAAGCAGAAATATGAATAGTATAACAGTTTCTAATAATCCTGTAATCCAGCCCGAGCACTCACTCTCGCGCTCCTTCTTCTTCATGCGCTTCCGTCTCCTGTCGATGGACGCCACCTCAGATTTGAGCGAGAGGTAGTGATTCCTGATGTCCTGCAGTTTTTCCTGAAGGAAAGCGATCCGCTCTAGACTGCTCATCTTTTCCAGGTCCGCTGGACAAACAGGAGCGAAAGGGAGCGGCGTCAGACATTCAGTTCATATCAAACGGATGAGACTAGTGTTGTCAAAAGTACCGACCGTGATATCAAATCGGTTCTGAAACGTTAAAAATGTGACACTTTGAGCACTTTTTTCAGAACTGATTTGATATCAGCTGTAATCATAAACACCTGATTCATACCTGTCAACTTTTGGGTATCAAAAACCGGGATGGGGAGGGTGATTGGTAGATGATGGTGTGTTAAATCCTCACATAAACCCATAATAATAATAATAATACATTTTATTTGTACCTGTGCTCTTCTTACCTGTATAACAACTTATCAAGTGGGAAATATACATAAATTGTTATCAGTTTGCACTGCATAAGTTATGAATTATATATAGATAATCCTTATTAAAGGTACTGAAGTTATTTACTCAAGAGCAGAGCATATTTAGTGAGCAATTACTTTTGTTCATTGTCATTATAAGTGAATACTGTCACTTTAAAAGATCTTCCGCTGTCGCACATGATGAAGTCGCAGTTACAAAACGCGTGACCCCACCTGCTTCTCTTCAGAAAATTAAATCCGCTGTCCCATTGATCACGGTATTTACATGCGGGTTTGGGTTTATTGGCAGGAGTGCCTTCCGTCTCTATCGTTAGTTACGTTCATCATCCGTCTCTGTTTTGTTTTCCCCACGCGTTGTCACCCGTCGTCATCTGACCTCACACACTATAACCTCGCTACAACGGCCACCTGTAGGCTACAGCAGGATCGCAGCGCTCAGATTGGAAATGTTTTTTTGTTTTTTTACTCCGGTATTATTATTTTTTAATAGCGCAAGTTAAAATATGGGAGATTTACGGGAAAATACGAATACGGGAGGACGGCGGGAAAGAAGGGTAAAATACAGGACTTTCCCGGCCAAAACGGGATACTTGACAGGTATGCTCTGTTTGGCCATTGTGCTCACACACTCATCGGATGTGCCTGTGATTGGCTACAATGATTAACTCACAGGAGCGTTTCAAAGCACACGGAAGTGTTGGAAAGTGTTTTGGCAGCGGGAGCGTCTGAAAGCACAAGCAGGCGTCGACCAGCAGCAGAGTATGTGAGCGGAGTGGAGCGGCAGCAATTTCCCCTCGGCGCTCTAAGCATTCAATAATCACTCCGCTCCAGCTCCACTCCGGGTTCACCATTTCCCGCTCTCCGCTCCACTCCTCGCTCACTAATATCAGAAACACTGCTCCGTCTTCACTCCGAGGAAATTTGCGGACCAATGGTGTGGGGCGGCAGTGGCTCATGTAGGTTGTCTACAAACCAGAAGGTTGGTGGTTCAATCCCCGGTTCCACCTGACCAAGTGTCGAAGTGTCCATGAGCAAGACACCTAACCCCAGCTGCTCCCGACGAGCTGGATGGCGCCTTACATGGCTGACATCGCCGTCGGTGTATGAATGGGTGAATGTGAGGCAAAAATGTAAAGCGCTTTGGATAAAAGCGCTATATAAATGCAGTCCATTTACAGTCCATCCATGTTAAGCCCCGCCCACCGACTCTATACACGATGTGATTGGCCCGACCGGAGTTTGGCATTTACAGCTCAGAAGTGTGTTGAGAGTTGCTAGACGACACTCGCGGCAGATTAGATTTGCTAATTAGCAAACATTGTTTTTCCTACGACATGCCAAGCTTATTAGGCATTATCAGCATTAAAAGTTAAACATAATTGCTGCTTTTACAGTGCAAATTTAGTTTGGAAAGATGAAAATAGTATGTTTTCATCAGTTATTTTATCTACGGGTCACATTACAGATTTCTGCTAATTTAAATGATTAATGATTTGAAACAATATGTTAAATTGTTCTCTGATATCTACATAGAGGGTCTGGGGCTTATTTAAGGGCAACAATTGTCCAGATACAGTTTTACAGGTCCATTTACAACCCTATAAATTGTCCCTAGGATGTAATGCTCTGTTTTTGCCTTATTTGGGAGGGTCATGAATATTAATGTTGAGCTCTGCTCTGATTGGCTTATTTCAGCAGCTCACAGCAGTTCAGTGAAGCGGCTCGTGAGTCCTGACACAACACAGACCGACTAAATGACACCTTAAGCAAAACATCTCAAATGGATATTGATAAAATGCAGCTTACTTGTTTATTGGTGTTTTCAGATTTGTCTGAACAGAACAGAGCCCCAAACAGAGCTTTTCTGCGAGAAGAAACCTGTAAACACGGGTTTTTACCTAAACATCTAGCAACCATCTGGCAACCATATGCACACCAGCTCTCTCGCGCGCCCGGTTGATCTCAAAACACCAATAAACAAGTAAGCTGCATTTTATCAATCTCAATTGACTATCGTTTTAACTTATATGGTGGAAAAGGTGACGTTTGCTAGAAGGATCGCGTGAACGATCTGGAACCAAAGTATCTACGGTTGTATTTTGTAATACAAAATAATATTACCCTTTGTCATTAGACACGCTATTTAGTTTTGTGTGGTACTTGGAGTATCCTATTGTTACTGTAAGCATCTTGCGTCATCTAGACAATCCGGTCTCTCTAATAAACTTTCAATTAAATCAGAAATTGTTTAAACCGTCAATAAGCGGATAAATTACTTCTGCTTGCAGGAATATAGTCGCCCCTTTCTTCAGTTTAAGACGCTGAGCGAAGCTTGCTTGAAATGGGCTGAGCAAACGAACGATTTGTTGTGGTGTCTGATTATAATAAACCTCAGCCGTGTGTCATGAGAGCCGTGTTTGCTATCGTCGAGTGTCTTGTTTACCATCAGTAGATTCGGCTTGTTTGGACAGATGCAAATGTTGGGGGTGTGCATATAAATGATCCCCAACGCTTACGTCACGGTTGGGTTTATGTTGAGAAGCACTTTTGTTTCTGTTGAGTTTTGGATTTACGAGATTTACATGAGATTCACAGTATGTGATGTCCATGTACTGAACTCTTATTATTTCACTATGGCAAGGTTAATTCAATTTTTCATTCTAGGGCACCATTAAAATCCGATACAGATAACTAAGCAGATAAGCACTGTAAGATTACATTTGTTTGAATGGATTAGAGAGAGCGGCTGTGTGTGTGAATAAGTGCTACATGTTGAAAAGGTGCTTTCACTCGATCATATTCAGTATGCAGAAGGTACAAAAAAAAATCCTTAAACTATAACATCCCGCTCATGTCCATTGCCGTCTTCATAACCTTTACATTCTTTCTGATTTGAGTGATCCATCTGAATCAAGCTAGTTACATGTGTTTAATGTGTGAGTTCTGACTAAAAAATACTGCTATATTATAGGCCGTTGGCATGAATTGTACTCGTGATGGAGCGGTGGTGGAGCTTTCTCAGAGCAATGAAAAATGAAAAAGCGATGAAAACTGCAAAAAATCCGCTCCTCACTCCACTCCGCTCACATACTCTGACCAGCGGACCGGTAGACTGATAGACGCCTGCATTAAATCGCTCCGTGTGTAACTGTGTAAGCCTTCTGTGAAAAGCGTCATTGATGTATATTTACAACATGCTTGTGAAGTGCTGATTGAACTAGCCAATCACAGACCTAATTGATGAGCGTGTGAGCACAATGGCCGATTAGAGGTGTTTATGGTTCCGCTCGACTCAAAGCATCACATTTTTTTAAATTTCAGTATCGATTTGGTATTGTGGTCGGTACTTTTGACAACACTCGATGAGACTAGCACAAATGCTAGCACTTACACATCTGGAAAGTCCACTTGGTCCGGCTGTGTGATTCGGGCTCGCCGTGCTTCGGGTACCTGTGGCCTGAGGGGGGCGTCCGGCTGGACTTCAGCTCGCCGCTGCTCTTGGCAGGGCTCTCGCTGATACACTGGTCCTCGCTGTCGCTGCTGTGGGCTGCACACACACACACACACACTGAGTGTCACAGGACTCGCCAGCATTCATTATATCATACTAATAAAACAATCTATGCATGAATAAACAACAAGTCCTCCGCTTTAGTCTGTGTGGAAGCAGAGCACTTAAGGTTTGCCAAACTGGGATTTGTGCAATTAATTAATCATTAAAACTAATAATAAATACTTGATTATACTTTAATAGTTAATTTGACATTTTTATGTTTTAATAAATTAAATAATTTTAAAGTAAAAACACAAACGTTAAAAATGTTTTATTTTTTATTTGTTGTAAAATAAAGTTTGAAGTACTAAGTTCAAACCTCAACCTGACCTTCTACCAGTGCACTGCAAAAAATAATAATAATAACCACAATTTGCTAATAATAATTCATAATTAAAGCTAATATTTTAATTGTACAGTCAAAATTGTACCTCAAAAAAAAAAAAAAAAAAGTTTTTTTAATTTGTTATTAAATTATTGAAATACTAAGTTCAAAGCTCAACCAGAGCTAACTAAAACAAATGTGCTTAGAATTGACTTCCAGGTTCAGGGACGGTGTGAATGCAAAGAAAACTAGACTCTTTCCTACTGACTATAAGCAACTTTGCAAATACATATCAACTTGTATAACCTGAACCCTGACCTAACAGTCTACTAATACTCTAATGACTGCGAGTTGACATGTAGTTGCAAAGTTACTTATAGTAAAGCAGATAATGAAGATTGAAATTAAGTGTTTGAGTTAGGTTGTTTAAAAGGATTAGTTCACTTCAAAAAAAAAAGTTTCCTGATATTTTATTCGCCAACATCTCATTCAAGATGTTCAAGTCTGTCTTTCTTCAGTCACAAAAGAAATTCAGTTTATTGAGAAAAACATTCCAGGTTTTTTTCTCCACACCATAGACTTGGCAACCAAAATGTCCCAGACGAGAAACAGGGTCTTATCTAGCCAAACCATCGGCCATTAAATTAAATCCAAAATCCCCCCCAACCTAAACTGCTCATCTTGCACTGCTCTGCGACGTGACACGGATTGGCAATCAGGTCGGTAAGGTCACACTAGATGTAGGCGGAAGTACCGCCCCAAGCGAATGTGTGAAGACTAACGCAAACTCCCTTTACAACAAAAAACACTTAATCTCCAACTTCAAAATCGCCTGACATCGTTGTTCAACATTTTTTTTGCTAAAGGATTTTTGTGTTAGTCTTTGCACAAGTGCTTTATAAACACGGGGGCGGAGCTTCTGCCAACATCTAGCGTGACCTTTCCGAAGTGATTGTGCAATCCTTGGTGATGCAAGATGAGCAATTTACGTTAAAAAGTATATGCATTTTTTAGAAAATGTCT
This sequence comes from Pseudorasbora parva, assembly GCF_024679245.1. Taxonomy (NCBI): domain Eukaryota; kingdom Metazoa; phylum Chordata; class Actinopteri; order Cypriniformes; family Gobionidae; genus Pseudorasbora; species Pseudorasbora parva. The sequence continues at coordinate 3,573,798 of NC_090188.1, read as the reverse complement.
GATGGTTTGTCTGGATCAGACCCTATTCCTCTGGGATCAGTCAGAGCCTCTGCAGCTCTTCCTCTGGAACTGCATTGATTTGGACCTTCAACCGTTGGTTCCCATTGAAGTCCATTATGAGGAGAAAAATCCTGGAATGCTTTCCTCAAAAAAATGAATTTCTTTTGTGACTGAAGAAAGAAAGACATGAACATCTTGGATGAGATGGGGGTGAGTAAAAGATCAGGACATTTTCATTCTGACATCAACTAATCCTTTAAAGAGAACTGAATTGTCAAAGCACCGTGAGCAGAATCTGTTTTTATTGGCAGAAGAGCGTTAGCAAACCGTAATTTCATCTGGAGACAAAGCCATCACTTAAAGTCAGCTACAGAAGTAAAGCCGACAGCTTTACATCACAGACGATTACCAGCTGATGCCACACTGTCACACTCAGGAAAGGCATGTGCAGAGACACACCTGCAGGAATAAAGGACTCGACACAGACTGACCCGGCTCGGTAGAAATCCTGCTAAAGCTCTAGAAAGATTGCGCTAAAACCACATGAGCTCTTTGAGCAGATGTTGACCTCTGTTACCTGGTTTGCGGTTCTTCTTGGGATGTAAGCTCAGGTTTTTATGACTCCGCTTGTGTTTCTTTGACGGTCCGCCACCTTGAGACTCTTTGTGCCGCTTCTGACTGGACGAGGCTGCGAGACGGGCGAGAAACATATCATTAAATGATTTTGTACTGATGTTTAATGTGTCAAGATTTAAATAATATTCACAGCATATTGACAAATAAAGAGCCACACAAAAAAAAAACATCTCATCACCTTTTAAAAATAAATAAAAGTGATAATAATTTTTCTTAGATGTTTCTTAGATTTTTAAGAAATCCTCAATTATGAAATACACAACTAGAGAAATAGTCTGCAGGTGCATTTGAAATGTTTTAACTCATCATCTTGTAATGAATTTCATATCAGTTCTACTGTCGGAGTATGAATTTGCCCTTTGAATTCTCCTTAATTAATAGTTATGTTCAGGTATTGGGCAGGATTATGGATGTAGAATATGATCAATGAATAAGGAATTAATATGTGCTTTATAATTACTAATAAACAGCCAATATTCTAGTGATATGCATGACATAAAGCAACTAGTTAATAGTGAGAATTGCCCCAAAATAAAAGTGTTACCGTAGTTATTAATCTGTTAACATTAGTTAATAAACAAAACAAATATTAGTTTATGTAAGCTCAGGTCCATTGAGCAATATTAACAAATACTACTTTTGATTAATACATTAAAATGACCATTAAATTAGACAATTAGACAAGTATTTTTCATTGTTAGATAACAAATATAGTTAATTAATGTTAACAAATGGAACCTTGTAAAGTACTAATGTAATAGGACTTTTTTATAATTCAAAGAAAATAAAACATTAATTACAGTTTTGATGCTTAGGGGGGGGGGGGGGGGGGGGGGGTGAAATGCTGTTTCATGCATACTGATCTTTTTACACTGTTAAAGACTTGGAATCCCATACTAAACATAGACAAAGTTTCAAAAGTTAAGGTGGACGTTTGATGGGAGTATTTCTTTGTCAAAAATACTACTTCCGGTTAGTCATAAGTTTCGGCAAGTTTTTTGAGATCATGCGTCCCCTTTGACGTTGTGTAGTGCGTGTACATTTGTTTAGCTGGCCACTATATGTGTAACTTTATGTTTGTGTATTGTAAAAGCACTCCAAACAACAATACACAAAGAGTGGGGAAATACGTTGAACTAAATAAGCGCGCTTCTTCATTCAAATGCGCTACTATTCCGTGTCTTTCTATGTAAACACTAACTTAACCTGCCGTGCAAAACCAGTCCGCTTACTGTCTACACAAACCACGCGTAAACACACAAACACACGTGCACAACTGCACTTCCCACATGTACACCTTCAAAGACAAAAATACGACGATATAATTCAAGTATAAATATGTAAATAACACAAGCCGCTAAGCATATTATATAGTTAGTGTATAACTTGTACCACATACAGACGTCCTGCTCTAGTCGTTTTTGCTGCTGCTCCTGTTCAACTGCAGCCTCTGGGTCTGATTCCGGATCATAGCTGTATGGCTGTATCTGATTAAAAGCCATATTTTTATTTTGAATAAAGTTTTTTTCCCGCTGTTAGGGATGACACAGCTTTACGACGCACTCGACTCAACACACAGCGCGCTGCTGCACGTCATTATTTAGCTCCGCTCACACGATACGCCCCCACCCGCTCGGCTTTTTTCGGAAAGACTCGGAACAGCGCATCTTTCTTATATAATTATTAAAAAAATAAAGACTTTTCGGAGATATGCAGGATGCAATGCTACTCTATAGGTACTCAAGATTGACATGACACTGACTGAAACTGAGTGTTTCACCCCCCCTTTAAGAAACATTTATGATTATTATCAATGTTGAAAACAGTTTATATTTTTGTGGAAAGCATAATAGTTTTCATTTTTCAGGATTCTTTGGTGCATAGAAAAATCAAAAGAACAGCATTTATTTAAAATAGAAATCTGTTTGTAGGTAACACTTTAGTGTGGGGAACACATTCACTATTAACTACGACTTTTGCCTCAATAAACTTCTAATTTAATAGTTAGTAAGGTAGTTTTTGTAGCATTTAAGTTTAGGTATTGGGTAGGATTAAGGGATGTAGAATAAGGTCATGTAGAATTTAGGGGTGACCCCTAATAGTCGAAGATTCGATGCATCGATATGCAGGACCGGATTCAACCACCGATCTCACGGTCGAATCTTCGCGGGTGTTATGAAACGAGGATCATACCATTTGGCAATATGAGGGTGCTCACTGCTCAATATTAATGGGGCGCGTCTCAATCAGCTCCCTAGTTCAGTTGTCAGGGCACTGATCAGAGAGTCAGCCCATTGACTTATGTCCTAATCAGTGCCCTGACTACTGAACTAGTGAGCTGATTGAGACGCAGGCAGTGTTATAAAGATGTGGCGCAGCTCTGAGCGATCCCTTTAAGGGCGCTGAGCTTCGCACTGGACGCGGCGCCACGCCTTTAAAATTCGAACACACACACTGGCGGCGGCATTCGGCGCCTGTCCGCGGCGATTAAATTTATATTAGCCTATATTTCCCTCCAATCGTGAATGTACTGATTTCACCCTGTGCTACAAGATACACTCATCGTGCAGCTCTTCTGTTAGAGGTCGATTCAAAATTGAGCTTGTGTGTATTATGTGCGTGTCTGGTGTGAGACACGGCGCTGAGCTTCAGTCCGGTGTGCGACCCCCTTTAGGCACAATCGGCTTAAGAACATGCATGTAAACGCACTCAGTGCTCATTTCCTCTCTAGGCAGGTATTTTTTTAGGGTTATTTATCAAAATGTTGTTTTATATATTTGTATGATGTTCTGTATTTCGATCGCGGCTTTAACATGTTATGAGAAAACGGTTTACGAATGTTTATCCACCACATTAGCTTTTATTTAAACCTAAATAAGAAAGCCATTGTCAGTTCGTCTGTCAGTTGGCAGGCAGTTTTGGTCGCTTTATTAAAAGTTGTTGCTGTGGTCAGTCGTGTGTGAAGGAAAATAAAAATAGTTTTACCCTTCTGCTGAGAGTGTCGTGCCCCTCCCAACCCATTCACACACACACAGATGATTTGACTATCAGTCGACCATAGAGAGATTCGACAATTCTGATTCGAATGTCTAAATCCTTAATCGAGGACACCCCTAGTAGAATAAGGCATTGATGTGTGCTTTATAAGTTGTAATAAACAGCCAATATCCTAGTAATATGCATGCTAATAAGCGAATAGTTAATAGTTTTGGCATTAAAAACGACTGTCAGGATTTACTGAAGACACGCAGCGATAAATTAGCGCTGGAAAGGCATGGGCAGGGTTATTTCTGCGGCTGATCTTATTGCATTTGTTGGAGATTCCCTTTCAGTCACAGTATTTATAGGAGGAGAGTATTTCAATGAATCACTCAAGGTGATATACTAAAAGTTGATTTACTAAAGATTACACACTGCACCTTTAAACCTGATGCTAACTGTTCGTGTTAGTCATTATGTAAATGATCTGGCTGGGTCTGTGTTCATTCATTTATGTGTCGTCAGTAGATCACGCGCAGACTGAACTGTCCACTCCCAACGGTGCTTTTATGGAATTGTGCTCTCTCATGCTAATTTGCCCCGTTCAGTAGGGCTGGGCGATATATCAAATATTAGCGATAATATCGGAATAATTTTGACGACGATGTAAAATTTGAAAATATTGTGAATATTGAATATTTCAAATTCAACATGCATACTTTCCCAAATACTTGCTTCTGTTAAATAGACCTATAGCTAAAAAATAAAGCACTGTTTTTGTAATATTGTTTGTAATTTGCATATTTTGCTTAATTTTTAAAATAAAAAGACAAAATTTTAAATCTATATCGTAATTATAAAAGTACATTTAAAAAATATGAAATTGCTCGTATCATGACCCATGATTTTGATCATCCCAGCCTGTTCAGTAAACGCAAACATTTTGCATTTGATTTATTTCTATCTATATAGTTTTTGTTGTTTTTAATGGGGGCAAAAGAAAATATTTATTTTTATTTAAAAGCAATTGCAAACATATCGATATATCAAATATTGTAAAAACTTTGACAATTTTGAGATATATATTTTTTTTAGATATCGCCCAGCCCTACCGTTCAGTAAATCTGGCTGTACGTACCTTTGGCTTTCTGCTCGCTCTCCAGCTGGCTGCTGTTGCTGAGCGTCAGGCTGCAGTTGCTGTTACTGTTGCAGGACAGGTTGCCGTCGAAGGCCTTGGAAGGGGAACCTGCCCCCTCTTCCGGATGCATCTCCGGGACTTCTCCGCCTAAACTCTCCACCTCCACCGTGCTGCTGTCGGACTCGCTGCGCCCCCCTGCCCGCTCCTCAATCAGAGGTCCTTCGGGTAAAGAGACGGTCTGAGGACTGGCGGGCGGCGAGGGCGCTCGGATATCGGCCAGAACCTCAGCGGGTCTTTCGGCCACGGCGGGCGATTCGGGAGAAGTCGGAGGCGTGTTGAGGACTGAGTTGGTGCCGCTGCTAGGAGGCTCCTGAAGCTTTTCCTCAGCAATCTCCTCCTCCTCCTCATCTCGTGCCGATTCGGTGCACGGCTCCTCCGGAGTGGATACCGCAGGCGGAGGAGAGTTGGCTGCCTCCGTGTCCGAATCCGAAAACAGCTCTTTCAAAGTCTTCTTGGGCCATTGAACTTGGATGCTGGACCAAACATCCTTCTGGCCTTTGGTGCGACAGCTGGGTGACCGTTCCTCAATCCCTGCGGACATTTTGGCTCTTTTCTCTGGGATTTCCCAGAATCCTGAACATCCGCTTTTATTCTTCTCCTTGACGCCATTGTATTTCTTTGAAGGCGAGCCTTTGGTTTTCTGATTGCCTTTTGGTACGTCCTTGGGTTGAAGTTCAGTTGCTTCATCTTCAGAACTGCTTTCACCTCGATCCTCCACAGGGCCTCGTTCTTCCAACTTTTTTGGTGAACTACTTGGTAGCCAATCTCCGCCTCTACTGCTTCTAGTTTTACCTTTTGCTGGGCTTTTCAAGTTGCGTTCGCCTAGAGCTTCTGCTTTTTTTCTTCTGCCGCCAGACCCTTCCACGTCCACCTCAAACTGGCTCTTCCTCTTGCCTGATTCTGGGCTGTTCTGGACAGTGGGTTCCTCATCTACAACTGTTGGAGCTTTGAAGCCTTCAGGCGGGCTATCCCAGTGCTGAGGTGTAAGCGAGCGCTCTGGAGGACCTCCTTTGCGAAGACTCCCTCGTCCTCCTGGATGATCCTCTTCGTCATGATCAGCATCACCATCGTCTTCTCGTTCACTGTCATCTGTGGAGCTTTCCGAGCCTATGGGAAACAGAGGGACGGACATCAAACATGAACTCTTTTGCAATGCCAAATTAGACCATAACAACAGGGCTTCCACAACTTTTTAATCAATGAGTCTTTATGCATAGTTATAGTTTTACATCTTCATGGGAACCCTGTTAGAAACTAGTACGCTTAAACAGGGATCCGATTCCAGACTAGCATTTGAGAGCAGTGCATAAGTTCTACAGATGGTGGCGCTGGAGGAAAATGTATCAAAGTTTATTAAATAATAAAATTACTACTGTTTTACATTGTTTCGTTAATAAGTGCAGTTACTAATAATGTTACATATTTGTTTGTTGGAAATATATCAGAGAAACACTGAGCTTGAATTGATATGCTGATAAAATTAACTTTTATTAAACAACAGTAATGTGCAAAAACCTCACTGTCAAAGGGAGAATGTAAATATTCTGCTCTTATTAAATGCACTTCTATAGTCTCACACTGAACTTAACGATAGCGTCAGTGATTATAAAAGCAGCTCTTTACTTGCTTTCAGTGTAATTCATTTACAATTAGAAGAAAGGTTTTAGTTTTTCATGAGACTTTGGGGAGTGGAAATGGCTAAATAAGTGCTCCTCTGCTGCCATCTACTGGCTATAGTATACATTTTTAAACAAAAGTGCTTGTTTGCCACAAAGTGTTAGTTTTCCTACACCTTTAAACTTTTAGTTTTACAAATCATCACATTAAAAATGAATAACATTAAAATGTGATAATATTTAGTGCTTTGAAGTGCTGGAAAAAGTGTGAAGCTCTGGAAAAGGGCTTTGATTTCACTCTCAAAAGTACGAACCCTGAGATAAATAATGTAAAAAATAAACATTCATCTATTTCTGCCACAATCCCATGTGGTGTTACTTCAGTAAATCATGGTAAGTGTTGGTGATTTGTGGACTGAAACCCCTGAATGTCTCAATGTTTCTCCTGGTTTCCTCATGAGCTCAGTTTGATCTGATATCTGTAGCGAGCGATATTATTAATTCTGTGATGAATTCAAACTCTTTCTCACAGGATCTCCAGCGCTGTGTAGTAACGGTATCACGTGATCGAGATCGGCCCGTGTGTGAGCTCGCGCTGTGCTGTCTATTATTGATCCCAGCAGATAAACGGTCCGCAGCTCAAACGAGTAGCGCGGTTCTGTCCCACTTTCGTTTCGTTTGATGTTTCTCGTGTGTATCAGAAATGGCAGTTCTTATCAGTTGGGCACCAGTGCCACCTCTAACAAAATGTAGTCGCACCAGCAGGAAAAAAGCTTGCAAAATGCCACCATTTGGTCAGTCTGGAGCTCTGTTAAGGTGAAGTGTGCATTTTCTCAGACACTGGTGGCGCAAAATGGAACTGCAAGTAAAATGAGTTTCCCAAACGCCTCACATTACTATTCCTTCTGCCACAGTCTGTACACACACAGATTTTAGGCTGCAAAAACAAACAAATCAAAGTCTCACAAAGTCACAGTCTGTGACTTTCACCCATTAGGACTAATGGCTTAGTTACAGTGAGTCTAAATCAGGGTTCCTCAAATCCTGCCCTAGAGGGTCAATGCCCTGCAGAGTTTAGCCAAACCTGATCAAACACACCTGAGCAAGCTAATCAAGGTCTACAGGATCACTAGAAAATCACAGGTAGGTGAGTTTAATCATGGTTTGAGCTAAACTCTGCAGGGCAGGATCTGAGGAACCCTGCTCTAAACAAAGCTTTTTAGTATTGACAAATTGCACACTTTACCTTAAAAAATACGACATATTCTAAGCACTGTGAATATAAATGTACCTGGGAGGCCGTTGAGAATAGATGTGATCTCGATGGGCTTGACGGGCGTCTGCTGGTTTCGTTCATCACCTGACTCGTCCATCTTTGAGAAGACATCACTGCCAGAGTTGGATTTGGACAACCGATTTAAGCGATTTCTGGATGAAGGAAGATCCTCTCTGTCCGTCAGTCTCTCTATTCGGTCTCTTTCTCGCTCTGCTTTATTCTGTCATTAAACAAAGTCGGCAAATTAACAGTGTAGCTCCTCCAAATATGAATATACAGGAAGAATACACAGCCGTTCAAAAGTCTAAAAATATTGTAGAAAGAAATGAATACTTTTAATCATCAAGGGTGCATTAAACTGATCAATAGTGACAGTGAAGACATTTATAATGTTACAAAAGATTTCTATTTCAAATAAATGCTGTTCTTTTGAAGAACGTGGCTGTTCATCGAAGACTCCTGAAAAATAAGATGTATCGACAGAAATATGAAGCAGCATAACTATTTTCAGTGTGTGTTGAGCATCAGATCCTCATATGAGAATGATCAGTGAAGGATCATGTGACACTGAAGACTGGAGTAATGATGATAAATTCAGCTTTGATCACAGGAATAAATTACACTTTACTTTATATTACTGTATTTTTGATCAAATAAATTCAGCTTTGGTGAACAGAAGAAGTTATTTAAAAGGTAGTGGTGAACAAAAAAACAAGTCTTCTTAATAAAATCAGACTGTACCTTTATTTTTTTGCGGTGCTTTATTTTGGGGACGTTCTTATTGGCTGGTCTGACAATCTTATCAGCTTTGATCCACTCGTCATACCTGTTAGGAGACAAAGATTGGTCAACATTTACTAATTAATACGTCCTCAAAACTAATAAAACTGCGTCTTGTTGCAATTATGAACTGCAATTTCCAAATAATTAGAAATTACACTGTCCAAGTCACAAGCGCACAATATAAAGTCACTATTAAGAGAATAAGAGATTTCATTCATTCCAATTGAAGCAAAAAGTGTCCATGTAAACATAGCTACTGCAAAACAGACACAACATACTGACTGGCATAAACCATCAAATCTGCAGCAGGATGTTCAGAAGGACCAGCTCTATTTTTGTCAGCAAAACAGAAGTCTCAGCGCTTGTGCAAATCAGAAATATCCACACAACACAAACAAACATGACCCAGATCTGAGAAGTAAAACTTCAGCATGTCATGATAACAACTGATAGTTGATTTCTGTCCTGTCTTAAGGGTAAAGCATACAGACAACCATTTGCAATGGCAAAACACCCAGAAATCATTCGTTTTTAATGAGAGCTGGAAGGAAAAACATATCCAGAACTGAGCAAAGATGGCAACATGTAAGCTGTGGTTCGCTGAGATGAATGCTAGCGGATCGCTCTCCTCCTCCTCATACGGGTCACTGAAGTCAATGGCAGTGTACGTACTTTCACGCTCTATTCGTTTCGGATCAACCTCTCAGGCACAGAAAAGAAGCCGGAAGCTCTGTAATGCATCAAATACTAAAATAAATGCCACATGCATTTCTACATGAATGCACACTTGACTTCTCTCTATGATTTAATGTTCTTCCACTGCCTCAAAGATGGTAATAAGAGGCTGTTTTATGCTGCCTTCACGTGCTATCGGACGTTTCCTACTTCCCACTTCAGAAGTCGTGATTACGAGCTTGTTGTGTTCAGGTGCTTTGTTGCCGGAAAGAATGGAGGACGCCAGGTTCATACTTTTGTGCGTCTTGGGAAAATGTTATTTTAACAATTTGGGTCCTATTTTAACGATCTGAAACGCAAGTGTCAAAGCGCGAAGCGCAAGTAACTTTGTGGGCGGGTCTCGGCGCTGTTGCTATTTTCCCGGCGGGATAAATGGCTCTTGTGCCCGGCGCAAATCTAAAATGGGTTGGTCTGAAGTAGCTTCATTATTCATAGGTGTGGTTTGGGCGTAACGTGAATAAACCAATCAGAGCGGCATCCAACATTCCCTTTAAAAGCAGCTGCGCGAGTTCCATTATGGATCGCTATTATTATGGCGTATTTACCAGGCGCACGCCAGAGCGGTTCACAGCCGAGGAGACTGATGTTCTTGTAAGAGCAGTGAAAGACAGAGAAGTTGTGTTGTATGGGGATGGGAGAAACCCACCCAAAATAGCGTCGGTTAAACAGGCGTCGGTTAAACAGTTCTTTCAGTTTTTCAGTCGATTTTTTTCCTGGTTCTTGACGGACAAACCAATTTGTCAGATGTCCTTATATACAGATATCTCTTGCCACTATTGGGCAAACAGGTCTGATCCTTAATTACTACAATTAGCCTGAATAATTTGTAAGCTAGATTTATGCCTATTTTTTCACATCTTCGTGGCACACCACAATGATTTCCGTCATCTCGTGTTAATATTTTTTTAGTGTAACAATTTATGATTTGCAAAAATAACTGTTGCATCTGTGTAGATTACATGAGAAAAGTGTATGTGCGTTGAGTATGCTGTACATTATGGTCATGCGCCCTTAAAATAGCATAATGAACATCCGCAACGCGCAACTGACTTTAGACCAGGTTTTTTCTGGTCAGTGGCGCAATTGTTTAATGGAACAGCAAAATAGCACCGGGGATTGTTTGCGCCAGAACACGCCTCCTTTTTTGCGCTGAACCGCCCATTGAGCGCAAGTTCATTCACTAGTTTAGCGACGTGCTTCTGTGGAGGGAAAAGCGCGCTTTGCACGGGTGCAAAATAGGAATGACACAAGCGGCGGTGTACAAAGTCAATTGCGCTGGGTGCAAGATAGGGCCCTAAAACTATTTCAGTCAATTCAGAAAATCATAGAATCACTGGCAAACATAGCAGCACTACACGAAAGCATATTGTTTACAATCACATTTACAATAAAGGCATAATGTAGACAAGATAAGGCTGCTTAAAGCCTAAAATGGCAATAGTTTTCAGCCCTACATGATCCTATTGTATAGCTACTTTTACCACACTATCTAGATAGTTAAACTTGCTCACTATTCTGGAATGATGGTCAACTATATGCGATTTTCAATGTGTTTAAAATACACAATATGCTTCAAATGATTGTTAATTTATGTAAATATGTACTACTTTAACAACAAGATAATGAAACTGTTGCACAAAAAAACTACTAAAACACCCACCACAGCAGAAATTCGTCTCCCATCCACCATTTTTAACAGTTATGCTACGCCCATCTCGGGAAGTTGGGTATCAAAATTATTCCCAAACTTCCCAGTGGTAAACACAAGGGCGTTTATGTGCAATTTTTACCTCGGAAACTCGTATTTATGATAATTCTGATAGCACGTGAAGGCAGCATTGGTCCATCACTAAGGTGAACCGTTTCCACAGGACGTTAAGTCTCGGATTAGGACCGCTCGATTATGGCAAAAATCATAATGATAATTTTTGGCCAATATCGGAATCATGAACATTGGTGGGCAATATGATCAAGTATTATTTTAAGGTATTCAGACAACTAATACCCTACAACAACAATTGAATAATAAAACACAAAACAACACTGCATATTCATACTGTACAAAGCTACTTAAGTTATTCAGTCAAGATCACAGAGGGATTTTTCTTTGTCATGTGCTGTATGATTATCATTAATGACAGACAGCAGCAAGTTTATTAGGTTGTTGTCACTTTAAGAGCAAATGCATGGATCCATACTGATGCTTGGATGTCAGCATCAGTGCTTGCTTCCTCAACTCTGTATGTTTACTTAAAGCTGCAGTCCGTAACATTTGTGGGTTAAAAATGATTCAAAATCCAATTTTGAGCAAGTACATAACCAGCCAGTGTTCTCCTTAATTTAGCCCGATTCACAACAGTAAGCTTGTAATAATGTGTTATAATTTGAGTGGTACTAGTGGGTAGGGCTGTCAAATAAAAAATTTAATTTTGAATCTTTGTAGAATTGAAAAAAAGAAGAAAAAAAAAGCACATTCGAATGCAAAAACCGAACATTCACATTTTTTTGGTAGAGCCGCCCCGTGCGAGACATGAAGATGACGTATCTGACGCGGTTTGTTTATCCCGTACAGCGGTGCGGGCGTGTTGTTAATTTGAAAAAAGGCGGGAAAAAAGAGTGAGGACTTGGAGTCGGGGACAAAATGGGCAACTGTTCAACGTTGCCCATTTTCCTGCTGACGAAAATCCTCTCAGTTGGTGGCAAAAGTCATGCTGTAACGTTATATATGTATCCACATATTGCGCAGCTGGGCAAAGACACACTTTACCATACCTCAGCAAAAAACGCCCAGCACTCACTGCAGTCAGGTTGACTGTTTAGTGTTCTTGACGAACAATATGTAGATGAATGTCAGTTCACATTACGCTGTCTGTTGAAGTGTGTTTTCCCAGGTTACTGACACACTTGCAGTTTTATGCACTATTGTTACTTAATTTTCCTTACATGCTCATTAAAGGGGGGGTGAAATGCTGTTTCATGCATACTGAGCTTTTTACACTGTTAAAGACTTGGATTCCCATCCTAAACATAGACAAAGTTTCAAAAATACATAGACTGTGTCAAAAATACTCCTTCCGGCTTCTCACAAGTTTCGGAGAGTTTTTTTCGAGTATGGGTCTATTTGACGTTAATAAGAGCGGAAGGTCCTTGTATGGGCCGTACGGGCTCTTCTCCCGGTAGGGTGCGCGCGCGCGTGACTACAGCACGCTGTAAACAGTCTCTCAGCTGCAGATCCAGTCGTCCGTGAACGGCGCCGCGCTCCACTTTATTCCTATGGGTGACGTCGAGCGACTTCAGCGCTTCAGCACAGCATTCCGGGAAGGCAGCGCTGCATTTGAACCGATTTGAACGCAGAAATGACGGGAAGCTTGACAACATCGTTTCAGTTGCGTCTCAAAATGGATTTACACACCACTGCTGTCACAGGACTTTACCAAATCATACCAAAGAAGTGTGTTTCTGACGGAGCGGTCCCAGCGATAAAGCTTCGACGGTGAGTTAACTTAAACTGCTTCAAATGTCTCTGCTATTGGCTACCGTCGCATGAGTAAACATCAGTAAACGACACGATCGCGTGCTTTGTCATTCAAATGCGCTAACGGTTACTCCATTGTTGTTCTGTGTATAACGTTACAGTATGCTTGCTACTTCTAAGGTCTAGTCGCATACAATAGTCCATAAACCGAATCATGTCCTCATACAATGCGAGTAAACACACAGAAATGTGGAGAGGCCATTAAATACAGTAACTTACATACCACAGAGACGGACGTCCTGATGTTGCCGTTTCTCCTGTTCAATTTATTTCTCCCTCAGATTTGATTGTGGATCATTATCTGTATTAGCTGAGATGGATGGGTTTCTCCACGCTTGAGGACGTCACCGCTTTGCGCGCTTGTCATTCTTTAGCTCCGCCCACACGATACGCCTCCAGGCGCTCGGTTTTTTCCGGAAAGACTCGGTACAGCCTATATTTCTTTTATAAATATGATAAAACTAAAGACTTTTCGGAGATATGAAGGATGCAATACTACTCTATAGGTACTCAAGATTGACATGAGATTGACTGAAACTGAGTGTTTCACCCCCCCTTTAATGAAAATATATTTATTTAATAACAATTGTTTGAAAAGTTAATGCACTTTAAAAAGAGAAAGTCATTTCATTTCAATAAAAGATAAGATGCTTGATTTGGTCTACATTTGCTTGTGGGCGTAGAAGGCAATTTGCAGATTGTCTGCTGTAAAAATGTCATATGCTTGGAATAAAATCATATTTAATTTAATAATAGGAAATTAATAATTATTCAAATCTCCTGTTTAAAAAATGGAAGATATCCTTTTAAAAATGTGGAAATGAGCGGAAATAAGTTAATATAATGCTGCAAATATATAATATAATGCTGCTATATAACGTTAACTACTGCTGTAATAACGGCTCATTTCAAATGTTTAAGTGTTTTTTTTTTCCTTTCTCTTTTGAGCGGTGATGAAAGATTATTCTTGTAAATACGTATATAATATGTAAATAAGTGTAGGCTAGATCTTTAAACTGCATCCAAATTACAACGATACGGTGCTCTGCAGTGGTCAGAGGATATAAACAGAAGAGATATAAGCGATCTCTTCTACCGTGGATTTTTACTCGGGTGGTGGGAGAAAAACACTAACATTCTGGATTTAGACAGTTATAAAATCACTGACTAGCACCTGTAAATGATTAAAATACCTTGCACACAATTACAGTCCGAATATGGCTAAATATGCCAAACTTACGGACTGCAGCTTTAAAACATAACCCCCCAGTTTCACACACATGGCTTAAACTAGTCCCGTACTAAAATGCTTGTTTGAGCTGTTTTAACTGAAAGCAACTTGCACTGACATATCTTGAAATATGTTTGTTTTGTTTTAAGATGCACATTACTTACGTTTTTATATAAGGCATGTTATATAATGCTATGCAAGTTACTTAAATGTCGTAATTGAACAAAGGCCTAATCCTGGCTCAATCTAAACCCTGTCTGTGAAACCGGGCCAAAATACTCTCCAAAAAGGCATTTGTGTGTGTACGTTTTGGCACGCATCCAAAGCCCATTTGCTTTTCTTCGTTCTGCTCATACTCGGGGTACGCTCACAGAAAGCCGCATGAGGAACAGCGTCTCTTTTGCAGCTTAATACACTTTTAATAACACTGTTTAATATCAAACATGTCCCGCAGTTCTGCAACAGCAACACTCACTTATCCGGCTGATTTTGATGTTAAGTTTGAGGAATGAAAGCGCAGCGCTGTGAATGAAAGGAAGGTGCGCAGGAATGAAGGCGACAGTAATCGTTAATCGGTGCCAAAATCAACCCAATGATTAATCGCACAGCCCCAGCTCAGACACACACGAGATCACACACAGTCCGCCTGATGCATGTTGCACACAAAACCAGAAAGCACTTTTTCAACCCGGCAAGCCGTGTTCCCAAAATACCAGCTTCATATTGCAAGAACAACCATAGTTTTCCCGATTTGCATCAAATCTTTGAAAGGCACTCATTAATAAATAGACATCCATGAACTGAACGGCCAGTGAAATAATCAGTACCTTTCCATGGGCAGAAATTTGGATCATTTCCAACTCATTTGCATCCACTGCATTATTTAAACACATTTCCAAATCTTACAACCAAAAAAGCTGTGGTTGGTCACTTGACTGATAATACTTTTTTTGTAGGCCAACCCGTACGTTCGCATCAGCGTTTCCCTCAACAGATTTTTCCACTGGCTTTTGTGCCCCAAAAAAGTTTATAATTCTTTCACAGTTTGTTCATCGTAATAAACTTCACAAATGAAGCCTGAATGCAACGGCAGAAATGAACAAACTTCACCACAGTCGCATGACTTCAACAGCACCACCATTAAGCTTCGACAACTCCTCCTAAATTTAAAAAAAACATCGCAAAAACACAAGTTATTGAGTCATCAGCTTACGTGATGTTGTTTAACATCCCTGACAATATCACAAGGGGGTATTTACTGACGTATTTTATGTTGTAGAACAAAACGTGACAACATCTCGAGCTTGTGTTCACCACAGACCTTATTTCAGACTTCCAAAAACCCATTGACTGACTTCCTGACGATGGAACCGGAAGTTGGTTCCATCAATGAAACCCTAAAATGCTCGTTTCCAGATTTTGGCCTACAAAATCTCCATATGCACCAGACTCTCTAACTCCAGGTTGGGGCTACCAAATTGTTGGTAAATGCAAACAAATGAGGCATGAGTTCCCAGGGTCCTGCCTTACCTGACGTTCCAGCCACAGTAGTGCACCAGGTAGAGCACCTCTCCCCCCTCCAGGTCTGACTCTTTCACAGTGGCTTCGTACGTCTTCTGATTTCGGCCTCGCCCATACCTCACCTGCACCTTCATCCCAGGAGGGTAACACTCAAACTCCTCCCCTTCCTCCCACTCCTGACTGCTGACATCCCTGCAAGAAAGACAATTCAGTACTTCCTGATTCCTGACCCTAGGCTTCCCCACAACGCCCTCCCCAAAAAACCCACCCTGAAAGCTCACTGTCTCAGCCTAGTGCTTCTGAAAGGGTTAGTTCACCCAAAAATGAAATTGATGTCAGTAACTCCTCACCCTAATGTCGTCCCACACCCGTAAGACCTCCGTTCATCTTCACACACAGTTTAAGATATTTTATATTTAGTCCGAGAGCGTATGTAAGTGTATGCACACTATACTGTCCATGTCCAGAAAGGGAATAAAAACATCATCACAGTAGTCCATATGAGACATCAGTGGGTTAATTAGAGTCTCTTGAAGCATCCAAAATACATTTGGGTCCAAAAATAACAAAAACTACGACTTTATTCAGCATTGTCTTCTCTTTCGTGTTTGTTTTCAATCCTCAAATAAAGATTCAAACGGTTATGAATCAGTGTATTGATTCATGATTCGGATCGCCAATGTCACGTAATTTCAGCAGTTTGACACGCGATCCGAATCATGAATCAATACGCTGATTCATAACCGTTTGAATCTTTATTTGTTAACTCACTGATGTCTCATATGGACTACTGTGATGATGTTTTTTTTCCCCCTTTCTGGACATGGACAGTATAGTGTGCATACACTTGCATACGCTCTCGGACAAAATATAAAATATCTTAAACTGTGTGTGAAGATGAACGGAGGTCTTACGGGTGTGGAGCGACATTAGGGTGAGGAGTTAATGACATACATTACATTTTTGGGTGAACTAACCCTTTAACTCTACTTATCCTCATCTTTCCCTGTCGGATCAGTCTAACAATCCTCCTGAACGTCAGAGGAGGACATTATGGGGTCATCAGCCGGCTGTCTGAACCTCAACCCGGAATATATATTAAGAAGCTGGTCTAAAACTGCCTGATTGGTTTAAAAGGAATATTTCGTAATCTTCTGTCAGCATTTACTCACCCTCACGCTGTTGCTCATGAAACTTGCGTTTCTTCCGTTTGAAGAATCTCAAGCTCAATATAATGAAAGCATTGGCTGTCAAGCTCCAAAAAAGACTGCAATAAATAAACGTCCTCTATCTGAAGCCATACTGTTTTGTATACCAAGTTGTTATCTCCTGAAACTCTGTTGGATGATTCATGATATGCGCAGAAAACTTATTGGAATACCAAATACGTCAGTAAAATCTGGATGAAGACGATCCGTCTGAATTGCCATTCATCTCAAAGGCAGCTGGTCTGCTGGAAATACACAACTGTGACAAATCACTCTAGAGCTGGAGGAAAAGGGCAAAAAGGGCACTGATTGGACGACAATATTGCAGGTCGATTCGAAGTCCTATAAAAAATCATAATATAATTTATAATATATATGAAACATGTTTTTATATGTTAGCCTATAAAATCTCACATTTAAAACATTTATTTATTTAGAATTTTTTTATAATAGGTTAAAAATATGATATAAATTATTATTACGAATTATTATGAAAATAATTATTCCTAATCTCAATTAGTATTCTTCAAAATTATTGTAAATGTTTTATTAGTAAAAAAAAAAAAATCATTATTTAAATGTTTTATTCATTTTGGTCATTCTAAATTCTATCAAAAATAATAATATAATTTATAATGTATATAAATAAAAAAATTAAATGACTAGTGAAACTTCAACCATTTTTATAAAGATTATATAGTTTTTTTTCTATTTATCTATCTTTCTTTATATATAAAAAGTTAAACATGACAAACTATGATATATATATATATATATATATATATATATATATATATATATATATATATATATATATATATATATATATATATATATATATATATATACTTGTAAAGTATAAAACTATTCATTATTTTTATTATTTTTTATCATGTATAATATATAAATAAATAAATAAAACAAAAAATATGCTAAACAATAAATCACTGAATACTGTAAAAATACTAAATATTTTAGTGAAACATCTACAATAATAAAACAAAATATAGGTTTATTATACCATTTTATATACATATTTTTTAATTTATAAATTTATTTTAATATTTTTTTAAAATACATCTTTTATTGAAACATCTACAAGTAGTGATGTATATGTTGCTTGGAAAAAGTTATTTTCTCAGAATACATAAGCCTGTTTAAATGGCAGTGAATGGAGAAAGATGCACGGTGTGGGGATGAACCACACACACCTGAACTACGCAGCTACATTTATGGTAATATAAATGTTTTAGTTTTTTTATCCTTTTTTTTGGAGCTTGACAGCCTGTGGTCATTATATAAACATGTTACATGAACATTCAGCTAAACATCTCCTTTAGTGTTTCACAGAAGAAATAAGGTCATGCAGGTTTAGACCAACATGAGGGCGAGTAAGATATTTCAAATGTGACTTTGAACTTGAGTTCAAGTGTGTGTGTGCGTGTGTGTGTGAGACAGGGAAAGGGTCAAAGTGCAGCAAGAGGGCACAGCGAAGCTCAGCAAAGGGGCAAATCACAATCACGTTAGAGAGCAGAGAGGAAGCCACGTTAGACAGTTAGCACACTGAACTCTACCGCTCTGACCGATGAGTCACTTCATAAAGCTCAACCGAGAAACAACCCTGGTTAGTTAGCAGCGGACGACTCTCAACTAGTGATGCGACAACTGAGCTGGTGCTAGGCAGGACCCTGGTAACACAGTTGTGTGATTCAATACAGAACAAGAAGGGGAAAGCATCATTGGAAAACCACCACTGCAGGATGACAAAAAAGCATCTGTGAAAACCAGCTGAATAATCAGATCACAGCTACGTGAGGGAGATTAGTTAGGCAAGTTTAATCTCAAAAGGCAAAAGTTACATGTGCATCCAAATGCTTCAAATTAGAGTCAGTGCAACTTTGAGCAGTAGAGGTGGGAATCGCTTCAAATGTTTTTTTTTTTAGTTCTGTTCCATTTCATTTAGAACTTTCTTTAAAGGTCCACTGAAGTGCTTTATAACGCGCCGCATTATTCAATGTGTTGACGTGATTTCCCCTGAAACGGCTCCAGCTGTTAGCAGCTCCTCCCCTTTTTTGAAACAGCCAATAGCGTTTCGTTAATATACAGTTTGACTAGAGCCTTTCTGTTTGGTAAAGCCAGTTTCCTCTAACACTGTTTATCATCATAATCTCCTCCATATCGCTTTGAAATGCAGCATTCTTCAGATGGGTCGATACGTTTGTTATCTGTGCGGAGTCGCGCATATCATCCGCGCTGCGCTCTCGTGTCTGTAGTCTAACTTTAGACCAGAGCCGTTGGTGTGTGTGTGTGTGTGTGTGTGTGAAACTAATGTGAAAACAGACTTTATTCGCCTCAAAAAGCATATTTACACTGAATCGTTTCCTATCGCATGTATAGTGTGCTGTGCCTTTCACCATGTAGAAATGAGTAAGTGTGTGTTAACAACTGACCGATTTCAGCTTTAGCAGTGTAGGGGGCGGGCTTTAGATTCTAGAGCGCATTCTGATTGGACAGAAGATTTGACGAGAAGGTGAAGTCTGCGATGATGTCATCTAAATCTGAGATTCGTTTTAACGGAAGTGAGAGGCCCCGATCACACAGAACACGTTTGTGCAGCAGGAGGCGCCTTTTTTGAATGAATTTCGTTTGGCAGAGAGCGTTATGCGCGCTGCTTATGAGCCCTGGGCACCTCGCGCTTTAACCGCTTGCTGCGCATCACGTTTTTGAAGGAGCGCTCCGAGCGCATGAAGTTGAAAAAAGGTCAACTCTGAGCTGAAAAGCGCCCGACGTCATCGCGTTTATTTTCTTTTGTCCAATCGAATGAATGGAGAGGCGGGCCTTCTGTTGTGTTGACCGTTACAGTGATTTGACTGACAGTACAGGTGATTCGGGGGTTGCCTAGAAACATAAAAAAAAGCCGCAGCGCACTGCTCTTTTCTGAATGAAAAAACGCTTACCAAAAAAGGCAGTGCAGTGCACCTCGCGTTATCCAACCTGAAAAACGCATTCTGTGTGATTACAGAGACTGTAAATGTTGAATGCTTATATCTCCTAAATGCTAATTTTGTCATTTTTTGGAACATACCAGCTTATTCATAACTTTAAGGCCCCGATCACACAGAACGCATTTTTAAGGTGCACTGCACTGCCTTTTTTGGTAAGCGTTTTTTCATTCAGAAAAGAGCAGTGCGCTGCGTTTTTTAAAAATGTTTCATAAGATATGTTTCATGAGTGAGCTGTCTCGCCACATTAAATAGCGTCAAAACAGCATTAATTATTAGAATTTTTTTTGGACAAAACGTACAGAATACGTAATATGTTCGTATGGAAGCTCGGATTGAAGTATGTTCTGTGCGTAAAACAAGCCGACTGTTAACCGGAAGCCGTGTACTGAAACGGTTTGGTACGTATATGTGTACCGTTACACCCCTAGAGACGCTGGTATGTGCGGCTTTATTACACGCTTGATGTTTCCGCCGGTTTCAAAACACGTCTCCATTATATTGTCAACACAGCCTTGTTTCTGAAGCTACTTTCAGCATGTTTTCTATAACAACGTCTGACGTTTGCGCTTTACGTGGCGTGATAAATTCACACAAACCACACGAAATCTGATCAGACTGAAATGGATTTCCAGAAATTTGATTAAAAAGGATATTAAAGTACATATGATTATTTACATACGGATTTGGACTGACAGTCTGATCGAGGCTTTAGAGTTTAACCTGTGAGTAAATCAACTCCATAGCTCAATGAAATCAAAAAACAATTAAGTAGGGCTGTCAAAATTAACGCATTAATGCAAATTAATTTTAATTGATTTTTGCACTGAAACTCACTCTCGCTCACGTCTGAGGTAACTCATTAACACCATCACCGCTTACAGTACATGTGTTTTATTGAACTAAATACATTACAATTGGCAAAAACTAATACGCAGGTTACTTTTCTGAACAAGAGCGCTCCCGAGTCTGTTTCTCACACTGTTCGCGTGAATCGCCACACACACACACACACACACACACACACGCGCACACACACACACACACACACACACACACACACACACACACACACACACACACACACACACACACACGCGCACACACACACACACAAAATACCGGCAGTAAAAAAAAAAAATACTCCCTTTATTTATATTCTTAAAATGAGAGGAATCACTGCTTATTCTGATTTTTTAAGCTTAGGCTTAAGAGACATGAACAAGTTCTTTGATAAACATCTATGACCTAGACCTATACATGTCTAGTCTTCATGCTGTATTATTGATTATTATTGAATAATTATGGTTTCACTAATAATAAATGTACATTTGCATAAACCATGCATATTTGTCCATACCCATGTAGATTAGAGTATTAAAAACTTAATTTAAACTTAATTTAATATACATTTACAACTGATAGAAATGTGCAATTAAAGCATGCAGCACCAGGCTGGTTTTGCTCTCGGGGTCCCCCTACAGTTGGGAGACAGTATTGTCCTCAACTACTGTCGTAAGCTCTGTCATCCTACATCAGGGGATGCGTGCGTGCATTTGTTGACATGACAACCACGATAGCCCTGAACACTGCAGGAGCAGCACATGCTCTGTTCTGCCTGCGTCGCGTGTGAAATGTCTTCATCCCAGGTACAGTGGCATATGTTTCAGCATGTCATATGAATATCATTTCATGGCTTTTTTTTTTTTTCAAACGCCAAATGATCGAGATGCTCACGTTTACAAGCCAGCGTTATTATAGTAGCCTAGTCTATTGGTTACCGATTTACAGAATCTATATGATACTTCAATTCAATATTTGAGTGGTAGTGTCCGTGACGTTGCCCATAGTATTCCGATGAGCCGTTCTGAAGCTTAAAGTAGGGGCGAGCTGGGCGTCGCCATCTTGTGAGCGAGTCATCGCGTGTCACTCCCGGATAACAGAAAATGGGCAAAAAGGCGGGATGTGGGTGACGTACATTACGTCACCGGAGCTTAGGTGATGCAATGACTATAGACGGCGGATAAATGGCTATCCACCTGTCAATCAAAGTGCCCACACCCTTAATTATGCAGAACTTTAAGGCTTTATATAACATAAACAAATGGGTTATAAAAAAATTCACCCCCTCACAGTTGTCATGAAGGTCAAAAGGTCAAAGTTGTTATGAAGGTCTGGTGGAAGTGACGTATATGCCGTAAAGCAGTCGAATTTTGTAGTTCTTTTTGTTCTCGGGTTACTACCCGAAACCCGAAGTTTAAAAGTATGATTAAAAACGATACAGACCCGGTCAGGCTATGGCAGACGTGTCATTCAACCTATTGTAAGTCGATTTATCCTCACAAGAGTCTTGAAAATATATTATAATGGTTGAAAAGTTACCTAGTGCTGATTTAAATTGTGATTAATCGCAAGTAAACTCATGACAAGTGTGTGATTAATCGCGATTAAATATTTTAATCGATTGACAGCCCTATTATAAAGTCATGAAAATAATAAAGCTTTGTTTTTTTTTGCAGAACAGAACAGCTTCTCGATTCCCAACCCTAACCAGGCACAAGGCTCGACATGATCTGAGCATCAGGGTCTGTTCTCATCCACACATCATCTCACAACAACACAGCAGAACACTAAAGGCATGATATGAGAGAGCAGGAAGCGCCGGGAAACACTTGGGCAGCAGTGGTAAAGCTTTACTAGTCAGTCCATCGCTCGACTGAGCTTCAAAGTCACACCTGAATCGTTCAAAACAAAAACCACAGATTCGAAGAGATCATTTTTCCACAAAAACAGTGCCGGAATAATTCAGATTTGATGTCTGACTCACAATCAGCTACAGGTTTAGTTCAGCAAGAATGCACTTTTGAATCAATTGTTCAAAAGTGCCTGTAAAAATGCACTATAATGTTTCAAATAAATGCTATTCTTTTAAACTTTATATTCATTAGAAGAATCCTGAACAAAATTCATCCACAAAAATATGAATCAGCACAACCGTAATAATAATCTGAAATGTTTCTTGAGCAGCAAATCAGCATATTAGAATAGGGATGCACGATATATCGGCCACCATATCAGTATCGGCTAATATATGTTCTTTTTTAAATGTTAGAAGTGCTGTCCTACTAACCATTAGACGGCAATCACTAACTGACTATATATAATATATTGCCTAATCAAGCGCACGCATAAAGCTCACCACAGCGCACTGGCAAACGCAATGGTTATGAGTGTGCTGTGAAACAGAAGGAGACTGTTTAAACATTTTTAATCATTTATTGATCATGTTCAGTGTGTTTTTGGCTTCAGAGATTAAGTCGACGATCCTGACTCTCATCTCCGCAGTGGACGAGTCTATACGCACATTTCAGGATCACATCATCTGACAATAATTGTTTTCCACTCTAATTGGTTCATTTAAAAGCAGACATCTCTCTATAGATATATTTCTCATGTCTGTTAGTTCATTTGTGACGCTCAAGATAACTGAGACTGAGACGGCAGAAAGTGCAACCTAATTTTCTGTTTTCTTTATTTTACAAAAGCACACAATAAAAAGTATGCCTTTTACAGTTTGCATTACTACTGTATGACCCAAAATGACAGGAAGTGGAGAAATCACACAGGCTGTGACGGACAGATTGTTAACGGCAGGAAATCCAAACATTCGCTCATCATTCATCGACCTTAAATACGACTTGTAAAGTTGCTACTACTTGCATGTTTTATACTATGCATGTTTTACATGTTCATATCAGAGGTCGATGAATGATGAGCGAATGTTTGGATTTCCAGCTGTTAACGATCTGTCCGTCACAGCCTGTGTGATTTCGCCACTTCCTGTGGAGGTTTTATTTCTAACCGACTAATAATATTTTGGTCGACCAAGCCTCTTCTAGGCGACTAATGCTTAGTGGACTATTAGGTAGCATCCCTAAATGTTATCGCATTATGGCGAACATCTGAAGCATCTAAGCTGAAGGAAATAATCCATTATTTATCGATTTCGAATTGCTTGAATTATGATTGGAATCACTTCAAAAAGTAAAAGTTAATGCAACATGTGCAGCCCAAGTCTGTCATACCGTAAAGCTACATAAAGTTATAATGAGAACATCATAATTGTGTGCTTGGGATGTGGATTTAATGCCGATACGTTTGTTTTTGTAATCAGACATTTTAAAATGCTATAAAAAGTTGTATTTTGATTTATCTACTAATGTAACGTTATCGGCTTTCAAATATAAAGAATTATCGGTTATCAGTATTGGCCAAAGTGTTCATATCGGTGCATCCCTAATTAGCATGATTAGTGAAGGATCATGTGACACTGAAGACTGGAGTAATGATGATAATAAATGCAGCTTTGATCACAGGAATAAATTACACTTTACTTTATATTCACACAGAAAACAGCTGATTTACATTATAATAATATTTCCCAATATTTAAATGGCCTTTTTAAACTGAGCCCAATCTTTTGAACGGTAGCGTATGATGACACAGTTGACTATGTAACCTGCTCACAAACACAAAATACATTCTGGTATTTATGTTTATTTACTTATTTTAAAGATATTAAATCAGAAAAAAAAAAACATAAATAACTTTAGCTTTATTCCATCAACAGCTCAAGAGTTGCTGAAATATCTCACAAATAAAATTCACAGCAAATCACAAATGATATTGATTTAAATATTTGTATTTCTAACAGATGGAGAAAACAAAAAGTGCAGCAAAAATAAGAACGAAGGCTTTTTTTGCTGGAGACATGTGGGATGGTTCAAGACAAGATGGATAAAGGGTGAGAGAGAGAGAGAAAGCAAGCTAAAAGAGCACACGCTTCGGCCAACATGCAGTTTCAGTAAGTGTGCGACTGACATGAGACACAACCAGAGAGAAGCTACAGCAGCATCCACCATCAAAACAAGTTTCACAATACACCGTTAATAAGAGTTTCATGATCTGACTTTTCATAGTTTTTCTTCCAAATTCTCTCCGGCTTCGCCTCCCATGCATCCATATCTGAGCACATCTGGTTTTGTCTCTGTTTCTTTCTCTCTCTCTCTCTCTCTCTCTCTCTCTCTCTCTCTCTCTCTCTCTCTCTCTCTCTCTTCTTCAGAGATCCACAGAGCCATGCACTGAAGCTCAGAGAGGAAGTGACACCTACCCTGAAAGATCTTTGCATTCGGGCTCCTCACATGGCTCCTCCTTCACGGTCTCAGTGATGTCTCTTTTCTCTGCCAGTCCGCACTCTTTGGCCTCTTCGTTCGTATCATTTTCCTCTTCGTCAGCGGGGTTATCCTCCTCCTCCTCCTCCTCGTTGACACTGCTGATATCCTCTTTATCTTCACATGGGGCTGTGGTCTCGGTCTTCTCCTCCTGTGGAGAAATAACATGTCACCCTCACCGATATGCTCTTGAAATTAATATCACTTGACCCTAATTAAACTATGATTTGGCAACATTTGTAAACGCATCATTGTTTTTGATTCAGCAGCTTGTGTTCGAGGGAAAAAAGCATGACTTATAAATATACATGAGGTCAGGCAATCCTGCTGAGAGACAAAACACAAGGTAAAGCTGTTAGTCTAAAGTCTTTCAAATTCAATACTAGTTTACTGCTTAATGCACAGTGTGCACTGTACACCGCCTATCAGCAGCTTGTGAAAAAGTACTGTTACACTATAAAGTTGCTAAAACATGGAGATAATATGTTTTATATAATTACCAAATTAACATATTTCTTTAAAAAAATCTTACTGACCTCAAACATTTGACAGTCTTAATAGCTTAGGTAAGATGTTAAAATCAAAACTAGTGTGACTAAAAATACTAATTTATAGTGGGTAGTATTAGTAGTGGGAGTAGTAAAAATAGTATGAGTAGTATGAATAGCCTGAGCAATGATTAGTGTGAATGCGTAGCATGTAGTAGTGTGAGTAGTGTGTAGTAGTGTGAGTAGTGAGTAATATGAATAGTGTGAGTAGTGTGTAGTAGTGTGAGTAGTGAGTTATATGAATAGTGTGAGTAGTGTGTAGTAGTGTGAGTAGTGGGTAATATGAATAGTGTGAGTAGTGTGTAGTAGTGCGAGTAGTGAGTAATATGAATAGTGTGAGTAGTGTGCAGTAGTGTGTAATATGAATAGTGTGAGTAGTGTGTGTAGTGAGTAATATGAATAGTGTGAGTAGTGTGTAGTAGTGAGTAATATGAATAGTGGGGGTCGTGTGTAGTAGTGTGTGTAGTGAGTAATATGAATAGTGTGAGTAGTGTGTAGTAGTGTGAGTAGTGAGTAATATGAATAGTGTGTGTAGTGAGTAATATGAATAGTGTCAGTAGTGTGTAGTAGTGTGTAGTGAGTAATATGAATAGTGTGTGTAGTGTGAGTAGTGAGTAATATGAATAGTGTGAGTAGTGTGTAGTAGTGTGAGTAGTGAGTAATATAAATAGTTTGAGTAGTGTGTAGTAGTGTGAGT
The DNA here is from genome assembly GCF_024679245.1 of Pseudorasbora parva. Taxonomy (NCBI): domain Eukaryota; kingdom Metazoa; phylum Chordata; class Actinopteri; order Cypriniformes; family Gobionidae; genus Pseudorasbora; species Pseudorasbora parva. The sequence goes on along the minus strand of NC_090188.1, from coordinate 3,547,602 downwards.
ATTGTTTAATAGTGTGAGTAGTGAGTAATATGAATAGTGTGAGTAGTGAGTAATATGAATAGTGTGAGTAGTGTGTAGTAGTGTGTGTAGTGAGTAATATGAATAGTGTGAGTAGTGTGTAGTAGTGTGAGTAGTGAGTGATATGAATAGTGTGAGTAGTGTGAGTAGTGAGTAATATGAATCGTGTGAGTAGTGTGTAGTAGTGTGAGTAGTGAGTAATATGAATAGTGTGAGTAGTGTGTAGTAGTGTGAGTAGTGAGTAATATGAATCGTGTGAGTAGTGTGTAGTAGTGCGAGTAGTGAGTAATATGAATAGTGTGAGTAGTGTGTAGTAGTGCGAGTAGTGAGTGATATGAATAGCTTGAGTAGTGTGTAATATGAAGTTTGTAGTAATGTGAGTAGTGTGTAGTAATGTGAGTAGTGTGTAGTAATGTGAGTAGTGAGTAATATGAATAGTGTGAGTAGTGTGTAGTAATGTGAGTAGTGGGTAATATGAATAGTGTGAGTAGTGTGTAGTAATGTGAGTAGTGGGTAATATGAATAGTGTGAGTAGTGTGTAGTAATGTGAGTAGTGTGTAGTAATGTGAGTAGTGACTAATATGAATAGTGTTAGAAGTGTGTAGTAATGTGAGTAGTGTGTAGTAATGTGAGTAGTGAGTAATATGAATAGTGTGAGTAGTGTGTAGTAATGTGAGTAGTGGGTAATATGAATAGTGTGAGTAGTGTGTAATAATGTGAGTAGTGTGTAGTAATGTGAGTAGTGACTAAAATGAATAGTGTTAGTAGTGTGTAGTAATGTGAGTAGTGTGTAGTAATGTGAGTAATGACTAATATGAATAGTGTGAGTAGTGTGTAGTAATGTGAGTAGTGTGTAGTAATGTGAGTAGTGAGTAATATGAATAGTGTGAGTAGTGTGTAGTAATGTGAGTAGTGAGTAATATGAATAGTGTGAGTAGTGTGTAGTAATGTGAGTAGTGTGTAGTAATGTGAGTAGTGAGTAATATGAATAGTGTGAGTAGTGTGTAGTAATGTGAGTAGTGAGTAATATGAATAGTGTGAGTAGTGTTTAGTAATGTGAGTAGTGTGTAGTAATAAGAATAGTGAGTAATATGAATAGTGTGAGTAGTGTGTAGTAGTGTGTAGTGAGTAATATGAATAGTGTGAGTAGTGTGTAGTAATGTGAGTAGTGTGTAGTAATGTGAGTAGTGAGTAATATGAATAGTGTGAGTAGTGTGTAGTAATGTGAGTAGTGTGTAGTAATGTGAGTAGTGAGTAATATGAATAGTGTGAGTAGTGTGTAGTAATGTGAGTAGTGAGTAATATGAATAGTGTGAGTAGTGTGTAGTAGTGTGTAGTGAGTAATATGAATAGTGTGAGTAGTGTGTAGTAATGTGAGTAGTGTGTAGAACTAGTGTTTAGAAATGTGAGTAGTGAGTAATATGAATAGTGTTAGTAGTGTGTAGTAGTGTGAGTAGTGAGTAATATGAATAGTGTGAGTAGTGTGTAGTAGTGCGAGTAGTGTGAGTAGTGAGTAATATGAATAGTGTTAGTAGAGTGTAGTAGTATGCCACAGCAGACAGACGCTGAGATGATGTTTAGTACCTTGAGCACATGCTGTGTGTTAGAGCTCTCTGGTTCTTTGAGGGCTTTCAGTTCTTCTTCTGTGCTTGATGTGCTTAAAGAGACGCCGTTTCCGCCGCTGGCTGTTTCCTCAGGGTTCACCTCACTCTTCTCACCCGTCTTATACGGCAGATCCATGCGGAACGTGATTCCCGTGGAGGTGCAGTAGTCCTCAAAGCCATACAGGTACCTGCAAGAGTTCAACAACACCACGTGTGATCTCTAAACGCTTTACAGAATACTAATCAAAAATACAGTAAAACAGATGTATTGTGAAATATTAGTACATTTTGTGTGAATATATGGTAAAATACCAGACAAATCTGGTTAAAAACAAAATGATCATGAAACTTTGAACTGCTGGTGGCACTACTATGGGTTATGAGAGAGGATGTTTGCAGCTGTTTAGCACACAGTTCTGACTAGGGTTGGGCATCGAGAACCGGTTCTAACTTGGAACCGTTTAAAAAATAACGATTCCATTGGAATCGTTATTTATTTTCGGTTCCGATCTTCGGTTCCAAGTGCGCAAGTTTTGGTTTCCATGGCCACGTGATTTCCGGAGCTTGCGCGCCCGCTTGTTCTTTTAGCCATGGAAGCCCGGTAAGCGGCTCTGAAGTGTGGATTTATTTCACTTTTAAAAGCCTGGGTCGGCACAGTGCAACTAGTGTTGTCAAAAATATCGATACTGAAATATCTGTAAAGATACGATAGCCTGCTCAGCCTACACAATCGATTCCAGCTCCTCTCCTCTCTGACTGACAGCGAGTTGACGCGCAGCCGCATATTCTCACTCAGCCGGTTAACCTCTGAACACGGCGGACGCGCGTTCTGCTGGACTTTTCCTTAAGACAGCGTGTTAGTGTTAGTGTGTGTGATCGGTCTGAATTTCGCGCGGGATTGCACATAATTCTACGAATCCCCGCAGATTTCAGGCTCACATCTGAAGCGCGCACACACACACACCGTAATAAAGCCCCCTCTGACATACAAGTGCAAATATGTGCTTCTTTTTCCTGCTTATTATTGGTCAAATACACTCAAACAAATTCTCAGTGCACATTTTGAACAGTATGTAAACACAGTCTTAAACAATTCAGGTAGAAATGAAGAATGAGTAACAGGAACAGTGTTCAGGATCCATGAGTGCGGCAGTTCTTAAAGGGACCGCAGTCATTTGTTATTCAAAGTCAAACTACAAAAAGACAAACGATCACACTGCTCTTGACTGATCAACTTGTGTAACTTTAATGGTTTTATATGAAACTATTTATTTTTTTGCAAAAAACATTATCCAATGTAATTTTAAATTTAATTAGCCACTTTGCGTTTTTTTATTCAGTTTCTTACCTGAATGTTAGACCTACCTGAAAAAATAAAGCTGTCTATTTCATTTATATCTTTTATTCTATTGTATTTATTTGTGCTATTTTGTGTAATATGTATCTTTGTTTATTCAATTTAACATTCAAAATCAAGCTTACTTGTGCTGTGTGTAAACTATTGCAACACAATTACCCCATTGTAAAAAATACATTGAGTTAACAAATATTTGTGAGATAATTTTAATAGTCATTGATCAATGTTTATATATGAGAAAAAGCTTAAAAGCTTTATCATATAAAGTGATCTCTTCAGAAGAAATTTTTGATTGCCTAGACTTTCAAAAGACAGACAAAAAAAAATGATATAAAAAATATCTAATTGACAGTATATGCAGCGTTTTCCCCCCGTTTTATTGAAAATAGCATTGAATATCGATGTGACATGTTTTGACTCCACCCCTCAAAGAATCGGAATCGAGAATCGAAAAGAACCGGAATCGAAAGTAAGAATCGGAATCGGAATCAGAATCGTTCAAATCAAACCGATGCCCAACCCTAGTTCTGACATCAACTTGGAGGAATGAAAGAGCTAACAGACAGTGATGTCTTGAAATGCCACTGCCAAACAACTCATGTTTGCTGTCACTGTCACTGAGATGCACGTACTTTCTGTAGGCACATTTAACGTTGTAACCGGCTGCGGAGTTGAGCACGGGAATGCCCAGATCCTGATACACCTGCTTCCAGACAGATCCGCTCTCGATCTGAAACACAGGGAGGGAACACGTCCTACTCAGCGTGTGAAAGCGAATGCAGACGAAACAGCAGATCGTGACAGTCTTTCGCTCCACGGGAAGGGATCACAAATAAAACTCACATTGTCAAATCCTCCGAGCTTGTGCACCAGCCGGTAGAGTTTAAAAAGATTCAGATTCTTGTAGCCCAGCACGGGTCGTTTATTGATAGGAGTTCCTGAAAAAACACAAGATGCTAGTGAGTATGAACATTTGCATTGATGCATTTGCCAGACGTTTTATTGAAAGATACCAAAAAAGATCCTCCAGTGTTGTTAGTGCTAACTATACGGGCCGTTAACACATCAATGTTTTCAACTAAAAACGCAAAACTTTTAATGTGTTTTGGCTGTTCATTTACACGACAACAAAAACTTTTGACAATGGATTTCATAATGCACATTGTGTCCATGTAAACTACAAAACACAAATTTGTGCAGACGTCATGTGTTTACAAGTGCCATCGCCATCTGATGGCCTGGCATGAAAAATACAGAGTTTTTAATCGTTTTCACGGATCCGTGTGAACGGGGATCGTTTTGACAATGTTGTCGTCTACACAAAGGAAAAACTTTTCGGTTTTTATAACATCGCTGTCATTTAAACGTACCATAAAACTATTCATAATCATTTTTGTCAATTCAAATAAAAGCTGAAATAAAATCATGTGATAATCGCACGTGTCTTTCTGAGCATTGTGTGTGTGTGTGTGTGTGTGTGTCATAGTCAGGACATTCACAGACAGTGTGTTCTCTTCTGTCTTTCTGAGCATTGTGTGTGTGTGTGTGTGTGTGTGTCATAGTCAGGACATTCACAGACAGTGTGTTCTCTTCTGTCTTTCTGAGCATTGTGTGTGTGTCATAGTCAGGACATTCACAGTCAGTGCGTTCTCTTCTGTCTTTCTGAGCGTTGTGTGTGTGTGTGTGTGTGTGTGTGTGTGTCATAGTCAGGACATTCACAGTCAGTGCGTTCTCTTCTGTCTTTCTGAGCGTTGTGTGTGTGTGTGTGTGTGTGTGTGTGTGTCATAGTCAGGACATTCACAGTCAGTGCGTTCTCTTCTGTCTTTCTGAGCGTTGTGTGTGTGTGTGTGTGTGTCATAGTCAGGTCATTCACAGTCAATGCGTTCTCTTCTGTCTTTCTGAGCGTTGTGTGTGTCATAGTCAGGACATTCACAGTCAGTGCGTTCTCTTCTGTCTTTCTGAGCGTTGTGTGTGTGTGTGTGTGTGTGTGTGTGTCATAGTCAGGACATTCACAGTCAGTGCGTTCTCTTCTGTCTTTCTGAGCGTTGTGTGTGTGTGTGTGTGTGTGTCATAGTCAGGTCATTCACAGTCAATGCGTTCTCTTCTGTCTTTCTGAGCGTTGTGTGTGTGTGTGTGTGTCATAGCCAGGACATTCACAGACAGTGTGTTCTCTTCTGTCTTTCTGAGCGTTGTGTGTGTGTGTGTGTGTCATAGTCAGGTCATTCACAGTCAATGCGTTCTCTTCTGTCTTTCTGAGCGTTGTGTGTGTGTGTGTGTGTGTCATAGTCAGGTCATTCACAGTCAATGCGTTCTCTTCTGTCTTTCTGAGCGTTGTGTGTGTCATAGTCAGGACATTCACAGTCAGTGCGTTCTCTTCTGTCTTTCTGAGCATTGTGTGTGTGTGTGTGTGTGTGTGTGTGTGTGTGTCATAGTCAGGTCATTCACAGTCAATGCGTTCTCTTCTGTCTTTCTGAGCGTTGTGTGTGTCATAGTCAGGACATTCACAGTCAGTGCGTTCTCTTCTGTCTTTCTGAGCATTGTGTGTGTGTGTGTGTGTGTGTGTGTGTGTCATAGTCAGGTCATTCACAGTCAGTGCGTTCTCTTCTGTCTTGTCGCGCTTGAATGTGTGATCATATAAATGTAAGGCTAGACAAAGGATATTTTCAATGCATTAAATTGAAAAAAATTATTGGGTTAATGCTAATTTTGACAGCACTAAAAAGCAAAAAATTACTAAAATATACATTTTTTATTAAAACTGAAAATATGAAAATAAAAGCAAAACATGAATAAATACTAACACTAGTGTATACACTAACACTCACCTCTATCCTCCATGAATTTGTAAAGCTGCTGTAGGAAGTTGTCCTTCTCTTCTGGGAACGGCTCTACTTCCTCCTGCACACAGGAAACACAAACGCACAGAGATGTGTGTCATTCACAGACATTTGAAAACAGCAGAAAATACAAGCTACCAACTAGAAAAGATCACCATCTTGATTGCAATCTCATTCCTAAATGACAACGATTCTCCTGTGTCTGTAAAGGGATAGTTCACTTTGAAATGAAAATTCTGTAAAAGCCATTGACTTCTATAGTAGGAAAAAAATACTACAGAAGTCAATGGCTCCAGTTAACTGTTTGGTTACTGACATTCTTCAAAATATCTTCCCCTGTGTTCAGCTTAAGAAAGAAGTTCATACAGGTTTAAAACAACTTGAGGGTAAGTAAAGGATGACAGAATTTTCATTTTAAAGTGAACTATCCCTTTAAACCGTTGCCAATATCACAGCGAAACATTTAAATCTGTGTTCGCTTCCGCTGAGCCAGAGAGAGATGTCATGTATAAAACGGCAAAACAGACAAGTCTTTTCAACCACACAGTTTTGTTAGATCTGTGTTACAAATAATCATATCACTGAAGGGATAAAAGATTATAGTTTGGATATAAACAATGATGTCTACAGAACCTTTTGAAAGTAACTTGACACTTTAAATAACAATTGTATCGATTATATATCATTACACCAGTAGGTGGCGACAAGTGCCTGTTAAAAAATCATTCAGACTGCATCAATTAACATTTTTTAGAATTTATGTTATTTTGGAGAATTGTGATCTTAGTTTGACACACACAAAAAATTGATTTCTCTATTTATCCAAAATCGTGCAGCTCTGAAACTATTTAGAGGGACAATATATTTATTAGGGCTGTCAAAGTTAACGCGTTAACGCAAAATCATTTTAACGGCACTTAATTTATTAACACGCGTTAACGCAGCGCACATTTTCTGTTTGATCCGTGGCATAGCCCGTAGTTGGAGAAAGTGAGAGCAGTCATAGAAGCAAAGGATGCAGCAGCAAACATTAATAGAGAAGGAAAAGGGTTGACATTAACATTACTATTCTAAACCAAAAGTGCATTGCCTACAAGCTACCATATTTTCTGTTTAACTTTTATTAGACTCCAGGTCTATAAGAAAGAAAAGTGTGTTTTTTCACTGAGCACATTCTCTGCAGTCCGAGCGCGATGCACTGAAGCTCACTCTCGCTCTTTCTGAGGTAAATCATTAACACATCACCACTTACAGTAGATGTGTTTTATTGAACTAAATACATTACAATCGGCTAAAACGAATGCACAGGCCATTTTTTTTTTAACAAGCGCACTCCCGAGTCGGTGTTACTCACACTGTTCGCGTGAATCGGCACGGTTCGGCACACACACACACACACACACACACACACAAAATACCAACAGTTTAACAGGGAACGCAGATCTCTTAAAGGGGCCGCACTAAATTCCTACTTGTGGAATATGGACCTCCTCCGGTATGGTGTGGTTCTGGTGCGCTCACAGGTCCGCATGACAGCTTTCACATTACCAATTTTTCATACGAACTGTGCTCTGCTCTGAATTAAACTGCCAGTGTAAAAACTCCCTTTATATTCTTAAAATGAGAGAAATCACTGCTTTTTCTTAATTTTTACGTTTAGGCTTAAGAGACATGAACATCTGTGACCTTTGATACGTCTAGTCTTCATGCTTAAACCAAAAGTATGGTTTCACTAATAATAAATGTACATTTGCATAAAGCATGCATATTTGTCCATACCCATGTTGATTAGAGTCTTAAAAACTTAATTTAAACTTAATTTAAGAGACATTTACAATTGCTAAAAATGTGTGATTAATCGCGAGTTAACTCATGACAATCATGCGATTAATCACGATTAAATATTTTAATAGATTGACAGCCCTTATATTTATGCTCACCAAAGATGCATTAATTTGACTAGAAAACCACAGTAAAACAGTAATATTGTGAAATATTATTACATTTTAAAATAACAGAATTTATAGTAAAGTGTGATTTATTCCTGTGATCAAAGCTGAATTTATCATCATAACTCCAGTCTTCAGAGTCACATGATCCTTCACTAATCATTCTCATATGAGGATCTGATGATCAACACACATTTATGATTATTAAATCTTATGTAATATTATTACTTTTCATCAATTGAATGAATTCTTGCTACATACAAGTATTCATTTCTGAACAAGAAACCCCTAACTTTTAAAATGGTAGTGTATAATCAGACATTTATTTTACAAAAAAACAAACACTTGTAATGTATCAATAACTTAATAACAGTGATAAATAACAGGTTTTGACTAATTATTTTTGATGCATAAAAAATAAAATGATGAACAGGGGCTCAAATGAGTCTGTGTCTTTCTTTGAAAAGGATCAATTAAATGAACCTTCTGGTTTTCATTAGCGTGAGAGCGAGAACGAGTCGAGTTTAGCAAGCATCAATGATTTTTGCTCACGCTTGATCGTAAAACTGGCCAGTTTGGTCTCTTCATGTAAGAAAATGCAGCTTGTCAGTTACTGGGAAAGCCACACTATTATGAAGCTGTGGTTAAATTAGTGTCGTCAAGACCGTCAAACCAACTCTGGCTGTGATGTGGTTTTCCTCTATAATCTGGATTACACACACATGTCTGACACAGCTTTAATACAGGCCGTAGTTTTCCGACTAAACCTGTCATCACACACGCACAAGCTGTTCATCTATCACTCTTTTATGAAGAAACACGCCGCTTAAGCTCCAAAGGTGATATTTAGTGGTTAATAAATCAAGGTAAGCGCACCGCTGATGACAGGACTTGTGCTGGAGGAGTGAAAGCGCCACTATATCGACTCACATCAGCACAAGCATTTGATTCCCTGACTCAATCCCATTCAGATTCTGATTCGTGTGAACCTTTCACTGATGTTTCTCCTCAACACACGCTTTATGATCATGAATGCTGTCGTCACCTCTTCCTCTTCGCCGCTGGCCTCTTCCTCTTGTTCCTCCTCCTCTTCCTCGTCATCAGCCTCACTGCTTGAGCTTTCATCCTTCACCTCCGTCCTCCACGTGTTGGGCACAGTGCCGTTACGCTGAAACTCCCACGCTGCATCTAACGCTATCAAACACACCAACAGAGACAATGAGATTACATGTGCTCAATGGGAAAACTCTTGTTTGGCGTGTCAACAGCTTTCATGATCCTCTCGTTTAGTTCCATGTTTCCGGAAGTATTTTTCCCATAAGGAAAGAGGTTTTTTTTAAGAGTCATAAGCCATGAACCAAACCAACCAGCTTTCATTTGAAGCAAAAATGTATTTGAAAATGGGTCAAAATGATAAAGACCGTGTACTGGTACTTAAGTATGAATCATATTTTACATTTTTAGTTTACTGCTTTCATTTTAGTTAAAGTTTAACATGTGTTTTTGACAGTTTTATTAGATTTTTTTAATGTTGATATAGTTTTAGTTTATTTAGTTCTAGTTATTTTAGTACTTCAAGTTAAACTAAATCATAAACTAAACATTTTACCATTTTATTGAAAAGTTTTACAAACTGTATTGTTTGTTTTTGTCATTTTTATTAGTTTCTTTGTCTGTATAGTTCTAGTTACTTTAAACCAAACCATAAACTAAACATAACATTTAAGTGAAAGTCATTTTAGCTAAAGTTTAAATTTACTTTTTTTATTAGTTTCTGTCTATTTAGTTTGTTATTTCAGTACTTTAAGTTAAAGTAAATGAACAAGATCAAATAGTTTAAATAAAATAAAATTTAGAGCTAATGAAAATGTGTAAACAAACTAATACTTACTGTTAATTTCAATACTTACTAATACATTATTAACATCAAAAGTTGTATCGATTAACAGCTAATATACATAACTAATGTTGAAAAAGATGAATAAATACTGTAAACAAATGTACTGTTCATTGTTTGTAAGTAACAAGACCTAGTGTTTCCAATGATCTTGATGGTTTTATTTATGATTAACAATAATAACCCTGCCCTAAATGTCTTTCTGTAGGTGGCGCTCTTGCTCTCACCCGGTTTGAGTCCTGCGTCCGCTTTGGGAGATTTCTCTTCATCCAGCACTCGAATGTCTTTCCGTAAAACTGTGTAACTGCAAAATCAAATAAAACACTGTTAGCAGGGCAGGGCTTCATTACATATGAGAGACAACATGAATAACTTAGTTAATTACTGATCATAATTCAACACACTGCCGTATGAAACGTTTAAAAAGAATTATGGATGTCATTCATATCAATTAAACATTTTTATTGAATTAATTGCATTTCATGCCCTGCAAAAACATCAATGTTATTCCCGACATCCACCAATAACACTGGGCTTCCATAAGGGTTCATTCAAAAATGCACCAAATATGACAATAAAACCTTTATCTTGGGAAAACTGTGATTATGTAAATCACACAACAGGCCATTTCTGAGAACCAGAATACTGTACAGACATGAGGTTGGCCCGTACTGTTTGTGTATAAACAATTAGCACTCAAAAATTACAAGTAAATTTTACAAAGAACTACAAAAAAGCAGCAAGCAACATTGAAATACTGAAATTTTACTCTAATAATCTTTAATTTTACAGTGTATGAACATGAATCAGCCACGTCCTGTTAAAAGTGTCTGAATCGCTGCTCAAATGCTTCAGGATGGTGATTTTTAGTGGATGAATAAAGTCAGTTCTCCTTACGGTCACACAATGTCCAAATACCTTCTGAAGCTGCTTATAATGAGGGAATTCAGAGGTCATTAACAGTTAGAAGACATGTCTTTGTTCATCAGTATTTATAAATCCTCATGTGGCAGTGATGTCATTACTGTGCCGAAGCAGACACTAGAGGGAGCAGTAAAGATGTGCAACACAAGCTCACATCTTAAACCAGAATATCTTCCCCTTCCTCTTACAGAGACATCTCTTCTCTGACGACGAGGGCGGGGCAACCTGTCACTCACATGAGATCCACCAATAGCAAACCACAAGCATCCAATCAAATTCCACACAGACAAATTCAAGCCCCGCCCTACATTTGTTCTTGTTCCAGAAGCGTTTCACTCGGATATATGGCACAATAGAAAAGCGCAACTTCCCTTTCATGGCGACTTTAAACTTTGGCATGTAACACAGACACACACACACACACACACACACACACACACACACACACGCACACACGCACACACGCACACAATATTTATTCCCCACAGACTTGCACTGAAGGAGGGACTTGACTCATTGAGACCAAAATAATCAAAGAGACTGAAGGGTGCAGGACTCTTGATTTGAGATAGTAACTAGGGGTGTGTAGTATATCATCTACAATAACATCCTGATTGTTCTTTTAACAATGTGTGATCGGACTTATCGAGTATATCCCTCACACGCACGCATGCACGGACACGTCTGGTCCACTATCTTTGTGGGGACTCTCCATAGACGTAATGGTTTTTATACCATACAAATATTTTCTATCCCCCTACACTGCCCCTGCCCCTAAACCTACCTGTCACAGAGACCTGTGACAAGTGACTTTTATTATGAAAGGACTTTTATTTTGATTTGGACTCTCTACATCACCTCACATACACATACATTCATCTCTGTCTTGCGCAAGAATATACACCAGTTAACACAGAAATGTTTGTATTTCCACCTGTGTGTGTTTGTTGTTGAGGCTTTGTCCACATCCCTGACTTTTTGTTTCTTTGGTTAAATGTTTAGAAGTTTAATGTTTGTTACTTTGTGTTTGTGTAATTCAAAAGAAACGTACAACAAGTGTTCATGTTAAACGTTTTTTATTTTTCCTACATCCATTTACAAATACAAACAGATATACTTACGTATTCGTTCATCATCCCATTCCAAACAGTCAAACTGAGTTGCATTTACGTCCGCCATTTTGTATATCCTGTTCCCGCCACTAAAAGGCGCAGTTCAACTGTGTAGTTGAACAGGGGGAGTTTTGCCCACAGGTTAACATTTAATTGAGGGTATTTATATACTTCATATTGTTTATTACATTCTTTTCTTTACCTAAATGTGTATGTATTTGTATATTATGAGAGTTTATGTATTTTTATTTTATTTTTGCATTTGCAATGTATTTCTTAATTTTCTATGTTACCTCTTCCTTTATTTTTGGTTTAGTCCTATTGAGTGGCTTAGCCTATTTAAATGCTTCATGCAGCATTGTTCAGGGCTCGTTGAGTGAGTCAGTAAACCTGAATCATGTTACAGTGTATTGGACCAATTTATTGGTTTAGCCTTTCACTGCTAAATATTTTACACAGCCTGTTGTAAATACATTTTTGGATATTTGTTTTTTGTTTTTTTTTGTTTGTTTTTTACTGTAAATAAGGACTTGTAAATATCACCAGCACTTTATTGGGAACTGCCTCTACGTTGCACCTTGTAAATAAACACCTTTCCGTCACCCAGTTACCAGCCTCCATCCCTTGGTACATCCAGGTCAGTGTTGCTAAGCTGTTAAGGCAGTTTTGGATCCTCACTCCGTTTGAGTGCATTGACCAAGCTAACACTACCAATGTAATATAAACAAGGGCATACACACACACACACACACACACACACACACACACGCACACACGCACACACAGATGCACGCACACGCGCGCACACACACACACACACACACACACACACCTGGAGAGTCTAGTAGGTTAGACCAGTGCAATTGAGCATGCTCGCAAGGTAGTAGTACTTTTTGAAAGTTCAGACACTTTTGGGGTGGGACGACAAATTTCAGGCTTTATTAATTTTATATGGAGGACGAAATCCAACGGGAACTGGGAGGTCGCATGCAATTCTACGTCACTGAACTAATCTTCATGGCACTTTAGACCCCGATTCGCAGACAGCAGCAGGTGTGAAGGGAAAACGTTCCTGGGACAAATCATTTTGGGTAATTTCGTTGGAAATGCGGCTTTAGTTTATTAAAATGCATTTATAATGCCCTCAATATTCAAGATGTTGGGCAAAAACACTGCTGTATGTATATTTTATTTACATAATTTTATACAGTTAATCAATCACACAAAGAGAGACATTTTATACCTCCAAATATCAGCATGATTGCAAATGTGAAAAATGTTCAATAAACAAAGTTAATATTAAGTGACATATTTTAGACACAATAATGCCTGTTTTGGCTCTATTTCACCAAAAAATACAGTTCCAAACAAACCAACAGGAGTTTTTTTCATCTCTAAGCAACACACAGCAATGTTTTGTAACTCAATGAACGAACTGATTGAATGAATGATTCAATGACTCACTCATTAAGAAAGTCAAATGCTTCGTTCCTGAATGTATCGTTTGAAGCTCATTGGCTGAATCTGAAATCGCCCCCATACCCTCGAGTAGGGCATTATTTGAGGAGACAGCCATTTGTAGTGGTGACTAGATTTCTCGTAGAGTGAAAAGCTGGGCTGTGTCGTTGTAACCTCCTCTTAGCGCTGGTCTCTGTTTTGCTCTCTGCTTGCACTTTGAATATTGAGAGAGAAATTTGATTATACTGTTATTATTTCTATGTTCAATTTGTGGGAAGGAGTTGAACGAGGAGGTCACACACAGCCTCGTCATTAGTTCTCATAATTCATGTACAGTAAGAACTGAAGAGACTCATCATACAGAGAAGTCAGTCAGTTGAGTTTGTTTGATACAGTGCTTGTATAGTGTTGTATTTCAATGCATTTGATAATTCATACTCATAAAGTAGAGCTGGCATGACATTCATTACAAGATGATGAATTAAAACATTTCAAAATGCACCTGCAGACTATTTTTCTAGTTATGTATTTTGCCATTGAGGATATTAAAAATACAGTGTGAAATTCTTGTCTCGTTCTCGTGAGCCAAGTGTCTCGTCACACCCCTGACTCACTCATTAACAGAGACTTGCTGCCACCTACTGACGGTTTTAATTTCACATTTAAAGTATCTTTTCATTTTTAAAATCATTTCAAAATATCAATATTTAAAGTTTTATGTTTAAAACATCAACACATTATTTCTGCATGTGTAACTGCAGGTTAACTTAGTCATGTCCCTCTGAGCTCATTAACAGTCAGTGTAAATGATCTAAATGCCACTTCAGATGCAGCTTCTGTGTGTCTTCTGCATGAATTTAGTTGATGCTGATTTCATTTGATTGAACAGCCCTACTGTGTCTTATTATTCTATTTGAATTTATTCATTAAATGTAAGAATTTGACAAAACATTGATGCATACATTTATTTAAGTTTAAAACAAATGTCTTTATAAAGGTAAAAATGCTCATAAAAGTTAATAGATGATTTCTGTCAATGCTGTGAACTGACCACAGCAAGGAATAAAATATAAAAAAATTGAGTAGACAGCCGTCCACGACAGTCGTAAACGTACATATGCCTAAATATAATCTAATTATCAATAAAATCACAGAAAATATTGAGATATAATTTTTGTCAATATCGCACACCCGTAATAGTAAACACCAGAAAAAACAATCCAAACACTTTAACACCCTATATATGCAACATCCTGGCAATTTAGAGTTTGATGTCTGTCTATTGAAGCACAACATTGGAAACAAGAGTTTTGTCTATTTAGAGAATCATCAGGAAGCTCCAGTCTGTATAATCGCGGCACTCACAGGTTTCATTTCCATGAGGTCTAACACAAATATTTTCATAACCAGACATTTCTCAGCACAGCGCTTAAATAAGACCAATTCTGCAGTATAAATTGGTTTTGGAAGGTTAATCCGAGACGGGCATTTAACTACAATATTCTCCGCCTAGCCCACAGAAATATCACCGGCTCCTCCATTGCATGTGCCCAGTGGTGGCGTCTTCCCTCATTTTCAGTGTTTCTGTCACATTTAAAGGATGTTTTATAAAGTCACAGCTATAAACAGAAACAACAGCACACGTGAGCTAACTTCTTCTGCACCTCGAGAGCTAAAAGTAGAAGCACGGACTGAAATAACTTCATTTGAAAGCTACTCACAATTTTCCATCTTTGAAGGAGCGGACAAAAACGTTGTCTTTTTTCAATGTCACATCTTCATGACAGTCTGGAGAGATGACCTTTGAAAAAAATGAAGAAACAGAAGACAGAAGATCACATCAATGACAGTTTGGCACAGAAAACGTTGTTTTAGTCTTTTAAGGTGCACCAACCTGAAAAAAATGGTTTAGACCTAAGGAAATAAATACTAGGTAAACAGGAATATTTTTAATATCAAAACATTTCATGCAAGTCCATTAATGATTATATGTATACACATTACCTTTCCAGTTTCTTGCAATAATTAAGACTTTTTTTGCCCACCAAAACTACATTTATTTGATCAAAAATACAGTAAAAATTGTGAAACAGTATTCCAACTTAAAATGTTTTCTATTTAAATATATAGTGTAAAATAGTCTTTAGTGTCACATGATCCTTTCATTCTCAACAATGATGATTATTATCAGTGTTGTAAACAGTTGAGCTGCATCATATTTTGTGGAAACAGTTATGCACTGCCATTAAAAATATACTCAAAAAGTTCTTTTAAATTGTAATATTTCCAAAATTAAGGTTTACTGTATTTTTAATCACATAAATGCAGCCTTGGTAAGTATGTTATTAAGAAGAATATATTAATTATTCCAAACTTCTGACTTTTAAAGGGGGGGTGAAATGCTGTTTCATGCATACTGATCTTTTTACACTGTTAAAGACTTGGAATCCCATACTAAACATAGACAAAGTTTCAAAAGTTAAGGTGGACGTTTGATGGGAGTATTTCTTTGTCAAAAATACTACTTCCGGTTAGTCATAAGTTTCGGCAAGTTTTTTGCGATCATGCGTCCCCTTTGACGTTAATGGGGGCGGAATTTCCTTGTATGGGCCTTACGGACAATTCTACCGGAAGCGCGTGAGAGAGAGAGAGAGAGAGAGAGAGAGAGGGAGAGAGCGAAAGCAACAGGCTATGCCCATCAAAGCGCTCGTAGGCTGCGCTGCACAGGTAATGTGCACAATTAACAATGACATCAAAAAGTGCGTTTTTGGTTGCCAGACCAAGACAGTCCTGCACAGATTGCCCAAAAACCCCGCGTTAAGGCAACAGTGGATGTAATTTGCTTTTCCGGATCAGCAACTGAGTTGCGCGAATGTTTATATCTGTTCGCTGCATTTCGGTGCCGACTGTTTCATAAACAAGGCCCAGCTTGACGCCGGATTTTCCAATCGCCTAATGCTGAAGGATGGAGAAGTCCCAACGTTAGAACCGCGGGCGGTGAGTTAGACTGCTTCAAATGTCTGTGCCTATGCTCATCAAGTAGCCCAAACATGATCACGTATAGTTACTATATATATTACTATATATAGAAATTGATCAATGGAGCATGCGATGTGTAGTGCGTGTACATTTGTTTAGCTGGCCACTATATGTGTAACTTTATGTTTGTGTATTGTAAAAGCACTCCAAACAACAATACACAAAGAGTGGGGAAATATGTTGAACTAAATAAGCACGCTTCTTCATTCAAATGCGCTACTATTCCGTGTCTATCTATGTAAACACTAACTTAACCTGTCTACACAAACCAGGCGTAAACACACAAACACACGTGCACAACTGCACTTCCCACATGTACACCTTCAAAGACAAAAATACGACGATATAATTCAAGTATAAATATGTAAATAACACAAGCCGCTAAGCATATTATATAGTTAGTGTATAACTTGTACCACATAGAGACGTCCTGCTCTAGTCGTTTTTGCTGCTGCTCCTGTTCAACTGCAGCCTCTGGGTCTGATTCCGGATCATAGATGTATGGCTGTATCTGATTAAAAGCCATATTTTTATTTTGAATAAAGTTTTTTTCCCGCTGTTAGGGATGACACAGCTTTACGACGCACTCGACTCAACTCAACACACAGCGCGCTGCTGCACACGTCATTATTTAGCTCCGCTCACACGATACGCCCCCACCCGCTCTGCTTTTTTCGGAAAGACTCGGAACAGCGCATCTTTCTTACATAATTATAAAAAAAATAAAGACTTTTCGGAGATATGCAGGATGCAATGCTACTCTATAGGTACTCAAGATTGACATGACACTGACTGAAACTGAGTGTTTCAGCCCCCCTATAAAAAAGATTGACTCTGAGATTGATACAATTCACTTAATATGAATATTTTTAAGATGTGCATAAAGAAAAAATATGTTATTTTTGCCCTGCTTTTTTCAGGCATTAAAAAATAAATAAAAAATTAGAAAAAAACAAACAAAAAATGACTTGAACACCCATTAATACTGGCAAAAACATATTTTAAGAAAGCCTAACTGACAATCGAGCCTGTATTTCAAAAGCCCTGTTCGGACAGGATTAGTTTAACTTGGGGAGATGGGGGTAAAGTAATTTTACTCCAAGACGTCTGTAATATTAAAGTAGCACCAGGTAGGTTTTGCTCTTGGGTCCCCCTACAGTTGGATAAATAAACAAATACGACAGACATGTTAGGTATCCTAAAATAAGATTTTGTACGCCCCTACCAAACTTGTACATGATAGTTGGGCTCGCACGTCCGAATGCAAGGAAGTGTGTGTGTTGGTGGAAGTGACGTATATACCGTAAAGCAGTCGCATTTTGTAGTTCTTTTTGTTCTCGGGTTACTACTCGAAACCCGAAGTTTAAAAGTACGATTAAAAACGATACAGACCCCGTCAGGCTATGGCAGACGTGTCATTCAACCTATTTATAAGTTGATGTATCATCACAAGGGACTTGAAAATATATTATGAAGGATGAAAAGTTACCTGGCGCTACTTTAATGGCCAATTCACATGGGACAAGACATCTCAGTAAAACTAGCAGAATTGGGAGGAGTAACTCGCAGGAGTAATTGTATGATACAGCTGCAAATAAGTATTTGAACACCTGTCTATCAGCCAGAATTCTGACCCTTAAATACCTGTTAGTCTGCCTTTAAAATGTCCACCTCCACTCCATTTATTATCCTAAATTAGATGCACCTGTTTGAAGTTCTGCATAAAGACACCTGCCCACCCCATACAGTCAGTAAGAATCCAACTGCTAACATGGTCAAGACCAAAGAGCTGCCCAAAGACACTAGAGATAAAATTGTACACCTCCACAAGGCTGGAAAGGGCTACAGGGAAATTGCCAAGCAGCTTGGTGAAAAAAGGTCCACTGTTGGAGCAATCATTAGAAAATGGAAGAAGCTAAACATGACTGTCAATCTCCCTCAGACTGGGGCTCCATGCAAGATCTCACCTCGTGGGGTCTCAATGATCCTAAGAAAGGTGAGAAATCAGCCCAGGAGCTGGTCAATGTCCTGAAAAGAGCTGGGACCACCGTTTCCAAGGTTACTGTTGGTAATATACACTAAGACGTCATGGTTTAAAATCATGCATGGCACGGAAGGTTCCCCTGCTTAAACCAGCACACGTCCAGGCCCGTCTTAAGTTTGCCAATGACCATTTGGATGTTCCAGAGGAGTCATGGGAGAAAGTCATGTGGTCAGATGAGACCAAAATAGAACTTTTTTGGTCATAATTCCACTAAACATGTTTGGAGGAAGAAGAATGATGAGTACCATCCCAAGAACACCATCCCTACTGTGAAGCATGGGGGTGGTAGCATCATGCTGTGGGGTGTTTCTGCACATGGGACAGGGCGACTGCACTGTACTAAGGAGAGGATGACCGGGGCCATGTATTGCGAGATTTTGGGGAATCTCCTTCCCTCAGTTAGAGCATTGAAGATGGGTCGAGGCTGGGTCTTACAACATGACAATGACCTGAAGCACACAGCCAGGATAACCAAGGAGGGGCTCTGTAAGAAGCATATCAAGGTTCTGGCGTGGCCTAGCCAGTCTCCAGACCTAAACCCATTAGAGAATCTTTGGAGGGAGCTCAAATTCCGTTGTTTCTCAGCCAGAAACCTGACGGATCTAGAGAAGATCTGTGTGGAGGAGTGGGCCAAAATCGCTCCTGCAGTGTGTGCAAACCTGGTGAAAAACTACAGGAAACGTTTGACCTCTGTAATTGCAAACAAAGGCTACTGTACCAAATATTAACATTGATTTTCTCAGGTGTTCAAATACTTTTTTTCAGCCGTATCATACAAATAAATAGTTAAATAATCATATATTGTGATTTCTGGATTTTTTTAAATGTCTCTCACAGTGGACATGCACCTACGATGACAATTTCAGACCCCTCCATGATTTCTAAGTGGGAGAACTTGCAAAATAGCAGGGTGTTCAAATACTTATTTTCCTCACTGTATATTATATAGCCTATAGATGTTATATAAAACAGTTAGGTCCAGTTTAACGATTCTGATTGGATTGTGCTGGTAACAGACACTTTTTTTCCTAGAGCTAAAATAAGTGTTGTGCCTCTAATAAGTGCTTTTGATATTCATTTAGCTTGAAATGATATGCGGAAAATACTGGAGGTTTGCCACAGAGTTGTCCCACAGCGCAACCGAATGCTCGTGCAAAACACTTTTTTTTTTAAACTTTTAAACAGGGAAATGACAGCATTTTACCATACATTTTACAGCGGGTCTATTCGAACGGTATTAGTATTACCAGAGGTAATTTTTCTAGACCTTTTTCCAGAACGTAAAAGTCTTGGTAATCTTCACTGACATTGTCCGTAATGATTACCGAGATGCCACATTCGGAAGGGACTAAAATCACTGAGAACCTCTGGTAATAATTACTTTACCCCCATCTCCCCATGTTAAACTAATCCCATCCGAATAGGGCTATAGACTGTACAACAGAGATCAGATGAGCCTGTCATGGCTTCATTACGGACATTCACTGGCTTTGCTTTCCTCTCTCAAGCTGTCGTTCTGCTGAGAGCCGTGAGGAGGAGACAGAGAGCGACGAAACAATATGGCAAGAACAACATCTCTGGAGGAACACAAAGCTAGCAGGAATATTTAAAGGGACAGTGCCTGGTTTGCAGTGACTCTGTGAATCATCAGCTGCATGTAAACAAGGACCGATGTGTAAGAAACAAGAGAACGCCTGCCTACATCAATGACGCAGCTCAATATGTGCAACTTCAGAAAGGAACAAGTGCATTAACACTGGAGAGAAAAAAAGTCTCTCCTGAAACCTGCACTGCTCATCCTGTTTACAGCTGAAGCGTGATTTCCTGAAGAGGGAAACTGTTTGGATACATCTCTAGACAGAAAGCTATTAGTTCTTTGCAAAAGTCTTAGGCATGTTAGTATTTTCACCCCCTAAAAATGTTTTTAAGCCAGTTATTTTTATATTTTGCAATAGTGTGTCAGTTGGTAATATCAGTTTACATTTTCAAACATTTATTTTGCCATTAATTGTAATAATCCATTCCAGTGAGATTTGTGCATGCAGGAGTCTTCAAGCGTCTTGGAGATGTCTCAGTTTTTGTGAATTTTGTCTCAGTTTTTTTTCATGTAATCTCAGACGGACTCGATGATGGTGAGATTAGATCTCCGTGTGTATCAAAAAGCTGTTGTCAGACTCCTTCTGCATACACAAATCTCACTGGAATGGATTATTACAATTATAAAATGTAAACTGATATTACCGACTGACACACTATTGCAAAATGAGTAAATAACTGGCTTAAAAACATGTTTGGGGGGTGAAAATACCAACATGCCTAAGACTATACACAGCACTGTATATAGCTCAACACAGTTACAGTTACAGTCTTATTGTTTGAATTGTTTTACCACAAGTCACATGTTTGTAGAGACAACACTACTTTGTCTAATAGCAAAATCATAAAGAGGTTTGTTTGTAGTATCAGTAACACAGCAGTTCCTCCAGCACACAATATATATAGCAACACAAGTCATTCAGCTTTCCAACTTTTATTAATATGATTTTCTGGCCGTATCATCAGGATGAAATAAAATAATGTGAATTTAAAGGGATCATGAACTGAGCGATATATTTTTCCTTGAGCTTCTGACATAAGAGGTAATCAAACTACTGGAATATTGTTGAAATCAATAAGATTCAGAACTGAAAACTTCCTTGTTAGTCAAAAACAAGTTACTTTTATTGTAACCAAGCACAAACGGCTCATTAGGTGAAATGAAGATGATCAACGCCCCCTTTGGCCCCGCCCATCATAAGTGAGATGCCGAGGAGAAGAGCGATACAGGATGGTTCTCTTAATTACATTGTGTTTGCACTGTTAGTTATGATGAAAGTATTCATGAGAGTGCAGAAATCGAGTTGCAATGACGAGATCACGGCATTCATGCGCTCAACACGTCTGTAATTGGCTAAAATGCTCATCCTGCATCACTGCAACCTGAATATAATGCTATAATCAACACTTTTCTCGATTAGTTAACTTTGAGAACTGTAATAGTAAAAACATACTTAAGTTACATACACAGCAGTGGGTGTTTACACTGAAGTCTCACAGCGGCCAATCACAGCAGTGGGTGTTTACACTGAAGTCTCACAGCGGCCAATCACAGCAGTGGGCGTTTACACTGAAGTCTCACAGCGGCCAATCACAGCAGTGGGCTTTTACACTGAAGTCTCACAGCGGCCAATCACAGCAGTGGGCTTTTACACTGAAGTCTCACAGCGGCCAATCACAGCAGTGGGCGTTTACACTGAAGTCTCTCAGCGGCCAATCACAGCAAGTGGGCGTTTACACTGAAGTCTCACAGCGGCCAATCACAGCAGTGGGCTTTTACACTGAAGTCTCACAGCGGCCAATCACAGCAGTGGGCGTTTACACTGAAGTCTCACAGCGGCCAATCACAGCAGTGGGAGTTTACACTGAAGTCTCACAGCGGCCAATCACAGCAGTGGGCGTTTACACTGAAGTCTCACAGCGGCCAATCACAGCAGTGGGCGTTTACACTAATTTGAATGCTCTGTTTGAATTGAGGTTAAATTAAGGGCAGGAAAAAAGCCTTTTGTTTCTAAATGATGACAATTTCTGGTGTAAAAATAAAACAATGCAGTTCATGACCCTTTTTAAGTGATCAAACGCAACTGTAACAAAGTTGCAGTTCAGGGACGAAGGAGGCAGACATTAAACTTAACTCTAATCATAAAACAAACAAACAAACAACAAAACGAAAGCGTTTGACTGCAGCATATAATCATAATATAAACAGCAGGCTCTCGACTCCGCCCTGCTTCATACTGCAGGAAAGTTAATAAAACTTTAATACATTCGCTCATCCATGAACATGATTTCCGCCCGAGTTCGTCGGATTGCACCCATCGGCACTCCACTGATTCCACACTCATTAATTTGTTATTGTTTTGAATAAGTGACCCCTAGTGGCAAAACTTACATACTGTGCCTTTAAACACAGAATTGTATCTATATGTTCCATTTGGTTTCATTTAAATTAAATTAGAGTTTAAACATTCCAACTAATAAAGCATGTTTTTATGCACTTTTTTAATTTGCATATAAATGTAGAATTTAACTCTATATATTGACTTAATTTTTGCACAGTCGAGACTCACCAGGGCAGGATACCATGTGGTTTTCTTTTTTTCGCAAGTGACGACCCCATCCACACACACCACTTTGCCGTAAAGCTCTTCGTTTTGCTGCTGATCGCCCTCCTCCTCCTCACTAGATGATGAAGATGACTCCTCTTCTTGACTGTGGAAAGAGATAACGTGTTAATGTGAAATAAATACTGAAAGGTATTTAAGTAATATTAATATCCCCTGAGAAAACACAACAATATAAAATTCAGAGGGACAATTCTAGTGAATATAACCTATTCCAAAATGTATTTAAAGAGATTAATTTCATATTAAATATAGCATAAATCACATTTCGCTTGAGACTTAGTGATATAAATATTATTATTAAACTTAATTTGTTTACTGAATTGCACAGAGCACAATATTAAGCCTAAAATGCGTTTTAATAATCACTATAAGTAAGCATCAGGCTTTAAATGCAATATATTTAAAGAATACTAGCAATAATTCCATATTAGCAATAAATTATGCTAAAGTATATCTTTAGTTGAACTTCAACACTATTTCTGGGTTAACTAAACTGCATTAAGCACGAAGTTAGTTGTCCCAATTTAGCAGATATTAAGTTTATCAATTTAGTACAGCAAAAGTACAATTGCAGACTATTTATAATAAGTACATAAATGTGTAAATGTATTTGTAATATACTTAGCATTAAATAAATGTATTTATTTTTCACTAGGGAAATCATAAGCAAGTCTATTCTTAATAAAACTTTATGAATGTGGGTAAATGTCATTAAATCACTTCCAGGTCACATTTGACCAAAATCCAAAGAAATAAATGAGACATTATATTTTGCATACAGAAAATTATGTACATTATTTTTTTAGGTAAATTAAGAATTGTGGTATTATTTGCATTATTTGATACTTTGCTTTGTTGTGATTTTGCTTTAAATAGTAAAATAACCTTATGTGCAGATTTCACCCCAGCATGTCATGATTTTAATGAGTCAGATAGAGCTAAACATGATTGAACCCATTCTCCTTTTAAAGACAAGCATCACCTGTATCTCAGCGGCACACACACAATGCTTTTCTTGCTCGTTCTGATGATAATAGGTAATTAGGCTCTGTGAGCTGACGAGCTTCTCACTCGCCAATATTCGATATGCAGCGTGACTCAACGGCCGCTCTCAATTAGGACCCGACACTCATGCTCACCGCCAAGGAGAGCCAATCTTGTTAGTGTTAAATGGGCCAATCAACAGCCTGCGTCAGGAATAAACATGACCTGATAAGCCACAGGGACTCCTACTCACACAAACACCAAAACAAGAGGAGCGGGAACCTGAGACGGGACCACCAGGAAAACATACTACAGTGTGCAGATAAACTACTCATTTAACTACACGCCTACAAAAGTAGCTTTTCTTACAACATTGGTCTTTTTTATTTTAAAGTATTAATTAAAAAAATTATAATAATGAATTAAGTAGTTTGATAATTAACTCTTTCACCTCCAGCATCTTTTAAAGTGCTTTAAGCACACTTGTTTCTCCTCTTTTTTTTACTTTTTACTTCTGTTTTGATCCGGAGATTCTGTACTCTGCAGTTTTGACTCTTAATTATTAAACATTTCTGTGGCTGAAATCAGGCTGCAATAAAATAAAATAAAAATTACATTAAAAACTTGAACATAAAATAACTAGATAAAAAGTGAAATTAGTTGAATTACTAAAACTAGAACTGGAATAAACTAAAGTATTATGGAAATCTAAAAAATAAATAAATGAAAGCACACAACAAAATCATTAAAACTAAAATGAAAACTGACACACACACACACACACACACACACACACACACACACACACACACACACACACACACACACACACACACACACACACACACACACACACACACACACACACACACACACACACACACACACACACACAATGGAAATAAAAGCTAAGTCAAAATATTAATAAATACTATCATTTTTCTGCATTATACATAATGTTTATGTTGAATGACTAATATTACTAAAACTAAAATTACAGCATTATGGATTTTTATATATATGACAAAAGCACAAAAAGATTACTAAAACTCAAATGAAAACTGAAAAATATATATAATAAAATGAAGTCAAACTATTAATAAATACTACAATAATATATAAATAATATTAATATAACATTGTCTTAATGTCAATTTATCTATCTTATTTTGACATATTTACAGGAAAAATATAATTATAATAAAAATATATACATCAGTTTATGTTGAATTACTAAAATTACTAAAACTAAAATAAAAATAATGAATTATTATGGAAATGGCATTATGGAAAGGTTTTTTAATAATGACAAAAGGACATCAAATTACTGAAACTAAAATGAAAACTAAAAGAAGCAAAAAAAAGATACTGCTCATCTTGATATTTATACTGAAGGGGAAAAAAAAAGAGATTAATTTATTTTGCATTACAATCAACTCTGACCCCTCAGAACGACTTTGGTTTGTTTAAGTTCACGCACGGCCAGCCATGACTGACGGAGATAACTGTGAGGTCACGCCTCTCCCCGACACACACAAGAATCCTATTTGTCACAGAGCCGACGGGATGCTCCCGTTTCAAAACGACTGGAGGAAAAACACTGGCTTTTCTCTGATTTGTGTCTGGGGATTGAGAATTCCAGGGCAGCGCTTGTCCCATTTGTGACTGCTAAAGAAGAGGTGTATTTTACAACAGCATTCACTGTGTAATCGGTACTCCCCGAGGAGCCTCCGCATCCCTGGAGCATCAGGACCCACATGTGCTTCATCCTTCAGGTGAGGATTAGACTTTGAATTAATGGGTGCGTTTACATGCACACCAGCAAGCTGATAATTCTCAAATATCAGCTTATTGAAATAGGCAGTTTTCCCCGTTTACATGCAAACCAGTAAACTGACAACGCAAGTAAACCACGTTTACATGACTTTATTAATAAACCGGGTTATTTCCTTTTAGTGACATCAAAAATAATAATGTCCGTATCTGACTCAAGTGTTTTTCAAATGTTACATCAGTTGTGATGTTAAATAAAGCATGTCAGTGGGAGATTAACGGATAATATTATCCCTCATTACTCTCTCATATTTGACTTGAGAACATATTTGAGATGAGAACATATCTTTACCTTTTTCTGGGTCTTAAAAGAATCTGTGTTTGTGATATATGTCCTTATTTCATGCAAAACGCTAGCTCGCTCTGTCTGGATGCGTTTTAATGTGCTCTAAGTTGGTGTTTTTGTCACCTGTCCCCCATGCGCACTTCAATAAGCCGACAGAAAGCAGGTTAATGCGTTTACATGCCGCGCAAAATCAGGGTAAGAGGCAAAAAACTACCTGTCCCGACCGGTTTATGCTCACGCTGTTTATGACCGTACTCCGATAAAAGAAAACGGGTTACTGCGTTTACATGACCATGATCATTGTTGGCTTATTGGGCATAATCGCCTTAAGAACGTGCATGTAATGCACTGCATCTCGATGACTTTATGCCCCTATTCTGCTATTTTAAAGGTCTCAATTTGTTTTGGAGTCTTCTAAAACAGGTTTCAAAGGTTGTATCAAAGGTCAAAAAACAGTAATTTTCTCATTATTTACATTGTAGCATCAGCTCCTCGCTCTCAGTCTCTGAACCGGCTCGATAAAAAATGTGGTCTCTCTAAACCCCTCTTTTCCAAGAGCTACCCTGCTCTGATTGGTCAGATGACCCTGTTAATGTCGAGCCCTTTAATGAATGGTGTAAAAAAAATCAAATGAATTAACAGTAGAATTTTCAAATACATTTTTTTCTGTTGAAAAACAGATTTTTTCCACAAAAATCAATTTCCCCCCGAAAAATAAGTCTGGAAAATGGGTGGGGTCGTCTTATATTCAGGGTCGTCTTATATTCGGGTATATACGGTAACCCCAATCAACATTGCACTAAATTGACACTAACTGTCTTCTGCAGAGCTGCTTATAGCTGAAGGCATTTCTTAAAGGTGCATCACTATGTTTTTGAGTGGTGTTTAAAGACCTTACATAATACATAATAATGTTTTTATTACCTTAGAAGGAACCGTTTCTATCCACACACACACACACACACTTTCTTACAGTGAAGTCGCCGCCATGTTTCTACAGTAGCCCTAAAGAGGCAAACTGCTCTAAGGAGCGCTAGCTACTCACTGCTGTTTCAGACGACATATTTGTCCTGTGTCGGCCACTGTAGCTTCTCTATATGCTTCAAAAGGGAGGCGTGAGCAATTCACAACCTCACCACTAGATGCCGCTAACATTTACACACCGCGCCTTTAAATGATGAATGTTGCAACACTGATATTTTACCCGTTTATTACAGTGAAGCTGTTCTAAAATGAATTGCACAAAGCCCTACAGAAATAAAGGCGACTCGACTTGACTAAAAACGCAGTGAATGCATGTAAACACACTCACATGGGATTGGACCGCCGGCCTCCGCGGTTTCCTTTTTTTCCGATGACAGGAGTGCCGAAGTGTTCAGGGTTGGTAAGAGGAAGCCTGTCGAGTGTCTGGAAGAGAATCAGAGAGCCAGTTAGCGCTAAGAAAGCCACACTGAGCGTTTGTTTTCAGCTCAGAAACAAACACATCTACACAAGCACACTGAGGCGGATGCGTCATCGTGGCTCACAGTTCATGATTTTGCATTACTGAGGCCGTACCAAACCTTAAGAGTAAGGGCTGCGTGATCAATCTAAATAAAACCGACAGCGTGATATAGCTTAGCACAAATATCCAGTCACCAATTGTACAGCCCTACTAACAAACAACATTTTAAAATCACATTGGCAGGGAGCTGCTATAAACAGTCTTTAACTACACAGGAAGCTTCCCTTCAAACTGTTGCTCTGCCATAACAAAACTGACTGAAGAAAACGCCATTCGGGAAGAAGATGACACATAAACTCTCACTTGTGCACCTAGAAGTGTTTGCATACACACATTCTTCCACAGGACATGTTTCATGTCAGTCGAGCACACTGTTGAGCAAACACTGAGACGTGACACACTTTCTAATAATCACCTGGGAATGAAACGCCTCAGACTCCACACAGTTCTGGGTCATTTCTACTACGCAGAAGAGTTTCAATACAGTCTTAATACAGTCGATTAGAAGTTAACCTCACAATTTTTAAACAAAAGAATCATATTAGTTAACACAGGAAATAAACAAATTAATTTATGACAGTTTTGCAATGAAAACCTGGCCATTTCTTTCTTTCTTTTTTCATCTGAATGTTTCAAACTAAAAAATATTGTTTTGATATATAATAAATCCAGTTCTCTTTCAAAACACAGGATCTGAAAATCTCAATGTCTGCAGAAATCCCTCTTACATGTCAACAAATGTAAATGAATTTGTCCAGAACAGGATGTGATGCGAAAGCCAGCGATGTAAAGGACTTTAATAGTCTCATAAACCAATGCAGAAGGAGAAAGAGGACTTGCCTCACTCTCAGCGAAGTGGCGCGCTCCTTTTAGGCAGAGAGACGAGCGTCTGAGGGTCTTCTCATCCCCGTCATCAAACACTGCACAGAGAGAGAGAGAGAGAGAGAGAGAGAGAGAGAGAGAGAGAGAGAGAGAGAGAGAGAGAGAGAGAGAGAGAGAGAGAGAGAGATGTCATCACACACATTCTAGAATTTTTTAGGTGAACTATTAAGTCTTGCTGTTGTTTTTGTGTTCTACTAGAGCAGGTTTTCCAGCTTTATTGTTGATTATTCTCCTCGTATTCTCCATTGTTGCGGCTCCTCTCTCCCCAGTCTGTCAGTAACTCTGTTTATTCATGTCTCTATGAAGCCCCGCCTTCTGAAAAGCACGATGTGCTCTCATTGGTCGGCTGGAGCAGTGTGTTGTGATTGGTCAAGCGCTTCCAGCGTGTTTGGAAAACGTCCGGCCCCTTACCATAAACTGCCAGTTTCAACACACCACTAACTCAACCAGCCCCCGCCTCTTTATTCTGCGTATAAATTAAAGGGGTCATATAATGCCATTTTTGTACAAGTTAATATTATTATTTAGTGTCTAAATTAAACTTTGTAATATACTTGATTTAAAAATTCTATTTAGTATTCTAAGAAATCACTCATTTAACCTGGTGAAAAAGCCGTTTCTGTGCATATGCCTTTTATGCTAATGAGCTTTGCACCTCTGTTATGTGGGGGGTTTGAGTGTCAAGCGTTGCTTAGACCGGTGGTTCTCAAACCTGTCCTGGGGACCCCTCACCACTGCACATTTTGCATGTCTCCCTCATCAAACACACCTGATTCAAATCATCAGCTCATTAGTAGAGACTTAAGATTTGAATTGGGTGTGTCTGATGAGGGAGACATGCAAAATGTGCAGTGGTGAGGGGTCCCCAGGACAGGTTTGAGAACCACTGGCTTAGACAACAGTAGAAAGTTTGACAACGTGAGTCTCTCAGGACACATCTGTGCAAGTTAAACCGTATCAATTCGATATATCAGATATATCAACATCAAAATGACTGCTGTGTTCATTATTACACCCAAGAACAGAACACCACAATCGCAGGGTTGCCAACTCTCACGCATCTGGCGTGAGACTCACGCTTTCAGGCTCTGTGTCACGCTCTCACTCCGCCCAACTCAATCTCACGCCAAATTGCCAAACCTGCTTTTGATATTAAACAAAGCTATGAGCTTTAATTTTTTAACATGTGTTTTAATGAAATTCAAACAATAAATAGCGTTTTGGCGCTAATGTGGCATAATGTTAAAGCCAGAGGCGTTGAAAAGCGGAGTTGCATGCTCTCGTCTCCCTGCGGCGCGCGCTGGTCACGTGGCCCATGAGCGCTCAATACTTCTAGCGCTGTGCCAATGAATTTAAATGGCTTAAGCGGATACACAACAGTTTCACCATACAGATGTTTGCTGCAAGTTTTGGTAAACAGTACAGCATAGTGTTAGTGTTTATTGATTATTAAGTCAGCCATATTTACAGGATCGTTTTATTATGGAGAGTGCAACATTGTTAACATTAATGTTATTCTTGTATTTAGCCCTCAGGTATTCCTTACTAATTGATCACACTCATACTCATTAAATTATATTTATTGAATATTTTGAGGAGATCTTTTGGTACTAAATACTATTTGTGCAACAATTATTGTCAATAAATGACCACTTAAAATATTTTTCTTCTAATATTTGTAGCCTATATATTTCTTCTAATTTTTATATTACAATATGTTTAGTAATTAATGTTAAAATAGAGAATTCCAATTCAAAGAGGACAAATACAGTCATTTTGTGGTTAAAAAAAAAAAAAAAAAAATGTTTATTTGTAATGCCATTAACCAGTAGGTGCCTTATGGCTCTTTAATAAATATCCATGTATAATCTAGTTGCTCAAAAAAGTATTGCAGTCTTTGCATTCTAATAAATATTTAGATAGATCAAACACTAGATTTCTTTAAATGTGAAATTTCAAAACTTGAATAACTTGCATCCTAATATTTTTAATGAATAATGATACTTATATAAGCACTCACAAGTGAATATTAAGGAATGGCACATATCATTTGACCCAAGAAATGTTTAAACTAGTGCTAAAACAAACATATTTTTTATTATTATGTATAGTATATATACTAGATATAAACTGATACTGAATCAAGATCAAAAGCATTACGCAACCCCCCCCCCCCCCCCCCCGGGCCCCCCAAAAAAATCTCACTCCAACCTGAACTTAAAAGTTGGCAACCCTGCAATCGCTTAGACGCCATACTGCCTCAGCATATCCACAATGGCGGACAGCTTGCGCTCGCTCAGGGCGGGTCTGAGCTGAAACGCTGCTGTTAAACAGTCGTGGGAGCGCTGCTGATCGTGTGACGTCACACATCGAACGGCTTGATTTCAGACAGGGGAAAACATATAAGGAGATTTAAAAAAAAACACTTGATGGATTTTTATCATTATAGGATGGTTGTGTACAGTCACTACCAACACACATTGCTGTATTATCAACTTGTAAAAGTGCATGTTCCATTATATGACCCCTTTAAATAGGGCCCTAAGAAATCGTTTTATTTTTCCCCAAATTCAGATTTTTTTTTTTTTTCGTTTTAATGTCTTTGGACTTCATTTTAATGGTTAAATTACCTTTGAGAAAATCGAATTAATTGAATAATTTAATTTAAGTCTAATTAATTGAAATCACGAAACTTATACACTTTAACAACAGTTTATTAAAAGTTTAACAAAACTTAGTTGTTTAGGGCACTATGAAATA
Source organism: Pseudorasbora parva (assembly GCF_024679245.1). Classification (NCBI taxonomy): domain Eukaryota; kingdom Metazoa; phylum Chordata; class Actinopteri; order Cypriniformes; family Gobionidae; genus Pseudorasbora; species Pseudorasbora parva. Next base: position 3,516,891 of record NC_090188.1, on the reverse strand, counting down.
CATTTTTTTTTTTTTAAATCAACTCAAATTCCTTTTTATTTTTTACCAAATTCTCTTTTGTTTCAAGTTTTCTGGATTTTTAATAGTTTTGATTGTTTAATTACATTTTAATAATCAAAAAGCATGTCTAATTATTTGAATTCTTTCCATTTTACAAATTATTTTTGCTTTTGATTTATTCATTGAAATTACAAGTTTTGTGAGTGGATTGCTTGACTCCGCACTGCAGAAATCATAGAGCCCTGGGTGAAGTGAGTTCATTAATGAACACCAAATGAGAATAAAACTGATCACCAGTTGGCTAGAAACTCTATTAGGAACTACGACATACAATACGGTTCAAATTAAATGGAAAGAACGACAGTGTCAAATTATAGACACACAAACCATCTGCTGGAGAAAACATCTGCTGTGACTCACTTTATTCAAAATGAGGAATAAAAACACAACCTTTCATGTTTTGTGGGAGATGGAGACTGACTCACCTCATATTATCCTAACACACAATGTAACACAATCACAACCTAAAGCAAACTTTAAAACGAAGACAGCCGGATTTCCTCTTTGTCTCCGGTACAGAGCCAGCGGTGTGAGCGGATGTGCAGAATGTAATCCCTTACCGACGGTGTACAGGCTGGCGTCGGTGAGTTTGTTGATGATGGCCTCCTGGTAGATCCCATCTTGGTTTCTGGCTTCGACCACAGCGCCCACCTGACACCAGAGAAACACACACAGCAGCCACGTTTACATGCACACTTTTTTGTCTTTCCAAATAAAATAATTCAGATAAAAAGATTTAGTAGACTATTTACATCTAAACCGATCTGCGGTTAACATGTGCTGACTTTCAGTCGCAATCATCACACAGAGGAGTTTGTCTGTCGACTCTGTCCTCTCCAGCAGCTGAATGTGTTCACGGATCCCAAAGCAACTCTCAACGGCCACCAGGACTTACGGTTTTATAAAAGCTATTTATTTATTGTAAAGTGTAATCATCTCAGAAAAAATAAATTCTTCTGTCAGGCGCAGTTGAAGTAAAAAGTGCCTGGGACAAACGCTGTAAAAATGAGAGGATGTGGCCGGGCTATGTCTGTGTCATTATGCCAACATTATCTTCATAACCTCTAACGAAATAAAGTTTACCCCTCAGAAAAATTAACTTTCCTCTCAACATTATAGCCTCCGTGTGAGCGCGGCACACGGTCAGTGGTGAAGGCGCGCGCTGTGTATGAACATCACGTGTATGAAGACGCACTAAAAAGCAATCGGGTCAGGTCGCTTACATGGATAAATTTTCCGTTTGATCGGTTCATGAAAAGGTTTATTCCGATTGAGGTGTTTATATGGAGCATTTTCATTCGGATTGGACTTTTAAACCGATTACAGTGCTCCATGTAAACACACACACACTCGTTCACAAGCTTGAGAGTTGTACCACTCGCTGGGATTGCATTCACCCATCCACTGGGTGTTTAAAACACTGAAGCTGGAGATAAGCGACCGGAATGCAGTTATTTTTCCCACATTAAGGTCTTTGCACACCGAGTCCGATATTTTCGCATGCAGTTTTTCCTATTCGTGATCCAAAAAATGTGTCATGCACAGACACCTTGCACACTGAGTCTGATGCGTATTAATTAATGCGTTAAGGAAAAAACGCAAAACAATACGTCTTCAAGTATTGAGGATGTTTTTTTGTCCTCTTTCTTAAAAAGAGAAAAAGAAAGAGGAAATATTGGGTCCATCCAATCCTGTGATGGCGTAGAGAGGAAGGAGAGTTCCACTTCCTTATCTAGAGCATTCATCCAGAGCGATTCAACGTTTACTTCAGTGTCAGTGGCTCAGTTTGATGCTTTGCTAGCGATACTGGACGTATTAAAATGAAGACCACCAATTTCCGTTGATACAATAATATGTATGGTGGCTCAGGGTTGTTAAAACGTCTTTCAAAATGCATTTTTACGGATGCGGAAACGCAGAAAATCAAATCAACCCTTTTCTGAATTTTTTTTTGACTGATGAAATTTTTGGAGGCAGTTTGCAAGCGTAATTGTATCCATATCACTTGAAATTGATATGGCTTTTAAGTATACTGTAATATTGAATTACAGAGACATCAGTATCAGTTTTAGTATCAGTGATACTGGTCTACATAAAAAGCTATTACAACAAATATTTAAAATATATTGTTTAATTACTTTCTACATTAATTTGGAGAGTAAATTATTACAATCTAAAAATATTTAAAAAACGGATGTTAGTTACAGAAAAAAATTGCACTTAATATTTTTTTAATCAATTGACAGAACTAATATATGTATATAAATAACATTTTGGACCCAAATGTATTTTGGATGCTTCAAGAGACTCTAATTAACCCACTGATGTCTCATATGGACTACTGTGATGATGTTTTTATTCCCTTTCTGGACATGGACAGTATAGTGTGCATACACTTGCATACTCTCTCGGACTAAATATAAAATATCTTAAACTGTGTGTGAAGATGAACGGAGGTCTTACGGGTGTGGGACGGCATTAGGGGGAGGAGTTAATGACAGACATTTCATTTTTGGCTGATCTAACCCTTTAATGAGTGAGTCATTGAATCAAGGAAAACGGCACTCTTGGTTGTGATGTTGCTTAACTGTATCATGTTAGAAGTGTTAAAAATTCATATGTTATAAATGCTTTTTAATTTGTACTGCAGTAGGCTGTTACTGAGTTTCAGTGGTTTCGATATCTCCTTGAGAGGCTGCGCGAGCCTCAACAGCACAAACTTGTTACAGTCAGTTCATTACATTATACATTATTATCCACTATTGATCACCACTTACACTAATGAATGCAGAATCACACTTGCACTTATACCCTAGTTATTTTTTTGTTTTTGACGTTTTAATCACCTACTTGTCTGGCTGGGCAAGTAAAATTCTCTTTCACTTGCCCCTTTTCCGGACAAGCGAAAAAGCGTTTATGTCAAGCCCTGTATATATGTGTGTGTTTGTGTGTATATATATATATATATACAGTATTGTTCAAAATAATAGCAGTACAATGTGACTAACCAGAATAATCAAGGTTTTTAGTATATTTTTTATTGCTACGTGGCAAACAAGTTACCAGTAGGTTCAGTAGATTGTCAGAAAACAAACAAGACCCAGCATTCATGATATGCACGCTCTTAAAGGGGGGGTGAAACACTCAGTTTCAGTCAGTGTCATGTCAATCTTGAGTACCTATAGAGTAGCATTGCATCCTGCATATCTCCGAAAAGTCTTTATTTTTTTAATAATTATATAAGAAAGATGCGCTGTTCCGAGTCTTTCCGAAAAAAGCCGAGCGGGTGGGGGCGTGTCGTGTGAGCGGAGCTAAATAATGACGTGTGCAGCAGCGCGCTGTGTGTTGAGTCGAGCGTCATCCCTAACAGCGGTAAAAAAACTTTATTCAAAAAAAAAAAATGGCTTTTAATCAGATACAGCCATACATCTATGATCCGGAATCAGACCCAGAGGCTGCAGTTGAACAGGAGCAGCAGCAAAAACGACTAGAGCAGGACGTCTCTATGTGGTAAGTTACAAGTTATACACTAACTATATAATATGCTTAGCGGCTTGTGTTATTTACATATTTATACTTGAATTATATCGTCGTATTTTTGTCTTTGAAGGTGTACATGTGGGAAGTGCAGTTGTGCACGTGTGTTTGTGTGTTTACGCGTGGTTTGTGTAGACAATTTTAACGTTAGTAAGCGGACTGGTTTTGCACCGCAGGCTAGTGTTTACATAGATAGACACGGAATAGTAGCGCATTTGAATGAAGAAGCGCGCTTATTTAGTTCAACATATTTCCCCCCTTTGTGTATTGTTGTTTGGAGTGCTTTTACAATACACAAACATAAAGTTACACATATAGTGGCCAGCTAAACAAATGTACACGCACTACACATCGCATGCTCCATTGATCAATTAACTATACGTGATCATGTTTGGGCTACTTGATGAGCATAGGCAAAGACACAGACATTTGAAGCACTCTTACTCACAGCCTGCGGTTCTAACGTTAGGACCTTTATCGTTGGGACTGCTCCATCCTTCAGCATTAGGCGATTGGAAAAGCCGGCGTCAAGCTGGGCCTTGTTTATGAAACAGTCGGCACCGAAATGCAGCGAACAGATATAAACATTCGCGCAACTCAGTTGCTGATCCGGAAAAGCAAATTACATCCACTGTTGCCTTAACGCGGGGTTTTGGCGAATCTGTGCAGGACTGTCTTGGTCTGGCAACCAAAAACCCACTTTTTTGGTGACATTGTTATGTGCTATGTGTAATTGTCACCTGTCCAGCATCCTACAAACCAGCGTTTTGATGGGCATAGCCTGTTGCTTTCGCTCTCTCCCTCGCTCTCTCTCACGCGCTTCCGGTAGAATTGTCCGTAAGGCTCATACAAGGAAATTCCGCCCCCACTAACGTCAATGGGGACGCATGATCTCAAAAAACTTGCCGAAACTTATGACTAACCGGAAGTAGTATTTTTGACAAAGAAATACTCCCATCAAACGTCCACCTTAACTTTTGAAACTTTGTCTATGTTTAGTATGGGATTCCAAGTCTTTAACAGTGTAAAAAGATCAGTATGCATGAAACAGCATTTCACCCCCCCTTTAAGGCTGTGCAATTGGGCAATTAGTTGAAAGGGGTGTGTTCAAAAAAATAGCAGTGTCTACCTTTGACTGTACAAACTCAAAACTATTTTGTACAAACATTTTTTTCTTTCTGGGATTTAGCAATCCTGTGAATCACTAAACTAATATTTAGTTGTATGACCACAGTTTTTTAAAACTGCTTGACATCTGTGTGGCATGGAGTCAACCAACTTGTGGCACCTCTCAGCTGTTATTCCACTCCATGATTCTTTAACAACATTCCACAATTCATTCACATTTCTTGGTTTTGCTTCAGAAACAGCATTTTTGATATCACCCCACAAGTTCTCAATTGGATTAAGGTCTGGAGATTGGGCTGGCCACTCCATAACATTAATTTTGTTGGTTTGGAACCAAGACTTTGCCCGTTTACTAGTGTGCTTTGGGTCATTGTCTTGTTGAAACAACCGTTTCAAGGGCATGTCCTCTTCAGCATAGGGCAACATGACCTCTTCAAGTATTTTAACATATGCAAACTGATCCATGATCCCTGGTATGCGATAAATAGGCCCAACACCATAGTAGGAGAAACATGCCCATATCATGATGCTTGCACCTCCATGCTTCACTGTCTTCACTGTGTACTGTGGCTTGAATTCAGAGTTTGGGGGTCGTCTCACAAACTGCCTGTGGCCCTTGGACCCAAAAAGAACAATTTTACTCTCATCAGTCCACAAAATGTTCCTCCATTTCTCTTTAGGCCAGTTGATGTGTTCTTTGGCAAATTGTAACCTCTTCTGCACATGCCTTTTTTTTAACAGAGGGACTTTGCGGGGGATTCTTGAAAATAGATTAGCTTCACACAGACGTCTTCTAACTGTCACAGTACTTACAGGTAACTCCAGACTGTCTTTGATCATCCTGGAGGTGATCATTGGCTGAGCCTTTGCCATTCTGGTTATTCTTCTATCCATTTTGATGGTTGTCTTCCGTTTTCTTCCACGTCTCTCTGGTTTTGCTCTCCATTTTAAGGCATTGGAGATCATTTTAGCTGAACAGCCTATCATTTTTTGCACCTCTTTATAGGTTTTCCCCTCTCTAATCAACTTTTTAATCAAAGTACGCTGTTCTTCTGAACAATGTCTTGAACGACCCATTTTCCTCAGCTTTCAAATGCATGTTCAACAAGTGTTGGCTTCATCCTTAAATAGGGGCCACCTGATTCACACCTGTTTCTTCACCAAATTGATGACCTCAGTGATTGAATGCCACACTGCTATTTTTTTGAACACACCCCTTTCAACTAATTCAACTAATTGCCCAATTGCACAGCCTTAAGAGCGTGCATATCATGAATGCTGGGTCTCATTTGTTTTCTGAGAATCTACTGAACCTACTGGTAACTTGTTTGCCACGTAGCAATAAAAAATATACTAAAAACCTTGATTATTCTGGTTAGTCACATTGTACTGCTATTATTTTGAACAATACTGTATATATATATATATATATATATATATATATATATATATATATATATATATATATATATATATATATATATATATATATACATATACACACACATACAGGGACAGACTGGGGCTAAAAAGCAGCCCTGGACTTTCTTCCAAATAGGCCCATCATCCGGCCATTCGCCTCTAGCCGTGCTCAACAGACACTGTACTATGGTGTACTATGAACTACACTGTACTTGGCCCTCTTTTCTTTAACTTTTTCCCATCCACTTTCTCCTTACGTTTTCTGCTAACCATTCTGCCGCGATTTGATTCCGGGGACCAATCACAAATTGGCTAGTAGGCCGACTCGTCTTCCTCAGTTTTTTTTTGTTTTGTTGCATGTAGCAGTATCTACAGTGTCTTGCGAAAGTATCCAGCCCCCCTGAACTTTGCAACCTTTTGCCAGATTTCAGGCTTCAAACATAAAGATATGAAACTGTAATTTTTTGTGAAGAATCAACAACAAGTGGAACACAATCATGAAATCAATTTCAGTCTCTCGATGTGCAAAACTGATACCCCAAGCGGCTTACAGCTGTATTAACTTAAGGGGGCCGAATAATTTTGCACGCCCAATTTTTCAGTTTTTGATTTGTTAAAAAAGTTTGAAATATCCAATAAATTTCGTTCCACTTCATGATGGTGTCCCACTTGTTGTTGTTTCTTCACAAAAAATTACAGTTTCATATCTTTATGTTTGAAGCCTGAAATGTTGCAAAAGGTCGCAAAGTTCAAGGGGGCCGAATATTTTCGCAAGGCACTGTAAGTGATCATATTAGTGCCCCATTGCTGATGGCTGTTCATATCAGGGGCGTTTCCAGGATTTTCATTTTAGGGGGTTAGCCCCCAGTGAGGGTAGCCTATGAAAAAAAAAAATTCACACTTTAGTTTAGTCCAAATTGCACTATTAACTAGTAGCTTACTAACATTCATAGGATATTGGCTGTTACATATAAAGCTAATATTAATACCTTATTGCATGGCCATATTGTAGCCTACATGCAATAATCGTACCCAGTAATGTTGGCAGGTTTATAATCTGATATCCCAAATGTTAGGGTGGTTCAGGGGCACGGTCCCCTGAGACATTTTTTATTTCTATGACCTACATATGTGCATTTTAAGATGTTCTGAAGGCCAAAAAAGTAGATAACAATAGCTTGAAACCATGTCACTGGGCAGGAGATTATTTGTCTTTCTTATCTCCACATCTCTCTTTTCCTCTGTTTTTATCTTGCACTGTCTCTTCATAATGCATAATGCTTTGACTGATATAGTTTTTCCATTTTCATCAGTGAATAAAATAAACATATGGTTTACATATTAACATACTGATATTTATATGTTTTATAAATAATGTTCTTAGACACGTTAATTTACTGTTTATTAAAGTTTAAGTTTATTAAATTAATTCACAATATAAACACATTCATTACTTATCTTATGCCAAATACAGGCTAAAAAGCTGAGTTATTATTTTATATTATTTACTGAAGGTTACAAATGGAATTATATTAATTTACAATATATACACATTCATTATCAATATGCCTAATCTGATGAAAATGGATTTGTTAATATTTCTCGTTTGTTAATTAGGCCTAGGCTACATGAATCACATATATATTTTCAACTCAAAATGATGAAATTAGACAAAAGTTTATTAATTTGCCTAAATATTATTGTCTTTTGACTTAAAGCAGCAGCTATCAAACATGAATGTTTAGTTTAGTCGCTTACATTTCTCTCACTTGACGTCGAGTTGCGCTGCTGAAATTTATGCTCAGCCTCAGCAGTTTCTGTGTGAACATAAAGCCCGCCATCTCTGATTTGATTGGTTTTCTCAAATATTTTGACATTGACGAGCGGTGACAGGCCAATGAGGCTCAGATTTACGCACACCCATACACCTCTGCTCCTGACGTGCGCTCTGCTCGGAGCCGCTGCGGATTGAAGAACTCAGACTAAAAGACAGGCCGAAGCCTCCCGCCACTTTCATTTGTTTTAAAGGTTAATTACATATTTTTTTAGGGGGGCTGAGGCATAAGTTGAAGCTGCAGCCCCCCAAAAAAGGGCCTAGGGACAGGCCATGATTTTTTGTTGTTTTTTTGCTGACGGCCGGACAGACGACGGCCCTCGATTGGACGGCCGCTCTGGACTTTTGCAGAACGCACAAATTGCCAATCCATCCCTGTATATATATATATATATATATATATATATATATATATATATATAAATAAATAATCTACATCTGCTCTCGTCCTCAGCGGTTTCCAGCTCTTCATGTTTGAGCTGCTTGTAGGTGTCATTTATTCTCTCTGTAAAAGAATCAGTAAGTGCTCAAAGCAAACACTTCTGCCAGACATAAGCGAGATGTTTTCTGATGAGCTGATGGCAGCCGGCGGAGAATAATTACTGTCATATTCATAATCACAGCTACAGATGCAATGGATGCTTTGCCAGGAGATTTAAAACAAATGATTGAGCTAAAAAAAAAAAAAAAAAAAGGAAGGGGAAAACAAACAGATTTCAACGCAATATAAATATGAAATAGAGGATTATATGGATGACTGGCATCAAATATGAACTCCACACAACAGATTTACCAGCGTGTCCAAACCAGCGTGCAATTGTGATGCATTCTGGGAACTTCACTGTATGTAAAGAGCAGATCCTTTAACCCTATAAAGCCTACTTTATCATATTTGACATGCATATTTATAAGGCCTCTAAATGATTAACATGATAAAAAATGTGCTGATAAACCAGTCCTTCTGTCGCCTGATAGTTTAGACGGTTTTATCACGGTTTTATCCTTTTTTCAATATAAATATCAGCATATTTGCATATTTTTGCTCAGTTTGGGCCTCTGAATAATTTTTTTTTGCTCAGTTTGGCCCCTTTCTTCCCCCATTATCTCGCAATATTAAACAATAAGAGCCATAAAAGCCTGAAGTATCTAGGGCCCTATGATATCCATTTTTTTCCTTCTCATATTTCATATCAAATGCATTTAAAAAAAATTCCACAAATTTGGTGTGATTTTCATTAGATGTTTTCTCAAAATCTGTTTGAACTTCATTTTATCTTTTCCCAAATTCCGTATATAATTTGTTAGCCTGACGTGTTCATCCTCAGCTCTAGTCAGAATATGAGTCTGATGCTCCATTGGGCTGTGATTATGGGGCGTGTTTCAACCCAACCAGGAAAGACATCAATTGGATAGACCTACAACCAATCAGAGCAGCGGAGCGACGCATTGTCAAATGTCAACAGAGCTCAACTGCACTGTGTTGCCAAGTCTGCGGTTTTCCCACGGGTTGTTTTCCATTTCCGCGGGTTGAAGCGACCTCAATTATGTGATATATAGACCCAGGAATGCAAATTTTAGGAGCAACCTTTCCAAAATAACACACATTTTACCCCCCGAAAATGTATTGGGCATGTGGGCTTGTTTAGGGCTAGTAGTTGGCGCGTTTTGTTGTAAAAACTTGGCAACCCTGTCTGCAAACATGCTGGAATGAACGGTCTTTGCCGGTGTTGTAAAAAAAAAGAATTTAAGGACACACAGTTACTTACCCAACATGATCATCATTTCTGAGAGAAATAGTGAAGGTGATGCAGATACAAACAAGCTCTCCGTTTAGGATTCAAACAAATATAACCCAAGCCCCTTTGATGACGTGATGATTACGTTACTGTTGATCATCTGTCCGTCATCGGCTAAAGCCCGCCCTGATGATCTCATTGGTCAGTTTCTGTTGATCATCTGTCCATCATTGTCTAAAGCCCGTCCTGACGATTTCATTGGTCAGTTTCTGTTCTACATTTATATTTAATCATTTAATCGTTCTGCATAATTACTCCTCTGTGGATCAAGTCCAGACCGAACCGCCCGAGCTCAAATGTTGTGGGCTAGGCTGAGTTCGGCTGGCATCCAGGCTAGAAATTATTTAGGATTTCCCCCCCAAATTTTTTTAGATATTTTTTTTTCAAATTTCCTATGAAATTTATTGGATTTTCCACCAGATTTCGTAAATAAAATTCTCACATTTCTTTAGATTTTTTCTCAAATTCCCTTAGATTTCCCCCCAAATTCCTTGTTTTTTTTCTGGTCAAATTAACTTCTAGTTATCAAAAAAACGCATGTATGATTAATTGAAATCATGAAACTTATAGAATTTAACACCAACTTATTAAAAGTTTAACAAAAATTACACTTGGGGCACAATTAAATACGTTTAAATTGTTTCCCTTCTGTTTTTTATTTCAAGTTTTCTAGATTCCATTTCATGGTTTAATTAGATTTTAATAATTAAAACACATTACTAATTAATTGAATTCATAAAAACATAAATGTATTAATTTCAAAATACAATTTAGTTTCGTTTTTAATTTCAAAAACTCTGTTTTGTGCATTTCATTTGTATAACAGTCCAATGAAGGCATAAAACATTACATTAATTTATCTTTTAATCATATTAAATCAGACAAACATTTATAAAAAAAAAAATGTTAATAATAGTATTTATTATTATAATAAATTATATATATAGCAGCCATATCACCCTGTAGCCCAAGACTGGTTTCCCACTGAAGCTAAGCAGGGCTGAGCCTGGTCAGTACCTGGATGGGAGACCAACTGGGAAAACCAGGAGCTGCTGGTAGAGGTGTTAGTGAGGCCAGCAGGGGGCGCTCACCCTGTGGTCTGTGTGGGTCCTAACACCCCAGTATAGTGATGGGGACACTATACTGACAAAGAGCACCGTCTTTCGGATGAGACGTTAAACCGAGGTCCTGACTCTCTGTGGTCATTAAAAATCCCAGGATGTCCTTCGATAAAGAGTAGGGGTGTAACCCCGGCATCCTGGCCAAATTTGCCCATTGGCCTCTGTCCATCATGGCCTCCTAATAATCCCCATATCCTGATTGGCTTCATCACTCGGTCTCCTCTCCACCAATCAGCTGGTGTGTGGTGGGCGTTCTGGCGCAATATGGCTGCCGTCGCATCATCCAAGTGGATGCTGCACATTGGTGGTGGTTGAGGAGATTCCCCCTTCTATGTAAAGCGCTTTGGGTGTCTAGAAAAGCGCTATATAAATCGAACGCATTATTATATATATATATATATATGATACATTTATTATTATTAGCGTTATTATTATTATTACATTGAGATGTAGTTAAATTCTACTGTCCAACACTAATATATTTCTGTTTTAAGTTAAACTGAACTTTTATTTTGACAGGTTGCTGTGAAGAGTTTCTGTGTGTTTATGGAAAAATGATAGTTTTTCTCAAATTAAACGGTAAAATGCTCATGAAGTGACTCTGGAGAGGAAGTTCATGCATTCATGTCCTCACACAGTGAGACGGCAGAGAATGAAAACACAGCAAGTGTCACGCATGCTTCTGTGTGTGTGCACTTGTTTTTGTGACATATCAGGACACAAATGTGTATAATGCCATGGGTATGACACAGGTATTGCAGGAGAGGGTGAAATATGAGGACATTACACATGTCCCCACCTTTCAAAATGCTTATAAATCATACAGGAGGAGTTTTTTTTTTTTTTTGAGAAAGTAAAAATGCAGAAAGTTTCCTGCGATGGGTAGGTTTAGGGGCAGGGGCAGGGTGTGTGTGTGTGTGTGTGTGTGTGTGTGTGTGTGTGTGTGTGTTGGCTAGGTTTAGGGGCAGGGGCAGTATAGGGGGATAGAAAATACAGTTTATACAGCATAAAAGCCATTACGTCTATGGAATGTCCCCACATTTCACAAAAACATGTGTGTGTGTTAAATTAAACCATTCATTCACACAGACACACGCAGAACATGCAGGATTCATATTTAAATCTTCAATCTTTAAGTCTTTTTGCGGTTTAATATTCACAGACACTAGTCTATATTACGATTTGATTTAAATGTGCTGACCTGCTTTTGATTTATTCATCAAAAATGTACCAAATTCCACGTAATTGCATCCGTTTTTATGACTGGATTCCATCCACGTTATCCGCATCACAAAAATAATCAAATATGAATCAACAACAACACGTGCATAGAATTTTTTTTATATTTTTGTCTAAATATTCAATAAACTGTTCCATTAAAAAAAATCTAATGTCAGGCTTTACAGAGTTCAAATATTTCCCGTTTTGCGTTCATTGGAGTTATGAACGTCAGAGGGGTTTCGGAACAACATGAGCAAAATGATTACGTTCTAAATAGCTTTGATTTTGCTGCATCGCTCAGGATTTTCTCTTTCAGCGCGGACAGACACATTCTCCTCAAGCCCAGGATGTGATGCAACATGGCCTGTATTTGTGCTGAAGGAGGCAGATCGGCTCTTACCTTCAGAAGTCCTCTGATGTGCTCGTCGTGCACCTCCGCAGTGGACGCGTCCGGTTTGAAGGTGACCTGGAAAGAGCCACACACACAGACACACAGTCAGTGAGGGGAGGAAACACGGAAAGGGCTTTCCCTAAAGGCCAAGATGCATCGATCGCTGTATCAGGAAGACAGATCCTCACCAGAGCGACCCTGTGTTGATATCAAACCAAACACTGAGTAACCCAATCACTGTATGCCACAGAACTGAAGATCATTATGCGGAGAGAGTGGGGCGGATAAAACATCCTGTGTGAGAGGATCGGGGGGAAAGATGAGCCACAAGATGTCACAAACACCCACAACACATAATTAAGATAAAGCTGAAATCTGAATGAAACAGATACCGTCCAGCACGATGATCAATCTGAACAACAGGAAGAAGAACAATTCTCTGAATCTTTTACAGTCCAACACAAGTTTTGTGAGTAAATATAAATAATGTCTTTCATAGCTCACAGGTTCAGTTCCCAGGAATCGCATGAACTGAACATGAATGCAATGTGGATAAAAACATCTGCAGAATCGCACAAATATAAATAATTCAATACAATTGAAGTTGTATATCATTGTTTAAAGCAGCTTCACAGAACATTAATATTTCAATGTTACAATCAGAAAGCAATAATTTTCTTTAATTTTCTTTTTTTTTAAAGGTTTTTAAATTATATTTTTAAAAATATATAAATAAAAAATAAAAGTCTAATTTTTTTATTTTAAACGTTTTTTAATGATATTTTTAAAAATATTAATAAAAAATAAATAAATATCATTAAAAAACCTTTTAAAAAAAATAAAAGTTGAATTATTTTTTATTTAAAGGGGTGGTAAAACACATTTTTTTAAAGGCTTGATTGTACACTGTAACGTGTTCATGCTTCGTTTTAAAAAAATTGCATTATTTTTCATACATTTTACCTTTATTGCACGCTGTCGGTCTGATAGTTTCCTGGTTTTATGAAGCCGGTTCCTCAAAAATACGCAATGGGCTCAGATTGGTTAGCTGGCCCAGCTGTGTTCTGATTCGCTAACCGCCCAGCACACTCCAGCCTATTCTTCTCCACAGCAATTAAAAATGGCCTCGCCCCTTATTTAATATTTTATAGGGGTTTATGTAAATCTTTTACCCGCTGATGTCAGCGAATCTGGAGGAATGTCTGTAGTCCCTACCGGCCTTTTGCTCTAGTCCTTAGAAATTGATTTCTTTAAAAGCAAACATCTCCCTTTGCTTTAAACTTTGAGCGTTGTAGCTTTGCAGATGTTTTTTATTAGCCTAGAAATCTAGATGCCCCCTAACGTCAGCAAATCTAATCTGCCGCGAGTGTCGTATAGCAACTCTCAATACACTTCTTAGCTGTAAACGGCAAACACTAGTCGGGCCAATCACATCGTTTATAGAGTCGGTGGGTGGGGCTTAACATAAAGACGGCCGAGTTGCGCTCGTGCTTCTAGTAAACACAGAAACTGGCGAACGGCAGTCTTTCGAATCAGCTTTGACCGCGACTCTGGAAGACTTGGAGTTAAGCTTTTCTCTGAGAAAAGAACAAAGAACGGCACTGAAGTCATTCTTAAAAAGGGAAGATGTGTTCGGAGTTTAGCCGACCGGATACGGGGAATGTTTAATCTATCAACGAGCTCCGCTTCACCTTCGTTGCTCTGGTTGGTTGTAGCGCTATCCTATCGCGTGCAGAGGGAGTTTGAAAGACAACCGTTTATCCGCCCCTCAGATTGAGCTGTCAGTGGTGAGTTTCCAGACCAAACATCTTGATGTGGGTCTGGCTTGTCAGGCTAGTTGTTTATGCTCAAGCAGCAACATTACACGCTAGCTAAAGTTAGAAAAGTGAAATTGGGTTTTACCACCCCTTTAAAAAAAATGTAATGATATATTTTAAGATATAAAATAAAAAATAATTAAATAATTAAAAAACATTTTTTTAATAAAAAAAAAAGTTTAATTAATTTTATTATTTAAAAAGTGTTTTAATTATATTTTTTAAAATATAAATAAAAACATAAATCATGTGTAATAATTTTCAAACAACAAATAAAAGTTTAGTTATTGTTTTATTTAAAACGTATTTTTTTTTCTTCTTCTATTTCTCTAAATTAAGAAGGTAATTACGGGCAAAACAATAAATAGTCATCATTAAAAAAAAATCTATGCCCAACACATTGTTTTGAGCTAATTCAATGACACAAATAGAAATATTGACAAAATGTAAATATGCTGACTGTATGATATACATAAGCATACTAGTAACAAACGAGAATATGAGTAAGTCCATAATGGATTGACTCTGTTAGGTCTGATCGTTCTCACATGGCCATGACTGTGTTTATGGTTACACATGTATGACTCCAGCTGTGTTGTGAGTGGTTTGTGGAGTGACTATCATCAGTGAGACGTGTGTTTGTGTGTGAGTGTGTGTGTGTGTGTGTGTGTGTGTGTGTCACAGGAGATAAGTCTCACACTTCAGCATCTCACGTCTGATGGAGGTCTGATTGCTCCACAGCAGGTCAATGCTGACGAGCTTTCAATTACACTTACTGTGTGTGTGTGTGTGTGTGTGTGTGTGTGTGTATATACACGCACACACTTACATACAGGACTCGACATTTACTTTTTCAATGTGCTTGTCCTTCGTCCTTAGATCGGTCATTCACTTGCCCAAGTAAAAAAAGTTACTTGTCCGGAAAGAAATTGCATTTGTGTTGTAAATGTAATTCTGAAGCGATGTTCTTGTCAGTGTTTAATCAGCTTTGATATATTTTAATCTGCATATTTGTGATATGTTTCACCTTTATAAAGAGCATTCTCCACTAATCTTATTAAACTTTCATTTTAAAATCTAATATTTTATCAATATATTGAATTAGAATAATAAGGCACTATAGGGCTGTTACCAGTCACATTAAATCATAAACACTTAAAAATTACAAGTTAATACAATTATTAACTGCATTAAATAACGTTATGCGATTGTTTTAAATATTTTTAAATATACAAATAAGGAATGTTGGAAAAAATGAAGCTTTTAAACATGAAACTAAACCAGTAGGCGTCAGGTCAAACAATTCGTCCAAACGACTGATTTGATTTGTTCACTGATTTGGGTTACTTCAGTGATTAGCATACGGCTTTGTATCAGTAGAAACCCTGGAGTATATTCAAATGAACTTGCGCATGCCCGGATATAAAACCAATCTTCAATTCCCGCACCATATGCAGATTTAATGGAGTTCAAGTCACGGAAAACAACAGGATTTGTAAAACATCCACTTTCAAAACATCACATTATGTATGCAGTGACTTTATATAAATCACGGTATATATTTTGTCAGTTCATGCATTTGATGCTTTTAGTGCCACGCGGTACAGTTTTTGAGCTACAGGAAGACAGAAAAACCACATGTTTAAGTCTGTGAGACACAAAAATACAGGTCCTTCTCAAAAAATGTGCATATTGGGATAAAGTTCATTGTTTTCCATAATGTAATGATAAAAATTTAACTTTCATATATTTTAGATTCATTGCACACCAGCTGAAATATTTCAGGTCTTTTATTGTTTTAATACTGATGATTTTGGCACACCGCTCATGAAAACCCAAAATTCCGTCAAAAAAATGAGCATGTCATGAAAAGGTTCTCTGAACGAGCTATTAACCTAATCATCTGAATCAACTAATTAACTCTAAACACCTGCAAAAGATTCCTGAGGCTTTTAAAAACTCCCAGGCTGGTTCATTACTCAAAACCACAATCATGGGTAAGCCTGCCGACCTGACTGCTGTCCAGAAGGCCATCATTGACACCCTCAAGCGAGAGTGTAAGACACAGAAAGACATTTCTGAACGAATAGGCTGTTCCCAGAGTGCTGTATCAAGGCACCTCAGTGGAAAGTCTGTGGGAAGGAAAAAGTGTGGCAAAAAACGCTGCACAACGAGAAGAGGTGAGCGGACCCTGAGGAAGATTGTGGAAAAGGACCGACTCCAGACCTTGGGGGACCTTTTGGAAGCAGTGGACTGAGTCTGGAGGAGAAACATCCAGAGCCGTCGTACACAGGCGTGTGCAGGAAATGGGCTACAGGTGCCGCATTCCCCAGGTCAAGACACTTTTGGGCTACAGAGAAGCAACACTGGACTGTTGCTCAGTGGTCCAAAGTACTTTTTTCGGATGAAAGCAAATTTTGCATGTCATTCGGAAATCAAGGTGCCAGAGTCTGGAGGAAGACTGGGGAGAAGGAAATGCCCAAATGCCTGAAGTCCAGTGTCAAGAACCCACAGTCAGTGATGGTCTGGGGTGCCATGTCAGCTGCTGGTGTTGGTCCACTGTGTTTTATCAAGGGCAGGGTCAATGCAGCTCGCTATCAGGAGATTTTGGAGCACTTCATGCTTCCATCTGCTGAAAAGCTTTATGGAGATGAAGATTTGGTTCTTCAGCACGACCTGGCACCTGCTCACAGTGCCAAAACCACTGGTAAATGGTTTACTGACCACGGTATTACTGTGCTCAATTGGCCTGACCTGAACCCCGTAGAGAATCTGTGGGATATTGTGAAGAGAAAGTTGAGAGACGCAAGAGCCAACACTCTGGATGAGCTTAAGGCCGCTATCGAAGCATCCTGGGCCTCCAGAACACCTCAGCAGTGCCACAGGCTGATCGCCTCCATGCCACGCCGCACTGAAGCAGTCATTTCTGCAAAAGGATTCCCCACCAAGTATTGAGTGCATAACTGAACATAATTATTTGAAGGTTGACTTTTTTTGTATTAAAAACACTTTTCTTTTATTGGTCGGATGAAATATGCTAATTTTTTGAGATAGGAATTTTGGGTTTTCATGAGCTGTATGCCAAAATCATCAGTATTAAAATAATGAAAGACCTGAAATATTTCAGTCGGTGTGCAATGAATCTAAAATATATGAAAGTTTAATTTAGAAATTTTGAAGTTTAGAAAGCAAAAGATGCCTTAATAATCCCAGAACTAAGATAGAGAGAGAGAGAGAGAGAGAGAGAGAGAGAGAGAGAGAGAGAGAGAGAGAGAGAGAGAGAGAGAGAGAGAGAGAGAGAGAGAGAGAGAAAGAGAGAGAAAACACACTGCCGTGAAAAGCCTGGGGGGGAGAGAGAGAGAGAGAGAGAGAGAGAGAGAGAGAGAGAGAGAGAGAGAGAGAGAGAGAGAGAGAGAGAGAGAGAGAGAGAGAGAGAGAGAGAGAGAGAGAGAGAGAGAGAGAGAGAGAGAGAGAGAGAGAGAGAGAGAGAGAGAGAGAGAGAGAGAGAGCGCAGACACAATGATGTCATCAGTAGTACAACAGCAGGAATATGATTACAACCTTGAACAAGGTCTCTGGTTTGTAAGGAGCAGCTAATCACATCTCAGCGCTATGAGAGAGGAATTATAAAACATCAGAGCCATCAGGAGAACAACATGAGGAGACGAGAGCCAAAGAGAAACACTGATGAGGGAAAGGAGGAAAACGACCAGATTATTTCATTAGGAACGAGGAATGAGCAATGTAAACTCATGACACGCTGCAAAACATGATTTTCTTGTTTTAGATTTTGTCAATATCTAAATATTCTTAAAAGTCAAGATACATTTAGACTAGATATGATTTACTAGATAAGTTTTCTTGTTTTCTGGAAGAGTTTTTGTTTAAAACAAGCTAAATGATCTGGCAATGGGGTGAGAGAAATAATCTCGCTGCTGATTGAAATATTTTTACTGGATTACTGGATCACTTTCCCACCGCGTTCATTTTAATAAAATCAGTTCAGTTAGAGAACAGACACTACAATTAAAAACTGCATGTGTCTGTTCTTTATAATATGATTGAGCCGCTGAGGGAGAGTCACAGCACAACCGCTGCAGGAGTCAGATATACTGACAGTCATGGATGAGCTCGTGATGAGAGCTGAGGTAAACGCATCCGCGGCATAGATTCACAGCGCGTGTTCAGTCTGGAGTGTTTTCAGTTCATGCCTTTGGAAGCTTAACATTCGTATGAATTAATTTGAGAAGTTGAAACACTCACTTTGCTCCGCCAGCCGCACCGTTTAAACATGAATGCCTGAGGCTGCAGCTGCGAGCTGTGCTGTGAGTGTGATCTCCATCCCCCATGAACGGGTTGAAAACATGTGGAAAGGGCTCCCTCTGATGGCTGTAGTCTTTAGCCTCTGGCCAACAATTCCTCCGATGACGCAAATTGACAATAATTGTGTCATCAGAGGAATTTTTCCAGAAATAAAATGCATAAATCTCTTGTCTCAGGGGGATATGGGGGGAGAAGCATATGCTGATACAAAGCCATAAGCTAATCGCTGAAGTAACCCTTTAAATACAGATCTCTTACGGTGCATTCATTTTTTTAATGGCCATACGATCACAGTCAACACCTAAAATGTGCATAACAGTCTTTTCTAATCAATGCATTCAAAATGTCTTGAAATGATGATCTTGTGTTTCAGTGGCTCACCTTTGCCTTGACGAGTCTCTTGGCGGTCTTGATCTTGGCCTCACAGAACGCCCCTCTGTATTTGGCACTCACATCAGTGCCAACGGTCAGGTAAGGGGGCTCCTCCAGTGTCTGTACACACACACAAACACACACACACGTCGATTAATGATAATGTAACAGAGGAAGAGGTCAAGTCTCTACACTCAGAGAAGAAAAGGTTAGTCCGACTCTTAATGTATAGAATATTTCTGTTACAATCATGGCATGGATTTATGGATTTAGTATTAATAAAATAATTTGGTTCATTCATTTTAATTTGCAATAAAATGTTATGAATTAAACAGCTCATAAACAAACTTTATCAATAGAACAAATTGAAACAACCAGTTCAAAGTATGCAATCATTTTGGCAGAAAGTGTTCTTTGAAATTGAGTCAAGAATAGCGTCCCGTTTCAAGCATGGAACTGGAGAAATGACTGAAATGTGTGTTCAGGCTAGTGTGTGAAGCCCAGTTAAATCACTGTCGAATCAGCCAACAAACTGAAACTGAGTGAACAACAGGTGACCAACTTCATTCACAAACGATTACAACTGTAAAGTAAGACAAGTAAGCACAATTACGCTTTAAGCAAGTACTGACGTCTGAATATAGAGTATGAAAACCATGATCAGCGCACAGGAGCATTTGAGTGTTTTGAAAGTGGAGTGAGTTTTATCTGTGTAAGCGCTCGGTGAAGAGCGTCACTGATGTACACCAATCAGGCACAACATTATGACCACTGACAGGTGAAGTGAATAACACTGATGATCTCTTCATCACGGCTCCTGTTAGTGGGTGGGATATATTAGGCAGCAGTGAACATTTAGTCCTCAAAGTTGATGTGTGTGAAGCAGGAGAAATGGGCAAGCGTAAGGATTTGAGTGAGTTTGACGAGGGCCAGATTGTGACGGCTAGACGACTGGGTCAGAGCATCTCCAAAACTGCAGCTCTTGTGGGCTGTTCCCGGTCTGCAGTGGTCAGTATCTATCAAAAGTGCTCCAAGGAAGGACCAGTGGAGAACCGGCCACAGGGTCATGGGCGGCCAAGGCTCATTGATGCACGTGGGGAGCGAAGGCTGGCCCGTGTGGTCCGATCAAACAGACGAGCTACTGGAGCTCAAACTGCTCCAGAAGTTAATGCTGGTTCTGATAGAAAGCTGTCAGAATACACAGAGCAGCTCAGTTTGTTGCGTATGGGGCAGGATAATGTGCCCTGCCACAAAGCAAAAATGGCTCAGGAATGATTTGAGGAACACAACAACGAGTTTGAGGTGTTGATTAAATAGGGTAAACGGGATATTCACCCAAAAATGAAAATGATTTCATTAATAACTCATCCTCATGTCGTTGGACATCCGTGACACCTCCGTTCATCTTCGGAACACAAATGAAGATATTTTTGTTGAAAGCTGACGGCTGAGAAAGGCTTCAGACAGGCCTCCATTGGTGTTCAGTACACTCCCACTGACACACTCACAAGACCCATAAAGGCACTAAAGACGTCGATACAAAGTCCATCTCACTACAGGGGCTGTACAATCATTTTACGACGTGATGAGAATAGTTTTTGTGCGTAAAAAAAATCTAAATAATGACTTTATCCGGCAAGTTATTGTCTTCCGTGTAGGTCTCGGACGTGAACTCAGGCGGTAGCGGCTCCTCCTCTTCCGGGTCATGTATTCGAACGGCGGATCTGCCTCATATTCTCGCGCATGCGTCGAGTTCACGTCAATAACTTTGTCGCAAAAAGTAAAAAAATGTTATTTTGATTTCTGTGCGCACAATAACTATTTTCGTCGCATTGTAAAATGATTGTACAGCCCCTGTAGTGAGATGGACTTTGTAATGCCGTCTTTAGTGCCTTTATGGGTCTTGTGAGTGGGTCAGTGGGAATGTACTGAATGCCAATGGAGGCCTTTCTGAAGCCTTTCTCAGCCGTCAGCTTTCAGCAAAAATATCTTCATGTGTGTTTCCGAAGATGAATGAAGGTGGTACGGGTGTCCAACAACATTAGGAGTAATTAAAGAAATAATTTTAATTTTTGGGTGAACTAACCCTTTAAGACATTGTTATAGAAGATGTTTGACATCCATTTGAATCATCTTAAATTAAATTCAATTAAATTAACTTAAATTAATTTACCTAAGTAAATTAAATTGAACCATCTCACAGATTGTACCATATATTTTGTTGTACTGAGAGAAATAATTAAAGACCTCTCATCTCCATGTGAACGCACCATTAGCGCTTCAGTTTTGGCGGGGTCTCTCTCATAATCTGTGATTTAAGTATAACGTCACCTTACACACACTCGGCCAGCACACCTCAGCTCTGAGCAATCTCTACACTTCATCTTTTATTGATCTTAAGATGACAGGGAGAGCAGGAATAGCATGTGTAGGTGGACTGGCTCTGTGTACCTGACCCTGGCGACCCGTCTCTCTCGTTTGAAGAGTGTGTGCTTTACCAGCGAACAGGCCGAGAGATAACCGACCCACACACCCACTCACATAACATCTTAACCAACACAGACACAAGGGTTCCCAAGGCTAGTGATTGAGTCATTAGACATCCAGACACCCACAAGAACATGACGTAAAGACCTCACAGACATAAGACATAAACGCTCTCTTCAGTCCAGCTTTCTTCATATCCCCAAGAATCAGAGATTAGGACTTTGGGAAGATTGGTTTCTGCAAACATCAGCCAGTTGTTCCCTCAAGGTCTGGACTTTTCTTGAGAGCCCAGATTACATTAATAAAATAAAAAAAAAGAGTCAAAGGACCTTAATCATGGACAAACATCTGAATGTGCTACTCTAAAAACCATTTGGTGTAGAAACTATTTTCACTAAGAAATTCAAGAGGTCAAATGCAAAAGTCATCAAAAATGAGATAATGATATTGAGCGAATGGTCTCCACACATAGTATACGTGTATCAAATGCTTTCGCTTCAAATCCACTAAATCCCATAATTTAGTGTACAACTTAATCCCAGCGTCACCCAAGCGGCTCCTCCCCGTTTCTCTTGGAGGCAATACTTTAGTGACTTAAACTGCAGTTCATCAACTGGCCACTAGAGACAGGCTCCAGAAGGAGCCTGTCACCGCGCGTTGAGCCCCATGTTAAAATGCCCAACTTTTCAGCACAAAAAACATGTTTAAAGCCTGGTAAAAATGGTGGTTTTGGACTGTATGGCTAATTATGACCTTCATGACAACAGTGAGGGGGGTGAATTTTTTTATAACTCATTCATTTACATTATATAAAGCCTTAAAGTTCTGCCTAATTAAGGGCGTGGCCACTTTAATTGACAGGTGGATAGCCGTTTATCTGTGCATGACACGAGGCCAAAATGGCGACGGCCAGCTCGTCTCTACTTTACGCTTCAGAACTGCTCTTCAGAATCCTATGGGTGACTTCACGGACACTACGTCCATATTTTTTTACAGTGTATGGCGTCAGCCCATTCAGAAATACCAAATTGTTGGCAGAAACCACTAAAGCTACTTCCATTTGTCAGCAAAAGCCTGTTTACAGAAACCAATCAGAAGACACAAATCGAATCATATGATTTAAATATGAATGATGGCGTTTTTATTACTCAACAGGCAAGTATGATATTGTATTGAACAGATAAATTGTCATTTGTAGCTCTCTTACAGAGGTCAGATCATGTGAAGATCCTTTCATTATGGTTGTCTTAGCAGTATGATAATCCTGTCCAACCAAAACGATGTCTACTGCAAAATGTATGCAGTTTTATTTTATAACCACCAGAGGGCCAAATGTTACATAGTGCACCTTTAACACTAAGGGCCCTATCATACACCCAATGCAATGTGACACCAGGCGTGTTTTTTGCTAGTTTCAGCCAGACACAGTTTTCATTTTCATGTTCTGCTCCACGTTGTTTAAATATCAAATGCACGGGCACATCTGCTCACCAATGGGCATCTGTTCTGAGAACCAGGTGTGTTCAGGAGCATTGTTGGTGTGTTGCTATTTTGAGGAACTGAAAAGGACTGACCACTGACCAACACAAACCGGCTCTAAAGTCAATGGGGCAGTTTTTGTGTGTTATTTATAGGGCGTGTTAGTAATATGAGCCTATAGGCGCTTAGGCTGTGGACAACATACACTCTGATTATTACACACACACAGGGACGTGCAGCACCACATAAACCAAATATTAAAAATAAAAGGATTACAATGTAAAAGATTATTATTGTGTACTAGGCATGTGCCGATATAAATTTTTCATGTTGCGCTTAATTGCTTTAATAAGTTTTATCACGATATACGATATTATCACGATATTGAAATAAGTTGCAAAAAAAAGTGTTGCCATAGCATAACAGCTTTAAGAACTATTTTTGTAATAACAAAAATAACTGAATGTTTAAATACAATAGTGCACCAAAAATATACACAGCTCTGGAAAAAAAAAGAGACCCCTCATTGAGAAATCAATGTTAAGTGGTCTCTTGATTTTTTTCAGAGCTGTAAAAGTAAAATTTTCAAACAGATTAAAGTGCAAAAGAATTAGGCTATAAAGAACAACAGGTAACAAATTACAATAAGGTCTCAATATTTAATGCATTAACTAAGATTGAGCAATAGCTACATTTGGGACAGAAAGTATAATGTTTTTGGTAATGTTAGTTAAGAAATACTGATCATTGTTAGTTTTATCTTAGGTCCATTAAAAAAGTTATTTTGATTTTAAAGTTATTAAACAGTAACTAAGAAATTAACATTACTTAGAATGATTAATTCTTTATAAGTATTTTTCATTGTCAGTTTGGTAATAATGAATTAACATGTTAACTAATGAAGTCGTATGTCTCAAGTTTTACTGAACAATAACGAATAATTAGAACAGTTCTAATCATTAGGGCACGTTGTAGTCCAGATTAAAACATAAAAATGTTTAAGTTTGAAAATAAATAGCCTATTAAGTCTTAAAGTATTAAGTATTTGGTGCTGTGATGATCAACATTGAGATTACAAAAAACCAACGGCTGTTTTAAAAACTACACGTGTTTTTGTTTTGTTTGCGTGTTTCCGGGGTAACCGCCGCATTCTGCAGTTCATCAGCGCCCTCTGCTGTCACTGAGCGGCACTTCAGCAGCTCGTCTCCTTCACCGGTTCATGTGCTTCTCATTTACATCTGAGCGCTTCCCTTTGATGCAGAATACAGCGGTGTTAAGCATTTATACGGTTGATGGGCAAAGTATTCTTGAGTGCATTATAAAAAAATGTATAATTGTTAATAATTTATTTACGATATTTTAAAGAGCCCACAATAACAATATCGTGCATACTCATTATCGTGATAAATCGCATTATCGAAAATCGGCACATATCTATTGTGTACATAAAGATAAAAATGCCATAATGGATAGTCATTGCATGTATCAGAATTACCTTTTTGCAGTAATGACGAATGAAACTGGCTACTTATTTAACCAATCGTGGCAAACACACACGGACTAGACCGGTCAGGTTGAGGGTGTCTGTATTCCCCAATGTAAATAGTGAATCCGCCATGGAGGGCTTTTAAAGGGAATGGGAGATGAGACGTTATGCCTAAAACACACCCATGACTCATTAAGAGACGAGGTACAATCCTTTTGGACCATGAGCCTGGCACGCCGACTGTTTTTCCTGTCGTTAAACTAGCAAAAGTGGATTTGAACGCGCCCTAATGGCACCTGCACAGTGACTGTGTGCTTAGATTGTTACAATAGGGGCCGTAAAGATGAATAAATACCAGAACAAATGTATTGCTCATAGTTAATGCTTTAACTAATGATAACTAACAGAAGTGTTACCAGTTGAGAATTGTTTTGCAATGGCATTGTGACTCCCTGAACATTGTTTTGCTAACTGTGACAAGACGCACTCAGTCCTTTAGTCTTCAGCAGAGAAAGTGAAGACTGAAAACCATCACACCAGCACTAAAGTGTCAGCAAATGAAACACAGCTGCTACATTTAAACTCACAGCTTAAACAAACCACGGACTGCCAGATGACAAGTGCCTTAACCAACACACAACCACAAAAAGAGCAGAATGTTTCTGATGATCACATGATTAGGTACAGGAAAGAAAGCATGTGTTTTGAGTGCTTTAGGCTTCACTAAACGCACTGGCCATGGAAAGAAAGAAGCTGAACTACTAACGCTAGTATTCAATAGTTTCCTCAACATAAAGCTGGGCAAAGACAAGTGTAACGGAGAGGTCTGATTCAGTCTCATCACAGTCCACTAAAACAAGAGACGCTTCATTGAAAAGCGATAACAACAAACAGAACTGATTTAGTAATCGTTGGCACTTTACAAAGAACTTAATCAATATGTAAATGCACAGCATCAGCACACATTACACGGGCCACAACGATAGCATTTCACCTCATTTTATTGTATAATTTCTGTAAAATTCTGTTTAAATCCCATCTAAAAACAAAGGACTTCCATTGTCTTTAAATAAAAAGAAAATTAAATTATTTTATATAAAAAACAATATCAGAAAATGAAGTTCAATTATTATTAAAATGTTAAAAAAAACTTTTTACAATTTAAATAAAACACATAACATAAATCTCATTTTTTGCAGTAATGAGAAATCAAAAATCTTTTGGTTCTTGGTGAAATGTGGCCGTGGCCTGTTTTAATGAGTTTTACCCTCTTAACTGTGAGTTAATGACCTACTGGCAGACTTTCTCAAATCTTCTTTGTGCATTTTGCACATTCAAAATGGCATTAGCTGAGAACTCATTTCTGACATTATGGCCCAACAGCAACGGCTGTGAAGGTAAGACTGGTCAGTAATGTTTTAAAAACTCAATGGCTGGTCAAATGGCCACTCTAAAGGCTTTAACACGCTTTTATAACAGTTTCTATCAGCAGCAGTGAGACTAATGGCTAACGTATAGGAATAGTGATATACAGTACAAATATGCTCTAAGGGAAAGGCAGTACAATTCCAATGTATGTGTACAAATCTTTTGTGCTCCACAAATGGCAAATAAAACTTTGATTAATTGATTTAACATATTACTGTGACAGATCCAGCACCATCATGTGACAGTGACACTAGAGTTTGACTGCGTTCAGTAAACCGCTGAGCCATTTCAAGTCTTGCCGATGATACTTTCTATTCTTTTGCTCTCTGTCTGAGGTAACTATGAGTGAACGACACTTCATCATTGTTTATCAGACATCGCCACCTTGTGCAATAAAG
Organism: Pseudorasbora parva; assembly: GCF_024679245.1. Lineage (NCBI taxonomy): Eukaryota > Metazoa > Chordata > Actinopteri > Cypriniformes > Gobionidae > Pseudorasbora > Pseudorasbora parva. The sequence goes on along the minus strand of NC_090188.1, from coordinate 3,490,591 downwards.
GTGAATTTCACAGAAGAAAATATACTTGCATTATTTAGGGCTGTGTATTGCCAAGAATCTGGCGATACGATAGATATCACGATACAGTGGTTACGATACGATATATTGCGATATTGTAAGAACATTTTTTTTTATTAGAAAGATTAATTTAAAAGAATAAAGAACACAACCATATGCATAAAACATGACAAGTAACTGTTTTATTTAATTAATAAAGTATCATTTATATCACTATTTTGTGCAATTTAAGTAAAGGATGTTAAGTCTTTCGGATGAGACGTTAAACCGAGGTCCTGACTCTCTGTGGTTGTTAAAAATCCCAGGATGTCCTTCGATAAAGAGTAGGGGTGTAACCCCGGCATCCTGGCCAAATTTGCCCATTGGCCTCTGTCCATCATGGCCTCCTAATAATCCCCATATCCTGATTGGCTTCATCACTCGGTCTCCTCTCCACCAATCAGCTGGTGTGTGGTGAGCGTTCTGGCGCAATATGGCTGCCGTCGCATCATCCAGGTGGATGCTGCACATTGGTGGTGGTTGAGGAGATTCCCCCCTTCTATGTAAAGCGCTTTGAGTGCCTTGAAAAGCGCTATATAAATCGAACGCATTATTATTATTATTATTATTAAAGGGAAATAGTAAAGTGACTGCATGATTCTTTATGTGTAAATGTTTTAAAGGTTCACAGTATAGCAGTTTTTCATTTCCAAACTATTTGGAAAGTGCATAGTTCACTCACTCCATGACTGAATGACTGTTTGTTTTATATTTAATACTGTAAAGCTGTTTTCTTTAACACAGTCTATTGTATAAAGTGCCATTTCAAGTCAGGCTACTGAACTGCAGAGCTGGTCATCATCTCCACATCGCTACGATCAGATGCTTTCCTTCTGCTACCAGCGCTGTCACTTTTGGAGTGTTTATTTTGTTACTGAGAGGAAAATGTGCTAACTTATTTCGAAGTTAAAATCGAAAGGCTTCTCGGCAACGTGGACGACATCTGGATGTTAAGCGAGCTCTAAGATTCAATGTTTCCCGAGTAGGCTACTGAATTTTAACTTGGCCTATTTCGCAAACAAAATGTCATTTGTCGATTTCCTGAGTGGCTTCTTTGTGTCTGAAGCCAAAATGAGTCCACACTTCAGCTCAGTAAACCGCGGGAGCTGAATAATTATATCGTCTTGTGCTAAAGCAAATGCACGCGCGCACACGCGCACACACACACACACACACACACACACACCTTGCCCGGCTCCGCGTCAGTCACGTTCTGAGATAACACTGCCATCTAGTGGTTGAGTTGTATACAGTCTGTGGTTTAATTCGAACACAAAGCCACGAATCTTGGATGTAAATAAATAAATATATAAATATCGGTACAGTGTTTTTGAGAATCGATACAATATCGCCAAACAAATTATCGCGATACTCACATGTATGGATATTTTCTTACACCCCTAGCATTATTACAAACCACGAGCCATTAACGACCCTATACAATTAAAGAAACACACACACACACACACACACACACACACACACACACACACACACACACACACAACAATCTTTTATAAATTGTATTTTTTTTTATTGTTATATTGTTTTAATGAATTGATTGAGGAATGTTAAGAGTGTTAAAGGGATAGTTCACCCCAAAATGGTAATGTTTATCTGCTGACCCCAGGTCATCTGAGATGTCGGTGTGTTTGTTTCTTCAGTAGAACACAAATGAAGATTTTTAACTCAACCGTTGCTCATATAAGGCATGTCAATTGGGTGTAATTAAAATAATTAAACATCAAATTTAGATTTTTGGGTGAAGTATCCCATTAATGTCTAACTTTTCAAAAAATGAATGAGGTGGGTTGTGAATGACGTCTCGGGTCACTAAAGACCCGAGGTATATGCGTTTAAGGGTAAATTAACAAAGATATAAAATGTACAAAGTAGCTTTTAATTGGTGTAATTCATAAACTAAATAAAAATACAAAAACAAATGGGATCACCAACAGATTTCAATCATAAATTGTGCATTAACTCTTTTCCCACCAACGTTTTTGATAATATTTACAAAAATTGAATGTTTTAAAACTTTTTTTTCTAGATTCATGCATCTTTTTTAATCAACACTTGAATGTGGGTGAGATTCGCAAGAAGATGTGTAACAGCGCCCTCTACCATATAACAGTGAAAACACAAAAAGCCAAAAAAGTCTGTCAAAAGTGGGGAAGCTTCGTCTCATAAATGACGGAACAAAAGCGAGGAAAGAGTAAGTCAACCAGTAAGTCAAAACACTGATGTTAGTGATAAAAGCTTTAAATACAACAAAACACAGTAATAGTTTTTGGTTAATTTGGAGTGAAATATGGCATTAAATTAATGAGTAATTTATTAACTGTTCCGAGTGATCCAAGTGTCTCTGATTCATTAAAAAGAACCAAATGATCAATCATTTGGGGTTCAGTCACTGATTGCTATACATTTCCTGTTACAGATTCAGAAGCAGTGTTCAAATGAAGGATTTTACTGTTATAGTATGGTGTTTAATACTAAAATTAACAATTTTAAAGATATAAATAGAACTGAACGGCATGAAGATTGGAAACGGTTATGATTCAGTAACTGTTCAGACTGTTTTTGATTCACAAAAAAGTAAATGACAGATAAGAATCATTCCTTTGGGGTTCGGCATACACTGATGGTGATCGCCTTACGTGATTCAGCAGCAGTGTTGGAATGAATAGCATTTAAGTGTGGTGTTTGTTACCAAAATTCACGATTGAGGGGCATTCGTGGAACTGAACTGCATGACAATCACTTATGATTAAGAATAGCCCATATGTGAATAATGTAAAATGTTTTTTATTTTAATTATTTTAGTGAACATGCATAAATCAGCTGATATTAAAGTTATACATGCAATTTCCTTATGTACGTCACAATTCACTTCTGTTAAGGTTCCCAGCTAGACGGTCACAAGCTCTCTCAGTCTCCAGAAGGAGCATTGGCGCTGCCAAAGAGTGAAGTACTCAGCCTGCCCCATCCTGTGGCTCTCAGCCTGACGGGGCATCAGCAGACACGCCACAGATGTTCATTAACATCACACAAACAGCCCATACAATCTGCTCTTAGACGACTGCCATCCGTCCTCCTCACGCGGTCCAGAGAAACTACTGCAGCTCTACGGACGCCGTCACTCTGACAGAACACAACCACAAAACACTCAGAGAACAGGAATCACTCGCACATTTAAAGGTGAAGCATGGCATTTCCAAACCGTGCACAGAATGTGAATCATCTAGATGCATGAAATACCCAGATGACCTACTAACAGGTGCCAAAGTGTGCAACCAGTTGCATAAAACACTTAGACTAGTCCTAAAAGTCATCAATTGTTTTTCTTTAAGACTGGTCCTAACTTTTTAAAATCAGTTACGTAAAATGGTAGATCGGTTCAATTTGAATCAGAAAAGTAAGAATGATTACATTTTGACTAATTGCTAGTTGGACAAATAAGTGCTTTAGTCTTAACACAGTGCAACTAGCCCCAGAGCACAGTGTGCAATAGTGCATCCCACAATGCAATGCATCTTTGTGCATCACAATCTTTGCATAATGGGCCCCGTTCACACTGCAAGTCTTAATGCTCAATTCTGATTTTTTGCTCAGATCTGATTTTTTGTTTGGCTGTTCACATTACCTTTTAAAATGTGGCCTAAATCTGACTCCAGTGTGAACTGTTTGAGGTTTCAAACTAACACACACGTGCAAAAGAACAATATCAATGACACCAGAAGCAGCACGCTGTTGCACTAAAGCTCGGGAGGTTATGAGGAAGTAAGCACTCTTCACTTTAAGACTCTTCACCTTCCTTTGGCACTGAAGCCACGTTCTTGTGTCACCGTTCTTCCATTTCGTGTGTTTTCAAAAACAGAGCGGTTACGGTAGGATACTTCTAGCGTAGCTTTAATTGAAGTATCTCCCCATATATTAATTAGGTCTATCACCTCGCTCTCCCTCCACTGACTCGCTCCATCGCTGTTCTCCATATCTAGTCAGGTTTTTAATGTTACTGTGTCTGTTGTGTGTACGTCTAACTCGCTGACACATAATTGTGACAAATGTCGATGCAGATTGACGTAAAAGTTTTAGAACTAGGCAAGATTCAGGACCACATATGTATGTGGTCTAAGGGTGCGTTCACACTTGTAGTTCGGTTAGTTTGGTTCGTTTGGACCGGACCAAAAAACAAAAACAAAACATATAGTCCTGGTCTGCTTAGCGTTCACACTGGCATTAACCAAAGGCACAGGGAGACGGTCACAACCTGATTGGTCGGCTTATATGACGTAGGAGCTTGCTTAGCGAACATTCAAAACAATGCTTGTGCTGGATTAAACGCCATCATTTTAAGTGTGTACATATGGCATTATTTTTACCAGCTGAGAACTCATGAAGAGCTCATAACATGTTCAAAACATTCAAAACAGCAGCCGTATTTCCTCCGTTGAATGCAGAAAAGAGACGGCCGCTGTCGTCTGTACCGTCAATTGGGCAACACTGCAGGTCCTTTGATGGGAAGAACCAGGGATGCTTTAAGTGAGTTTTTTCTAGCATTTTCGAAACATGCTCGTCGGACCAAATATTGATGAGGCACTTCCTCGTTGCTCTACGTTTGCCCTCTAACGTTAACTTTATTCATTTAGGATACACCGATCGATCTTTCCGCGCCATTAAATCAGCTGACTTGTAGCGTCGCATCTTGTGACATTACGTCCTGTTTTTGGTTCGTTTACATGTCTTTGGTCTGTGTTGGGTTCATATATCAATCGAACCACACCAGAGTTTGTTTGGAAGTGGACCAAGACTCCTCTCTTTAGCGCTCTCGGTCCGCTTGTTTGGTGCGCACCAGGGTTCAGATGGCAGCGTTCACAGATGTTCAAATGAACCGCACTAAAGGAGAAATCGCACCAGGGTTCGTTTTAATCCAACCAAACATGACAAGTGTGAACGCACCCTAAATCTGATCTGAAAAAATCTGATATGGGCAAGATTTGAGTATTCACACTACCTCCAAAAAAATCAGATTTGGGCCACTTTTGCTTGCAGTGTGAACTATGATGCAAACATGAAGGTGGAAATAAGACAAAGATTATTAGGGCATATTTGACATGTTTTTCAGCCTTTCTGCTTCAAAACTTCAGGCTAAATTCAATGCATTTCTTTGAAATGTTTGAAATGTACTACCGATTTCTGAGTAAAAATTCTTTCTACACCTTATTTTTTTGCAGAAAGTCAGTCTATAAATGGTTTACTTACCATTGACAAACTGGCATATGACAATTCAATAATATAAAATAGGAAAAACGTCACTTTAAGTCTCAATCATGAGCGTTTGGTTTAGTAAACACTTACTAGGGTTTCATCTGTTGTTCTTAATAAAGGATGGTGAGAGATACTCAGCCCATTGCAGCAAATTCGGACACAGATGGTGACCAACTGGAGATGAGCGGGATCTGAAGGTCAGGAGGCCTTGAGCAAGCACACTTATTACTACTTTGGCTTCATATATTCAGAGCCCGTAAGGTGTTTTCAGCTCATGCATGATCAGAGCCACTCTGGGCTTCAAGAAGAGTTTATTTCAGCAGTTTAACTTTCAAAAATCCTTCGAATCCCCTTTAGTGAGGCGTGCAGATAAAATGCATGAGTTCAAAATCTGCTTATAATCTGCTGAGTTCATGAGCGTTACACAGGCTTTCAGTTTATAGCCTATAATCACTTCAAAAGTTGAACATGAACATAAAGGGACAGGTCACTCAAAAATGAACACCTTCACCCTTTCAGAGTGACTTTAATTTCTTTCGCTCTCTTTAAACACTCGATAATACTTGTGTGCTATATTCTTTGCTAGATTTGTGCGATGGATATATTGCATGTCATTTGGACTACAGTTTTTTTTGTGTCTTTAAGGCTTAACAGATCAGTCACTATGACCTGTTGTTGTATGGAAAACAGATGAAGTTTCTTAAAAAACATGATTTAGGTTTGGAATGACTTGAAAATGAGGACAATGATCATTTTTTAAAAGATCTATACCATCAATATTTTAACAACGGCCAACAAAGTATTGGGGACCTAGAGTCTAGTGCACGCTTATGTGGAGAGATATTCAACTACAGCTACTTTCTTACACAAATGCATAATTTTGTTCAATAGGCCTTTATTAACTCCCGGGAGCCGTGCGGAGCAGTTATAAGATGGATGGATGCACTTTTATTAACTTCAAAAATGACCCAACAGTCACTGTCATTATAAAACTTTGAAGAGCCAGGACATTTTTATATAACTCCAATTTTATTAGTTTGAAAGAAGAATGTCATATCCACCTAGGATGGCTTGAGGGCAAGATGGCATGGGATAATTTTATTTTTGGTCAAACTAACCCTTTAAAACCAGGTGTAAACAGGGCCTATTATAGCTCCGAACTGATAAACAGTCCGTGCTGCGCAGGTCAAACGAATAGCACAGTTTTGTTCCACTTTCGTTTAATTTGCTGATTTTATCAGAAAGCTAACGTGAGGGTGGCACCAGTGCAAAATTTAGTCACACCGGCAGGAAAAAAGGTTGCAAAATGTGACCAAAATTGGTCAAAGTGTGGAGCCTTGAAATTCTTCATAGACAAATATATCAATCATTTTGTATAAGCCAATTCACCCTTTGCCGGCAGTTTGATTGGCAGGCGATCTGACCAATCACAATTCGCAGAATCCGCCATTTTTGTCCGACAAAGCAGTCAAGAGAGTTCGTAAATTAACGTCGATGGACTTGAAAAAGAGTGTGTACTGACGTCTTTCATGCTTATTTGGGTACTATAAATGAACTAGAAGGATGAGATGATCGGTTCATAACATGGATGCACGATATTGGATTTTTGCCGATATTTTTCAGCTCATTTTGGCTGATGCCGATATATGTTTATTTTTTCCCTTTGTTTGGAAACAACACCATTTTGAGCAAAAACTTTTCTTTTTAATTCTGGTTTTAGATTTCTGAGGTCTCCTTACTAAAAGAATTCTTGTTGAAGATAAATAAATGTTAATAGTTATTTTTATGATAAGAGTATATTAAGTGCCCTGAAAATAACAATAATAAAGTCAGTCATTGTTCACCCCAGATGCAGCTGTAACCTAAATATTGTATTTTTGGATTTAACGTTTGTGCACATGAAGTGGGGGTGGCATGACATCCGTTGATGCTGTCTTTCAACTCTACAATTATTGTAGAGCTCCTTGGATTATTTTTCATCATCCATTTCCTAAAATTTTATCACAGATTAATACAATAATCTTTTAAATAAAATATACTTTTATTTAAAAATAAAAGTATTTAATTTACACGTGTCTTGCTTGTGATTTATGAAATCATTACTTATTTGCTTATTCAGAACAAGAAGTAACTTCAATTCATTTGTGTATTCTACTTTTCATTGTATAACTGTAACAACAGCACCCCCACTACATGTATAAAGTTATAGCGGTCTGGCGGGCACTAGGACCTGGAGGAGCTTCTGCTGCTGTGGAGGCGGCCGCACGCGCTAGAGAGAGAAGAGACGCGATTGGGCTTGTTTTGGGTTCGTTTTGGTCTAGTTGTTGTGAAAACCGGGCAAATCTGCTGCTGACGGTCAAGCGCATTCACAAATTCAAGGCAGCATTTAAAAACAGTCAATATAAATCACTGTTCATGCTATGGGTTTGCTTGTTTTCACTTGAAGAATGACCGCAGTGCTGACATGGTCTCAGCGCTGTAGCTCTCCTTGCACACGTGAGTTATTGCAGGCGCATATCTACACGTTAGCATATCGCCAAGGCATATCGGCATAATTTTTTCATATTGGCCGATGCTGATTTTTATATTCTAAGCGTTTATTGGCCGATTCCGATGTCCTGCCGATAATATCGTGCATCCCTAGTTCATGAGCAGCTTTAACTGAGGCGCTACAGCGACCTTTCACCACACATTAAAGAGCCACAAAATGCTATTTATTGTTTACATTTCTTTACAAAAATTACAACATTTTAGGGTTGAGACATTGTTTCATATTAAAAGTAACCTGCTCAGTCCTGTTTGTCAATGCGTTGTCAGTATATCCCATTTGCTCCGCGATGTGTTTTTCACTGCGTGAGAATGTGTGTGTGTGTGTGGTGTGAAAGCACGGCTTGTCAGACATAGCAACAGTAACTAAAGGTCTTTGTGAACGGTCAATTGGAAGCAAAAGATGAAACATCTCATTCAAACTATATTGCATATTAACACCTCTTCTAAAAAGAAGACTGCTGAAACCAAAATTAACCACTCAAATACATGCATTAGGTCATTTCCTACCACACCAAACCGTCTGGCAGTGAAACACAAACCCTTCAGAGGAGGCTACTGCAATGGTGTGTCAACCAGAAGAATCTGGACTGCAACACCGTAGTCCAAAAACACAGATTGAGAAACAAAATGAGGAAGAACTTCTGTCAGGCAAAAAGTGAAGCGGCGTTTAGTTGTTTACAACTTGCCACATTAACAGAGAATTTATGTGCCCTCACGGCGATGCATTTATCAGCTCTTTCAGAACGAATGTACCAATCAGGATTTCATGTCAGAACTATTTGTTTTATAATATTAGCTTACTTTTTAACAGAGATGCATGAATAGAGTAGCTTTTGGAGGATTGCATTCAACGTGACGCGTCTGAAACGCTGAGCGTCATGGTTGAAGCTCTTTAGGTAAGATATGTGGCTTTATTCATGGCAATTAGTCAATACTGGCAGATGAAGTCAGCGGAGGAGGGAGTCGCAGACACTTCGTTCCAACATAAACACCTCATTAGTTCACAGAGCCGCCTCGCCTGGGAACCGACGCGGCTCCATAATGTTTACATGACCATCCCTTGGCAATACGAGGCTGCGTTGGAATCTGCTCGGCTGTGGTTTCCCGAATCCCTCCCTTGCATTTTCACACTGCAAAACTGAGGCTTAATATTAAGACATGAGGAAAAGTTTGGGTTTGGCCTGATCTTCCAAGACCAGAGCGGCCCAAATAAGTGATGGATCTGCTCTGCTAACACAGGGTTGGATTGGTCTGGAACAAAATGTAAGACGACACACAACCTCAAAAACCCTTCTCTCATCCCAACTGGACTTATTTTCCTCAATGCCTTGGTGTTTTTGAGTGCTTTGGCAAGATATGAATGTAATTTCTTGCCATAACCCATCAAAAAATATAACAAAGAGTTACCGACCCATTTCCTTCAATTCAAATCTGATGAAACAGGAATACAAAAGAAAGAACAGCACTCGAAAGCTCTGTGACGTGAAACCTTCAAATAAACTGACCTCTCAAAACGAAAATCAGATTAGGACAGACTGATATATCCAGCGATTCTGGTTGCTAGACACGATTCAGCATCAGTTCTTTAAATTAGATATATGGGCTTTATTCACCTCTTTAAGCATCTGCCATGCAAAACGTCCGATGGCTTAACTCTTTCCCAGCCATCGAGACATTTTTGATCATCTTCATAAAAGTTAAGGCCCCCAGGATATTTTGTTAAATGAATATCTGAACATGCAATATAGCAAAAGAAAGAACAAAACCTCTGCTTTAAAAGAAAAAAAAAAACATTTTATTGTATGCATGCATTCTTTTTTGATCAACACTTGAATGTGTGTAGAACCATGTGCACACCTAGCCTGACGTGTTCATCCTCAGCTCTAGTCAGAATATGAGTCTGATGCTCCATTGGGCTGTGATTATGGGGCGTGTTTCAACCCAACCAGGAAAGACCTCAATTGGACAGACCGACAACCAATCAGAGCAACGAAGCGACGCATTGTCAAATGTCAACAGAGTTCAACTGCACTGTGTTGCCAAGTCCGCTTTTATCCGTGAGTTGAAGCGACTATTATGTGATATATAGACCCATGAGTGCGAATTTTAGCAGCAACCTTGCCAAAAATAACACACATTTTACCCCCGAACGCCATTTTTTCCCCGGAGAACCCCCCCGAGAAGCTATAGGGCTAGTAGTTGGCGCGTTTTGTTGTAAAAACTTGGCAACCCTGTGCACGCGCGCTGAAATCAGGCTGGAATACACAATCTTTGCCAGTGTTGTAAAATAATTTAATGATACACAGAGCACTTACCCAACATGATCATCATTTCTGAGAGAAATTGTGATGGTGAATGCTTATCCAAACAAGCTCTCCGTTTAGGATTCGAACAAATATAACCCAAGCCCCTTTGATGACGTGATGATTACGTTACTGTTGATCATCTGTCCGTCATCGTCTAAAGCCCGCCCTGATGATCTCATTGGTCTGAACAGTTTCTGTTCGGGGATAATTACTCCTCTATGGAGCGAGGCCAGACCGAATTGCCCGACCTAAAAATGTTGTGGGCGGGGCTAAGTTCGGCTGGCATCCAGGCTAGTGCACACCGGGATAATTATTAGTGCACGCTTATCTCTGATGTTTAACCCTCTTGGTGCCAAGGTCGAGTTTACTCGACAAGATGTGTCACTGAATAAAATGGCCGATTTTGTCAAATAGAGTGTGAAATTTCATTCAACCTCCCCTCCACTAGATGGTAGACATGTCGTACTTCATCACGACTCATAAAAACATCATGATTCTATACAAAATATACGAGCAAGAGCGCATTGAATCAGTGCAAACAAAAACGGAGCTGGTGTGCGAGTGATCTGTTTTTTCAGAGCATTGTCAACGTCAGCGAGTCTTTGCATTAGATTATTATTACTATTATTATTTTCTAATGGCATCAATAAAGCTTACCCACAATGAAGTTCTGGGTCTTCTATTCGCGGACCCTGATTCTGAAGGGAAATATGAGATGACGGTGATTCTGAAAGTGAAACTAACCCTGACGTTAGACGACGCAACGGTCGATCATTTGCCCAATGTCAATGGTGGGAACGATTTTTCCCGGGGTCGGAGTGTACATCGTGAAGTTAGCAGGTGTGTTAGTGTTGGGAATGAGGCGGCCGTGGGAGATTTTTGCTGCGCTCGCCATGAAGCAATCACGCCAACAGTATTGTGGTGGAGACTTTATCTAACGCCACTGGGCATGTTAGAAGAGGTCGAAGTATTCATAGAACAGTTCGGGGGCAACATGGAGGCAGGGTGGGGAGTCAAAATGACAATGACAGTGTTCGTGGCTGTGCACACCATAGACCGTAAAAAAATATGGACGACTCGACATCATCCGTTTCCGCTTGCCATATTTGAAGCTTTCAGGCGGCCTGCACGGCGCTGACATCTTTGGGGCCGAGTCTGCGCAGTAGCGATTTCGGGACCGGAGTTGCGCAGTAGAGCGCAGGAAGTAGAACAGGAAGCACTGCTGCGATATCAAAAGCCCGCCCACACTCTTGCAGATGCAGAACAATTAATTATGTTGGTGTGAAATAAACAGTTATGGAAATGTAGAAATTAAAGCTAAAGCTCCAATCTGCTCCCAAAAATTCAGAAAAAAGTCTGTTAGTGCCTCAGTGACAACTTCACTCAGAGAAGACGTCAGTCTCAGCTGTCAATCATGACATCACACCCCCCGTTTTTAAAGCATCAGATAACTAACTAAAACTAAACTTATTTTAAAAACGAACACTTGGAATTAAATCATCGTGATGATAAATGCCTTCAATGACATAAATTAACTTTGGGGGAAAAATATTTGAAGTGTAATTTTATTATTTAGTTTGCCTCGCGTCCATTAGAAAACACAGAGGGGTGGCTATACTGGGACCGGAAACCGGGGGGGCGATCGAGGCGCGAAAGCTTCAGTATCTGAGAGGGAGACTGCAGGCTCGGTGCACACTCGCCGGCCGCGTGAAGCAGATCTGGACGCGCTGCTTGTAGCAGGAGCAGACGCGGTGTGACACGGGGCAGAGGCTATTATGCATAATGTATCATATATATGTGCCCCATATATGGAATCAGACTACCTACTGTATGTAGTAAATGGAAAATCTCTACAGCAAATGGAACACTGCTACATGCATTCAGTTAGTTTCTATCATTTATTAGTAAGGATTTACACAGTTTGTTTACTATTTACCTGAACATTCAGTATTGTGCAATATAGCACACAGAAGGTGAGGGACATTTTGGGGGGAAAGAAGTGCTGCATTTGATCATTTAAACATGTGGCTTTTCATGAAAATTCTATAATCCAAGATTGCCACCACCTTATGACATCGTAATATGCAAATTAGATGGGAAAATGTAATCCCTACATAAACTTAGGGTCATCCTTAATATTTCTCGAATTTACAGAAAGTGTCTATTTTTTATCACTTTTAAGATATAGCATTTTGAAATTAAGATTTGAGACATTTTAGGAAAAAACCTCTGGCGCCTAAAGGGTTAACGGCTTGTGTTTAAACAAAGGGTGCCAATGTGTATAACGAGCAAAATGCCAGGCGCAAAAGCGTCATTAAAAAAATTCATTATTCAATGAGATGTAACGAGGCTAGATGAATGTAGAGCTGCTGGTGTCTTTCTAGAAGAGGGCGGAGCAGCAGATCATTTGCATTTAAAGGGACATACACAAAAGCAGCGTGTTTTTGCTCACACACACAAAAAAATTATAATATTAACATGCTATAAAAAATTATCTTTGGGGTATTTTGAGCTAAAATTTCACATACACACTCTGGGGACATCAGACTTATTTTATATAATGTAAAATGGGGTATTATATAGGACCCCTTTAAGTGTTTATTTTATTACACATTATCAATGTAGATTTAAATTTCAATGCAGTTTGGAGTCAGAAATCTCCACTTCAGCAGCGTTACAGCTAAACTTTCATACCCATGTATTTTCTGAAGATGTTCAAATCTTCTAAAAACATGGTGATATCTATAGTCAGCATTTCTGATTAATAGAGTCACAGCGAGCTCCCGATACTTAAAAAGATACTCTAAATTAATGTCAACAAAATGAAACAATAATTTGGAATCTGGCTCAATCCAATTTCTGTTCTGGGAATGTATGCAAATCAGTGCATATTTAATTAGTCAATGCCTCATTTGCATATTTAAACAGAACCTTTCAGAAAAGGTGTCTTAATGTACTGTGATTAATCAACAGAGGAAGTACGGTGATATCCATTAGTTATCCTTTTTTACCTGATTCACTTCCGGTGACTTGAAGGTTTCCAGTGTTTCAATTTCAGTGGTTCAAAGTGTTTTCAGTATTTCAGTGCTTTGCTCTGAACAACATCATCAGCGCCGTCGTACTTTCACGAGTCACGCCTTTGCTGAGCGAGCATCCATTACTCTACAATAGCTAACAAAGAACGGCACTCATGTATTCTCTGGAAAGTGCAGCCAGACCGGCCTCAAAGGCAGGAGCGCGAGCGATTCCCCGGCGGAGTGATTTGCATTGGGCTGTAGGAACTTTGGCCAGCAGAGTAATGATGACTTCAAAATCCTGCACTGCACTGCCAACATTACTACAAACTCCACTGAAGAGAAGGTTATATAACCTGCACTGAAACACCAGGAAAGCTTTTGCAATATTGGCGACTTTATGCAAGGGGCAAAGCAGCTCCTCGCATTGGCTGTTTTACAGCGTTTCGATTCACCTACCTCTGCTGGGGTGGAAAATTCTTCCCTGCCGTCCACCGCCTGATTAAACACACGTGTTAGGTCGGCCCGAGTAGCTGAGAGCGCATTAAACTGCTCTTTCCTCTGACAATGTGAACGCCAACAATGAGAGAGTGAAGCGATGCTACTAAAATAAAACACACCAGCATCATAATGCAGTGGACAATTCCACCGAAAATCATCAAGTGGCACATGTGAGGGAATAAAACAGGCACTGGCTGTTCGTTTTTTTAAGAATTGCAAAAATGTCTGAAATAACTCCATATTTTTGCTTGTGTGTGGAAAATGGCACCAACAGTAAATCAATAACTGGCACCGATACATACATACATACATACATACACATATATATATATATATATATATATATATATATATATATATATATATATATATAGCAACGTATACTCAAAGCACTACAAACAAAATACATAAAATGATTAGTAAGTAGTTAAACGTATTAACAGTAACAAAATAAAAATAATAATAGCATAGAAAAAATAACTAATATTTAAAAACACATCTTAAAAAAAAAAAAAAAATTACAACCTCAAGTGGAAACATGTCAGGAACAGTAAAACATTTAATGGCATTAGTATTAAAAATAAAAATATTATTTTATAATTATATATTTATATTATAATTATATATTTTATGTTTTATAGTTACAATGTATTTTTGTATAATTTGTAAATATTATTTATAAATGTACCTTGTTACATAATTTATTTTAAATTATTAACAATTAATTTCATGAGTCAGAATATTATTTTAATTCTAAATGATTATAAGACTAAACAGTTTAGATGCCACCTTAACTGTAATAAATAAATAATAATAATAATAATAATAATAGCAATTATTTTATTATCAATTAATAATAATAATTATTATTATTATTAAAGTATTATTTTATAATTCTACATTTTTATATTATAATTATTTATTTTATAATTATAATGTATTATTTCATCATTTCTATACATATTTATATTGTTCCTTATTACATAATTTAATTAAAAATATTAACATTTAATTTAACAACATATTTAGAAACAAAATTTTAAAAATAAAAATAAAAAATATAAAGCATTGCAAAAATAAAACTTAAAACATCAAGTGGAAATGGTGGGAACCGCAAAACATATCATGGCACCAACATTAATAATAATCATACATTTTATTTTTAACGTACCTTAATACATTAGTCAAAATTATTAATAATTATTTAATAAATTATGAACAATTAGTACTAAATTAAACAGTTTAATAAAATGACATTTATAGTAAAAAAAAAAAAATATATTATTCTGTCAATTAGTGTTGTCAAAAATATCGATATTTCGATATGTATCGATACTGAATTATCTGAAACGATACGATTCTCAGTCTCTACGAGTCAGTCTTAAAGGGGCCGCAGTCATTTGTTATTCAAACTACAAAAAGACAAACGATCAACTGCTCTTGACTGATCAACTTGTGTAACTTTAATAGTTTCATCTGTACGCTATTGAATTTTTTACAAAGAACATTATCCAATGTTGTTTTAAATGTAATTACTATGCATTTTTTTATTCAGTTTCTTATCTGAATGTTAGACCTACCTGAAAAAAATAAAGCAGTCTATTTCATTTGTTTCTTCTATTCTATTGCATTTATTTGTGCTATTGTTTGTAATCTGTTTATTTGTCCTTATTTTATTACTGTTTACTCGTCTTTTAAATTCAATTTACCATTTGAAATCAAGCTTTCTTGTGCTGTGTGTAAGCTATTGCAACACAATTACCCCGTTGTAAAAAATACACTGAGATAGCAAAAATTTGTGAGATAATTTTAATAGTAATTGATCAATAATTGTTCAAATCCAAACGATGCCCAACCCTAAGGAACATGCTGGCCACATGAATTTTTTAGTAAAAAATAACAATGAATAATAACAAGTTCTGTTGTCATATTAAGCATCTTATCTTATCTTTTTTTTTTTTTTTTACTGTGGTATCGATTTAGTATCGATATATCGATATTTTAGTCTGGTATCGTATCGAAGTCATAATTTTGGTATCGTGACAACACTACTGTCAATATAGCATAATCTAACTGTATATTTTCAGCTTGAATACAGAATTAACACAGAATGTGCATTTATTAATCATCATTTCACACTGGCCACAGTTCATCTATAATCTGGAACTAGAGCTAGGCGATTCCTTCAATTCATTTGTTTTGTTTCTGAGTATATAAGATATGTTTAAGATACGTTTGTACACTATTTGCCTTCATATTTCATGCATATTTTCTGCTAAGCTTTATAATAAGTGGTGCTTTTCATTTACACCATGTTGATCACTTTAGATGTTTTAACCAGACGGTTAATCATTTTGTAGTTACGTTTGTAGTCGAAACTGAATTCATGACAAACGTAATTTGTCACGAATCGTTCTGAAAGAAAATGGGAGATGTCTTTTTTTTTGCCCTATCGCCCAGCCCTAGTCTGAACTATTTGTTGAATAAAGTTCTGGATCTTGAATGTCTTTTTCTGCTGTCAGTCTTGAAAAGAACAGAAAAAACTCTTTGTCGTGAGCATGCCGGAGCGGTGTTGGGCTGTTCAATAATCCGGTCGGGTTGGGTTAAGTCTGCCTCTGGCTTCAACATCAAACATGGCGATTAACAAGCACTCAAGGCCAGACAGCTTCCTTTGAACTGCAAAATCTGTCAAATATGCCTCCCACCATCATAGCCAAACATATAAAAATCTGTTCATTTTCCATGAATCACGAGCTCATCTCTCAGAGGCGACATTACCATCAGCACGACACCATCACATTCACTCCTCAGTGCTGGAGGAAGAGCTCGACGGTCTAGCCTGCTCTTACCAGACTCTCGTACATTTAATCCGTGCATAGAGTCTGGCCACTCTCCATTGACAAGCGTTTACTTCGGCGAAGGCGGGCACTCTGTTGAAGTTTAAAACTATAGAGACAGAGCGCATTTAGGCCACGCCCACACCGTCCAACGCTCTCCATTGACTTTGTATTGCGTGAAGCGGTCGTCTCGTCTTTTCTTACTTATAACAAGAAACAGAACAATGTCTTAAAGCTGAGATGTGACCGTGTGTACAGCAAACAAGCTAAAAAAACACACAGCTAATTTTTATAAGCTGTCGACCCCAAAAAACGAGAAGGCCATAAGACGTGAAGCTTCAGCAGGAAGAATGGGTACATTTATGGGATCCTGACCCTCAGTATGTCTCAGTATGCCTACGTGTGCAGTAAACGTGTTATCAAATATCCAAATGTCAGTTTTATATATTATATTTCCTGTCTCTGATGACGTTCTCCTCCAGTGGGCATAGTTCTCTCTGTAGTATAGCATGTACCGCTCTGTCTCTATTGCCTGTATCCACTTTTGTGTCCTTAAACGTTCGTTTTTGGGTCAACAGCTTATAAAAACTTCTAGGTTTTTGTTCCTGTGTTTTTTAGCTTGTTTCCTGAACACACGGTCACATATCAGCTTTTAGACATTGTTCTGTTTTTTGTAATAAGTCAGAAATGACAAGGAGTCCACTTCCCGCAATAGAAAGTCAATGGAGACGGGTGTCTTTCTCCGCCGCCATTACTGAACTAAAACTCAAACTAACGCACGACATTAACGTCATAGTTCTCAGCCACTCCCTCTGAATGCTGATTGGACCGGTAAAAATTGCATTTAACAAAATTAATAAATAAATTATGCAGGTTGTAGTGTGAGTCCTGAAGCAATTAAATTAATTTCTCTGTGTGACAGTAATTCAACATTTTACCACCAGGGTACAATACTTGACACCATACTCAGTTATTATCAGTGATCTTCCGTTTTGATTTTAAAAGCATACTCATGAAGAGGTCATGGCGAAGTGTGCCGTGGGACCATTTTGATTTAAAAACCGAAATAGTTGACTGCAAACATTGCAATGCCGTGTATAAGAAGTACAACAGGGCCTTGGGTCAAATGATCCCAGGGTTTTTCCTACATTGAACATTTTTTGGCGGCTGCCAAAGCTAATTTTTGTCCTGCCAAAGCCTTATTTGATGAGTTATTGTGATTTATAAATTGATGTAGATTACTAATGCGCATGACTCTCTGCTCGTTCTGACACTCAGTTAACATGTGTCCTCGTTAACTGAGTGAAGGAGAACGAGCAGAGAGCCGCGCGCTCTCTCTGTCCTCAAAACCATCACCGTTCTCTCTCTCTCACACATATCAATCAAAATCAACAGAACTGACAAAATGGTAAAAGGTCTGAAGACTGAATCCGTGCGCCACGTGGCGCGTTCGCACAATATTTTCCCTGAATTGCTGCTGGATGTGAATTGTGCTTAAAAATCGCAGCTCTTTTAACAGACGTTTTGCACACGCAGCTGACATGAACCATACTTTCAAATAAACTGAAAAATATCCTTATGAAGTGTTGATTCTGTGATCAATCTTTTGCGTTGTTTTAAGAGTCTGGATTCACACATAACGTGTCCACTTTTGTCCGATTCGCGAACTAATGACTCATTTGAACCGATTCATTTTAATGAACTGATCTGTCCAACACTGAACTCACGAATCGGTGTGTAATCATTTACTCACAACACCTCTGACATGACAACGCAAGTGTGCTTACCCCATTAAACAAGAGGGGTTAGTAAGAATTAGTCTTAATAATCCACAGTATTTTCATGTATTTATTTTGAGTATTTATATTGATAATGTGTAGTAAATTAGGCCTACCACAAAATGTTTTGTTTAGACTGGAATAAGGTGAAAGCAGAACAACGCAAGTTAAATTGTTTATGGCTTAGACTATTTGTTATCAAATTTTTAATGCTGCTTTTTAATAATTGTTGCCAAAATAATGAATCAGTAAACCATGCAAACTGTGTAAAAAATGAGGAACTAAAGAAACAAACATCAAGACATCATACATGAGATATCAAAATGAGCAACAAAAAGCAAAAAAAATAAAAAATGTTTGCATTTATTTTACATGTATTGTCAGTATTGGGCTCACAGATCACGCGGGTAGGTACTTTTACTGTTGGGGTGTGTGTGCGCGTGCATGAATGTGTGTGGATGACCATGACCCAGTAAAAACCATAGATCCGTCCCTGGTTAATGTCGGTGGCTGTTTTTAAAGGATTCATCGAGGAAAACCGCACTGCATTTTTGTATTCATTGCATTTTTAAATTATAAAAGTTAAATCATTTTATTATAAAAATATTAATGATTAATCGATAGTTGATCGTTAATTCTCCCGACGATCGACTAAGAAAATGTAATCAATGCCCATCCCTACCAAGACTACACCGCAGTCCCAGACGGAGTACTGAAGGAAAATGAAAGAAGTGGAAGACTCATATTTAATCTGGCCGTTCAGCACCACCGCTCCCTAATCACAGAGTATACGCACGATCGCGAAATTAAAAGTTAAAGGGAACGCGCATTCAAACGCGATTTCAATACGTCACCGCTGTTTGAAAGCGGCTCCCTGAGGCATGCGAATATGTCACTTTCAACACAAAGGAAAATAGTGCGAGGACTCAAGTCAAACACAAGGAGCTTATAAAGGGAAGAAATCAAAAGGGAATTAGGGAACACAGGTGGGGCCAATAAACACTAATCAGAGAACAAGGGGGAGGGATCTGACAATGACAGGAGCACATGCTCGACATCACAAAACCTACATGTGCACACAAGACAGGACAGGCATGCGACAGAATATCTCCCAATATAAAGCTAGTTGTAACCATCTAATAGCTCTGGATCATGCTTGAAGAAAGAAATTGGTCTCTATTTGCACTTTGAATATTAAGTACTTTGATTATAGTTATTGTTTGCACTTAATATCTATGATCAATTTGTGGGAAGGAGTTCAGTTAGGAGGTCAAAAGAAGCTCATGTGCAGTTCTGAGGTCTGAAGAGACGATCATACCGGAAATATACAGTACTGCTGTCTTTTACTATAGCCTATATGATAATTAATACTCAGAAGGTAGAAATGAAATGACATTCTTTACAAGATGATTAGTTAAAACATTTCAAATGTAGGGCCCTATAAAATCCGTTTTATTTTTTCCCAAATTCCGTTTTATTTTTTCCCAAATTCCGTTTTTTCCGTTTTAATTTTTGCAAATTCTGTTTTTTCCGTTTTAATTTTTGCAGATTCCTTTTTTTCCGTTAAAATGTTTGGCAATTCAGTTTTTTTTTACCCTTTACTGTTATTTTGGTGAAAAAAGAGTGTGCTTTTAATGTTACTATAATAGAACATAAAACAAAAAATAGGAATGACCTTAAATTTACTGAGGTAACAAACATCACATTTACTTTTTAGGACAAATATGATATTTGACATAACACTGCACTTCAAGTACTTCAAATATTAATGGTTATTAGCTTTAACTTTCCGGTAAAATAAATTATAATACTTTATATAAGTTAAAATGAAAGTGCTCCAGTAGCTTTTTCTTTCAAGTATTTTTTTTTAAAAAAAGAACTAAAAAAAAAAAATCATAAGAATCATCTTTTACATACAGTACTATTAAGTAAAACATTTAAAGCTGAAAATTAACATTAAAAAATAACATTTCACCATGTCATGAAATCATGTAGTGAATTGTTCTGTGTGTTTAACAATCACCATTATGATATTCAGAGCTGTGAAAAATAAAAATACACGAAAACACAACACTGCCAGAAGTTTTGTCCCCCAACTTCAAAGGCCCCTTTAAATGATTAAAACTAGATGCTTAATTTTAACTTTAAGGTTACTTATCATGTAAACTAGCCATACACAGCATGTTAAATGCATGTTTGGAACAGACTAACAGAGGGGAAAACGGTCGCATTTGCAGCAGATATGCATTGCTGCCTAATGTGCACATTATAAATCAAAGCACGAGATGACAGGGGTCGAGTAGAACACCGGAAAATCTGACAGAATGGACAATATTTGTCTGTCTGTGCAATACACGAGCCGCGGTTCAGGTGCGCGCGCGACCAATGCTGCCTGAGCACAACGAGCGCGCGGCTCCCGCTCTCCATACGCAAAGCTGCCTGCGCGTGCAGTGTGAAACCGCGGTTAGCGTCGAGTTTCTTAACTTTTTCGCTGCCGAAAGCAGAGCCGTGGAGACCAACTTCGCCATACTTTCATTGTTTTGAAGGGCGAGCTGAAATGACGGGAGGGGTTGTGTCGCGAAGATTTGCTTCCCCCCGTCTGCACTTTCCTCAGACATACGTTCTTAACCCACATGACACAGAATTTCATTACAAATATGTACAATTCCGGGGAAATCTGCGTTAACAATAGATTCCGCGTTAATATGCCAATTCCGCGATTCCGTGATCGCGGAAATTATAGGGCCCTACAAATGCACCTGCAAACCATTTTTTAATTTCTAGTCATTTCATCATTGTGGATTTCTTAAAAATACTATGTAAAAATCTCGTCTTGTGTGGTTCTTGTGAATCTGATCTAGTGTCTCGTCTCGTGAGATTAGTGTCTCCTCACACCCTTAATATTCACATATATGCAACACTTCAACAAAAGAGCAGTCAGAATAAAAGTTTGAGCATGAAGAAATTAAGACAGCTATACTAGGGCCCGATAATGGTTAAACTGATAATCACGATTATTTTGCTCAAAACTATAATCACGATTTATAATCACGCGTTTCCCAGAAAATAATTGCACACCACAGAACATTTATCAGCCAATCAGATTCAAGCGTTTAACGGCCCTGTAGTATAAAGTAACTCTATATAGTTTAATACACTTACTTCCATGTATTTCATGAGCTGAGGATGGAGTGATGTGATGTAAATCCAACAGATTCGATTCTCTGAGGCACAAACTAATATGGCGCCGCCGATCGCGCATTACAGATGCGCAAAACAACAAATTTGTGAATATTTTGAATAAAAAAGAAAAAACTCAATTAAACCAATACATCTGTGATACAGCGCGATTTTGGCTGCTGTGTGTCATGAGAAGCACAACGTGTTGCCATGGAAACAATAAGGTGATATGGTCATTTTTATGCAAAATAAAGCAGAACATTGAAGATGGTTTGTAGCAGACCAATTATTAAAGGAACTGTGTGAAAGAAATGTATTTAAATGAATCATAAAATGGCCCTGATATGTCTAGACATTAAGAAATCATGTTTATTTCAAACACTTCTATCACTGACAACAGTAGTCCGGCCAGGATATTGTCATTTAAAAGTTGTTGTTGCAGCCCTCAACTGATGTTGATGTTGACATGTTGTGTTTTGGCCTGAAGCTCCGCCCTCCAACTATCGACTAATCATGAAGTCAATAGTGTTTCTGTATCCGGGTTGCCAGATCTGGTTTAGTTACCGCAGCTCCAGATCTACAAACATTCCTGCTGATCCTGCAGCCAATCTGGCAACCCCGAGTCAGGAGAGGGGGATACGCCGCAGTACCAGTTTTGGCCACAATCTTACATACACTTCCTGTAATAGAGACTACTTTGCTGTTATTAGTTCTGTAATTTTTATTTCATGTTAAATTAGGCCTATTGTAGTTGGGTTAGGTTTTACTGTGAAACGATTAAGTAAATTGTGTTTTTTATCTATTTATATATTTAAGTATACTTTAAACTTTTACTAAATTGTTCAATTTAAGGAACAATAAAAAAGCTATTCTTTAATGTCATTCACTGCCATTTTGTGTTTATTTTTTATGATTTGTTTTTTAAGTATTGGTTTAGGCACCGTGGGTATTAGTTGACCTTAATTGGTAATATCTAATTGTGTGGTTAAATCTAACAGCTGATTGGTTGATTGTAATCCATTACATCACTTTCTATCAAAGTCATCTGACATTATCAAGATGAACTTATTGCGTTATTTTAAGCCCAAATAAAAAAAAGATATTTTTTTATTAATAATATATAATAATATTTATTAGTATTAAATAATAATAATATAATTGTGTTATTATCAGGACCCACAAATAGCTCCCCATTGCATTATTACACATTATATTTAACATTATACAGTATATAGTCATTTAATGTAGTAATTAGGGCCGGGACTTTAACGTGTTAATTAAGATTAATTACGCCAAAAAATTAATAACATAATTTTTACCGCACTTGTTTTTGCACCGCAGAACGTTTTTCAATGAATGAGTTTCGACAGACCAATTATACTGGAACACCAACTAGCGCTTACGTCACGAGTCACGACAACAACAAACCATAGTGAACATGAGCGAAGAAGCTGATGAGACCGCTTTGCTTGGCCCCGTGGATGGGACATTTAGTTTTAAAAAACGAAAGAATGGAAGCGTCGTCAAGAGCACGGTTGTGTGCAAGCTATACAACAAGGAATTTGCATATCACCGCAGCACATCGGGCCTCAAATATCACAAATATGCTTCTGCTACACTTGATGGCAAACATTGCACTGCTGGACTGAAATAAAGAAACATTATTTTGTTGATTAAGCTTATGTATTCACTCATTATTCAATGGGATACTAAAAATACATGTGAAAAATTACTTCTCATTGTTCTCAGGCTAAATATTTATATGCAATTAAAATGCGATTAATTCATTACAAAGTCTCTAATTAGTTAGATTAATTTTTTTAATCGAGTCCCGGCCCTAGTGGTAATGTCACGGAAACTGACAGAATTTCGATTTTGGGGTAAATTATACCTTATAAACACATTAAGCTGAGCCTTGGAAAAAACTAAACTCTATAGCGAATCATATTGTTGCATTTTTATTAATATCATTATTATTAGGGTAAAACTACAATTCATCAAAAAAAATCACACTTGAAACACATTTACAATTGTTATCTGGAACAAAGGGGCTTTAAATGGGATGAATGTAAAGATGCTTTTCCAAAAAAGTTTGATTATATGAACTGTCTAACAACAGCGTGCCATAAGTAGTCTTCTATATAAAACATTGCTACGAAAAATCCAGATAAACTCCTTTAATCCTCCTTCTCAGAGCAGAATATTGATTAGAAAATATTTATCCTTTGGTCACTGAAAAATGGTAATGGCTTTAAAGCACTTCAATAACTTGACTTGAGACGGGTGTCAGACGTGAAAGCAAACCAGGGTTATGAAGAGGTCTCTGCGCCGGCGGAGGGCATCGCTGCCAGTCTTCTGGGTCATACTTTATAAATAGAAACAGCCAAGAGATGCCTGTCTCTCCACCAACCCTAAATCACACTCCTCAAAATGGGTCAATCTGACACATAAGAGACGAGCGGACACAAAGACAAACATCGCCAGTGTGTTTCAGACGTTCTCAACTGCATTTATAGACAAAAATTCAAAGCAAGAACCAAACAATACTCTTATCTAACCATGACTAGGCTTATTCGCCAAGCACAAGGACATTGAGAGGAATATAAGGAAGAATTAAGCTTCTCCGAGACCAAACAGTAGAAAATATCCCAGCTTTTAAGCCTCACTTTGTTTTGCCGTTCAATCCTTTAAACTGGTGAAGTAGTCTGTGCTATTGCTGACCCGTCTTACCATGCAATAAAAAGATGTTTAGAGGTAAAATAACATTAAATAGGACATGAGCGCAACAATTATTTATTTTAGGAGGTTTGCAAAAACAATTGAGACATTTCTAGAATACCTTTACTTAGGGGTGGACCGCTTCAAATGACTCACGGTCCGGTTTGCATCACAGTTTTAGGGTCACAGTTTCGGTACGGCATGTGCTATGTATGATTATTTTGGTTATCGAGTAATTTATCGATTATTCTGGAGATGAATCGGATATTTTGGTGGTAATTAAAATGGACGCAAGCAAACAATAGCCATTAAAATGACTTCAAAATACCTATTATAATATTTGATTCAAATAAAGTTTTAAAGGCAAATAAATATATAGTTTTAGAGAACAGTTAAAATACGTAATTTAACATGCATTATAAACAATCATCATAACAAGCCTGATTGTTGTTGTCCCACTTTACAGCAGCTCAAATCCATGTTTAATATTGTCCCACCGTCATTCGTTTCATATTTGGCAACTTCTTTACAATAGAAATACTACAGCCATTGTAATTTCTTGAACAAGAATATGTGGACCACAAAACATTTTTGAAATCGCGACCAACCGTTTCTATAGTTAGAAACAATGACGTATTCTCCTGTGTTGGTGTAGGTTTATAAATGATTTACCTAATACCCACACGTGTGAATGATAACAGTTCATGTGGAGCAGAACGAGCCGCTCTAAGACGCACATAACCAACACACATGCAAATAAATATTAAATCTGCAGCCCCACGGCATTATTTAATTGAATCGCAGCCTTTGTGAATTCACAACAGCACGTATGCTATGGTATGGTTTTAAATGGTTGTAGGATATCGTGCGGCCTTAGAAACCGGCTTTATAATGCGGTTTGTGGATTCTCATCTGTGGAATACCTAACTTCCGGCGTTTTGCCGGTTACTCGACACGGAAATTGCAATTGAGGATTTTTTTTAAATCGATTACTCGAATTCAATCAAGGAATCGTTACAGCTGTAATAAGATCAAATAATCAAACTACAAGCAACAGCACAAACAGATACAATAGAGCAAAGATGCATGAAATGAACTGCTTTTCAGGGTCCAGGCACAGAAACTGAATAAAGAAATACAATATAAAACAACATTGCATATTATAATCTCAACAGGATAAATGAAAAAGTTGAATCATTCGAGAGAGTGATTTCTGTCATTTGTTGTCTGATTAACATTAAACACACACACACAAACACGCACGCACACACGCAGCAGGAAAAGGCTTCTTTCCCTTTAAAACATAATGCACAGATTCCGTACACACAGTTACACATAAACACACGTCTTTAACCACTGTTTACATGTTACCTAAGACATAACCTCCTATGTTTGCAAGGATACTTGCCAAGACGGGCATGTTGACATACTTTTTGTGTGAATTTGTCCAATCAAGCGCAAGACTTGAAAGAGAACTCAATATTTGCGTGCTATCTGGGACACGCCGTGTGCGCGCTTCACACACACACACACACACACACACACACACACACACACACACACACACACACACACACACACACACACACACACACACAAATCTCCTTTCAGTGTGCACGAGTTCTCTTTCACGTCTTGCTCTTGAATGTTTGCAAGGCTTAAATGAGTTTAGTTTAAACACACACACAGCATTATGTGCTGATCAGGGCTCAGCTCATCGGGTGACGACGGCGTTTATGAAATCTGCATTTTCCGGATCAGATTTGTGCTCGAATTGATAAGGTAGTACCACCGACATTATTATGAAGGTATTTTTGGTGGAAAACAACTGAACACATTGTAGAGCATATCCACACGTGTATCAATACATTTGAGGTCACAGAGAAAAATCTTTTTTTCTCTCTCTCTCTCCTACAAACACAACACAACCGTTACACCTTCACACAGATACATTATCACCCGTCAATATTGCTTCGGGAGCTGATGTTCCAAATATGGTAAGGGGCATGACCTTTCCGTCACATGTTTAAGGTATTCGGGCAAATCACAATGCTCCAGTGCCGCTGGCAAATCAGAGCACACCACACTTTTCAAAATGATGAGCTTTGTAAAAATCAGTGCATTTGAGAAACCAGGGTATAGAGGAACAACAATAACATACGGTACACGCCCACACAAGGGGAGGGGAACGATCCAACCGTCTCCATTGACTTTCTATTGCGTGAAGCGCCTCCTTGTCATTTCAGACTTATTACAAAAAACAGAACAATGTCTAAAAGCTGATATGTGACCGTGTGTACAGCAAACAAGCTAAAAAAAAACACATAGCTGAGTTTTTATAAGCTTTCGACCCCAAAAAACGGAAAAGAACACTTTGAGTGCGTTTATATGCACGTTCTTAAGCCGATTGTGCCTAAAGGGGGTCGAACACCGGACTGAAGCTCAGCGCCGTGTCTCAGGGATCTCACAACAGGCAGACGTGAACATTATATACCACAGGGATGGAAATTAGCACCCGCCAACAGCCAAATGCGGGTGATTTTGAGTTGTGGCAGGTAAACTCGCTTCACCTAACGGCCACCGTGGCGGGTAAATAAAAATAGCATACTGTTTCCCCTCTTTATAAACTGTGTTCAGTGCATGCGAGTGCGGCCGCATGTCCGAATATGACCAGTCGTTTTCAGATGTAGTCATTTACCCAGATGTAGTGCCAGAAGACGCGAATACGAACTCACGCGCGCTGAAAGAAGATCCGTCACTGTCATCCAGAAGCGCGCACCCGTCTCACAGCGCGCAAATCAATTCTCTTTTCTCAAAAAATCAATTCTCAAAAAAATTCTCTTTCAAGTCTTGCGCTTAAATGGACAAACTCCCACAAAAAGTATGTCAACATGTCCATCTTGATGAGTATCCAAGCAGACATAGTCTGAATATGCCTCAAGTGAACGTTATACAGTCGAGAAAGAAGAGCATATCCCAGCACTAGGTCTTAAAGGGGCAGTAGCCTTTACTGCTGTCTGTTTAATGTCAAACAAAAGGACATCACTCACTGCTCTTGATTGAATAGCTTTTGTAAGTTTAGTAAGGATTAATCTTTCATTTAAACAGTTAAATATGCAGTTATTTTACATTTGATTACTTTATTACATTTCTGTACCTTTCTGCAGGCCAGTAGACCTGTACATTATTATTTAATGTACACATGAGTGAGGTTGAGTTTAACATTTTACTTTGAATTATATTTTATACTGTTTGATGTTGCAATGAGCTAAATAAATATTTGCATAATTTGTAATTGATTTATTATTTGAAACTTTAATATTAATTAATGCAATCGCAATGCCTTGATTTTTAGTAAAGTTACTCAGTCACAGCATTAGCCATAAATGCAATGGATAATTGGCAAAAAAAAATTAGTGCTTCGGTTTCAGCCAATAATTTTTATTTCTGTGCATCCCTACTGACAATGTTCTGTTCGGTGTGTCGTCAACACGCTTCAGAAGATGCCAAAACTAATAGTTTCATTGTTGACCAACCGGGTAAAAAAAAAAAAAAAGAGAGAGAACACAGAGCCCTACTCATGTAATGAAATGTATATCAGTTCATGGTTTGTGTGTGTATAAGAGTGAAAGAATGTCAGTATTTCATTGAGATTTGAGATTAAATAAACAGCTTAAGTATTGTAGAGCTTGTAGTATTCATTTTTCACATGCAGTTAAACATTGTCGGTTAAAAACAAGAAAGTGGCTGTAAAAACATGGAGTGGCTGGTAGATTTTGAAATCCACCAGCCACAGTGGCCGGTGGACAAAAAAGTTAATTTCCATCGCTGATATACGCTTGAGCTCAATTTTGAATCGACTTCTGACAGAAGAGCTGCACGATGAGTGTATCTTGTAGCACAGGGTGAAATCAGTATGTTTATATATATATATATATATATATATATATATTAGGGATGTCAATTTTCACAAATTCCCATGATCGATCGTCGTTTAAATTAACGGTCAATTAATCGATTAATCGTTAACCATAATACTGAAATATGCGTCTACAGCAGTGGCTTATAGCCGACAGCATGACAGTAGGCCTATGTGCAATGCTGCTCAAAACGCCATGTTCTTCACCAAATGAATGAGAAGGATTTTTTTTTATCTAAACAAAGGGCTATGGGATTGTAAAATTAGTCGATGTTATTTATAATTTAATTAAATTACTTATTTAATAACCAAATATAACATGTAATACAACACGAACGCCGCCTCAGATCTGTTATTCAGAATGTGTGGACGCACTTGCAAGAACAACGTGCTGAAACGTCACCTAAACCCAGTTCATTCAAAACGATTTATTAAAATATTGTTTTCATTAATGTTATGTAATGTGACAGTCCCAATCATAGTTATTATTAGTCGTGCGTTGCTGTTTGAACAGCGCGAGCTGAAGCGGATGCGCTGAATCAACACTGGTAGTTACACTGAAACTTTGCTAGCACGTTATTTAACTCAACAAAAAGCTTCCTATATGAGATTAATCAGATTTATATGAAGTTAACAAAATATTACAAATTATATATCTTCACAAAATGA
Source organism: Pseudorasbora parva (assembly GCF_024679245.1). NCBI lineage: Eukaryota > Metazoa > Chordata > Actinopteri > Cypriniformes > Gobionidae > Pseudorasbora > Pseudorasbora parva. Next base: position 3,461,791 of record NC_090188.1, on the reverse strand, counting down.
TGCGAATGGACAAGTGAACTTGAATTGAGTTGCTGATATTCATTCAGAATGGGAGACGCGTGGTGTTCACGCGCTCTAGGAACAACGCTCTGAACACGGCACCTAAACCCAATGACTTTACAACCATTTATTAAAAGTGTTCTCATTTCTGGTATATAATATGACTGTCCCAATCATCGTTATTATGCATTGCTCTGTATGCGCTAAACTGAATGAAAACCGGTAGCCATTACTGACTGAAGCCATTTGTTAGTGCGTTTTATTTCGCTGAAAGAAACGCATCCTATATGATTGATCACATATATAACAAGCACAATCTGATGCGAATGCACAAGTGAACTTGAACTAAGTTACATGCGCGAGTCAGAATGCGTGACTCATGTTGTGCACGCGCTCTTCTTGGATCAACGCAATGAACACGGCAAATAAACCCAAATAATTAACAATCACAATGTTTTATTACAATAGTGTTCTCATTAATGTTGTGTAATATGACAGTCCCAATCATAGTCATTATTAGTGCTGTTGGAGCTGAAGCTGATCACCGCCACGCTTTTACTACCGCTCGCCTCTACCGTTAATTATTAACCAAATGCATCCTTATGAGATAAATCAGCTAAAGATAGGCCTGCACAAAATAAACACAATATTACAACTTACATTTGCACAAAAGGCTGTGAATGCACATGCAAGCTTGCAGTCATGATGAAGGTGTAACTCCAGCTGTTAAATGGTCCCAAATAGAACTCGGGCACGCTCGCGTCATTTTTCCTCCCGTTTCCTCACGCACGCGCATGACCCTGCTTAATCGATGATCGATAAGTCTTATCGATCAAATGTCTTATCGACAATTAATCGATCATCGATTAATCGTTGACATCCCTAATATATATATATATATATATATATATATATATATATATATATATATATATATATATATACATTTAATCGCCGCGGACAGACGTCAAATGCCGTCGGTGTATGTGTGTTCGAATTTTAAAGGCACGGTGCATCCGGTGCGAAGCTCAGTGCTCTTAAAGGGGCGATCCCTCAGCGCCGCGACACGTCTATAACACTAATATTGAGCACACCCATATTGCCTAAAATGGTATGATCCTCGTTTCATAACACCGGCGAAGATTCGACCATGAGATCAGTGGTAGAATCTGGTCCTGGATATCGATGCATCGAATCTTCGACTATTAGGGGTCACCCCTAAAGTATATATTTAAGTACTAAGTAATATTATTTAACAACATGTATGACGGTATAGGGTTAGGGGTTAAGGTTGAGATTTAGTTGCATATAATTGTGCATAATTTACTGTTATTACTATGGTAAGTAAATATGTAATAAGGACACTAAAATAAAGCGTTACCAAAAAATTACAATCCAATTATAAACCAAAATCCCTTTTTTTTCCAGGAATTGCAATTCAGCCCAACGTCTTATTTCTCCTGCAATATTCTGCTTAATAACACAAGCACACAAAGAACAGGTTTCCTAGTCCTGAGATGTGTTACTTATATCTGCATACCTGAGAGCCAAAGCCCGATTAATACACCATTTGCAATAATCATTTCTCAACGCCGCTGGCTGAGGTCGCAGTATCGTCGAGGGAGCGTTGACATCAGCATTTCTAGCCACAAGGTGAAATTAAACGCTTCTCAGAACGGCCGGGGAAGCCAACGCATCCAGACGGATGTTAACACGCTCTTTGGAGTACGCAAGCGAGATAAACACCGGCCCTGTCTGCCATTTCTTTTGTATTATCATATCAGAGGGAGGGAAGCGTCTGTTATGACCAGCTCAAAATTAGCACACACAGCGTTCAAATGACCGAGGATGTGATGTCATGTGATATAATTACATGCCAAGATTGCTACAACATTCAGTAGTGCTCACTCAGCAGGCCGGAGATCTCATTGAGTTTTGGACAGTCTGCTGCCCACTTCTACTGTTATTAACTAGCGAGTAATACGCCCGGTCTATCACTAAACATCTGATAAATACTGGATATAAAAACTGATTTAACTGGCAGCTATGAAACTTTCAGAAGTCCAGGGATGCAACAGTCAGACTAGGGATGCGCGATATACCGGTACTGGAAAAATACCGGTATATATTTTATTTAAAACGGTACAATATCATGATTTGGCACATTTCGGTATATGCTGCTTTTCCGAAGTTCACCGCTAGATGGCAGCGCTCTACCCAAACTGACCCGAAACAACCAGGAAATGTGACGACATAGACGAACAAAATGGATAAAGCAGTTGAATCTCACTCAAGATGCCCAAAACGAATTAATAAAGAGAGGAGTAGAAGGGAAATTTGTAATTACTTTGCTTATAAAACTGATGAAGAACCATCAAACCTAGCCAAGAAGCATCTGTCACTATCCTGACTTTAAGACTTCTGAAGAGATCGACAGGTCAGTGATCATTCAAACCATCTCATTTAGACATTTTTGTTTTTTTAACACTGATCAACGCACACACATAGCCTAACAGAAGATCGAATATCACAATCTCCAGCGTTCGTTTCAACCAATGACATTTAGATCTCATTATATTTGCACGCGTACTATTGCACTACATTCACGTTAGACACAACCGCCTGTGTTTATGTGAATACTCACTAAAGACGGACATTTTTACATCATTCTGTGTATTTGACTGTTTAAGGAAACTTAATGTGTAATGTGCGAGCGTGACTAAGTGACAGGCGTGTGTGTGTGTGTGTGTGTGTGTGTGTGTGTGTGTGTGTGTGTGTGTGTGTGTGTGTGTGTGTGTCGTTGTTATAAGCTCATGTCTCCTGTAACTGTTATTACGAAATGCTATAAAATCTCTTAGGTGTTCAAATGATTTCCGTTCTCCATCCCGAGACGAGCGTGAAATGTTGAATCGGATTATGCAGATCGCTTTAGTGTAGTGCGACGTCTTTTGAACCCAGAAGCAATTTGCTGATTTTGAGAGATTTTTGCTGAAATTATTTCTCACAAGGAAGTTTTCAAATGACTGATTTGATGTGATAAGCTTTGCTAATTAATTTACAATAAACATTTGTGGTAATTTCCTGCTTTATAAACTCAAAACTTGCATAATTGTACTCATTCGCGTGCAATATACCCGCGCTAATATCAGACCTTGTGGTATCGATTTAATATCGGTACTTCGGTATTAGATTGTGGTACCGTACCGAAGCCAAAATTGTGGTATCGAGCCATCCCTAAGTCAGACAGAAAGTGAAGACGTTTACATTTTATATCTGTGAATGAATCTGAATATATTATATTTGAAGTAAAAAAATGTTACTAATTGTTTGATGTTTTTTTTTTTTTCAGTCTAGTTTATTATTATGGTGTCAACCATTTCATAAAAAACCCTAAATTAGGGCTGCCCCCTAGTTAGTCAACTAAATGTTAGTCGACGAGAAAAGGCTTGGTCGACTTAGTACAAAAGTTACAATTGCTTCCTTGGTCGTGATGTAGGCTAACATTTGCCTGCTAACCCATTATTTCCTTTGGAAACAAAGCTTTTTACTTTACTCATGTCATAATATTCACATAAAAAATTAATAAAATAAAAAGTTTTAAAGGGCAAAAATGTGTTTAGTCACACTGACCAGAACATGACAGTTATGTTTGGTATAATTTTACTTGAAATGACGATAATGTTAATATTGCAAACATTGCAATTGTGTTTAAAAATGCAGTACAACAACGAGCACCATGATCGGTGGCTCCATTTAAGAAAGACGCATTCGGCAGGATATAACAGTATACAGCCAACAATAACCTAGAACTGCACAATATTGGACAAAAACGGATATAATTTGCTTTTCTGCAATATATATTGCAATACGAAAATTTCACCAGATGACTTGAATAGCTCTATTTGGAAAGAATTAATCATTCGAGAATGATTGGAGTGAATTTGCACTAATAATAAACAAGTTACAAGCATAAATAAATACAATAGAACAAAGATACAAATGAAATAAACAGTGCTTTATGTTTTTAGATCAGTCTAACAGTGTCCAGGTACTGGTCGAATAATCAAATGTCTTCTCAGTATAAATTAAATATAATTTATCTTTGTTACAGCTACAAAAGTGATTTTCTCCTTGTATTTTGTTGTTTGATTCACATTAAGGACATCGAACATCAGGAATATTAGACTGCTGTCACTTTAAGAGCTAATGCACGGATCCAATATAATGATATGCATTTTCTTTCTTAAGCCACAAATGACTGTTTATGATACTTGCAGAGAAAGGTATTTTGACATAATTTGGCGTGTATATGTCCGTTCAAGTACAAATAGATGCGAAATAGAACAAAATTTGCATTGTTTTCATTCTGTTGTATATTTACTGTCTGTGCTGCTCTGTGTTTGTGCGTGCAGAACATGGTTCTGAATTGAGTTCTGTTTTGAGTCTTCTTGTGCTCAAGCGGTTTTAAAATCACTCGAATGTTTAAACTGACAGGACCTAAAACACATGAAAACAATAGACTTTAGCTCTTTGATGGTTAAACTTTGCAATTAAGCCGAGAATCACGTGTGTTTAGAACCGTGGTGCCAGGTCCGTACGGTACGATCCCTACCTGGCATCCCACATCCTGTGATGTTACTATCACAGATGCACACATCACAATAATGGGCGGCAGTGGCACAGTGGTTTATGTAGGTTGGCTACAAAACGTAAGGTTGGGGGTTCGATCCCCGGTTCCACCTGACCAAGTGTCGAAGTGTCCATGAGCAAGACACCTAACCCCAGCTGCTCCCGACGATGGTGCCTTGCATGGCTGACACCGCCGTCGGTGTGTGAATGGGTGAATGTGAGGCAATATGTAAAGCGCTTTGGATGGCCATAAGTCTGTTAAAAGCGCTATATAACTGCAGTCTTACCATTTACCAATAATCAATGGAAAAACTATATATTTTGCTGCACTATAACCTCAAATTACAAGTTAATTGAAGCCACAAGGCGCACTTGCTTCATTCTATCAAATCATAATCACACAGATTCATTAAAGATAATAAAAAATGACTTGTATTTGCTAAACACCGGTGATTCCTCTTTAAAGCTGTGGCTTGAAACAAGCTGGCCGTGACACTAAACACAAGAGTTGATTCGGCTAATGTGCATCTGTCTCTAGTGTGTGAGAAACTATGTAAGCATGACAATTAAATGGCCTTCTCTTCCCGAGTATAATAATACTAAACCTAAAAGAGCAGTAAAAGTTCAGTCAGTGCAGCTTGATGAACAATGTGAACAAGAGCCTCAGGTTAGTCAATGGAGCAGATGGGTAAATCTCATTGTACCACTTATGGTCATTCAAGCAACCACAGCCAACAGAGAGTCTGAGCGCCGCCACCGACTTGACCACTAGTGCATGATGGATCTCTGTGATAATCTTCATGCTGTCATCCTCGCTGCTGGGCATGACCATATGTTACAGGGGTGGAAGCAAAAAGTGTTGGAGTTTGCTAATGGAGCGTGACTCAGTGCCCACTGCACCTCCACGTCACTGCCTGAACTCTCATCACAGCGCTGTTGAAGACTGAACTCATGCACAGTGGGCCTTAAGGCCTGTTTACAACTGCTATTAACTTGTGCTGCATGATGCACTTTATTGCTGTGAGAAAAATAAAAACTGAAATATCTGAAGCACATTTTCCACAGTCTCCATACACCAATACCAGCTGCGCTCTCTTCTCTCCGACAGCGGGTTCACACACACCCACCTCCTCTCTCGTTTCATTCACTCCGGTTTAATGGTGCTGGTGTTACAGGGCCTGAGTTTAAGCACGGGGTGGCATAGATTGAGCAGGATTTTGAGCTCACACACTAGGGATGGCTCGATACCACAATTTTGGCTTCGGTATGGTACCACAATTTAATACCGAAGTAACGATATTAAAACAATACCACACTGTCGATATTGCCGCGGGTATATTGCATGAGAACGAGTAGAATTATGCAAGTTTTGAGTTTATAAAGTGGGAAATTACCACAAATGTTTATTAGTAAATGAATCAGCAAAGCTTATCACATCAAATCAGTCATTTGAAAACTTCCTTGTGAGAAATAATTTCAGCAAAAATCTCTCAAAATCAGCAAATTGCTTCTGGGTTCAAAAGACGTCGCACTACACTAAAGCGATCTGCATAATCCGATTCAACATTTCACGCTCGTCTCGGGATGGAGAACGGAAATCATTTGAACACGCAAGAGATTTTATAGCATTTCGTAATAACAGTTAGAGGAGATATGAGCTCATAACGACACACACACACACACACACAAACCTGTCACTTAGAGCTCGCACATTACACATTAAGTTTCCTTAAACAGTCAAATACACAGAATGATGTAAAAATGTCCGTCTTTAGTGAGTATTCACATAAACACAGGCGGTTGTGTCTAACGTGAATGTAGTGCAATAGTACGCGTGCAAATATAATGAGATCTAAATGTCATTGGTTGAAACGAACGCTGGAGATTGTGATATTCGATCTTATGTTAGGCTGTGTGTGTGCGTTGATCAGTGTTAAAGGGATCCCATGGTGTTGAGACTTGTATGGCTTAATATAACATAAATGATGTCTCTTACTGAATTATGTAGTAGAAAACCCATGAAAGATCTACGTTATTTTAAAAATCGATTTTATATTTGGACCATGGGCGGCGCCATTTTGTTTGCGTTCTAGGTTGATGACGTAGAGTGGTTGAACTCCTCAATCAGCTGGCATTACCCGTAGCTATTTTTACCACAACGCAACTCGAAAATTGTTTCAGAGTTAAACAAAACCAATGAATTCCTTTGTAATTATACTTAAAACACACTCAAACATACATGTGCACACAAACTCACCTACACAAGTCACAAACAGATCGGCGGGCGCGCACACGACAGGCTCTGTCTCAATCGAGATGTTGGGCTGCTCAGTCTCCACGACAGGGGCTGAATCTGAAATCGACCCTATACCCTTAAATAGGGCATTATTTGAAGGGACGGACATTTGTAGTGTTGTCCGACACCATAGTGGACATGTTCGAGTGCAGTCATTCAGTCTCACGTTCACCGCAATAACGAGTGTAAAGCCGATTTACAAACAGCTGTCCGACTTCACGCACTCAAACATACATGTGGACACAAACTCTCTCTCTCACACAGACTCACACACACCCCAACAGATCGGCGCGAACACAGCAACACACACACACACCAACAGATCGGCGCGAACACACACACAGCCCAACAGATCGGCGCGAACACACACACACACACGCACGCACTGCGCGCGCATACATAACCCTCAATCTATTCCCTGTGTATATCCTGTTCAACACATCCTGTTCCCCAGATAGACTGTTGATAGTAGATTAACTATAATGCCTAATGTGACCAGCAGAGGGAAATATCTAGGTAGGACGATGGGATAAAGTAACGTGAGGAAGAGAGGCAGGATGTTTTGGTGATGATGCATGCGATTGAGACAGAGCAGTCTGTCAGAGGTGTGTGTGTGCGCGCCCGCCGATCTGTTTGTGACTTGTGTAGGTGAGTTTGTGTGCACATGTATGTTTGAGTGTGTTTTAAGTACAATTACAAAGCAATTCATTTGTTTTGTTTAACTCTGAAACAATTTTCGAGTTGCGTTGTGGTAAAAATAGCAACGGGTAACGCCAGCTGATTGAGGAGTTCAACCACTCTACGTCATCAACCTAGAACGCAAACAAAATGGCGCCGCCCATGGTCCAAATATAAAATCGATTTTTTAAATAACGTAGATCTTTCATGGGTTTTCTACTACATAATTCAGTAAGAGACATCATTTATGTTATATTAAGCCATACAAGTCTCAACACCATGGGATCCCTTTAAAAAAACAAAAATGTCTAAATGAGATGGTTTGAATGATCACTGACCTGTCGATCTCTTCAGAAGTCTTAAAGTCAGGATAGTGACAGATGCTTCTTGGCTGGGTTTGATGGTTCTTCATCAGTTTTATAAGCAAAGTAATTACAAATTTCCCTTCTACTCCTCTCTTTATTAATTCGTTTTGGGCATCTTGAGTGAGATTCAACTGCTTTATCCATTTTGTTCGTCTATAGCCCTGTTTCCACCACAGGAACTTTACCCAGGAACCAGGAACTTTGGGTGGTACTCAGTGTGTTTAGACCGCAGGAACCAGGGTCTAAATGAAGTTCCGGGTAAATATTTCCCCCTCCAAACGGCCCTGCTCGCGAGGTAGTACTTTTTCAAAGTTCAGGAACTTTCGAGGGCGGGACTTGGGCGCTGAACATGCTGATTGGTTGAGCTGACGCAGCATTTTATTTCAACTCGGCATTTTTAAAAGTCTTTTGCGAGGTTCGGTCTACGTTCAGTAATAATCAGTCTTACACGCCGCGCTCATGTTGACATGATTTTTCTGAGGGGTTAACTTTTTATTTCGTAAGTTATGAAGATAATGTTGGAGTAATGACACAGCGTATATTGCCACAGGCAGTTTTTACTTTAACTGCGCCTGACAGAAGATTATTTTTTTCTCAGATGATTATTTAAACAAATAAATAGCTTATAATATAATACTGTATTAGTCCTGGTGGCCGCTAAGAGTTGCTATGGCTACAGTAAACACATTCAGCTGCTGGAGAAAACAGCGTTGACATTTTTGATGCGGCAGACAAACTGCTTATGTGACAAAATGATTGCGATTGAAAGTCATCACATGTAAACACCAGATCGGTTTAGATAACGTCTCATCTAAACAGTCCACTAAATCTTTCAATCGGTACACACAAAAATGAATACTGTCCGGGCTGTCATTTTTGGAAAAAAAAATCTAGTTCGAACGGAATTAAAATATCAAGCAATGCATTCGAATATATTGAATTATCTACAACGCCGTCATCTCCAGCAGCTGGAATGTGTTTACGGATGCCATAGCAACTCTCAACGGCCACCAGGACTTTACGGTTTTATAAAAGCTATTAATTTGTTGTAAAGTGTAATAATCATCTCAGAAAAAATAAATTCTAATGTCAGGCGCAGTTGAAGTAGTTAATGATTGTTTGCTTACATAGGCGTAGGGACAGTGTCATTATGCCAACATTATCTTCATAACGTCTTATGAAATAAAAAGTTTATCCCTCAGAAAAATGTAATTTCCTCTCTTGTCATGCTTGGTGCATGAGCACGACGTGTGCTCTTCAGTGGTGAAGGTGCGCTGTGTACATCACAAAAGGACGCACTCAAAAGTAATCCGGTCAGGTCATTTACATGGTGAAATGTTTCGTTTGATCGATTCATGAAAAGGTTTATCCACCCATCTCAAAACGATTAAAATTTCATTCAGTTTGGGCATTTTTATTACGATTGATCAGGTGTTTATATGGAGCATTTTTCTTCAGATTGGACTTTTAAACTGATTACAGTGCTCCATGTAAACGCACCGACAGTAAAAAAAAAAAAATTGCGCTACATCAGGGCTCTACATAACGCCCATTTTGGGCGCATTTACGCCTAAAAATTACTGCGTGCGACTGTGAAAAAATATTTAGGCGCACCGGTGCGAGTGACCCGATCGATTCTCATGAATGGATGTGTACAATCAGAATAAAAACTACAACACTGACTGAATCAACACTGAGAAACTGTTAGGCTATGTTTCCTACTGCAATCAACTGCTTTTCATGCCTTCAGTCAGCACTCAGCAGAAGAAGAGCAAAAACGTGTGCGACGGACTACACTTCAAACAACGATTGTTTACAACGATTGAAGTGAAACGTGTGACGAGTCTGACGACGCAGCCATGCGCACTTTACCAGACGCGTCGCGCTGTTTATCAGCCAAATCAAAATTAACTGGAAATACCACGTTTGGATTATCATAAACCCAGAAATTAGCGGATGCTTGGGGCATAAATGCCATCAAACAATAATGTATTAATAATACATTTAAAAAGCCCTTGAGTTAATCTTTATCACACATGCTGTTTAAAAAAAATACTAAATGTATATAATGAGCGAGTATATCATGAAGATTTTTTCCAAACCGGGTTTTTGTCTTATTCTGAATCACCGTAACGTTACACACAAAATAAATTTTTCCCGCTGCGGATTAGCACAATATCTGCGTGACTCACCACAAACAGAGAGAAGTAGATCCGGCTGCAATGTTCCCCCGCGAGACGCATGCGGTTCTGTTTATGAAGCGCCAGAGCGCCAAAAGTTACAGCTTGCTAGAGCTCCGAGTATTGGCATGATTGCATGTGTGATACTGATCTCGTACAACAATCTAATAGACAAGTTGATATTAAGTAACAACGTTTTAGCCACAACACTGTCTATTTGTGAAAATCAAAGCCTCACCGAGACTGATTCGCATCTCCAAGCGATTTGATTCAAATGAATCTTGTGTTTTGAACTATTGACTGAATGACTTGCCGCCACCTACTGGCGGTTTTTATTTTCATATTTATACTTTGCATGGACTTTTTTTATTTAAAATATTAAACTTTTAAAGTTTAATTTGTACATATTTCTAAATTCAAAAACTTATATGTAAAACATTCATACAACATTAACTCATGCATTAAATGCACAGGTGTTTGATAGTATGAAGTCCAGTTCTGCTTTTTGTGTGTATTTGTGCTGTACTCTCAGAAGTTAATGATAATATAATGTCAGAATTATGTTGAATTTAAGAAATTGACAGATGATGCATACATTTAATAAGATTAGAAAACATTGCTCTTATAATGGTAAAAATGACCCTGGACATTAAAGGACAAATATCGTCTTGTAATGGCAAAGTTATAATTGGAATGTGTTTGATGGATTAGAATGTGCTCCTACATTTTTGACTGTGCTCCTAAATTTTTTTAATTAGGAGCACAAGTGCTCCTCAAGAAAAAAGTTAGCGTAGAGCCCTGTACATGGCACTTTAAAAACCGGATAGTTTATTTATAGTTCGATTACGGATATTTCACGTCATCTTCGAATGCATATCGAAAAGTGACAGCCCTTGTCCGTCACTGGCTTGGAGGAACAGTCGCGTGCAGTCCTAGATCACCGGGCTAATCTGCCAAATCTTCTCGGAACTTTATCGCGGTCGAAACGCAGACAGCTGCAGTTCTGGGGGGGAGAAAAGTTCCTGTAAAAAAGTTCCTGGTACAAATTGTTCCGGGTAATTTTGGTGGAAACGGGGCTTATGTCGTCACATTTGCCGGTTGTTTCGGGTCAGTTTGGGTAGCGCGCTGCCATCTAGCGGTGAACTTCAGAACAGCAGCATAACGAAATGTGTGAAATCATGATATCGAACCGTTTGAAATAAAATATATACCGGTATTTTTCCAGTACCGGTACACCGCGCATCCCAATCACACACACACAAAGTTGTGAGTTACTGCTGGGCTGCATGACCAAAAATGTATATCACGGTATTTTTCTAAATTATACCGGTTTCGTGGTAGATGACGGTATGTTTTTTCTAATGCATGACCGGGTGTTAACACATTTTCTATTTATTGAGAGAGGAAATACTGCAGTAGATTGACTAGAATGCCCCTTTGTGACGAGTGAATATTGTAGAAAAACTCCACACTAGAGTTAATACAGGTTTGCAAAGCCCTACAAAATGATGCTGTGAGGAAACAACCAATAAAACACACTCATTACAGACACATGAATATTAAAATATGACCATGGAGAGAAAACAAAGAGTTGAGGGCACCTTAAGCTTTTCAGAAATCTAACCCTGTGTGACGACAAACCGCCAAAACGAGGGAGAAACGCGGAAGAACATTTAAAAGGTCTTTTCAATAATAATATGTTGAGTACATTTAAGAGCCCTACAGTCTCTGAACAAACCACACACGTCAGTTTAACACTTCTTTCTGTTGTATTTATACATGTTGGTGAATGCGAAATGGATCCATTATGGAGCAATAAACTAGCTAGTATACCTTAATGCATGCATTTTTAAACTTTGCTTTTTAAAAACACCACTCTATTTTAAATGACAAAAGTTTAAATAAGACAGCAAATGGCAAATATTGGTTTTGGTATCAGAATTAAATCAATACCTGCTTGTAAAAGCGAATGAGTATATCCTGCATCTGAGGCTAAATTACTAAATATTGAGAATGCAACAGCATGCATTATATTTTTTTAGGGATGCACGATATATGGGTCACCATATCACTATCGAGCTGATATATGTTTTTATTCATATATGTTTATATATTTTAATGTTAACATTATTGGCTGGATAAGAAAACTGTGCCGATATATTAGAGCGATAAATAATGGATTATTTCCTTTAGCTGATATGCTTCAGATGTTCAACATGATGGTTTTGAATAGCTTGAAATATGATTGGAATCACTTCAAAAAGGAAAATACAGTTCAGTTCAAAATGAGCGCTGTCATATCGGCTACATAAAGTTATAATAAGAACATCATAATTGTGTGTTAGGACATGGATTTTAATGGGGAGACTTTTCTTTTTGTAATCAGGCTCTCAAAATCGGCCAATATATGGTTATCGCCTTTCAAATATAAAAGTAATGTTAATTTCTTAGTTACTGTTTAATAACTTTAAAATCAAAATAACTTTTTTAATGGACCTAAGATAAAACTAACAATGATCAGTATTTCTTAACTAACATTACCAAAAACATTATACTTTCTGTACCAAATGTAGCTATTGCTCAATCTTAGTTAATGCATTAAATAATGAGACCTTATTGTAATTTGTTACCTGTTGTTCTTTATAGCCTAATTCTTTTGCGCTTTAATCTGTTTGAAAAATTAACTTTTACAGCTCCGGAAAAAAATAAGAGACCACTTAAAATTGATTTCTCTTAATTTTTTCCAGAGCTGTATATATTTTTGGTGCATTATTGTATTTAAACATTCAGTTATTTTTGTTATTACAAAAATAGTTCTTAAAGCTGTTATACTATGGCAACACTTTTTTTGGAACTTATTTCAATATCGTGATAAAGTTGTATACCGTGATAAAAGCTTGATATCGGCAATTGATATCGGCACATGCCTACAACCAATTGAGGCACAGGTTGACTTATGTGTGTGGACAAATAGGACGGTTTTAGATCAGCCGTTTCTGTGAAAGATTCATGCGCAGTTCATCGATCTTTCCACACAGGCACTCAAACGTATGCATATATTCAATCAAAATTTGATTCAAAATCTAGAATCGGGTTTTAATCGAATCATGACCCCAATAATCAATTTTAAATCAAATTGTGAGATTCCAAAAGACTCCCACTCTTAGTAAACAGGCCCTTAAATTCAGAAGATTATCAGTCTTCTCCTTGACAGAGCATGCTTTCATTTCAACATTGCTTTCGCCATCCACTGGACTATTCTCTTCCCCTACTGCCCCTTGTTATTTAACCTAGTTTAGTCTATAGACCCTTTTACTGTTTGTTTACAATCATGACGTAGCAACGTATGCGCGCGCATTTTGGCAACAAACAGTGGCGAGAATCAGCAGCATGTCAAGCTACGTGAGCGGATTAAGCAACACAAACCGAGAAAGTTATTTTAAAAAGTTGACTTTATCAAATGGTATTCGGCTACCAGATCCGTGTACTATAGTGGAGTGGATAGAAGACGTTAGCAGATGGCCAGATATAACTTAGTAATCGGATACGTATTTAGTCGAGAAACCGAGCGTGTACACCCGAGACAAGCATATAAATCACTGGATGCTTATGAATACGTTGTCTGTGGGCATGTACAGAATGTCCAATACAATTTTCGACATTTATTCTTAATCTTCACACCGACATACATTTATCCTTTTCCTTACATTTTATGTTGACACACTTCTGTTTAAAGTTTAATTTTGTAATGCTACAGTACTTTAATAGCAACTATGTTGCTTGCATACATTTCTCAGATGGTTATTTTGCAATTAAACTATTAATAAAATCATTACAAATGAAATTGATAAGTAGTGTGATTATTGATATGATAATCTGGGGATAGGGGGTACATTATACACACCAGTGGCCACCAATGTTGGGAGGTTTATTATAAATAATTAAGTTTCAAGTGCAGTAAATGTTTTACAAATGATTTTTTTTATGCAAGCATTTTTATGTCCTCGTTCCAATCAATGCATTTAATCGCCTGCAGCCACAGGTACCGCCGGTTCTTCTGAAACGGCCGTGATCCTGTCGGAATCCTTTAAAACTTAAGCCCATTGGTGGAATAGCGATTAGTGCAACCAAAAACGCAACAGCTAGACATTTTGATGCTGGGAAACCGTTTTGATAAACTTTCGGAGTCGTTCACATGTTAGAACCACTAGGGAACAACACCACTTCCGTTGCCAAAATGCGCGTGCAACTCTTTGATCACGTGGGCTGTAAAAGGGTCTATATGATATACATTAAGTGCTCACTTTACATTTACAGGTAACGATTTGGTCGCTAGTCACCATGGAAACAAAAGCAAAGCATAAATGTCGACTGGTATTAAATTTCATACAATGATGAATTTATAGATAGAAATAGACCAAGAGAAAACCAGGAAGCAACGCTTTTATGTTTTCTGTACCGAGCACAAGAAGTTAAATGAAATATTTAACGGTGTGTGTTACTAGAGTGAAGATAAATACCAGAGAGCAGCACATTTAAGGGAACATGCTTGCACTTTTTAATCATGCAAAATTCAGCATTAAAATAGATTAAGTGCAACACAAAGGAGAGATTCTTGTAAAAAAAAAACACAGATCCACACTAAATAATAATGCATTACCAAAACAAACTAATACTAACGCTTTACTGTAAAAACAGGCAATGAGCATCTTATAAACCCCAGGAAATCCAATTTCAAGCTTGCAGCATTCATCAAAAGTCAAACTTAGCATTCATTTACGCATTTGTCTTCCACCTACATTAAAAAGAACCGAGAATACCAATGACTTATACACTTGCAAACACAAAACTGTCCAGGTCAATGAGCATCTCGCCCAATACAAACTACAACCAAATGACAAAAGCAAGTGGAAACCCAAGTGTTCATGCTGTGATGTAAACCAATGTCTATAAACAACTCAATTCATCTGACCATTTCCTCTTCATACAGTGGCTGTAAAGATCAGGCTCATTACCTTCATCTCCGTCCACGGTGACGGTGATCCTCTTGAGTGAACTCACTTTCAGGTCTTCAGCTGAAAGACAAGGAAACATATTCATAATGAGAACGAGAGAGGATGAGAACAGAGAATTGCAATGCAGTTTGTGTGCATTGCCTGCATTTACACTGCAGGTCATGATGCCCTATTCCAATTTGTTATGACTATGTAGGGCTGGACAATAATTCAATATCAATATATATCGCGATATAATTTTTTTCAATAACGGTGATATGATTTTTAAACACATTTCCGATATTTCGATAAATATATTACAGCATTCCTCACTGACTGATGTTCAGGGCGCAGCCGTCAGAAAGAGCAGAACATGATTGGCTACTTGCGCGATGACGTACACCACAGA
This sequence comes from Pseudorasbora parva, assembly GCF_024679245.1. Lineage (NCBI taxonomy): Eukaryota > Metazoa > Chordata > Actinopteri > Cypriniformes > Gobionidae > Pseudorasbora > Pseudorasbora parva. The sequence continues at coordinate 3,446,240 of NC_090188.1, read as the reverse complement.
AACACAGTCAGTGCTCAGCAGTAGTAGGCTGATAGATCCAACGCGGCAAGTTTTAGCTACAAAAAGAGTTTCCCTGACCGCAACACAAATGTGACTGAACGAACTTCCACAAGTAAGGAGAAAGAAATAGTTGATAAGAGAAGAAAGACTAACGTTAATTCAGTGGGGTGGAAGTGGTTCGGCGTGTCCCCTGCGTTTTTAATAAAGTGTATTTTCATCCCCCGCACTTTTACTGGGTCTCACCGGTCCTAGTCGACCCGCTCCGAGCGGGATTCCAAACGGCGTTACCTGGAGCGAGGGCGGGCAAGTTAACAGGGACGCTAAAGACCGCTTTCTCTAACCTCGGTTGATTGCGCGCTTCTTGAGGTCACGGGCAAGTGTAGCCTATACATAGAAACCAACGTGAATACATCAAGATTTAATTTCAGAGACAAAAAATTATCTATGCATGACCTGTCATTTTATTCGTATCTAAATATGAGGAGGGCGCTCTCACAGAAAGTCCAAAAGCGGATTCTCAGAACTAACGTTACTGTCACGCTGGAGCTGCAGCTGAAGGACGTTACATATACATACAAATCGTTATGAGCTGAAAGGTGACGACGACAGTCAGACGATTGCGACAATATATGAAAGCAATGAAGGAGCATCATGAGCAACAAAACAGTTTTCAACACTGATAATAATCATAAATGTTTGTTGAGCATCAAATCCTAATATGAGAATGATGAGTGACACTGAAGACTGGAGTAATGATGATAAATTCAGCTTTGATCACAGAAATAAATGACACTTTACTATATATTCACGTAGTGAACAGATGATGTAGATCAGAATAATATTTCACTGTATTACGTTGTTTACTGCATTTTTAATTAAATAACTGCAGCATTAAATATATGCTATAGTTTTGCATAAATGGAAAATAGAGCGCTATGAATTGTTCTTCACTGAAATTTAAAACTTAAAAGAAAATGCTCAATAAACTGCGTCTGCGGCATAGGAGCGCTGTACGCTGTGAAGCAGATCCACCATCTGAAGCAGATCCATCCGCTATATTCTGAGTCAGGCTGAATCCTGGCTGAAGCACTTTTGTTTAATCTATATTAAGAATAATATAATCAGCCTATATTATAGTTTAAACTTAAAGATATTAATATTAATAAAGTGAGAGTCTTATGTTTATTTAATGTTGATTTCACATTTCTTTTTCATATAAAGGCTAAATACAAATAAAAGGTGAACATTAATTTATTTGTACTGGTTTTATTTCTAAAATATTATATTTTATAGGAGGACTATTCATAGACTTGGCCAATACATTTTTCAGAAGTTTATAGGTACAGACATCCTTTGTGGCAGTTCTTAGTAGTTTTTTGTAAAGCTTTTATATAGTTCATATCGATATCGGAATTATATCGTATCGACCGAAATTAAGAAAAATATCGTGATATGAATTTTGGCCATATCGTCCAGCCCTATGACTATGTCCAATTTTTTTGACAACCAGCTTACATCTTCTATTAAAAGTGACCTATATTTGGTATCTGCATTTATACACTATAACAAACTGACCTGAAAAAGCTTAGGCTGAAGAGAATGTAAAAACAGTGCAATTTGCAATGGACAGCAATAAATGATAAAACAAGCTCGTGCTTCCGGTCAGCAAAACATTGTGTTGAGCATTCGTCCTCTATTGCGCCATTGAAAAGAGTGTGTGATCGTGGTTGGTGTCCACTAGGGCTGTCAACGAATATTCTAAATCCGAATATATATTCGAATAGTTTTAAAAAAACGAATTTCGAAGGTGAAAATTAATATTCAAATAAATAAAAAAACAATTTAAAAAAACGCCCACGGTATTAAAGGCGTGGCTGTCAGCTTTGCTCGTTGGGTCCAGGGACAGGTCACAGGAGTCGCTGCTGAAAGTTGACTCGTCTTGCATTGAAGAAAGTGCAGAGCCCAACTCGACCGCAGCAGAGAAAGCGATTTAAACCCTCCAAAATCTAAAGCCATCAATCAATCAACTTTATTTATTTAGCGCTTGTACAATCACGATTGTGTCAAAGCAGCTTCACAGTGTCAAACAGGATAATATTGCGACAAAACCAGACTCGGCTGCACAGTCGCCCCGGAGAAAACGGCGATGCCATCAGCCCACTCCAATTTATCATATAGCGACAATCTTGGCAGATTTGTATTACAGTTTATAGAATTAATTAAAACCTAATTCATAAATGTTATTTGTATAATTAGTTGAATACCTTTGATCATAATTTTAGTGTCCCCAACTGAGCAAGCCAAGCCATGTCTGGAAGTACTTTAGATTTTGGTCGGTAGGAGGTAAAATTGTTGAACCACGATATAAAGTTATATGCAAGCTATGCAAGATACAGTTAGCATACCATTCCTCATTTTATTTAACGTTAAACAGAAACATTACTAAAGAGTACGGCTACTGTACTGACTGAAGAGATATTGCATGAATAAAGGATAAATGCACCGCTTTCACTGGTGTGATTATTTACTGTTTCATGTCAAGGAAAAGCTTCATGTTTAGCCCAGCACAGCTCGCTCGAAGCGCTCAATATGCTATAAAACTTCAATTAATATTAATAATATTTGTTTCAATCACTGAATGAAGCCTGAGAGGGGGGGGGGGGGGAGGTCTGCGCTCTTGGCCATTAGTTAATTTACTTGTTTTTTGTGTAAGTAATACGTTATTAAAGGGTCATGAAACCCCAAAACACTTTTTTTGAGATGTAAACAGATATGTATAGGCTGCACTTTATTGAAAACACTAAGGGTACTCATTAATGGTATTCATATGTGAAAATAGTTATTTTTGCATTTTTCAGAGCGATTTCTGTCTTCCGGTTTGAAAAGCTTAGTCGGAGCAACGTCACAAATGCTGACGTCGGCGCGGCCTTTTCGGCCCAAGTATGGGCTGCTGGGCACATGCTGACGTCGACCGCTCCGAGCGATTCTCAATATATATTCATGACATAAAGCTCATTCAGTCCAATCCCTGCGCTGTAGTATGCATACAAGATAATATAGTTAATATGCATGAGACAGTCACTTCTGTCAGGCTCGTCTTCCATCATTATTGTAGAGATATGGTGGGGAAGTTTTGGAAGCAGCGTGCGGAAAAGTCACGGAGGAAAGCTAGGCGTTCTGCTGATACGAAATAACATAAAGGGCGCCGAGCGAGCTGTAACCGGCGCCGTCTGTGGAAGCCTTTGCTACAAAGGCTCGGTAAAGTCAAATTAACTTGAGCAATCGCACGCCAAACCTGCAAGCGTTGACTATCTACTTTTTGTCAGGAGTGCAAAATAACCAATCTGTAATCTGTAGGATAATCAACAAAAGCCACGTCTTCTCCGTTTTATTTGTGGTCACAGCCATGCATTAAACCGCATGTGTTCGGGCTCTTAGTGAAACAGTGTGCTGCATATTTGGACAAATATAGATTTAGCTGCCGAGTGATAGACAGCGCGGATCGTCACGGCAACCCAGCGCGCATCGCTCTGTGCTTCAGATGCGCGGTCGAGACTATGAAGCCTCAAACCCCTTCGCTTTTACCCCGATCTAGAATTACACATCTCTGTCACATCGCATGTTGGGTGGTTCACGTTCTCTTATCACGTCGGCGCGTTGTTCATCTTGCCAAACAGCGTGCATATTTGGACAAATATAGTTTTATCACGTTTGCAAAATATTTCGTCATGCAGAATAACATTTATTTTCATTTCTCACTGAATTATGCTGGTTTGAACTTTGAAGAGCTGAATGATTTGCGATCTCTGCTGCACGCCACTCATAGCTCTCTCATTCGCTGTACTCATCGCTCATTTAATCTCACTGTGGTAAACAATGCCAACGTGAACCAAGAACATGTCTCAGAACCGCTGTAACTGCTGCTGTTGGTATCGCTAATCTTAATGCACCTACTGACACTCCCCTATTTATGCAAACATTCCCTCTTTCCACACAATACCATCCCACCTTTTCACAGTCGACCACTCCCCTTTTAACAAGCCTTTTCAAATCAAAGGTGTGAAAAAACACCGCTGCAGCAGGGGGGTTTCATGACCCTTTAAATATGTATAAACTTAAATAGATTACCTATACAAGAAGTTATGTCTCTTTTATTAATTTGTCCTATTATTGACGTAATGCGCGTCATGGACAAAATGAGCAACCAGATGTTCAAATAGTTTGAATATTTTTGTTTGTTTTAGAGGGAATATTCGAATGTCATTTTTTAGCAATTTTGACAGCCCTAGTGTCCACCTGCCGCTACCGCCACTTTTTCAATAAAGAAAGGGAAATATCTCTGCTTACATGGCAGACTATCTGAATCCATGTGCTTTTTTCTTGCTTACACATTTGTGGGGTGTATCCGATCAATGCCACACAAGAGGGGAAAATAATCTAAATTGGGAAACTTGAGCCATGTAATGTAAATGCGGCCAATTTATGTCTGGTGGACCAGTGCATCTCTAAGGACAGTCATAGAAATCTCCTGATGTGTGACCAGCTGGCGGCCTTCGAGTTGTTAGAAAGTAAAGCAATACTATTTTATCCATCATAGGCTTTTTGATGCTGAGAAATGTGAATAACTTTAGATCTACACAGAAACACCAATGCACAACATTATCCCAGAATGTGCTCTAAATTGTACAAAAGTGAAAACAAATGGTTCAGATTTGTTACACAAAATATTTGCACGTTTTAACATAAAACCTGAGATGGTAATCAAATGGTTAGTCCAATAACCATTGATGAAAACACTTAACGTCAGGTTATTTCACAGGGCCTGTCACTGAAATCAGTACTGATAAAAGTCCCAAATAAATGACTAATAGTAATGCAACCAGTTGATTGCAGCTTCATGTTTGTATTTTTGCAATGAAAGCAAACTGTGCTTCAGAGTGTGTTGTTAGTCGCGCGGCACACACGCCTGCAGCTGGAGATAGACTTCACGCCGGTGGTCGAGACCATCAATGCTGTGTTTTTTATATGCGTTTTTAACACACTATTATTCAAGCCTCGGAATCTAATATACATTTGAGATTAACATTTACGTTTTCAGAAGTAGTGCACAGACAATATAGACCAACAAGAAACTAGCAAGTCTACCGTGCGGTGGGGTGGGCGATATAGCCTCAAGATTATATCACAATATTTCAAGAATATTTGCGTTAACGATATTTTTGACAGTATAGAAAAAAAATATATGGAGCAAAGTTTTATTGGTGACTGCTAGGGATGTCCCGATCAGGTTTTTTTGCCTTTGAGTCCGAGTCATTTGATTTTGAGTATCTGCCGATACCGAGTCCCGATCCGATACTTCTATAATACATTTAAAAAAAATAAAGAAGAGCGAAAAAACGAACCAGGATGTTCCTTATTTTTTATTTTATTCATCTTATTTTAACACTCAACAACTCTAACAAACAGAGCACTTCTGTGAGGTAGCTTGAACAATCAAGTAATAAATAACAAATTCTTCACTTTTGGATTTTAGTGCAACAGTAAATATAAAAAGAGCAGGAAGTACAATGGCGATATCAAAAGCACACCCATATTCTCACAGATGCAGAACAATTAATAAAGTTGGTGTGAAATAAACAGTTATGGAAATTAAATTAAATAATCTGCTCCCAAAAATCCCGAAAAAAGTCTGTTAGTGCCTGAGTGACAACTTCAGTCAGAGAAGCTGTCGATCTCAGCTGTCAATCATGACATCACACAGCCATTTTTATAGCATCAAATAACTAACTAAAACTAAAAAAAAATAAAAAACGAACACTTGAAATGAAATCATCGTGACGATAACTGCCTACAATGACAAACTAACTTTGGGGAAAAAATATTTTAAATGTAATTTGACTGAAGTGTAATTAACAATGCTTTTCAGGTTTTTATAGGTCTAACATTAGTTTTTAGGTAGAGAAATTGAATAAAGTAGGCTAATCAAATGTAAAATAGCTGCATATTTAACTGTTTAAATTAAAGACTAATCCTTACAAAAGCTATTCAATCAAGAGCAGTGAGTGATTCCTTATCTTTTGTTTGACATTAAACAGACAGCAGTAAAGGCTACTGCCCCTTTAAGACCTAATGGAAGGCTCTGCGTCGTCTTTCTCGACTGTATAAAGTCCTCTTAAGGCATATTCAGACTATGTCTGCTTGGATACTCATCAAGATGGACATGTTGACATACTTCTTGTGTGAGTTGGTCCGTTTAAGCGCAAGACTTGAAAGAGAACTCAATATTTGCGCGCTGTGAGACGAGTGCGCGCTTTCGGATGATGCACAGAGACAGATCAGCGCGCGCGGTCTCATTCGCGTCTTCTCTACACACGGGTGATGATGGTGAAAATGACTGCTCATGTTCAATGACAATACGGCAGCACTCGCATGAATTGAACAAAGTTTACACAGATAGACCGTTTTGCCCACGTTTTTCTTTTATTAGCGCTGTTGTAATGAATCACTGAGGAGCCAGCACTAGTATCCATCTACAGAAATATACATAAAGCATTATTTTCAAGTTAGATAACAACCCATATTAATATAATATAATGCGTCATCAGATGTGAGATGAACCGCGGTGCAAGTGCGAACCTTTTAAACGGCACCCCTGCTCACCTCACCCCATAATATATCCGAGTCCTGATCGGGATGTAACGTCCGATTCCGATCGAGTCTGAAATCACGTGATCGGGCCCGATTTCCGATCACTTGATCGGATTGGGACATCCCTAGTGACTGCAGCTGGTAAGTAGTAGCATTTATTAGTGCAAACAAAATTAAGGGCATTGTGCATCCTTTTCCAATGAGCTACTGTCATTGAGAGAATTTTTAATTTGAAATGTAAATCTATAACATTTTACATAACATTTTAGTTTAGCAAAAGCTAAAGTAATTTATGCCATGGTCTGTGTGAATATTCAATTCGGATTTGCTGGAAGGTGTGCAATAAAATTGTTTAATGCACAGGTAGTTCCAAGTCAGATGAATGATCATTCTATATTAATGCACTGTTTTCATTATGAAGAGCACACACACACACATAGTTGCCAGAGTCGCGGTTTTCCCGCACAATTGGGCTATTTTAAAAAAGGAGTTGCGGGAAAAATTACGGAGTTGCGGTTTTTTGGGCTACAATTAAAAAGTACAGCAGCCGCGAAACAATATAAAAGAGCCAAAGAAAAAATTAAATGGAACGGTTTATTAGTGGTTATTGATCCCCGGGAACGAATTCACATGGCAACAACCGCTGCACGTGAGTAGACACGTCACTTGTGCATTTCACAAATCAAGCATCATCACGACACATGAGTTATGCCTTTGGTGGTTGAAGCATCGGTTCGGTTGTCCGTGGATGAACAAGCAGCACTATAAAATGTCAGGTAAATGGAGAAAACCATCACCACAGATGCTTTCTCTCTTTACTGCTGAAATCTATTCAGCACCACATGAGAAGGGTGGGGAAGAGACTAGCATATGTCTAAATGAAGACAGCCCTGAGATTGTAAACTGTACACACACACACACACACACACACACACAATTTTGGAATCGACTATTTTGATTGTTTTTGAAACTTCAACAAAGCTGCATTTATTTTATTAAAAATAAAAAAGTAATGTTGACTGTAATATTGTGAAATATTATTAAAATATAAAGAAACTGTTTTCTATTTGAATATAGTAGAGTGTAATTTATTCTGTGATTTAAAGCTGTGTTTTCAGCATCATTACTCCAGTCTTCAGTGTCACATGATCCTTCAGAAATCATTATAAAATAATTATTTCCTCCTCAACAAACATATGGTTATTATCAATGTTAAAACACTTTTAGGATTATTAATAGAAAGTAAAAAACAAAAACAAAACAGTATTCATCTGAAATAGAAAACTTTAGTAACATTGTCCTACCGGGGGTAGGGGGTGGGTAAACAAAGAGAGGAATACATTTATTCAGCAAGGATGCCTTTAAAATTAATTAAGTGACGGTATAGACATTTATAAAGTTGAAAAAGCTTTATATTTCAGATAAATGCTGTTCTTTTGAACTTTCTATTAATTAAATAATCCTGAAAAAAAACTGTTCAACATTGATAATAATAAATAATTCTTGAGGAGCAACTCATCATATTACAATGATTTCTGAAGGATCGTGTGACACTGAAGACTGGAATAATTCAGCTGAAAATTCAGTTTTGAATCACATAAATAAATTGCATTTTAGATTATATTAAAACAAGTTATTTTTAATAGTTATTTATTTTATGTACAAATATTTCACAATAATACTGTTAAGCTGTATTTTTGATCAAATAAATGCAGCCTTGGTGAGCAGAAGAGACTTTTTTTTTTTAAAAACAATACATTTTATATTAATTTTATATATGAGTTTATTTGTGGGCCCTTTATGGGAATCCAGTGGTTGTCTAATCTGATTGGACACTGAAAAATTGGGCTAGTTTTCATTCCATTTGGGCGGGTTTTGAGTTGTCATTGGGCTAGAAATATTTCTGGGACCTGGCAACCCTGCACACACACACACACACGTACGCATCACTCATATACAGAGAGCGGAGATCGCGCTGCAGATTCAGGAGCACGGAAACTTGTTATCAACGCTGCCCCACGACTTTCAGCAATAAAATAGCTTCACCACTGGATCACTACATTGTTTTTCTCAGCAATGATGGGGTTACATTGCTATTTTTAATTAATAAACGCACATCTTCGTTGTTAACAGAGACGCTGAACAGACGCAGTCACGAATGTACGACACTCTCTCTCTCTCTCTCTCTCTCTCTCTCTCTCTCTCTCTCTCTCTCTCTCAAATAAATTCTATAATCCATTCATTCAAATAAACATATTACTTTATACACTACTTCATCTTTGACTCAAAGCAGGCAGAATGCTAACTAGCTGTAACCGACGAAAATAACCGTCAATGTTACCCTTCCGGTCAAATATTGCGCTGCAAACATCAATAACAGTTTTCAGTTGTCAATGTTTTGTCAGTTGTCAAGAACGCTGACCTCATGTAACAAAGTAGCTCCTTTTTAGGTACTAAATCATCATCGGAGGCTGACGTGTTGCTCTCAGACAGGTGTTGTTGTGAGCGCTAGGGAAAGTAAATGCGCCATACGCTGTCGCGTCGCTATAACATTGATAACGCCGTATGACATTTTTTTATCATGTAAAAATGTATACCGGTATAATTGTGGACAATATGATATGGCACACCCCTACCGTGCGGCATTATAATTTCAAATCAATTACAACCCAATTAGTTGATACTATAAGAATCATAGCAATATTGGTACTTTGATTTGAGATGACGAATAAGCTTAGTCTAGTCAGGGCCCAATTTTGATCGCATTTATGCCTGAAAATTACTGTGTGCGACTGTGAAAAAATATTTAGGCGCACCGGTGCGAGTGACCCGATCGATTCTCATGAATGGATGTGAAATACAATCGGAATAAAAACTACAACTCCCAAAGTGCATCAACACTGAGAAACTGTTACGCTACGTTTCCTACTGCAATCAAATGCTTTTCATGCCTTCAGTCAGCAGACTAAGTCCAAAAACGTGTGCGACAGACGGACTACACTTCAGACAACGATAGTTCACAAGGGGAAACGGGTGTGACGACGCAGCCATGCACATTATAGCTACCAAATTAATAAATTCTTTGATTTTACTCGCCATTTCAGTTCGGCTCATCGGATGAGCGGCGTACACGTATTTGGCGTACCTTAAACTCGATCTTTTAATAATAATAATTAGGGGTGTAAGAAAATATCGATACACGTGAATATCGCGATATTATGTTTGGCGATATTGTATCGATCCTCAAAAACGCTGTATCGATATTTATATATTTATTTATTTACATCCAAGATCCGTGGCTTTGTGTTCGGTTTAAACCACAGACTGTATAACACCCAACCGCTAGATGGCAGTGTTATCTCAGAACGTATAACGGACGCGGACCCGGAGAAGCGCATGGTAAAAGTGCGCATCACTAGTGTTTACATTAGCAAACCCAGCTCTCAAGACGATAGAATTATTCCGCTCCTGCAGTATACAGAGCTGAAGTGTGGACTCATTTTGGCTTCAGCTAAAAAGAAGCCACTTAGGAAATCGACAAGAATCATTTTGTTTACAAAATAGACCAAGTTATAATCTAATACTCGGGAAACACATTGAAACAGAGAGCTCGCTTAACATCCTGACGTCACCCGCGCTGCTGAGAAGTGTTTCGATAGAATGTCCTGCACGCTTTCCTCTCAGTAACAAAATAAACACATGCCAAAACTGACAGCGGTGGCAGGAGAATGAAAGATCATAGCGATGTGGATATGGATGCACCAGCTCTGCAGTTCAGTAACGTTACTTGAAATAGCACTTTATACAATAGACTGCTTTATAGAAAACAGCTTTAGGGTCCGATCACACAGAACGCGTTTTTCAGGTTCGAAAACGCGAGGCGCACTGCACTCCCTTATTTGGTCGGCGTTTTTTCATTCAAAAATGAGCAGTGCGCTTTAATGTTTCAAGGCAACCCCTGAATCACCTGTACTGTCAGTCAAATCAATGTAACGGTCAACACAACGGAAGGCCCGCCTCTTCTTTCATTCGTTTGGACAACAGAACATAAGCGTGATGATGTTGCGCGCTTTTCCGCTCAGAGTTGACTTTTTTTTTCAACTTCATGCGCTCGGAGCGCTCCTTCAGAAACGCGAGGCGCCCAGGGCGCATAGGCAGCGCGCATAACGCTCTCTGCCAACCGAAATCCATTCAAAAAAGGCGCCCCTCGTTGCAAAAACGCGTTCTGTGTGATCGGGGCTACTGTGTTAAATATAAAACAAACAGTCATTCAGTCATGAACTGGACTGCACTTCCTGGTGTTAAATAGCCACTGCTATACTGTGAACCTTTATAACATATACACATAAAGAACCCTGCAGTCACTTTACATTTCCCTTAACTTAGATTGCACATTGCATATGATTAGTGATATAAATTATAGGCTGTATTAATTAAATAAAATACTTTGTCTTGTGTTTTAGGCTTATGGTTGTGTTCTTTATTCTTTTAAATTATAAAAAACAAAAACACACAAAAAGAAATATCGCAATATATTGCCTCTCTTACAATATTGTAATATATTGCAATATATCGTATCGTAACCCATGTATCGTGATACGTATTGTATCGCCAGATTCTTGGCAATACACAGCCCTAATAATAATTACCATTATCTATTATCATTATTTATTTATTTTTAGAGAAAGACTGAATGACCAACGATCATAAGTCCTAAGTTCAGTTTAAATGACAAATATGCATTTATACATGTTTATTAAGTTTTAATTAATAATCATCATTATTATTATGGAGGAAATATTAAAGATTAACTTGTACATGTGTTTAGCTTCAGAAATTGATTGGAATAGACTATACAATAAATATTAAACAGGCCTCTGTTACTTACTGTATAGTATATTGCACTATATCGTTTTTAAAGTCAAAGTTTTGCCATGCATCATCATTTTGGAAACAAAGCAGTCAGCATTATTTGTCTGAATAAGTTAAGATGTGTGTATTTTATTTATGATTGAGCAACATCTATTAAACACTCTTAGAATGCAAATGTATGCTGTTTTCAGTTTCCATACGAGTTAAGTGTTATATGGTATGTTGTTGAATTTATTATTAATTTAACCATGGTTTACATCATTAACTGCTTTAAAACGCTGAAATCATTGTTGAAACATTTGCAGTTAGCCTACAGTATGAATAAAAACAATACTGCAACACAACAAACACACAAACACAACAGTACAAGCACATTTCAGATTACAAGGCATAAATCTTTATTCTGATTTCAGAATGCATACTTTGACATTTGTAATATATATATATACGCTGAAGTGTCTCATCCGTCAGCTGATCTGATCATGTTCACTAATAAATATGAACATAACTTTTTAATAGCAGGGGAAATTCCCGACTTTAAACGAATAACAATTTACATGTTTAGGACGTTTGTGCTGTAAGAATATGCTTAGGCAATGTTTATCAGTAAAATCATATAATTTCCTTTTAATTTATTAGAATGCATTAATTTACTAGGGAATACAAATATGGCGGCTTCAATTTTTAATCCACAATCCGGTTGTCTATATAGATCAGTGGGTTAAATACATAAAGTATATTTGTGTAATTTAATATATTTAATTATTGCAGGTTTTAGTAATATTCTGACTTTGCATTTCACGTTTTTTATTCTTTTTGAGGAATACTAAATCAGTTTTTCTGCAAGTGAGATGAGTAAATGCATGCTCACATTTAGTCTAAAACTACAATAACCATCACATTTACACACAACGCCTATGTACTTACGATTTAACTCAACATTGGGACAAGAGAGCTGTCAGTCAATAAACGGGAAAACAAAGTAACTTGCTTTACTTATTAAAAAAAATAACTCCGATATTTCATTGTACGTTTAAAAGTAATGCGTTACTTTACTAATTATTTGAAAGAAGTAATCTGATTACGTAACTCGCGTTACTTGTAATGAGTTACCCCAACACTTGTTTTTAATGAATTAACCCAACCCCCATCACTTCAACACCGCCCCCCACAGACATGCCAGCAATGTCAGCACAAAATGATTGACGGACAAAGCACGTTTCTGATTGGCTAAGGCAAGGACGGACCGCTCCCCTGACTCTTTTTGCCGTTTACAGAGCCTGTGGCTGTCACAGAGACAGTTGTGATTTGTAAAGACACCAATTTCAGTGATAACTGTCAGGAAATAGGTGCATTTCATTTGTGGTAGTTGCTTACAGCCCCCACTGTTTCAGCCGTTTATATAATGATGACCACAATTTTACCCCAGAAGCGCTTCAACTCTTTGCTCAGAACGGAGTTGAGGAGTCAGTCCGCATTACAATCGAGTAAAACAACTAGAGTTAAACTACTAGAGAAAGTGAGGTAGCGTTTGTTAAACTACACTAGTCCGCGCGCAAGGGTTCGCGTAATGTCGACTGCGCTACAGCATTATGACGCCATTTCTGTGCCACACAACTGCAGTCGCTTGACATCGACATTCTTATCATTGCGACGTTCAGCGCTGATTTGAATGTACAAAGGAACGAAATCTGTCGCCCCCACTCTTTAATGCTGTAAGCCATGTTGACTTCATGAAGTGGGACGACAGCGACATTTGCTATTTCGAATAAAGCCAAACAGCCCAATGGAGAAACACACGCAAACTAGACGGTTAAATCACAAAGAACTGACACGAGACCAGCTTTCGTTGTTTAAATGGAGGCGACAAGAGCTCGGCTACAAAATGCTGACGGCTTGTGTGCCACACAATGAACGATCTAAAGGCTTTCCGAACAAGGTCAACCCAACAGGGTTTGTACAACTTGCTGCGATTGGGGAAATCGGACTTGTTTTCGTCCGACATCTCCCGTCAACTGAATGGAAAACATATGCGCCTAACGACAATGTCATTTCAAACAATAACGGTCGTTTTAAAACAATTTCAAATAATAACGGTCATTTTAAGACAAACGTTCGAAACCGTCGAAATGCAACCGACTAACGTATCTTGGCAAATACAACAACTAGGTTGACAACTACCCGACGGTAATGATGAAAATCTGCTTGCTCGAAAACTCGCCAGCCATTTCTGCTCACGCTCAGAAAGATCCGCTGATCCGGAGAAAGGTAACCTTAGAGCTCGTAATAAACACAGCAATTCCAGAAAATAGGCGATAATTGGACGTTCGGAACCAAAAACTGCACGATTGTTGATTCATTCGAAGGGACGATCGTACGGGAGGAGTGGAAGCAAGTGAACGATCCCAGCTTGTGCACATAACCCCAATTCATACACTCAAAGATTTCAGCGCTTTTAGTCTAAATATCTCTTTCGATCGCACAAAGCCTTACGTAAGGGATCCAGGCAGTGTTTCCCCATCATCTATTTGATGCATGCCAAGCAGCGAAAAAGAAAGTGATCGAGTGTTTTGGCAAATTCCAACACAACATCTGCTGATACAAGTGAAGCCCAAAGTTGCCCAGTCTCCTACATCTACTAATAACAAACTAATAAAGGCGAACAAAAAGTCCCCTGCTGTTTAGATGCACTATTTAAACCCCTTCTGGCCAGCGAGAAAACAAGGTTAACAAAACCTCAGATCGCGGTCTAAATAAAGGCAAACGATTCGATTGCAGTCGCGTGGATAATGTTAACAAGTGATGGTTTAGTTGAACGCTCGACGCAGTGTAGTTTTCTTTCGATCTCCGTCTCCATTAAGACTTTATCTGGTCAACATAATGTCCTACCTGATGTATCCGACAGATCGCGATGTTCCTCCGTTTAACTAGTAATCCATTGGACAATCGAGGGAAATCATCGACGATCAACGCTGGAAACGTCGTCCGAAAATGTAGGAAATGTGTCGGGATGCAAATCCGACAAAATAGCTCCGCAATTGCACTCGTTTTTTTTCCTGTGGTAATCCTCTCCGCGTCTGAAACGGACTGAAGGATACACAAACCGCCCACTGTGGACACCGCGGGCGCTCATTGGCTGCTCCGCGCGCACCAACCGCCCAGTTCGTTCTCTATTGGAAGGTAAAATCGGAGAAAAACGCCTCGGCGTTAATTTAATCGCAAGGAAATCGCAAAGATACACGGGACTTGTATGTTTTGAAGATGGCACCCGCGTTATGTCGTCACTGGGACGATGAAACGCACAATAATTGACATAAACTACATTTCCCAGAGTTCAACGGCGGGTGGGGAAATGTGTCCAGGCTCCACCCACTTTCACGCGCCTGCTCTTTGCGCACAATTAAATCTGAGGAAAAGTCTAAACGCTTATTTGAATGAAAGAACGGACCAATCTTTCAAGTTTTAACATGACTGTTTTTATATTCTGATTCTAAATAAATAGTTATATTTATATCTATATAGATAGGCTAATATATAAAATACAACATATATAGGCTAATATATAAAACAAAAAAATATATAGGCTAATATATAAAATAAAATATATAGGTTAATATATAAATATATACATAGGATAATATATAAAATAAAATATATATGTTAATATATAAAAATATATAGGCTGATATATAAAATAAGTCATTTAAAATATGTATAAGCTAAAATAAAATACAAAAATATAGGCTAATATATAAAATAAAAAATATATACGCTAATATAAAATAAAAAATGTATAGGCTAATATATAAAATATAGGTTGATAAGTATAGATATAAATATATATAGGCTAATATATAAAATAAGATATTTAAGCTAATTTAAGATATTTAAGCTAACATCAAATAATAAGAAATTATATATATATTTTTAAATCAATAAAATAAAAAAATAAAAAAAATATATATATAAATAGTGGATACTAACAGTGATGAAAGAAAAGGTCTCAAAAGATTAAACTTGTCTTCTGCACACACACGTGTGTGTGTGTGTGTGTGTAGAAGACAAGTTTAATCTTTTGAGACCTTTTCTTCATCACTGTTAGTATCCACTGAATGAGTGTTGTTGTATATATATATATTGCGCAGATATAAACTACATCTACCACTGTTCAATGCAGCGTCAGAGGAAAAAAATCTCTTCAGGCCCCACCCACTTTCTGCGCTTGCGCTCTGTGGACACCATGGCGTATTTAAGCGCGAGCAGCAGGGATGAGTGAGCTTCCTGTCAAACCCAGACATGACAGATCAACCGAAGTGGCTCTGGCGCGGCTCTAAAACATATTCTCTTTTCCATACAACGTGATAATACAGTACTATAGACCATGAGGTGCCGTTTTGATCGCGCTCTGAATAGGCTCTAAACCAAAGTGGAGTTAAATTACCGTCTTTGGCTAACTGGCTATTGCTAGCGAGCTGGCTGCGATTGGAAAAAAAATTGAAAGCGGAAGAGTGACGTGCTGGTTTACGAAAGCGGAAGCAGATTTTCTGTCGGAAAGGTGGGATATTTATTTTACTTTTTTTTCATACTGTATTATTATAAATGCACATTTATACAAATAACCGTTATTGTAACTGTTATTATACATGCATAATAATTACGGTAATAATAATGTAATTATGATGAACCTTGATAATGTGAATATTTCTTTAATAAGTGAAATTGTTTGGCAAATTGTAAGTGCATTTAAATGCCAATATCATGCATGATTCTGATTATCCAAAAACTTTATTATGCACACAATACTCATGACACCATTAAGCAAGGCTTTCAGTTAGACCACGTTCATTGTGTTGTCACATTGTGTTGTGAAAGCCCAAATCAAAAACAGGGTTAAGGAGTCACTTTTGCTGATATAGTCTATATTGAGCGTTGTCTGTTCAGGGAGTGATAAAATATTTTTATCTGTATAAAATCGCAATATTTTCTTATGCATTATGTTATTATTACATGTTATTATTACTGGTTGCTGTAACTTTTCAAACTGATCCAACTTACGATTTTCGTTAAAGGTGCAGTGTGTAGAATTTGTGAGGATCTATTGACAGAAATGCAATATAATATTCATAACTATGTTTTCAATGGAGTATAAAGACCTTACATAATGAACCGTTATGTTTTTATTACCGTTTAATAGCCGTTTCTATCCACACATACTGCGGGTCTCTTACAGTGAAGTCGCTGCCATGTTTCTACAGTAAAACATAAAATGCAAATTATGATAGCAACATGCGAATTCATGTTAGCAATGTGTTAAAACATAACATGTTAACAAAATGTCCAAATGTTAACATGTTAATTAATGTTAGCGACATGCTAAATCATGTTAAAGACATGTTAATTCATTTGTTAGCAATGTGTCAAAACATGTTAATAATGTTAATTCATGTTAGCATTTAGCTTAGAAATCTAGACGCACCCTAGCGGCAGCAAATTTAATCTGCCTGCAAGTGTCGTCTAGGAACTCTCAATACCCTTCTGAGCTGTGTTCCTCACAATCTGGACAGGCCAATCACATCGTGTATAGAGTCGGCGGGCGGGGCCATAATGACGACGGCCGAGTTGCGCTTGTGCTTCTAGTAACACAGAAACTGGCGAACGGCGGCGGTCTTTCGAATCAGCTTTGACCGCGACTCTGGAAGACTTAGAGTTAAGCTTTTCTCTGAGAAAAGAACAAAGAACGGCACTGAAGTCATTCTTAAAAAGGGAAGATGTGTTCAGAGTTTAGCCGACCGGATACGGCGAATGTTTAATCTGTCAGCGAGCTCCGTTTCACCTTTGTTGCTCTGGTAGCGCTATCCTATCGCGTGCAGAGGGAGTTTGAAAGACAGCCGTTTATCCGCCCCTCGGATTGAGCTCTCAATGGTGAGTTTCCAGACCAAACATCTTGATGTGGGTCTGGCTTGTCAGGCTAGTTAGCATTCATACTAGTATCACAATAAAGTGAAGGGATGTTAAATCCGGCTAGATTATTAATGATTTGCTTATTAATGTTAACACGTTACTTCATGTTAGCAGTGTGTTAAAACATGTTAGTAACATGTTAAATCATGTTAGCAAAATGCTAGTGACATTATCTAATTTTTACCAGGCCGTCCAATACACAGTGGAGGAGAGCCGGGACAAAAACTACAATCATCCCACTTGTACACGAACCGAACAACAATAATAGTTAATACTATTAGTAATACAATGCAATAACAATATTGTTATTGTTACAGTTAATACAATAACAGTTAATAGTTTTATTTTATTTATTTTTATTTTTTTATTCAGTAATATTCTAATATTTTTAATATTATTAAATTCAGTACTATTCTTCAAAATTAGATACTAGTATCACATTACTGCCATGGATATTCTGTATCATAGCTACCAAAGTATCTGCTGGAAAAAAAAGCTGCCCTTGCAAAACGCTTTCAAGCGCCACCATCTGGCCGTTTTCAGAAGAGCACCAGGTGTTTGCTGGCTAAAACATAATTTTGGTGGACACACGAAAATTTAACATTTATTGCTAGTCATATGGCCAATTAGTCTCTTCAACATTTATGCAAAATCATGGATCCAAACCTGAGAGAGAATTCCAGATGAGTCCACAGCGTTCCTGGTCACGTCATTTGCATTTGTAACTCATGGGCGGGGGAATATGCAAATTATGAATAAGCGTGCACGCGCATCCTTTTTACACATTTGGAATTCACTAACATACGTTTAAAGGGGTACTTCAGCGCTGGGAAGATGAATCTGTATTTAAACTGGGTCATTAATGTAGTAGAAATGTGAAATAATTTTTTTTATTTGGTGCCTTCTAGACTGAGAAAAGACAGAACATTTATTTTTGTCTCATGAATGGAAGACAACAATTCCCAGAATGCTTCGCTGCCCTACGAGGCCACTCCCAAAGCCACCGCTACTAGATTACTGAATTACTTTCACTTTCCCACCGCGACCGCGTTCATTTTCATAAAATCAGTTCAGTTAGAGAACCCACTACAATTAAAAACTGAACGTGTCAGTTCAATATGTGATTGAGCCGCTGAGGGAGAGTCACAGCGCAAAACGCTGCAGGAGTCAGATATACTGACAGTCATGGATGAGCTCGTGATGAGAGCTGAGGTAAACGCGTCCGTGGCATAGATTTACAGCGCGTGTTCAGTCTGGCGCGTTTTCAGTTCATGCCTTTGGAAGCTTAACTTTCATAGGAATTAGTTTGAGAAGTTGAAACACTCACTTTGCTCTGCTGGCCGCATCGTTTAAACATGAATGCCTGAGGCTGCAGCTGCTAGATGAATGGTGCGAGTGTGATCTCCATCCCCTGCGCGAGTCGAAAACATGCGGAAATGGCTCCCTCTGCTGGCTGTAGTCTTTAGCTTCTGGCCAACAATTCCTCCGATGGCGCAAATTGACGATATTTGCATCATGGGAGGAATTTTTCCAGAAATAAAATGCATACATCTCTTGTCTCAGGGGGATATGAGGGGGGGAAGCACAATCATTTTAATATACTCCAGGGTTTCTACTGATACAAAGCCATATGCTAATCGCTCCATAAGCGTCACTCTGAAGGGGTTTATTCTGCGATTAAAAACCGGCTGGGTGTACATTATCCCGCTTATTACACGGCTACTAGTATCAAATAAATAATTATTAGGCACAAAATATTGTCTCGAGATTAAATATTTTATTAGCTCTTACACAAAGCTTCCGCGAAGGAAAACAGTTCCAACTGCTTTAAGCCTTTATCTATTGCTGAAGATTTGCCATATGCCCTTGATAAATGTTGAGAATGAATGCTGAAAGGGTTAGTTCACCCAAAAATGAAACCAAGCCTATGATTTACTCACCCTCAAGTTATCGTAGGTGTATATGACATTCTTCTTTCAGACAAATACAATCAGAGTTATATTTAAAAAGTCCAGGCTAACGTTAATCCCAGCAGTAGTTGGAGCTGTTTTTAAATTTTTTGTCATAAAAAATGCAGCTGTCCGTCAAATAACGTGCTCCACATGACTCCGATGGGTTAATAGAGCCGTCTGATTCCAATCGATGCGTTTGTGTAAGAAAAAGATCTATATTAAAAACGTTATAAAGGAAACCCGCCTTGAAGTCTTCCATTGTAACCCACGGCTGTTTAAGCCACAAGATGACGCCAGCGTTGAGCATAGAAGTAGTACCGGTCAAGATAACTCGTAGTACCCGTATGAGCGGGTGTTATCTGGAAATAACATACCGCTGGAATGCGCGATTGACCAATCAGAATCAAGTATTTCACAGAGCCGTGTAATAATAGTGTTTATCTGTTAGGGGTAGGCAAACAGACATGTGCTGACTTGGAGACAATAAAAGTGAGTGGATCTAATATCATTGCTTTTAAAAAAGTGTGTGGGTCTTGTCCCGCCCACATGGTTCTGACGCCCATGAGTAAAGTGAAAAGAGAAAGAAATGCATTACTATAATTAGTAAAAATCATTTAGTTCAGTTAGGGAACAGATTAACTACAATTAAAAACTGAACCGAAAGAAAAGTCACAGGGCTCAGATCTCATTCATCACGAGAGCGAGGAGCTGAATGACAAGATGATTGCGGAAGATTTGGTTTCAAAGCGCCATTTGACTTTGTCATTGTACAGTTTTGTTGCATTTTCCATTAAGAATAACAGGCTAATAAACCATTCAAGCAGCCCCCCCCAAATTGGTGTTTATTCTAAACCGAAAGTAAAATGCACACGGCTGCACTCATTTGTTCACAGCCGCTCACTGTAATGTGTCTGCAAGGAAAAATGTACTCGCGTCACATCCGTAACGGGGATTTTCATACAAGCTCATGAAGTTGCGCACGCTAGACAGCTAGACAGAGAATACTCAGTTGGAGGGAACGCTATAAAGCAGATATAATTATTATTAAGTATAGCGAGGTTGAGTTCCTGAGAACCAGGTGTGTTCAGGAGCATTGTTGGTGTGTTGCTATTTTGAGGAACTGAAACGACTGACCATTGACCAACACAAACCTGCTCTAAAGTCACAGACTGATCTCATGAAATGGCGTATGCATGACACGCCAATTTGTATGCCATTTTGGCGTGCTATAAAGACGCATAATCGCTTTTTAGCGTGTTTATCAACACTGTTTCCTTCTACTGAACCTACCCATCACACACACACAGCCCCTAAACCTACCCATCACAAGAAACATTCTGCATTTTTACATTTTCAAAAAAACATAATTTAGTATGTTTATTAATCCATTTACCTTGTGGACACACACATATTCAGACACATTTTGAACGCGCAACTCAAACTCTTCCCTAAACCTTCCCATTTATGTATTATAAAACACAGGATATCGGGCAGATACGACTGCAGGCACAATTTATTCAGAAAGTAGGGCTGTGTAAGACTCTGGCGATACAATACGTATCACGATACAGGGGTTACAATACGATATATTGCAATATATTGCGATATTGTAAGAGAGGCAATATATTGCGATATTTCTTTTTTGTGTGTTTCAGTGTTATTTTTTATAATTTAAAAGAATAAAGAACACAACCATAAGCCTAAAACACAAGACAAAGTATTTTATTTAATTAATACAGCCTATAATTTATATCACTAATCATATGCAATGTGCAATCTAAGTTAAGGGAAATGTAAAGTGACTGCAGGGTTCTTTATGTGTATATGTTATAAAGGTTCACAGTATAGCAGTGGCTATTTAACAACAGGAAGTGCAGTCCAGTTCATGACTGAATGACTGTTTGTTTTATATTTAACACAGTAGCCCCGATCACACAGAACGCGTTTTTGCAACGAGGGGCGCCTTTTTTGAATGGATTTCGGTTGGCAGAGAGCGTTATGCGCGCTGCCTATGCGCCCTGGGCGCCTCGCGTTTCTGAAGGAGCGCTCCGAGCGCATGAAGTTGAAAAAAAAGTCAACTCTGAGCGGAAAAGCGCGCAACATCATCACGCTTATGTTCTGTTGTCCAAACGAATGAAAGAAGAGGCGGGCCTTCCGTTGTGTTGACCGTTACATTGATTTGACTGACAGTACAGGTGATTCAGGGGTTGCCTTGAAACATTAAAGCGCACTGCTCATTTTTGAATGAAAAAACGCCGACCAAAAAAGGGAGTACAGTGCGCCTCCCGTTTTCGAACCTGAAAAACGCGTTCTGTGTGATCGGACCCTAAAGCTGTTTTCTATAAAGCAGTCTATTGTATAAAGTGCTATTTCAAGTAACGTTACTGAGCTGCAGAGCTGGTGCATCCATATCCACATCGCTATTATCTTTCGTTCTCCTGCCACCGCTGTCAGTTTTGGCATGTGTTTATTTTGTTACTGAGAGGAAAGCGTGCAGGACATTCTATCGAAACACTTATCAGCAGCGCGGGTGACGTCAGGATGTTAAGCGAGCTCTCTGTTTCAATGTGTTTCCCGAGTATTAGATTATAACTTGGTCTATTTTGTAAACAAAATGATTCTTGTCGATTTCCTAAGTGGCTTCTTTTTAGCTGAAGCCAAAATGAGTCCACACTTCAGCTCTGTATACTGCAGGAGCGGAATAATTCTATCGTCTTGAGAGCTGGGTTTGCTAATGTAAACACTAGTGATGCGCACTTTTACCATGCGCTTCTCCGGGTCCGCGTCCGTTATACGTTCTGAGATAACACTGCCATCTAGCGGTTGGGTGTTATACAGTCTGTGTTTTAAACCGAACACAAAGCCACGGATCTTGGATGTAAATAAATAAATATATAAATATCGATACAGCGTTTTTGAGAATCGATACAATATCGCCAAACATAATATCGCGATATTCACGTGTATCGATATTTTCTTACACCCCTATCAGAAAGTACAAATACTCCCAAGTGTTCCAAGGCCAAACGATTGATTTGTGTGAAGAAAATCCCCAAAAGCGATCAGAACGCCGACTCCATCCGCCAAAGATTAATAATAAATTTCAAATATTGCCGCCGGAAGAAACGTCAGGTCAGCTTTGACAGCATTGGCTGCCGTGTGTCTCGTGACTAATTGTCATAACGTCAGCTTTGATTGTAAAATGCCATTGGCCCTCCTGTTTCTCGTGACTGATCGCGTCATTTTCATCGTTTTTGTCTCGCGTGTATCATTTGAATCAGACAGAAATCGAGTGCGTGTGTGTTCTGTTCACAAAGGGGCGCGATCATCATTTCAACGATTAAAACAATAATATCAACTCTGTTCTTCAAATGAAGATATCGTATGACTTCAGAAGACTTGGTATGAAACATGACTTAATACTTTTATACTGTTTTTTTGGTCAGTTTTTGCAATAAATACCTGTGACTGTACATTTATTTGCCTGTTACCTTTTTTATATTGTTGAGAGTGGGTAGGTTTAGGGTAGTAGTGGAGTTAGTTGCTCCAAAATATAAAATTAGGCTATAAATATAAATTCTGTCAGATCAGGTTGGCGGAATCACACGGCGTAGACATACACGCGGATAGCTCAAAATGTGTATAGATAACACGCTACTTACCTTTAGAAAGTGGCGTGTATGTTTACGCAAAGTCATGATGTCATGTTGAAAGTCAATAGCGCAGTATTTTTTGTGTCATTTAAAGCGTGATTTAGTTATATGACCCTATAGGGGCGCACAACACGTGTACACTGCTTAGTACACACACAGGGATGCGCAGCACCCGTTTAAATATTAAACATAAAGGATTCCTCTCTGGAGAAGCGTTCCGGCTTTCCTCCATGTAAATAGTGATTTTTATAGTGATGTGAAAAGTGAATCCTCCATGGTGCGAGCGCAACTGGGTTTTATAGGTAAAGGGAGATGAGACTCTGATTGGTTTATTGCACGTTTCACCCAAAACGCACCCATGACTCATTAAGAGACGAGGGACAACCTTTTTGGTCCGCCAACCATTTTTTCCCCCAAATATGTCAAATATGAACTGTTTTCAACACTGATAATAATCATGAATGTTTGAGCATCAGATTCTCATATCAGAATGATTTCTGTTGGCTCATGGGACACTGAAGACTTGAGTAATGACAGGAATATATTACACTTTACTATTCACATAGAAAACTGCCTTGGTGGGCAGAAGAGACTTTTTTCAACAACAAAAAAAAATTCTTTAATGATCCCAAACTTTTTATCAGTGCAAAATATATTGTATTTACACTTATTTAAACCGTATCATACATTTATTTCAAGAGTAAATTAGATTGAGCTCTATTAAAATAGGATTGCACGTGTCCTGGAACAAATTATGCCATGTTTACGGTGTCCCGACACCGCATGCATAATGTTAGGTGTTTACCAGGAAGTAAAGCAAATTGAATTAATAACTCCGCCAAGAATAATTGGCTGTGCATTTAGTCAGATTATCTATGAGACGTTCTGAGGGGTCACCTTATTCATTCTCTCTGTGTCTCTCTCTCTCTCTCAGCAGGTTTCTGAAACGGAGGGATGGATGGAGAAAAAAGAGCAACTTCTGAAAGGATTCTTCTGGAACCGTACAAGTACTTGTTACAACTGCCAGGTAAGGCATTACACATGTAGTTTATTTTTGTCTTCATGTACAATGGGGCTGAAGGAGTAGCTCACGAAAAAGAAAAAAAATGCATTTTACTCCCCATCATGTCTTTCAAAAACTGGCTTTCTACTGTGAAAAACATGACAAGTCTTCACTTGGCTTCTTTCAATCAGCAGCATGGTGATTATGGCACTCAAGCAGAAGCTGAGTGTTTTTTTTTTGTTGTTTTTTTAATTTTAGGTTATGTATCAGTTTAACACAATTTAAAGAGACAGTTCACCACAAAATAAATACTGTCATTTACTCACCTGTAAGTGGTTCCAAATCTTTATGATTTTCTTTGATCTGTTGAACACAAAATATATTGTGAAGAATATTGGTAACCAAACAGTTGATGGACCCCATTGACTTCCATAGTATGGCTGGGCGATTATGGCCAAAAAGTCATATCTCTATATTTTTTGGTAAAATGGCGATTTATACAGTCAAACCAAAATTGATTCAGACACTCCTATAATGTTTCATATAATTGTGTAGCTAAATCTAACAGCTGATTGGTTGATTTGTATTCCATCTCTGAGCTCTTGTCATATTTTATTACCATTTTCTAAACTATAGTGAATAAACTGATAATGTGAGAATGTTGACTGAATACATTTTGGTTTGAATGTACAGTATATTAGTATTTTCTATGTTTTTCTATTTGGATAATTATTTATTAAAAAGTCACATGCGTGAATGTAGGCTATGTGTGCAAAAAGGGAGTTAAATTCACATTACATTCTGACATTGTAATATTACAATAAAGGGGGGAAGGGTTAATCCACGTAGCACAGACTAATTATTATTAGCCTACACTTGATTATCCCATTATAATGGCCACTTTCATAAAAATATATATATAATAATAATAATAATAATAATAGATTTCATTTATAACGCACTTCATTCCGAAGAATCTCAAAGTGCAACAATGGAAAAAGAGAAAAAAATAACAAATTAATAAAATGTAAAAAGAAAGAATAATACAAACAATCAACACGTATAAAAGCCTTTCTGAACAGAAAAGTCTTCAGTTCTGCTTTAAACTGGTCCACTCCAGGCTCTGTACTGCTCTCAGCTCACTGGGAAGTTGGTTCCAAAGCCGCGGTGCAGCCGAGCAGAAAGCTCGATTTTCCCCATCTCTCTCTCACACACACACACACACGGTACGAAGCCTGGTGGTGGGAACTTAAAGAAGCAGGTGGCCTGAAGATCTGAGGGTGCAGGTGGAGGATTTCAGTGATGAGTTCCTGTAGATATGGAGGTGCATGTCCGGTGCATTTGTGTGAGCAGGAGGATTTTGTAGTCGATCCGGGATGAAACAGGAAGGCAGTGCAGTGTGTAGAATGGGAGTTAGTTGATCATATTTACAGACTCTTATAAGGACTCTGTTAGCACTGTTCTGGAAGTATTGAAGCATCTGGATATTTCTGCCAGAAATCCCACTGAAGTCCATTGCAGTAGTCCAGCCTGGTGGAGACAAAGGCATTGACAAGTTTCTCTGCATTTGGAAAGGTTAAAAGGGGACAGAGTTTGGAGATGTTTCAAAGGTGGTGGAAGGAAGTTTTAGAAATGTGCTTAAAGGTGTCATGAACTGGCTATGTGTTATATATATACAGTCTTGTTCAAAATAATAGCAGTACAATGTGACTAACCAGAATAATCAAGGTTTTTAGTATATTTTTTATTGCTACGTGGCAAACAAGTTACCAGTAGGTTCAGTAGATTCTCAGAAAACAAACAAGACCCAGCATTCATGATATGCACGCTCTTAAGGCTGAGCAATTGGGCAATTCGTTGAAAGGGGTGTGTTCAAAAAAATAGCAGTGTCTACCTTTGACTGTACAAACTCAAAACTATTTTGTACAAACATTTTTCTTTCTTTCTGGGATTTAGCAATCCTGTGAATCACTAAACTAATATTTAGTTGTATGACCACAGTTTTTTAAAACTGCTTGACATCTGTGTGGCATGGAGTCAACCAACTTGTGGCACCTCTCAGCTGTTATTCCACTCCATGATTCTTTAACAACATTCCACAATTCATTCACATTTCTTGGTTTTGCTTCAGAAACAGCATTTTTGATATCACCCCACAAGTTCTCAATTGGATTAAGGTCTGGAGATTGGGCTGGCCAATCCATAACAAGAACCAAGACTTTGCCCGTTTACTAGTGTGTTTTGGGTCATTGTCTTGTTGAAACAACCGTTTCAAGGGCATGTCCTCTTCAGCATAGGGCAACATGACCTCTTCAAGTATTTTAACATATGCAAACTGATCCATGATCCGTGGTATGCGATAAATAGGCCCAACACCATAGTAGGAGAAACATGCCCATATCATGATGCTTGCACCTCCATGCTTCACTGTCTTCACTGTGTACTGTGGCTTGAATTCAGAGTTTGGGGGTCGTCTCACAAACTGCCTGTGGCCCTTGGACCCAAAAAGAAAAATTTTACTCTCATCAGTCCACAAAATGTTCCTCCATTTCTCTTTAGGCCAGTTGATGTGTTCTTTGGCAAATTGTAACCTCTTCTGCACATGCCTTTTTTTTAACAGAGGGACTTTGCGGGGGATTCTTGAAAATAGATTAGCTTCACACAGACGTCTTCTAACTGTCACAGTACTTACAGGTAACTCCAGACTGTCTTTGATCATCCTGGAGGTGATCATTGGCTGAGCCTTTGCCATTCTGATTATTCTTCTATCCATTTTGATGGTTGTCTTCCGTTTTCTTCCACGTCTCTCTGGTTTTGCTCTCCATTTTAAGGCATTGGAGATCATTTTAGCTGAACAGCCTATCATTTTTTGCACATCTTTATAGGTTTTCCCCTCTCTAATCAACTTTTTAATCAAAGTACGCTGTTCTTCTGAACAATGTCTTGAACGACCCATTTTCCTCAGCTTTCAAATGCATGTTCAACAAGTGTTGGCTTCATCCTTAAATAGGGGCCACCTGATTCACACCTGTTTCTTCACAAAATTGATGACCTCAGTGATTGAATGCCACACTGCTATTTTTTTGAACACACCCCTTTCAACTAATTCAACTAATTGCCCAATTGCACAGCCTTAAGAGCGTGCATATCATGAATGCTGGGTCTTGTTAGTTTTCTGAGAATCTACTGAACCTACTGGTAACTTGTTTGCCACGTAGCAATAAAAAAATATACGAAAAACCTTGATTATTCTGGTTAGTCACATTGTACTGCTATTATTTTGAACAAGACTGTATATATATATATATATATATGTAGTTGTCTGAGGTCAACTAATGACGTTTTTGTGATTTTTACATTAAAAAAAATCATAACGAATAAGTAACAGGCTATTTTGGTTTTGGGGCTCTCTCCTGAATGCTGGGTTTTGATGGGCGTGGGATTGGATAATATTTCCATATTTAATGAGCTTCAGCTCCGCTGTCAGTCCACATGACGGAAAGGAAAGAATGAGGGAGAAGCAACAACCAGAATGATTTTCTCGATCACAGGGCTTGTAAACGTCTTTCTCAAACAAACACAATGTTTTATTTCTCATCGACACTCGATTGATTGGACTATTATTTTTATATTACACATAGCCCGCAAAATATAAGCGCGAACTGTGCGCACATACACGTTTGGCGCAAGCTCCGCCCAGAGAGAGAGAATTCCTCGGATCCCGATCCAGCATCGACCGGAGATTTGTTTGCAAATGATCCCGCAGTGAACATGTCTTCCCCACGTGAGCTGAAACTTCATTAAAAATAAAGTTCAACCACTCATTCCTAATATTAGGATCAGAAGGAAGCTTATGCAGCGACTGTTCTTCCACATCCAGGAGTAGCGCAATATCTTAATCTTCCTCGGCATGTTTATTGTTGTTGAGCTGCTGGCACGAGCCCTCCATGAGTCGGTGGGCGAGGCTACTGGATTAGATGCGCTGTAGAGGCAGTGTTTCATCGCGCACTGACGTCAGTATGAAGCACAGGACCGTTTGCTGCGCCAAGAAATACAAGCATTTCTGTGACTAACGAGGAAGTTTTCAGCTCTGAAACTTACAGGATATTCTTATATTACCATGACCTTTTATATATCAAAAGCTCAAGGGAAAGTTGATTCTTCAATTCATCACCCCTTTAATGCGGTCATTGAAGGTCAGCTGTGGGTCAAACCGAATCCCTAGATTTGTGACTGAGGAGGAGAAAGTGATGACCTGGCCGTCAAAGATGAGCTGGGATAAGGGAGAGGAGTGGATCTGATGAAGGGTGCCAACCAGTAGTGCCTCAGTTTTACTGGAGTTTAGCTGGAGGAAGTTACTTCCCATCCATGCCTTAATCTCCGCAAGACATGTGGGGAGTCGTGACAAAGCTGTGGAGGGGCTCGGGGCAGTCTTGATATATTTGCATGTCATCAGCATAACAATGAAAAGATAGTCCATGTCTGCTGATGACCGGACCGAGGGGAAGCATGTAGAGGATGAATAAGATTGGGCCAAGAACTGACCCCTGCACAACACCACATGTAACAGGGAGCAGCCTGGACTCACATTATCCCAAAATAACACTCAGTCCTGTCAGAAAGGTAGGACTGAAACCACTGCAGTGCTGCTCCAGATAGTCCGTATTGTCGAGGCGGTCCAGGAGGATGGTATGGTCCACTGTGTCGAATGCCGCTGATAGATCAAGGGGAATTAGCAGTGATGGTAATCCTGAATCAGCTGTCATAAGGTCATTTGTCACCCTAAGCAGAGCAGTTTCGGTGCTGTGGGCCGAGCACATTTCTGATTGAAATATCTCAAAGTTTTTGAGATGGTTGTGGAGCTGAGAGGCGGCTTTCTTCTCTAGAACCTTTGACAGGAAGGTGAGGTTTGAGATCGGTCTATAATTAGCAAGAACCTCCAGGTCTAGGGTTGGTTGAGTATTGGACGGCAGCTTTACGGGCAAGAGGGATGTGATCAGTTTTGAGAGAGAGAGAGAGAGAGAGAGATCAACAAACTGGCACATTTATTGTCCAACAACATTTTAGTCAGAATTATTGTGCTCCATCTTGTTGGTGCTTGTTCACGGAAGCCTGAATTTAAGCATGCAGAAGGCTTGTCCTATCCGGACAGTGAAAATTGAGCAAAATTTGCATGACTTTCTAACATTTACAATTGGAGAATATACCTGTGAAATGCAAGTTATGCACTGAGGAAAGCACCACATCTTAAACGGTGCGAGTATCTGACAGGGCCAGCTGCTTCAAACCACATGTCTTAACAGTTCATTTGAATCCCTTAATATAAAGCACGTCATGTTTGGGACAAATTGTCTCATGCACTTTCCCCGCATCAGCTCATTCTGCAGCCTCAAACTACTGTATATCAATATAAACATGCCTTACTCCATATAGCTTCTAAAAATAAAAATAAAAACTGTACAAAATCGATTTACCACCCAGCCCTAAAGTGCACAAGGAGTACGAGCGACTGTTATTGTTTATTATAGACATTCATGGCTGTATTCTCTATGAACTGTTGTTGAATGAAAAATCTGCGTGAATATTATTAATTTTCCTTTTGTGTTTTGCTTTCACAGCAGAAAGGCATATGGGTTTGGAACAACATTAGAAGAGAATTATTGCTTTAATGTCAGATATATTAATAGTTTGATATCTTAGACTGAAAGCTAGTTTAAATTATATTTTAAGAATGGCATGACTGTAGAAAAAGTGCTCACTATGGAGATGAAGGGGATTTCAGCAGGATGGTATGATGAATGTCTAGTACAGTGCACTACACTAATTTATTGCAGAATTATGCAGCAGCCTTAAAGGAAACTAATGACATTTGCTGAAATATTTCCACATTTATAAGCACATATTTTGCATGACTTTATTTTGACCTGCTTTAAGCTGGAATTTAATATTGATTACTCTCTTAAATTGAACAGAACTGTGCAAAGCATTTCTGTCAACAAATTTGGCAATTGGAAGCACTAACAGCTTGAAAAATCTGCTTTAATTTAAGGTAGCAAAGTAAAAAAAAATGCAGCCTGTGATTTTTCCGATTACAGGCCTTGCCAA
Source organism: Pseudorasbora parva (assembly GCF_024679245.1). NCBI lineage: Eukaryota > Metazoa > Chordata > Actinopteri > Cypriniformes > Gobionidae > Pseudorasbora > Pseudorasbora parva. The sequence goes on along the minus strand of NC_090188.1, from coordinate 3,416,046 downwards.
ACGAAACTACGCAACATGTTTAAAATGCTTAAAGTGTCACTTCAGCGATTAGCATATGGCATTGTATCATGACGCATAAAGATCAGTGGTCGTAACTGTTTTTCAGCGGCACTGGCCAAAACATGATTGGTTGGCACGAGAACGTGCTACGATTGGTCAGCACGATATGGCCGTGATCTGATTGGTTTAAGTAAACTGTGGTTGGAGTCTACGTATTTGTGGATTTTGAGTCTAGACGCTAGAATTGTTTCAAAATCCACGCGCTGTGCTGTGATGGGCAAGAGATCCACAAATGCACAGGAATCGATTCACAGATGAATGCAACTTATGCAAGGCAGAGTTGTGTGTTTGTGACATCAAAATATATGTGTGGAATTTTTTTATTCAAAAATTCATTGTATTTATTTGTGAATCTAAATAATTTTTGTGAAACTCCTGCATATATTTGTGGATCTCATTCTATTGATTTGTGAAAATATTTTTTGTGAATCGCTTTACATTTATTTGTGGATAACAATATATTTGTTTGGAATAAAGCTACAATATTACCCCCATACTGTCCCGTCCCCTATCTAAAGAGGGCAGAGCCTGTACAGCTCATGCCTCGTTACTCATGTTTGTTGATTTATAATCTCTTATCGTGCTGACGCAACATTGCCATTCTTAATCATTATGAAAGTTTGCCATACGCGTGTAAACTTCTGATATATGGTTTTCTGAGCGCACCCACCCGACGCACACACACAGAAAGCTGTGTGTCAGATGGAGTGTCCCATGAGTATTAAACTAAGTTCTCTTTCACGTGTTATTGCGCTTAAACTGTTAAAAACACAAAGTTCACAGTCGTTTATGTCTGTGAACATAAACAGCAGGGAAAGAAATCGTGTGTGTGTGTGTGTGTAATAAAGTTATATCATAGACTGTAAAAAAAAAATATGATGTCGCCTATAGGACCAAATTCACCCCGCTCACAGTTGTCATGAAGGTCAAAATTAGCCGCATAGACCAAAACCACAATTTGACGAGAGATCGCGGGAGGTTGCCGCTTGGATAATATACAATACCTGCTGCTATATCTGCTGTTAATATGAATAAAACCACAGAAGATGAACAGAAAACCACTCACAGCTCTTGACTGATTAACTTTAGTAGCTTTAATAAGAGCACATTTATTTCTTGAATGGTCTGGCGAGGAGATAAACATTGCGGACTGTGTACGCTCACTAAGGGGCGAGGTTTATGCTAATTGGACGGAGTCTGTCAGCAGTCATGGGCAGGGCCTAAGTATGTGATGTCAAATTGCATGGAAAGGGCTTGTTCTGAGAAGCTGCTTATGACTTATGGGGGCTATAAAAGGAGTGGGTGGATTTTTTTTTACCATTATAGGGTGGTTGTGTACACACTGCCACCACACTTATGTTCAAACACTGTGTAAAAGTGAATTTTGCATATGGTATTGGTAATGGTTTACCCAAATAATTAACACTGTCATCTTTTACTTCCCTACATTGCGAGCAAAAGCATTAATATATAATTACCTCACTCTTCTCCTAGTCCCTTCAATTTTATGCCTTGTGACAATGTAAAAAAATGACATTGAATGCACCGATACAGATAAATTATTGATATTTGAAAGCCGATAACCAATCGATTTGTTGGCCGTCAAATCTAAATCCAAATGTTTATATAATTTTTGAGAGCCTGATTACAAAAGTGTCACCATTTAAGTTAATGTCCCAAGCACACAATGATGTTCTCTCTCATTATAATTTTATGTAGCCAATATGTCAGACTTGCACTGCTCATGTTGCATTAACCATATTTTCCTTTTTTGAAGTGCAATCATATTTCAAGCGATTCAAAACCATCATGTTAAACATCTGAAGTAAATATATTAATTAATTGGCTCCTATATACCGCCCTATATATATTTCCTTACCAGGCTGATAACATAAATGAACATCTATTGACCGATATGGTGCTGATATATCGTGCATCCCTATATTTTGAATATGTAAAGGTACAAATAAGTCTTTGAGTAATATGAGAGTTCAGGTATAGATAGAAAACAGCATGTCACATTGCCAGGAGCTGCTGTTACTGCTTGACATTTTCGTGTCAGCTACTCATTTTGTGGTACAAGCATCATCCTCATCATCCTATAAGTCAGAAGAGCTCTGCATTCAAACAGGAAGTCTGCAGTCAGCACAATGCCGAACACATGACAATACCATGTGTCTATTATTAACTCATGCTGTCGACTCGCAGCAAAAGCCAGTGATACAATAACTCTTAGAGTCTGTGAAAGACTCATTTGCTGTTCAAGGACAATTTGTGATTGGTTTTTATTCCATGTAGCTTAGCCTCCATTTACTATAATGTAGGTTTATTTTTCCAAATTGGCAATGGATGTTTTTTTAAATGGTGATAACTTTGGAGGAGTGAGTTCATCTTACCATGAAAATGTATTGACAACCCCTTACTATTGGAACACTTTAATGCAGCCATGATTTTGTAAGATAAAAATGCTGGTTTATTACCATTTTTTTTTAAACTCCACCATCTTACAGAATTAAATCTCTCTCTATGCTGGTTTTAAGCGACTGTTTCAATTGTATCTGACTCCGCAATGTCTGGAGTTAAAAATCTTCATTTGTGTTCTACTGAAGAAACAAACACACATCTCAGATGCCCTGGGGGTCAGCAGATAAACATTACATTCTCATTTTTGGGTGAACTATCCCTTTAAAGCCCTGCTGAGTTTCAAAGTGTTTTCACCTCAAATATTCAGTTTGCTGAGAAATACTGCTGCAGCATCAGACCCCGTTCTCTTGTTTTCCTGTCGTCCTCTTGCAATTTTAATGATGTGTTTTGTGACAGTGTGCAGAAGCCCTGCACCAGCGAGGCTGAGATGGCCCTCTTGGCTAGTTTTTGCAGAGGTCAGGGAAGAAATCATTGAGGAACTGAAGTTGAACGGTGGTCTCTGCCAGTGAAGGGCAAACGAAAACAGACGCACATGTGAAGCGATTGAGAAAGACCGCCAGTAGGTCATTAATTTGCATTGAAGTGGGTGAATCGCGTTAAATTGTGCAGGTCGCATTTCTCCACAGAAACAAGAGGCTTGATTTCTCATTGATGCCATGAATCTTTACTATGGCGTTTAAATGAAGTCAAAAGTCGCGCGCACGAAAACCACGAGCACGCGAATAAACCCAAGCGGGCAAAACAGACCCACGAGAGGAAAATAGCAACGCGAGAGCGCATCTGTGCACCCGCGAGCGCATTTGTACACCGCGAGCGCGCATTTGTACACCGCGAGCGCGCGAAACAGTATTTAGGGGCGGAAATGAATACTAGCGCAAGCCCCTGCTGCCTAGCGCGCTCAACTGCAAATGAGCGCTCGCGTGACTACTCAACACTCGCTCGCTCCTCGAGTTGACTTTTGACACTTTGAGGGCGGGGCAATGACTTTTGTCTTCCCACCTGTGATTGGTCATTTGTTTAATCAGTTTTACTCTTGTTTAAACATGTAGCAGGACTAGGACAAGGCACGTTTTAAGGAACCATTATGTCGGACCCTGAGTAGGTAATTTAATTTTTAAGTCTTTGTGTTTCGAGTGCAATATATTCAATATATGAAATTGTATTGTACAATTTCGAAGGTATTTTGTTTACAATCATCTTGAATAGTTTGTATAGGACCTTAACACCAAAAAAGATAAGCTAATTTAAGATAAAGCTGGCTAACCCATAAATGTAGGATGTTAAAGGTTAGTTTTGACCTACATTGAAAATATACAGTAAATAAATCATCGCTGAGTAGCATTTCTAGCTACTTAAAGCTAGTATGCTAATGTACTAAACAAAGCAGCGTAAATGCAATCTTTGTAATTTATTCAAACCACAGCACCGACCCCTATTGCCCTATTGCTATTATCGTAATGCCGTTTATAAAATGATTAGAACACATTACAAACGGCATTAGTGAAACTTAAGGGTTACATCACTGAAAGCGTTTTTCTGCTGATGGTCTATGTGACCCTGTAAAAAGTGTAAAACAAAAAAAAGTGACGTTTTGATGTTTTCTGTCATCCTATATGCAAACAATTAAGAAAATAATTTTGATAGATGTACTACTAAGACCATGTTTGAAATAGGGAAATTAGTAAGTAAAATCAAACTTTGATGCTCATTATCTATTTTTTTTTTAATACTTTCCTGGACTCAAAGGATGAGTAGAGATAATGTAACCCTTTCAACTTTTGAAGTGTGTTTATCACAAAAGTGACATGGTATCTTAACATCTCATTAATTATTCTTTGTTCTGTCAATAGCTAAGACACCACTTTTTGGCAAATCTTTTACACAAGTTGCAACAGGCCTTCAGCACAACACCACTGGATTTAGATTATCTGGAGTTTCTGTGTCGTCAGGAGCTGTATATTCTGGAGGCCCTGTCCAGTCACATACAAGTACCCCCTGCTATCATTTACATTTACATTTAATCATTTAGCAGACGCATTTATCCAAAGCGACTTACAAAAAAGGGGAGAGTAATAGAAGCAACGAAACGGACAAGGCCAACAACCTGTAAGAGCTGTAAGAAATCTCAATTAATTAGCACAGTACATATTTTTATTTTTATTTTTTAATAGACATGTACAACAAAAACTCACGTACGCAAAATACAAAACACTGGATTTTGATGCGCTATGATAACAACCCATTAGGACTAAGGCTGTTGCCCCAGCTGTTGTCGTTAATGCAGATTCAGTGGCCCAATGGGTGGTATCACCCAGGCTTTGCAAGAGCTCTTTGACCTTATACGGGCACAAGCGGAACATCCAGCACCATGTGTCAGATAAATAAATCACAAAGATGCATTTACGCTGCTTTGTTTATACATTAGCATACTAGCTTTGTTAAGTAGCTAGAAATGCTACTCAGCGATGATTTATTTACTGTATATTGTCAATGTAGGTCAAAAATAACCTTTAACATCCTACATTTATGGGTTAGTCAGCTTTATCTTAAATTAGCTTATCTTTTTTGGTGTTAAGGTCCTATGCAAACTATTCAAGATGATTGTAAACAAAATACCTTCGAAATTGTACAATACAATTTCATATATTGAATATATTGCACTCGAAACACAAAGACTTAAAAATTAAATTACCTACTCAGGGTCGGACATAATGGTTCCTTAAAACGTGCCTTGTCCTAGTCCTGCTACATGTTTAAACAAGAGTAAAACTGATTAAACAAATGACCAATCACAGGTGGGAAGACAAAAGTCATTGCCCCGCCCTCAAAGTGTCAAAAGTCAACTCGAGGAGCGAGCGAGTGTTGGGTAGTCACGCGAGCGCTCATTTGCAGTTGTGCGCGCTAGGCAGCAGGGGCTTGCGCTAGTATTCATTTCCGCCCCTAAATACTGTTTCGCGCGCTCGCGGTGTACAAATGCGCTCGCGGCTGCACAGATGCGCTCTCGCGGGTGTACAGATGCGCTCTCGCGGGTGCACAGATGCGCTCTCGCGTTGCTATTTTCCTCTCGTGGGTCTGTTTTGCGCGCTTGGGTTTATTCGCGTGCTCGTGGTTTTCGTGCGCGCGACTTTTGACTTCATTTAAACGCCATACTTTACTCTCTGGATTTTTCCCATTAGTGGGAATTTTATTTTATTAAATTAGTATTATGATTGCATTTAATTAATTTGATTAATTATATATAATTTTATTTATTATTTTTAAATAAGTTACAGATTAATTTTGCTTAACTAAAGTCAGTAATGTAACTCTTTTGTAATTGTGTTGATTAGAGGTCGACCGATAGTGGATTTTACCGATAGCTAGGTTGGACCTCGCTTGCCGATAACCGATTAATCTACCGATAGTTTTTAAAAAGATACTAGATTAAAATATTATAATACATAAAATAACGGAAAAAAAGAATTATAAAGAACAAAAGGTAACGCTTTACAATAAGATCTCGCTAGTTAATACATTAACTAACATTACTAGGGCAAATACATTTTTTTTTAACAAGTTATTTAATAATGTTAGTTAAAAAAAAGTTAATGTTAGCTCAGGTCCATTTAATAATACAGTAATACAACTGTTGATTTCAATAATGTTATGAAATGTTGAAGTTTACATTAAACTAGGATTAATAATTTCTTAGTGTTTTTCATTGTCAGTTTGTTAACTAATGAATTAACTAATGTTAAATAATGAAGTGTGACTGAGCAAAAAATAAATAAAATAAAAAAAATCAGAACATTCAAACAATATCTAGGGCACGTAGTCCAGATCAAAATATAAAAATGTTTACATTTGAAAATAAATAGACTTAAAGGGTTAGTTCACCCAAAAATTAAACTGTACATTCCCACTGACCCACTCACAAGACCCATAAAGGCACTAAAGACTTCGTTACAAAGTCCATCTCACTACAGGGGCTGTACAATAATTTTACAATGCGACGAAAATAGTTATTGTGCGCACAAAAATCGAAATAACGATATAATCCACCAAATTATTGACGTGAACTCGACGCATGCGCGAGAATATGACGCAGCTTCGCCGTTCGAATCATAGCAAATACATGACCCGGAAGAGGAGCACCGCTATCGGGCGAGTTCCAGGTGAGTTCACGTCCGAGACCTACACGGAAGACAATATCTTGGCAGATAAAGTCATTATTTTGATTTTTTTTTTTTTTTTTGCGCACAAAAACTGTTCTCGCCGCTTGGTACAATTATTGTACAGCGACTGTAGTGAGATGGACTTTGTAATGTCGTCTTTAGTGCCTTTATGGGTCTTGTGAGTGTGTCAGTGGGAATGTACTGAATGCCAATGGAGGCCTGTCTGAAGCCTTTCTCAGCCGTCAGCTTTCAACAAAAATATCTTCATTTGTGTTCTGAAGATGAACGAAGGTGTTACGGGTGTCCAACGACATGAGGGTGAGTAATTAATGAAATAATTTTCATTTTTGGGTGAACTAACCCTTTAAGGCTTTAAGTATTAAAATGACTCTGTACGCAATTGGATAGTCTTTCAACCAATCAGACCACAAGATGCGTGATCAACAGGCATCGCTTCTCTATCCGTCATCATGTTAAACCCACCAATAGTGACACAGTTGGATAAGCCAGTCTGTGATTGGTTCCGGCAAAAGTGTAATGGAAGCAGTAGAAATTAATGTACAGGTTTCCAGACTGAGTTGCTAGGCGAAATCAAATCGCCGGCAGATCAGGCTAGGTTTACCCAATCTATAAAGTATTTTTAATGCATTCTAAATATCAGAATAATTTGTGATTTAATATTTTATAAGTGACCATGATAAAAATATTGTGCATGTTCATTATTGTATTACCATATACCGGCACATGTCTACTTTGAACCCTAATCTTCCACGGTCGTCATGTTATTTGTACTGCGACTCTCGTTCAGCTCACGCTTTATTAAGCAGACCCCTTCCGTTTTTAATTGTAGTGCATCTTCTCTAACTCGATAATATTAAAATGACTGCACCACGGTGGGCAAGTGATATAACACAGACTATCGCAGCAAGCCTAACGAAAAACAATATTTTTTTGTGCATTACAGTAATAAGGTGTTTTTGAAATGTTAATTTTCTTTTGGGATAGAGAAATGAGTCTGACATGTTCTTGACAGATTACATGAGACCGTCTCTATTAGTAAAGGGCAGAGAGGGAAACTGTGGCTCGAAGTGAAGGAGTGATGCTGCCAGTAAGTCATTAGATCAGTGCGACCTGCAGTAACTCACTCAGTGAAGGCTTGAGTTACAGGAAGCTGGAGGCGAAAGCCTCATGAATGGAGATGAATGACATTCGTTTGGTGCCTTTGGTTGGTGAAGACGGCTTGCTGAATAATCTGAGCTCGTCAGTCCTCGGCCTTCAAGTGTGTTTTAAAAGGCAAAAAAAGGTTCTATTGATTTATGACCGTATTAATACTTTATTCAGTGCTCGTTTCATGTATCATGATGATTAGAGTTGCAAAATTCTGCGATTTGGAAACTTTCCATGGGAATTAACGGGAATAAACTTGAAATGTGCAAAATTGCGGATTAGTCCTATAACGGGGAACTTAAATTTATTTGGAAAAAATATAAGTGTTTATTTTTATTCAAAATTAATCAATTATTTAATTTAAGGACTAAAAAAGTATGAACGATCTGTTAACAAATAAATAAAATATTTTGTTTGTATACATTTCAGATTAAATAGAACCTATAATGCCCCTTTTTACAAGATGTAATTAGTCTCCGGTGTCCCCAGAGTTTGTCTGAAGTTTCAGATCAAAGTTCCTAATAAATCATTTCATATACCATTTTGAAAATGGCAAATTTTGGGTTTGAGAAAATGAGCTGATTTGTGCGTCTCCTTTAAATGCAAATGAGTTGCTGCTCCACGCCCCAGAGGCGGAGCCTTCACAGCTCAATCAAAGGAAAACTGAAACCTTAATCTTTCATTAACCTGTCAAATGCACACAAGGGTATGTCAGAAACGCACACAGTTCACTGTAAGCCGTCTGTGCACGTATGCAGCAAGTACAGAAATCCCGTGTGTGTATTAGATCTGTGTATTAATGTGATAATATACAGCACCTGCTGCTATATTTGCTGTTAATACGAATCAAACAACAGAAGATAAACAAAAAATCACTCGCTGCTCGACTAAATGACTTTAGTAGCTTTATTAAGAACACATTTCTTACTTGAATGCTCTGGCGAGGTATAAGGAATAAACATGGCAGACTGTGTACGGCTCTCTTGGGGCGGGGTCTATGCTAATAAAGCAACACTTGTGGGCGGAGACTGTGAAAAGTGACGTCACATTCCCCAGAATCTGCAAACTGCTTGTCCTGAGATGCTGCCTATGATTTATGGGGATAAAAAAAGTGGGGATATTTTTACCATTATAGGGTGTTTTTCCAACTTGGAAAATTGGCATGTCCATGTTTGCGCTGCAACTCATTTTGATTTCTTGTCATCTCTCCCCCCTTTTCTCTGTTTTGATAGGAAAACAAGTCCGAACAAAACTCTCTCAAGCATTCAACCACTGGCTCAATGTCCCAGAGGATAAACTTCAGGTAAGGTTTACTTTAGTTTATCAAGAAACGTTCAGTGCTGCTGGATTGACACTTGTTCAAATACGTTGTGGAAGGTGGGGAACATGAAAATCTTTGAATTGACTCGATCATTCAACAGCTCATGCGTATTTTGAGGCAATTCTCACAAATAATAAAACATGCATCTTCATGTTTTTGAGTTCTCCATTACTCCCAATGATTCTCAATAGATTCAAAGCCCCTCTTTGGTTCCGTCCCCTTATGATGCAGAAAGTTAAATGTATTTATTACGCATATGGTATAGATTATCAGTAAGCGGTCTTAAATGTGGATCTGTTCAAATACAATGCACAAAATGAGTGAATATGAGGATTTTTCGACTTGGTTCAACTGTACTACAGCTGTTGTTTTTAAGGCAAGTAATTTGGGCTGGGCTGGGCGGTGTGTGTGTATATATCGAGTTTGAATACAGAGTAATGGTGCGTTCACACCAGACGCTAATGAAGCGTTAAGCGCGAGGGATTTACATGTTAAGTCAACGCAAAGAGGCAAATAGACATTCGGCCGCGTTAACCAATCAGGAGATGCTCTAGTAGTGACAAATTAAAACGTCAAAATCATGTGGATACCCGGAGCTGTACGATACATCTTGGTACTTTATAGAAACGGGAATAAAAAGGATCTTGCTTGGAGGTCAGACAGTCTCTTTACTCAATTTGAGCTCAACATATTGAGACTCAGGGTGCGTTCACACTTGTAGTTCGGTTCGTTTGGTTAGTTTGGTCCGGACCAAAAAACAAAAACAAACATAATAGTCCTGGTCCGCATAGCGTTCACACGGGCATTTTTAACAGCGAACCTAAAGTTACCGAACCAAAGGCACAGGGAGACGCTCACAACCTGATTGGTCGGCTTATATGACGTAGGAGCTCGCTTACCGAACATGCAAAACAATGCTGTGTGCGGATTACACGCGCGGGCATTTTATGCGTGTACATATGGCATTATTTTTTACCAGAGAACTCATGAAGAGCTCATGAAATGTTCAACGCTGTGTGCTGGATTAAACGCGATCATTTTATGTGTGTACATGTGGCATTATTTTTACCCGCTGAGAACTCATGAAGAGCTCATAAAGTGTTTAAAATATTCAAAACAGCAGCAGGATTTCCTCCGTTGTGCAAAAGACAGCCGTTCTGTCGTCTGTACCTGCTAATAATGGGCAGCACAGGAACTTTGATGAGAAGAGCCAGGTATGCTTTTTGTGTGTTTTTTCTAGCATTTTCGAAACATGCTCGTCTGACCAAATATTGATGAGGCTCTTCCTCGTTGCTCTACGTTTGCCCTCTAACGTTAAAGTTACTCATTTTGGATAACGTACACCGATCTTTCCGCGTCGTCAAATCAGCTGCATTATGCGTGGCATCTTGTGACATTATACGTCTGGTTTTTGGTCCGTTTACATGTCTTTGGTCCGTGTTGCGTTCATATATCAATCGAACCGCACCAGAGTTCGTTTGGAAGCGGACCGAGACCCATCTTTTTAGCGGTCTCGGTCCGCTTGTTTGGTGCGCACCAGGGTTCGGATGGCAGCGTTCACATATGTTCAAATGAACCGCACTAACCGAGCAACCGCACCAGGGTTCGTTTTAATCGAACCAAACATGACAAGTGTGAACGCACCCTCAAAGGTAGTTAAAGCCGGCAAATGGAGCTTAGTCGTCGTATTTTAAAACAATCCATGGCAGCCATTTCACAATGAGATGAGCCGTCTGGCAGAAGCCCCTCCCATGATGCAAATTCACATCTGTTGTGAAGCGAATGTCACGCGCGAATAAACTCAAGCGTCCAACTGCTCGCGAATAGCGTGATTTATTTGCGCAGTGATTGCACAGCAAGTTCTTTTTGCGTACTTGTGGTTTCAGTTGTTCCTATATTTATTTTTTCTTACATTTAAAAGAAAAAAAATATTATGAAATATTTGGTGGATTTATGATTTGTTGTTAAAATCGTTCATATGCACATTTTCACACACAAATTTGTGCGTGTACACATGCTTTGTGAATGGCACAATATGACTGCATGGGTTATATTCACTGTATTCTTCTATTCTTCAACATTGAGCAGGATTGTTTTTAAAAAAAAAAGTATATATACGAATAGAAATAAATAAATATATACTGTATAATTGCCATTCAGCCAACACAATAGTTTTTTTTTTGTTTTGTTTTTGTCCATATCGCCCAGCCCTACAAATCCCTACAGGCACGAAAACATGTTTTAATGCACTGTGCAATTTTGACTCTTTAACTCTATTGCCTATGTTTCTCTTTAGATTTTCATTCATGCAATAGTGTTTTTATTTTATTTTTATTGTACTTCCGTTTAAGACATTGTAATATGATATATTTTTAAATATGCATAATAGAGGTATAACAATGCATCTATCTAATGTCCAATGATATTATGCATCGATGCCACGTGTTAGAAATCGATACATGTAAGCTATTTATATATTTAAACGGGATAGTTCACCTTAAAATGGAAATTCTGTCATCCTTTACTCACCCTCAAGTTGTTTCAAACCTGTATGAATTTCTTTCTTCAGCTGAACATGAGGGAAGATATTTTGAAGAATTTTAGTAAAAACAAACACCTTAACTGGAGCCATTGACTTCCATAGTAGGGGAAAAAAAAATACTATGGAAGTCAATGGCTCCAGTTAACTGATTGGTTACTGACATTCTTCAAAATATCTTCCCTCATGTTCAGCTGAAGAAAGAAATTCATACAGGTTTGAAACAACTTGAGGGTGAGTAATGGATGACAGAATTTCCATTTTAAAGTGAACTATCCCTTTAAGAGGCACATTTGTTTTAACACACTCATTTCCCCTCAATCTCAGTCTACGCAATCTCACCAACGCGTTCATTCTCGTTTAAATGACCTTTAAGACCCTGTTAAAGTCGCTCGGGACAGTCAATGGAATGGGCCAGTGCTGAATCTTCACGAAAGTTTATCATTTGCTCGTGTTTAAGCCTTGCAAAAAGCATCGTGCACTCATCTCAAGCAGCTCAAATAGGCCACAGGATTGATTCTTTGACTTATTTTGTGCTTCAGTTGATAAAGGTCTATTGTTTTGCATATGAGGAGAATAGAGCGCTAGGAATCGCTCTTCACACTGAAATTTAAAACTGTTAAAAGAATAAACTGTGCTATAGGAGCGGCGCGCTGTGACTGTGTTGCTTCAAGCACATCATTCTTTGTGCCGCTCAGTACTGGAGCCTGTCACATTATAACACTTTTGTACAATGAAAAAATATTATCATATCTTGTTCTTTCCTACATATGTTGCTGCTTTATTAAAAATCTGCTTCTACAATTAAAAATAAATATTTAGTTTTTGTGTTATAGTATTTAGCCTATATAATTGTTTTCCCCTTCATTATCATTTTTTTGACATGACAAATTTTAGCACCAAAGCTAGACTGATCTCCTGAAATGGCATATGTATGATACGCCAATTCGTATGCCATTTTGGCACACTATCAACACAATCACTTTTTAGCATGTTTATCAACGCCGTTTGGCCTCCATTGACGTAATGGATTTTATACTGTACAAAGTGTACACTGCCCCTGCCCCTAAACCTACCCAACACACACACACACACACACAAAGCCCCTGCCCCTAAACCTACCTATCACAAGAAACATTCTGCATTTTCAAAACATAATTTAGTACTTTTATAAATCCATTTACACTGTGGACACACACACACACACACACACACACACACACACACACACACACACACACACACACACAATGGTTTGGTTCGGCATAGACATACATGCGGATAACTTAACCCGTACAGATAACGCAAAACTTGGCTTTAGAAAGTGGCGTGTATGTTTACGCAAAGTCATTGTTGCAGAAGCCTAAAATACTTTCTTGACTTTTGTCATGTCATAAGTTCTCATTAGATTACTGTTTTTTTTTTTTTTTTAAATTTGTGGGTGCCCCAATCAGGGTGCAGTATGTGAAATTTTTAAATAAACGTTTATTATATATTTTGGTTACTGTTTTGAGTTAATACAAATTTAACTGGTTGTGTAAAATGTGCACATGATTTTGAAATATTGATTGATATACCCCTGAATCATATTGCTGAACTTTTTGAGGCATCGTAAAATATCGTATCGCTAGCTATGAGATTCGATATCGGATCGTGATGAACCGACCAATTTACACCCCTAAAAGTGTGTGTGTGTGTATAAACTTCTCCCTGCCTCAGTCAGAGCTGAGTGAAAGACATCCAGACGTCTGAAAAATCAACAGACATTACGGTAAATTTAGCAGTCATCTTGTGGTTGCCGAGGGCAAAGTTTAAACAGACGTAAAGCAGCAGATCTGTTTCACTTCTGCTCTGCTCAGGAGCTTGGCAGAAAACCCGCTATTGGCTGCTTCACGCTGCTCTCTGAAAGTGTTTTTAACAACCTCCTGTCTTTGTTTGCTAATTAAGAGGACAGTTGTTATCGCATTACACTGGCTTTTGTCTTGAATCAACGTTTAACATGACTTATGATAATTAAGATTTCTTGTAGCAGTGATGTAGCTTCACATGATCCTTTTGCACCCTCTCTCTGACCCTTGCCTGTTTCTGAATCACTGCTGCACCTTTAATACTTGTATATGTAAATGGTTTTGATATTTCTAAATGTTTTTTAATCAGTTATGATATAATTCATATGTATTTGTTGGTGGTCAGATGTCATAATATTGATGGTTTTCTTGTTACTGTTTTTCATCAGATTACACGGCTACTTTTAAACATCTGTCTCGTTTTCAGAGAATTTTTCTTTCTTGTGCATTCTGGTCATTTCCTGAATTCCTGTTTTGGCTGTTTGTTTTTTTCTTTCCCTGCACTGGCATGGCAGACACTGAAAATGATCAATGCAAATGGATTTGAGCTTTTAACCATCACATCATGGGCCATTTTCAGCATTCTGCCCTTCAAATTGAGTTGTAGCGTTCATGACGGGGGATCGTGTTACAGCGGAGAGAGAAATAAACGCACCAGACCCTTCTCGGCATTCCTTTGATCAGTGATTGATTTTGTAATTTACTCGCAATCATAACACACCAACCTTATTTTGTGTTTTGCAGAAGGATGAGAATTAGCAAAAATATCCAAAATATGTTTCCCATATAATGAAAGTATTTTATTGGGCTCCAGACTAACATTTGAGAGCAGTGGCGCCAGCACCTGATTTGGTGGCGCTAGAAGAAAATTGATCATAAAGTTAATTAAATCATAAAATGACTATTGTTTTGCATTGTTTTAAGTGCAGTCACTAATAATATTACATGTTTATTGGAAATTTAACTGTGAAGCACTGAGCTTAAATCAATATGCTGATAAAATTTACATTTTATTAACAACAGTAATGTGCAAAAACCTAATTTTTCACAAGGAAAAATCACAAGGATTTTCTTTTATAGTCTCGCACTGAACTGACCAACAGCTTCAGTGATTATAAGAGCAGCTCTTTACTTGCTTTGTGCAACAATTTAAAGTTTTTGTTTTTCATGAGACTGTGGCTTCCTACTTTTTTCCCAAATATTAGGAAAGGGGAGTGGAAATGGCTAAGTCAATAAGTGCTCCTCTGCTGCCATCTACTGGCTATAGTGGTAAATTAATGTTGTTGTTTTTTTTTTTTAAATAAGTGCTTGTTTGCCACACAAAGTGTTAGTTTTCTTACACCATTAAACTTTTAGTTTTACAAATCGCCACATTAAATATGATCACATTTTAATGTTATTTATTTTTAGAGCTTTGAAGTGCTGGAAAAAGTATGAAGCTCTTAAATGCTTTAATTTCACTCTCAAAAGTACCAGATGAATGATGTAAAAATAATTAAACTATTTCTGCCACAAAATTTAGTTGCACCAGCTGGAAAAAAGGTTGCAAAATGCCACCATTTAAATCACAGTCTGTGTGTGTATATGTAACCCCTACTGTTAGGACCGGGACTCGAACCCGGGTCCGCCAGCATGAGAGTCGGATGCTCTAACAAGGAGGCTAAAGGCTGCAACCCCTAGCGTCAGTCGCTAGAGTGTCTCTTGAGGTCAGGGGAGTGAGGTTTACTCACACAGCAACTACTACTACTAGCTGGCCTCCGTTACATATATATACATTTTCTATTTGGAATACATCAATGGTTTAAAAAACGTATTACTTGCCTTCATAAAAGTAGTCTATATATACCTACAAATCTTCTGAATTTATACCGTATGTTATATTTCTGTGGGGAACAGACTGAGTCGTTATTGATTGATTATCTTTTGCCACTGCTGTCAAATCTCAATACACTTTGATTGAACAGAAGTGTAAATAAGACATGCAGCGCCTGTTTGTGCCAGATTTGATGTCCTCTGCTCCAAATGCCACTGCAATTTTTTTTTTCTGACCCATTTGGATTATTAGTGCAGACTAATTAATTTAAAGGGTTACTTCAGCGATTAGCATATGGCTTTGTATCAGTAGAAACCCTGGAGAATATTCAAATTATTGTGCTTTCCCCCCTCATATCTCCCTGAGACAAGAGATTTATGCATTTTATTTCTGGAAAAATTCCTCCTATGATGCAAAATGACAATTTTTGCATCATAGGAGGAATGTTTGCCCAGAGGCTAAAGACTACAGCCAGCAGAGGGAGCCATTTCCGCATGTTTTGAATCCGCGCATGGGGGATGGGAGATCACACTCAGCTGGCAGAGAGAGCTCAGCTTGCAGACAGGATCATTTAAACGGAGCTATGGTGAGCAATGTAAGTCTTTTAACTTCTCAAATTCATTTCTATGAAAGTTAAGCTTGCAAAGGCATGAACTGAAACTCACAGGGAAGCGAAGCATTCTGGGAATTGTAGTCTTTCATCCCCATGGGACAAAAATACATTTTCTGTCTTTTCTCAGTCTAGAAGACACCAAATTCAAAAATAATTTCACATTTCTACTGCATTGATGACCCAGTTTAAATACAGATTCATCTTCCCAGCGCTGAAGTACCCCTTTAACTATTAGTTGTTACATTTGTTAAATGTTATGTTTATTTGCAAACGTTTTATAGGTTTTTAATTGTTCTGAAACTGACCGTATGCTTATCTTCTAAAGTCGGCATGAAGCTGCATCTTTTCTTCTCTATTGTGCCGTATATCTGAGTGAAACGCTTCTCAAACAAGAACAAATGTAGGAGAAGAGTATGAGGGAGAGGGAAGTTTGCTACAAATGGTAATCCGCATCAGTTTTACTATAATAAATCCATGGTTAATTTTCGTAAGGGTACACTGTCAGAAAAAAAGGTACATTACTGTCACTGGGGTGGTACCCTAAGGTATTAATATATACCTTTAAGGTACTAATACGCACTCTTAAAGTACTGATATGTACCATTTAGGGGGTTAGTAAGGTACAAAGATGTACCTTTTCACTTTTGTACCTTAGGGTACCGCCCCAGTGACAGCGCTGTACCTTTTTCTCTGAGAGTGTATGTCTGTTATACATTGTGCAAAAAAGTTACTAAGCAAAACGACAGTTTAAATCCCTACATATTACAATGATATAAAAATGATTATAACGAAAAACAAACTCCAGATATTTCTTTATCCTGTAGAAACATTTAATTATATTCAATTACACATTGACTTTTAAAACAATTGTCTAACAGCAGATATATTCAAGCTAAATGAATGTTTTTGCACTGAATATTAATTGTCTCCCTCTTGACTGCGTTCTTTCGTCTGTTTGGCGCACGCAAAGTTTGACGCTTAATGTCAGACTGTCAGGATGTGCTTTAGTGCTAAATGGAAATGCTTGTGTGAATTTGTAACATTTACAGTTGAGGATATAACTACAGTTTTCTATATAGATCAGTGGATAACCTGTAAGATAACCGTTTTGTGCTGAGCATGCACACACATCTGTCAAAGCGCATGACAGGGTGTGTTAAACGCTCTTTTGGCCACTCTCATGTTTAGCTCACTCTGTTGTCTCCACTTGTTCTAGATTCATTTTGTCCGTAGGAATGTGTTATTCAGGGCTGTGATTTGGTGCCCTGTTTCAGTACTGGTGAAAGTTTTCCATGCACAGGGCAGACGTGACTAATCGATAATGAATCGTTGTAGATTTTCATAATTGATTAGTGAACGATATAGGGAAGAAAAGACTTGTTTCATGCTGACTTTAGTTTGTCTGTATAGATGTAACAGGACAGCTATTAGCTAATCGGCTCCTCACGTAAAGCATTAAACTATCCGTACGGAAGGCTTTGGTCTGCGAGCGATCATACTGAACTTGTAACTCATCCGGTGAGTAAGCTATGCTAATCTTGTCATTGTGAATCAGCCGATCTCCGTCAATGTGCTGTGTTATCTGCTAAGTCCGTCAGATCACATTCAACCGGCTGTTCAGCAGCTCTCCTTTTATCCTGAATATTTCATTAAAGCTCTTCAGACGGGAGAAAGTCAGGAACGCTGTTTAACGCAGCCTGTCGTCTCCGCTTCCACGTTTATTTGATCTTGTGAACTGAAAACAGCTTCCCTTTTGGACGTGTGTAATGCGGTCAGAGGTGTAGGAGCTCTGGCTGAATCATTAGAAGGCTTGTTTATATCAGGAAGGGTTTTTCTGCCGTACAGAGCATGAATTTTTAATCATTCCAGCAGTTTTCATGTGCATAATACGGGACATTTTTACACCCATTGTGTTTGCTATAATGTAGGCAAGGATCTTTTTGAGGATTTCTCTAATAAAGTAGATTTGATCTGATTTATTTTGACTTTAACATAAGTGTAGTAAATGCCTGGTCGTTTGCTTTGACAGAAATTCAGTTGAAGTCTAAAACTCAATTATCATTTAGTAGATGAGCCTCAAATTCGCTGAAAACGTCTGTCACTCGTATTTTGACATTGCAGGCACATTTTGATTGATTGAATGATGAATATGCACTCATTTGCTGCTCAATTAAGTGATGCGTCTTCTCTTGTAAGTCTCTAGTAGGGCTATATTTCTATAGATAATCTGCTTTTTATGGTGCACATCTTTTCATACAATGACAGATCATGACGAGTCAAGGTCCCAAAATGAACCGTGCAAGTTGTCAATGTGAGAGGAACAGATGACCGTCTTTATTTAATATTCTCCTCTGCTGTGAAATGTTTGTGATTACTTTTTTTTTTGTAGTGCATTTGATTTTATTGTCCATTTCAGAGCTTCAGGGAACGGTTAGATTGCCAGTGAATTATCAGAAATGTTAGAATGAATATTGTCAGAAGCCTTTAAATATAGTACACATGTATATGGACTACTATGCAGTACAATCGACTTGGATGTTTAAGTTATTTCAACTTAAATTATGTTAAACTGACTTTTAAAAATGAGTTAGAACTTGTATAACTAATAAAAAAAGTTTATAATTTCTTAACTTATTTTGATGAGTTAAAACAATGTAAAAATATATGTTGTCATAACTTATTGAACATATATATTTTTGTAGCTTGGCACTATTAAACCACGTCCTCTTTGCTCTGTGGAAAAACTGGAGCTCAGGCATTCTGGATGAGATTTAGGACTCGATTGATTAATCAAAATAAATTAGTAACTTCGTGACTGATTTATCAAAAAGTCTGCACTGTAAAAAAAAATTGGGTTATTGTTGGTTTAACTTAAAAAAGTAAGTAACCTGGTTGCCTTGAAATTGAGTTTATTGAAATTAAAAATTTGAGTTGATACAATGAAGGAAATTTGTTTAATAAATTGAAACTCAAAATATTGTATCTGAACCACATAAAAAATGTGATAAATCATGAAAATAGCACTATTTGGCATGTTTCACTGCGTCGTCAGAAATAAAACACACAATTACCCAATATGCTTACAAAATCTTTTAATAAAGGTTGTCGAATCTCAAAAAAAATGTCATTGTATTAACTCAAAATTAATTTCAATGAACTCAAAATTAAGGCAAACAGGTAACTTTTTTTTCCAAACTGTTTCACAGTGTGTGATGGTTTATGTAATACACATATATTAAATACAAAATATACATATATGCTGGATGTTTCATTGTAAGTATTGTAGTCATTTTAAAATGAAGAAATTAACGCTTAAATATTAGTATTAGTTGTACTGTAAAAATAATTTTACATTGCCGTAATAAGTACAAAAGTAATGAGCAATTGTTTATTTTTATTTAACAGAAATATTATAAAAAATAAATACTTTATAGACAAATGTATAAATATAAAATTGCAATTTTTTTTTTTATTTTTTTTTCCCAGCCCAAAAACAAGCAAACCTGAATTTATTTTATTATTTCAGAGCTCAACATTAAGCCTTTAAGTAAATCAGTCATGCACTGCTCCTAGTAAACATTTGCTTGTCCGGGGGGAAAAAATTGTGTTGTAAATATAATTTATTCTGAAGCAATATGCTCATCATTGTTCAGACAGCTTCGACATATTTGATATTTGAATCTTTATAAAGGGCATTTTCCCCCTAATCTTTTGAAATATACTGATCAAATTGTAGAATTTAAAATGAAAGATGAAGCATGTATTAAATTAGAAAAAGACTATAGGCCTGTTGCCAATCATTTACACTGAACAATTACTGTTTTAAATAATGTTATGATAATTTTTTTGAATTTACCAATAAAAAAAATGTTGGAAAGAATAATACTTTTAAACATGACACTAAACCACCAGTAGGTGGCGTCAGGTGACCGTCTCCATGAGAGTTATTGATTCATGTATTCAAATGATTCGTTCGAACGGATGAATCATTCAGTAATGAGACGCTAAATGCTCTCATTACGTAAATGCTCTCATTACGTAATGGCTGAATGCTGCTGTGAGACGCCTTCTGGTTGTGCTGTGATGAGAAAAAAAGAAACAGTCAATATTGCATCTAAAATATATATATAGTGCATTACTTGTTTATTGAGCTTTCATTTGAAATCAGTGGCACATTTCCAGTCATGATGGTATTCAGCACTCTTGGTCCTGTGACGTTTAACTGCATCATGTATTAAGTTCACATTTTTAATTATCCCAGCATGTAAATGTATGTTTCCAGTTCACCTTACGAGGCAACTGTTACCGTCAGTACATTATATATTATTATTATATATATATATATATATATATATATATATATATATATATATATATATATATATATATATATATATATATATATATATATATATATATATACCATCATTGCAATTTAGTTTTTATCAGAAATAATTTCTCTCCCCAAATCATTGTCAGCAAGAAAAAAATATACATGTTGCATGAACTCTTAGTGCTTATAATGTCCAAACTATTTATTTAAACTAAAGCAACATCAGCTGAGGGTTTATTTTAATAATCTGTGTGTGTGTCTGAGTGTGTCTTGCACTGAGAGTCTGAGTGTGTGTCTGAGTTTCTGTGTATGTGTGTGTGTGTGTGTGTGTGTGTGTGAGAGTGTGTGTCTCCCTGTGAGTGTGTGTCTGTAAGAGTCTGAGTGTGTGTGTGTGAGTGTGTCTCTCTGTGAGAGTCTGTGTGTGTGTGTGAGAGAGTAAGTGTGTCTCTGAATGTGTGTTCCTCTGTGTGTGTGTGTGTGTGTGTGTCTCTCTCTGAGGGTGAGTTTCTGAGTGCGTGTCTGTGACTGTGTGTGTTTGTCTCTCTGAGAGTCTGTGTGTGCGAGTCTGAGAGTGTCTCTCTCTGAGTGTGTATCTCTCTGTAGCCCCTTTCACACTACGATCCCGGCAAATACACAAATAATGCGGCCCGGCATTTGTTCCCGGGCCGCTAGATTTTGTCCATTCACACTGCCAGCGAAATACCGTAATATGTGCGCTTTCACACACAACCCGTAACGGTCCCGGGTCGAGTTGACACGTGACATCCTGATGTGACGTATAACGGCGAGCGATCTCAGCTTCAGTGCGGATAGTAAGGAGCTCCGTGGTCTCGACTGGTGTCCAGTTTGCGCACATTTCTGCTTGTTTAATTTCTTTTGTATACGAACACTCTCTGCGTTTAAAACACCGAGCTCTTCTGGCACTGCAGGGTTGTATTATTGAAAAAAACAAGCTCTAGGAGTCGCACGATAACTACGTACACGGTGCGGCATTAGTTTCGGCTTTTGTTCACACAGCGCTCGTCCCGGGTCGAATACCGCAATATTACTAGATCCCCGACCCGGGTCGAATTCGGTAATCAATGCCGGGACGTGGTTGCTTTCACACAGAAGGTGACCCGGCAATGCTCCGGGAATATTGCGGGTCCGACGTGCAGTGTGAAAGGGGCTTGTGAGAGTCAGTGTGTGCATGTGTATTTAGAGGGTTCAATGTAGCAGGAATTCGGATCGCGTGTCAAACTGCTGAAATCACGTGACATTGGCGATCCCAATCATGAATCAATACGCTGATTCATGACCGTTTGAATCTTTTTTTGAGGATTGAAAACAAACGCAGAAGAGAAAATGATGCTGAATAAAGTCGTAGTTTTTGTTATTTTTGGACCCAAATGTATTTTGGATGCTTCAAGAGACTCTAATTAACCCACTGATGTCTCATATGGACTACTGTGATGATGTTTTTATTCCCTTTCTGGACATGGATAGTATAGTGTGCATACACTTGCATACGCTCTCGGACTAAATATAAAATATCTTAAACTGTGTGTGAAGATGAACGGAGGTCTTGCGGGTGTGGAACGACATTAGGGGGAGGAGGTAATGACAGACATTTCATTTTTGGGTGAACTAACCCTTTAAGAGCTTGCGATAGGAGTTTATTTTGAAACCTTAATCAGCCGGTTCGATGAGTTACTGCACTTCAGTCACAGGTCAGAGTCAGACTATCATTTTATTTAAAAGAAACAGTGAATCTCACCAAAACATGTCACTGTCCCAGTAATCGTAGTTTTATCGGTTTGCTCATCAGATCTCCGTCCATCATGACACGGTCAGTGTGAACGCAGGTCTGATTATTGCAGTGAATGAATGAACGGATTAAGGTTTTTACAGGCATGGGCAGACACGTTCAGTAGGGATCTTTATCTGTTTTCCTTCCACAAGTGTTCTTAGACGTCAACCTGATATACAATCAATCCGAGGTGTGTGTGTGTGTGTGTGTGGTCTGTCTGTCTCGGTCTGTGTGTGTCTGTCTTTCCGTGTTTCTGTCTCTGTCTGTGTGTTTCTGTGTGTCTGTCTCTGTCTGTGTGTGTTTCTGTCTGTCTGTGTGTGTTTCTGTCTGTCTGTGTGTGTTTCTGTCTGTCTGTGTGTGTTTCTGTCTGTCTCTGTCTGTGTGTGTTTCTGTCTGTCTCTGTCTGTGTGTGTTTCTCTGTCTGTGTGTGTGTTTCTGTCTGTCTGTGTGTGCGTTTCTGTCTGTCTGTGTGTGTTTCTGTCTGTCTCTGTCTGTCTGTGTTTCTGTCTGTCTCTGTGTGTGTGTTTCTGTCTGTCTGTGTGTGCGTTTCTGTCTGTCTGTGTGTGTTTCTGTCTGTCTGTGTGTGTGTTTCTGTCTGTCTGTCTGTCTCTGTCTGTGTGTTTCTGTCTGTCTCTATCTGTGTGTGTTTCTGTCTGTCTCTGTCTGTGTGTGTGTCTGTCTGTCTGTGTTTCTGTCTGTCTCTGTCTGTGTGTGTGTCTGTCTGTCTCTGTCTGTCTGTGTGTTTGTGTGTGTGTCTGTTTCTGTCTGTGTGTGTGTTTCTGTCTGTCTGTCTGTCTCTGTCTGTGTGTTTCTGTCTGTCTCTATCTGTGTGTGTTTCTGTCTGTCTCTGTCTGTGTGTGTGTCTGTCTGTCTGTGTTTCTGTCTGTCTCTGTCTGTGTGTGTGTGTGTCTGTCTCTGTCTGTCTGTGTGTTTGTGTGTGTGTCTGTTTCTGTCTGTGTGTGTGTGTGTGTGTGTTTCTGTCTCTGTCTGTGTGTGTGTGTGTGTCTGTCTGTCTTTGTCTGTGTGTGTTTCTGTCTGTCTGTCTGTGTGTGTTTCTGTCTGTCTGTCTGTGTGTGTTTCTGTCTGTCTGTCTGTGTGTGTTTCTGTCTGTGTGTGTTTCTGTCTGTCTCTGTCTGTGTGTGTTTCTGTCTGTCTGTGTGTGTTTCTGTCTGTCTCTGTCTGTCTGTGTGTGTTTCTGTCTGTCTCTGTCTGTCTGTGTGTGCGTGTCTCTGTCTGTGTTTCTGTCTGTCTGTCTGTGTTTCTGTCTGTCTGTCTGTGTTTCTGTCTGTCTGTCTCTGTGTTTCTGTCTGTCTGTCTCTGGTCTGTCTGTCGGTGTGTGTGTCTGACTGTCTGTTTCTGTCTGTGCGTGTGTGTGCACGTGTGTATAGAGGCTCTGCAGGGACATCTCACGATCAGAAGCATGTTTACAGGATAAATGTCTGACGCTGGCCACATGCCCAGCATGCTCTCGCGCTCAGCCGCGTCCATTACTGACAGCTGTAGTCTACAGTAAGTGCTTTTAACTTCCGTTTCAGAGCAGCTCTTGATACGCACTTGTTAAGGTCAACTCCGTTTCTGAAATCTTCCCCGGACGTCTTCCTGCTGGCGGTTTCCCTTTCCCGGCGTTCATGTCTGAAGCGATGCCAACACTGATGCCCCCTGCTGGTGGTTCTGCTACAGCAGCTTTTGTTGTGTTTTCATGTCGAGTTTGTTTTCTAGTTCTGTCGTTTTTGAAAGTAAAGTTCAAGCCTGTCTTTAAAGTAGGTTACTATGATGGGCTGGTGGACTTGATCTAAATGCTCTTAGTCTTGACGACTTTTAGGAAATCAAGGTCCTGTTTTACAGCATGCATCATGCAAATCAAATACTTTGTTTTTTTTTCTTCATTTAGAGGTTTCATCAATTTGGCTCTCACTTACTCACACACACACGCATCTAATTATATAACAATTGTGATTCTATGCCTGCAATTTCCGCACTCAAATAATCATGGCATAGTTTACATATAGTTTAAAAATAAATATAAAAAATGGATGCATACATTTACAATTTTTTATATAATAAAAATCAGATGCATATTTCATTATTTTATAATCATGCCGTAGTTTAAATATTTCCATCTATATATGCATGCATACAATTACAATTTATATATATAAAAAATCTGATGCATATTTGTCCCTTTCATTTTATAATCATGCCATAGTTTAAATATTTCCATTTATATATGCATGCATAAATTAATGTGTATTTGAATATGTTTTGTATAATAAAAATAGTGCATGTTTAGTTATTCATTCATAAATGCAATCAAATTGATATTTTTAAAATTACAAGTTTTATTTAAAAAAATGTTGAAACTGTTATGAGTTCTGCATTCATATAATCATGCTATATTACCAAAATGCATTCATTCAAATAGCTTCGAATCGTCCTGAATCTGTTCCTCGTGAAAATGACATTAATGTAGTTAAACCGTATATGAACGCTTAAAAGATGACTAGATGTGGATCAAGCCATATTCAATTAGTTCATATGTTTGAGATTAAAACAAATCAGATTAGTTGACATATATGAACCTGGTTATTGTGCCTTTAAAATGCATTCAGTTTATTAGCGCCATTGCATAAATCTGTATGACTGGCGTGTGCATCACATTAAATTGCATATGCAATTCAAATACATAAATCTCAAATTTAGGCTGAAATATTGAGCATACAGAAGGAGTTGCATGGCTTTAATTGGCTGATGTACGGTGACAGGTGTGTCAGTGAGGTAACAGGTCACCTGACCCGCCTCGAGGGCCGTTGTCAGCGCTGATGGCTTTAACGAGAGAATACATTACCCAGACTCCCCTCTGCTCACCATATGTTCCCTCTCAGCGCGCTCGTGTCCGTTTTAGTGCGGCGAGCGCCGGTTCACTCACAGAGCATTAGCTTTTCACTCTGGAATACAGCGCACGTGACACTTCATGATATTTAATCATATCAATTCTGTAATTATGACACGAGAGAATATACAATCTCACTTAATATATTGCAATATAATTAATATATAATATAACTTTTAAATTCGTCTAAACTAACATGTTGATATTTTCTATTTGATTTAATTACATCTAATAGTATTAATTATATATATATATATATTTATGATATTAAATTGTTTAGTCACTAATAAATTATACTGTATTATATATTATTGCTGTCAAATCTATAGCATCCAAAATAAGTTTGTTTACATAGTGTGTGGTCTGTGGTGTATAATTAAACATATTTTCTTAAATATATACTTAAAAATATTTATTTATAAATGTATATACATGAATATTTCTTAGGTCCAGTACAGACCAAAAGTTTGGACACATTACTGTAATGTTTTTGAAAGAAGTTTCTTCTGCTCATCAAGCCTGCATTTATTTGATCAACAATACAGGAAAAAAAATGTAAAATTGTGATATATTACAATGTAAAATATTTGGTTTTCAATTTATTCTACTTTAAATGATCATTTATTTCTGTGATCAAAGCTGAATTTTCAGGATCATTCCACCAGTCTTCAGTGATCATGAACCTTCAGAAATCATTCTCAGATGTGGATTTAATGAGTGTTGGAAACAGTTCTGCTGATTCATATTTTTTCATAACCTGTGATACTTTTTTATAATATTTGATTTAAATTTAATTAAAAAAAAGAAAAAGCAAATGTTTTAAAAATAGAATTCTTTTGTTGTAACTATACACCACTGGTCAGTAATTTGGGGTCACTCATTTTTTTCCTTTTTCTTTTTTTAAATAAATCAATTTTAGTCAGCAAGGATGTGTTAAATTGATAAAAATTGATAGTAAAGGAGATTTATATTATTTGAAAATTGTTTTTCTTTTGAACCTTTTATTCATTGAATATATTAGGCAGCAGAGCTGTTTCCAACACTCATAATGAATCCTCATATGAGAATGATTTCTGAAGACTGGAGGAACCATCCTGAAAAAAATTCAGCTTTGATCACAGGAATAAATGATCATTTAAAGGTGCAATATGTAGTATTTTTGCAGTAAAATATCCAAAAACCACTAGGCCAGTGTTATATATTTTGTTCAGTTGAGTACCTACAATATCCCAAATGTTTCCAACTATTTGTAAATTGTGAGAAAATTGCTATTACACAAATAATCATTCACAGTACACAATGTAAAAAACATTTATTTTGGATGCAATTAATCACTGTTATTATATTATAATCTCAGCTGTCATCTTCCCAAAAGGAAAGCTTGGTTTAAACGTGTTTCGTTTGTGATGACTTTTTTAAATATTTTTAATTTAAAGAAAAATAACATTGGGTGTTTTTTTTTTTTTTTGTTGCATTTAAATGGTTATTTAATATGTTAAATTGGCTTATATTTATTAGTAGTATTATGTATTGTATATAATGTTCTAATATCTAATTGTTGATTAAATTAAAACTAATGTTTATTTATTTATATATATATAATGATTTTAAATTGATTAGTCACTAATAAATTATACTGTATTATATATTATTGAAAACTAACAATTTGTTGTAAGTGTAATTTATTAATTTAAAATATTTTTGAATTTCTAGTTTACAAGCATAATTTAATTAAATATATTTATAAATGTATATTCTCTGTAGGCTTAAGTGTGTGTGCACAATGATCAAGCGTTTAACGATCAGCGATGTGTGTGTGATGTCCTTCACTGAGTGTATAGGATGTTGTGTGTGTGTGTGTTTCAGACACACCCTGCTGGTAAACAGTCCTGTGTGATTAGCGCAGTGTGAGCCTCTGCTGCCCTCTGCAGGCTCTCACCTCCATTACAACTCACACTGATCCACATAACAGCCGCCTCTGCTCAGCTGACCGCAGGCTTCCATCAGAGATGGACCGCTTACATCTAATCTTAAATCCTACGACCGCTTTTTCATGACCGCATACACATCGCTCAAATAGACTTCAGCACATCCTTAAAGGGTTAGTTCACCCAAAAATGAAATTTGTCATTAACTGCTCACCCTAATGCCGTTCCACACCCGTAAGACCTCCGTTCATCTTCACACACAGTTTAAGATATTTTATATTTAGTCCGAGAGCATATGCAAGTGTATGCACACTATACTGTCCATGTCCAGAAAGGGAATAAAAACATCATCAAAGTAGTCCATATGAGACATCAGTGGGTTAATTAGAGTCTCTTGAAGCATCCAAAATACATTTGGGTCCAAAAATAA
The DNA here is from genome assembly GCF_024679245.1 of Pseudorasbora parva. NCBI lineage: Eukaryota > Metazoa > Chordata > Actinopteri > Cypriniformes > Gobionidae > Pseudorasbora > Pseudorasbora parva. Next base: position 3,388,738 of record NC_090188.1, on the reverse strand, counting down.
CAAAAACTACACACACACACAGTCCCGGCGCCGCCGCCTCTTTTCCACTCACGCCACTTTTTTAAAAGCCCCTACAGCGTGAAACATGAGTCCCGCAAACGTGGCGCCGAGGAGCTTGTTTGTAATCGGACAAATGGCTCCTTACACTTTCAGAAAAAAAGGTACATTTGTCGCTGGGGCGGTACCCTAAGGTACAAAACCGAAAAAAAGTACTAATATGTACCTTTAAGGTACTAATTTGCACTCTTAAAGAACTGATATGTACCTTTTACAGTACTAATATGTACCATTTAGGGGTGAGTAAAGTACAAAGATGTACCTTTTCACTTTTGTACCTTAGGGTACCGCCCCAGTGACAGCGCTGTACCTTTTTTTCTGAGAGTGTATAGTTTCGAAACGGTTTGGGTACAAGGTGATCGCGTTGAAAATAAAGGCGTTTGTCTAGCATTAGAAGTTCATTTAAAACATTGCCGCGGCTCATTTAAGAAAATGACAGCTCCGAAGAGACGCCGCTTTAGTTTGAGGTAGTGCTAACAATAATAAAGAAAGATGATCAACACCTTGTGTTACCACTGAAATGTAGATGTAATGATGCTTCATACTGTCGTCTGCCCTGACTCTAACCTCGAGTGTTTTAGCCTGTTTACCTCGCGCCAAATGTTTTTATTGGTTTATTAAGCACAAACAGGCGAGTTATGAAAAATTGAGTGTGAGGGATATGTTCACTTCACACAAAGATTTTGGAATGAGACGGCTAATTGTAGTAGCGTTTAGTCCACTGTCTATAATAGACTAATTCAGAGATCACTTTTTATTAACCGACAACTTTGATCGGTTAACGTTGATACGGTCAAACAGTCATCGGTTAACATTCCTAAAAGGTTGTCTAATCTCAAAAAATGTTCATTGTATTAACTTAATTTGAATTTCAATGAACTCAAAATTAAGGCAACCAGGTCATTTTTTTTTTTCTAAATAATTTTTTAGTGTGTGTAAAATCTATTATATTTTTTAAAAGTATTTAAAAACTGAGAATTACTTATGTGGTTCACATTCTTTCTAGGAAAAGAAAGCATCGCTACAACTTCTGAAAGTGACCAGCAGTGTTTTAGCAAAAGTTAATGTCATAAATCTGACAATATAATATTAACATCAGTGTAAACAAACAAAAAATTATGCAAATATTTAAATACCAAAAACTCTTTGCTTGACTTGGTAATCAACCTAAAACTTAACATCTAGAACATCCAGATAAACAGAGACTCCTGAACTAGGGGTGGACAAATATTTTTTTTATTTTCATTTATCTTTCTTATTAAAAAATAAGAGCTAAAAACTGTAGTCTTCATATGAATTAAATATAGACTGATATATGATAAAGCTCAGGTTATTCAGCCAAGAGCACTGAGATTTTTCTCTTGTTCTTCTGTTGTATGACAGACAGCGGCAGGTTTACTGTATTAGCCGCCTGTCACTTTAAGAGCTAATGCACGGATCCGATTAACATGCATTCAGCTTCTTTTCCCGACTGATATCGTTCATTTAAGCATAACCGACTGGATTTACATGAATACTCATCAAGACAGCCATTTTGACATAACTGTGTGTGTTAACAGTTTTGAGTGTGTAACAAAAAACAAAACAACTGAAGGGATCACATGCTTTCAGAGAGGCGGAGTGTGCGTGCCAGACCAGACTGCAAGCAGCTGTTTTAATAACTCTTTTTAACATCAAGCAAGTCCCATAAGTAACAGTCGTGTGCCCAGTCGATTCTCTGCTCTATGCGTCGGCCTAAAACGGACACTTTTCCCAATGTTGAAGTAGCCTATTAAACTCATTCAGATATTGAGTGCTGTTGCGATATGCATATTGCGATATTTTGATATATTGCACAGCCCAATTCACAGAAATTAAATTTGGCCAACTGAAATTTTTTTAGATGTGATCAGTCACTAGAAAATTTAATTGAAGACTTAGATTTATTTTTTATTTATTTATTTTTTACAATTTGTACTGCCTTGAGCAGAAAGCCACCGTATCGTCTAGCTCTAGTCTGCTAAAAGCATGTGTCTGATCGCTCAGATTGTGGTTTGAGTAATTGGATTATTTTAGACTGTTTATACGTGATCTGGTTTTCATGTCGATCTATTTTTTTTTTTCTGAATCCTCAGGTCATTATTGAGGTGACTGAGATGCTGCACAATGCCAGTCTGCTGATCGATGACATTGAAGACAGTTCGACGCTGCGGCGCGGGTTCCCGGTGGCCCACAGTATTTACGGCGTGCCGTCGGTCATCAACTCCGCTAACTACGTCTATTTCCTCGGCCTGGAGAAGGTGTTAATGCTGGAGCACCCTGAGGCGGTGCGGGTCTTTACGCGCCAGCTGCTGGAGCTGCACCGCGGCCAGGGTTTGGACATCCACTGGCGGGACACATACACCTGCCCGAGCGAGGCCGAGTACCGGGCCATGGTGCTCCAGAAAACCGGCGGGCTTTTCGGCCTCGCAGTGGGACTTATGCAGCTCTTCTCCGAGTGGAAGCGAGATCTCAAGCCGCTTTTGGACACGTTGGGCCTGTTCTTCCAGATACGCGACGACTACGCCAACCTGAATTCGAGAGAGTACAGCGCCAACAAGAGCTTCTGCGAAGACCTGACGGAAGGCAAGTTCTCCTTCCCCACCATTCACGCCATCTGGTCCCGCCCTGAAAGCACGCAAGTGCAAAACATCCTGCGCCAGCGCACGGAAAACCTGGATATTAAACGCTACTGCGTTGACTACCTGGAGAAGGTGGGCTCGTTCGCCTACACCCGCCAGACGCTGATGGATCTGGAAGCGGAGGCCTACCGGCTCATCGCAGAGCTCGGAGGAAACCCCGAACTGGAGGCCTTAATGGAGCATCTGAGTCGCATGTATAAAGATCCTGAGGGTGGAGCTTCCGCTGGCCAATCAAAGGAACCTGATGGCGGAGCTTCCGCTGGCCAATCAAGAGCATGAGGGCGGAGCTTCTGCTGGACAAAATAGTCCTAGGGCGGAGCTTCCGTTGGCCAATCAAGAGCCTGAGGGCGGAGCTTCCGCTGGCCAATCAAAAGAGCTTGGGGGTGGAGCGACCGCCAGCCACGCAAAACAATGACCCGTGTAAATCACTTCCCCTCAGACTTCATAAACTTTTTTTTTTTTCCTTTGTACTGTTATTTTGCCTCCACAGCAAAAAATTGGTTAAATAAGAGCCGATTGCCCTTTGTGTCCTGTAGTTTTGCAGATGTTGTAACGAGGCCTTGAGTTCACGTGCGGAAGCTTTAACACTCCTGGAATTAAGTTATGTATGTTTCCACTGAAATACTGAACTGAGACGATATCTCAGAGTTTGATGTATGAAAGCTCACCACTTTTTACCTTTAAACAAATGTGTGCATTTTATAAGACTCAGAGCTGAGGTCAAGAATAAACACACTCACACACTACAGGCTCCTGCGCTGTCGTTTCTCTCATGAAGAGGATTTATGAAGGTTTGTTTAATGCATGAGTAGATTTAATTTCATTTGACTGGTGAATAATTGTCTTGTGTTCACTGGTCTGATATTTATTGTGGGTAAAAAGTTGCCATTCCTGATACAATGCTAATTTTACAAGTCAGTTGCATCATTGATTGTTTCTTTCCTCTTATGAAACGACAATCTCAACACTTGGTGGTGTAATAGAGACTAGCATTACTGTAGAATGGAGCAGGGCAGGAAGTAGTAATTTCAGAAATAAATACATTTCTGCAATAAGTTTCACGTTTTATTAACCTCATTATAGTTATGCTGGTTCTAAGGTCCGTGGTCCATCTTTGCTGTGCCATGTCAGCAGGTTTTAGAAGCTGGTGTGGAAAATATTGGTTCTGAACTATATATAAACCTAAGAGAAACCATAACTTTAAGTACACCATTAAATCTTTTCCAGCACATTTAGTGTTAGAGGTTTGTTTAAGAAGCAAGCAGTATTAAAGTTCATTGTGTAGTCCTGCAGCATTTCTGCTCCAGACATGATTTGTTTTTAAACCAGAATTGATAAAGCTATAACTATACCAATCATAAAAATGTAAACATGAAAGTGACAGGTTTTTTATAATTAAAAGATATATATTTCACCTTTTTATAGACAATTTTGTCAAAGTCTAAATGTATCATCTAATGTCAAATTCAAACAATAATTAGGCTATAAAGACTTGAATACACTCAGAGGTGGTGTGGATCATGCATTTACACTGAAACAACTGCATAAATACTATTAGATTAATGTTTAAACTGGTGTCAAGGTGTCTCTTAATGAGCAAGTCATTTTTGGATTAAAATTAGGGATGTCAAAATTAACAATGCAAATTAATGCAAATTCATTTTAAAGGCACTAAATTTATTAGTCCACGTTAACGCGTTAAGTTTAAAAACTTAAAAAATTGAGATAAGTCAGACGTAAAGGATGCAACAGCAAACATTAATAGAGAAAGAAAAGTCTTAGCATTAATATTACTATTCTAAACCAAAAGTGCAGTTATTGCCTACAAGCTACCATATTCTCTGGTTCTGTATTATTTTGTCGAAGTGCGTTACACTGAGCGCATTCTCTGCAGTCCGAGTGCGATGTACGAGTAGGCCTGTCACGATAACAAATTTTGCTGGACGATAAATTGGCCAAGAAATTATTGCGATAAACGATAATATTGTCGTTCTGAGACCATTTTCATCTAAAATCATGATAATGGCATAAAAATGCAGGTACACCTTTTCAAAGATCAATTAACTTTCATTTCTAAAGACTATTTAACACTAAAAATGGAAAACATTTTAAATAACCACAATAAATGAACAAAACAACCAAAAACAATAAAAGCATGGACTCTCTGTCTGTAAAGAAAAATGCATTTAAATAAGTACCAAAAACAATAAATAAAATGGATGAAAACTGCAACGGATGATTGTGTTTTAGGAGCATATTAGGGGCGGCACGGTTCACCAAACCCCCGGTTCGGCTCGTATCGCGGTTTTAGGCTCAAGGGTTTTCCGTTCTGTACGGTTCTTGTTGTTTTTTTTCTTTTAATCCAGAAATACTTCAGCATATGATATATTAATTATCCACAATTTAGGAAAAAATGTTATATCATAGCTTAATCATGCACAAACCGAACTTGACCATCACTGAGGAAAGTGATATTTTGATACAGCGAGAGAAGACATTGATGACATGCTTTTCATTTATTTGGCAAAAAAAGGAGAACGTGTATTGATATCTCTACAGGAACTCATGTGCCTTTTTAGCACACAAAGATTGAACTGAAGAATTAACTTGCGTTTATCAAACTTCAGTATAGCTTTAAGCCTCGTTTATCCACGACGCGTCCGCTCGAGTGCGAGGGTGCGCGCGGCAAAAATGACGCCGACGCGGAGTGCGCGAGACCCATTTCGCTTGGCGTTGAGCGCGTAAAATTTCGTAACTTTGCGTGTGGCTCCACAACCGAAGAGCCACGAGTTCCAGACGAATCTGCTGGCCGAGAATGACGCCTCCTCACGGCGCACCCGATAATTGGAATTTGCATGTTTTTTTGTTTTCCTCGTCTCTCTCGTTGACTGCGCGCGCCGCGTCCGTTTGTCCGAGGTGTTTATACTCGCCGCGCGCAGTCAATGAGAGAAACGAGGAAAACAAAGCATGCAAATGGCAATTATCGCGGCTGGAAAAATTATCGAGCTCATTTTTTTTTATTGTGCGATTAATTGATGTATCGACTATCGCGACAGGCCTATGCAGGGCCGAGTTAAGCTTTGCGGGGCCCTGGGCTTAATGACTATGACATCATACCCGTGTTACCCTTTGGTTTAATTTTGTAGAAACCATGAAAACACTAAAGATAAATTGTGTGTTTTATTAGACCGGTGATCAACTGTTTGGATCATTGATGGACAGAAACTAATCATTGTTCTCCAGCTCAACACAGTTAGTCTTATTCTTTAAATCTGCTGTTCTTGATTTACTGTGAGTACCATGTTTTACCAAGCCTAATATGATCTCGCTCACCGCAGTGTGAACAAGTGTCTCAGTAGCACTGAGCGAACGCACAGAGTAGCATTATAACATCACTCTCAACACAAAATGTGTGTAATATGATAACAGCGCTGCGTAACAGAAGCAGGAGCACTCGTCTGTGGCAGAAGAAAAGCTCTGCGTCATCAAGCTATGCCTTTGTTTTGAATAACTGACCTCTAGAGGCAAAAAACTACATCTTGTGGCTTTAAAATGCTTTAAATGATTTGATCAAACACGGATTCATTCAGCACTGGTGTGTTTTGAAACATGAACAAAAATACAGGGAATACTAGACTTTTAAAATTCCTCATTTCGATTATTTGACGTTAAATGCATTTCACTTTGTTAAGAAGCCGTACAGCTGTAGCAGCGCACTGACACCACGAACAAGGTAAGAAAACACACCTGGGAACCAAACGGCAACCTCCCGTGATCTCTCGAAGCCAATACGGAAGTAATGTAAACTGCAATTCCTTGCCTGGCCACTAGAGGCAGGATCCAGAAGGAGCAGAATCTCATTGAGCTCATGTTAAAATTCCCAACTTTATAGCAGAATAAAAACATGTTTACAGTCTGGTACAAATTGTGGTTTTGGTCTATACGGCTAATTATGACCCTCATGACGATTGTGAGGGGGGTGAATTTTTTTATAACTCATTCGTTTACATTATATAAAGCCTTAAAGTTCTGCATAATTAAGGGTGTGGTTACTTTGATTGACAGGTGGATAGCCATTTATCAGCTGTCTGTAGTCATTGCATCACCTAAGCTCCGCCCACGTCCCGCCTTTTTGCCCATTTTCTGTTATCTGGGAGAGACACGAGATGACTCGCTCGCAAGATGGCGACGCCCAGCTCGCCCCTACTTTACGCTTCAGAACGGCTTATCGGGATCCTATGGGTGACGTCACAGACACTACGTCCATATTTTTTTACAGTCTATGCTGGGAACATAACATGCGGTAGCGGGCTAAGATCGCCGGACCACACATTGTGCTCGTACTGATCAAGCCCGTTGATTGTCTTGATTTTTGGTGTTGAAGTACCGTAGTTTCCCAGACTCTAGCATATTCGAAAATAGAATTAGTATGTCCCAAATAGGCATGAGCCGATATCAATTTTCATGTTGCGATTAATTGCGAAGCTTTTATCATGGTATGCGATATTATCACGATATTGAAATAAGTTGCACAAAAAGCATTGTCATAGTATAACAGCTTTAAGAACTTTTTGTAATAACAAAAATAACTGAATGTTTAAATACAATAATACACCAAAACATAAATATATACAGCTCTGGAAAAAAATGAGACCACTTAACATTGAGAAATTACAATTTTAAAGTACAATTTTCAAACAGATTAAAGTGCAAGAGAATTAGGCTATAAAAAACAACAGGTAACAAAAGGTCTCGTTATTTATTGCATTAACTAACATTAAGCAATAGCTACATTTGGTACAGAAAGTATAATGTTTTTGGTAATGTTAGATAAGAAATACTGATCATTGTTAGTTTTATCTTAGGTCCATTAAAAAAGTTATTTTGATTTTAAACAGTGACTAAGAAATTAACATTACTCAGAATGATTAATTCTTTATAAGTATTTTTCATTGTCAGTTTGGTAATAATGAATTAACATGTTAACTAATGAAGTCGTATGTCTCAAAGTTTTACTGAACAATAACGAATAATCAAATCATTAATAATTCTAATCATTAGGGCACGTTGTAGTCCAGATTAAAACATACAAATATTTAAGTTTGAAAATAAATAGCCTATTAAGTCTTTAAGTATTTGGTGCTGAGATTTGGTTGTTTTAAAAACTTCACTAGCGCAGTTGCTTGTGTTTGCGGGTTTCCGGGGTAATCGCTGTATCCTGCCGTTCATCAGCGCCCTCTGCTGTCAGCGAGCGGCACTTCAGCAGCGCGTCTCCTTCACTCGTTCATGTGCTTCTCATTTTCATCTGAGCACGTGTCCATTTGAAGTAGAATACAGCAGTGTTGAGCATTTATACGGTTGATGGGCAACATATTCCTGAGTGCATTATAAAAAATTTAATAATTGTTATAAAATTATTATTTACGATATTTTAAAGTGCCCAGGATAACAATATTGCGCATATTCATTATGGTGCTATATTGCATTACCGAAAATTGGCACATGTCTAGTCCCAAATTGTAGTATGTTGAAAAGAGATAATGCAAAGATGACCGGATGGTCTACTATTCCCAGTCAGAATTCAGAGTAAGGATCGAGATTAGAGCCTACCATAGACTGTAAATAAATGGGATCGACGCACACTCTAACGGCTAATATTGCCCACAACCCATTGCGAGCTAGACTCGAACTACAAACGCGGATAAAAAGTGTTTTAAAAACTACAAACATGAGTCCGACGGTAAGGTTTAGATAAAGGGGTTTGACCATAGACTGTAAAAAAATATGGACGTAGTGTCCATGACATCATCCATAGGATCCCGATGAGCCGTTCTGAAGCTTAAAGTAGGGGCGAGCTGGGTGTCGCCATCTTGCGAGCGAGTCATCGCGTGTCACTCCCGGATAACAGAAAATGGGCAAAAAGGCGGGATGTTGGCGGAGCTTAAGTGACGCAATGACTATAGACCGCGGATAAATGGCTATCCACCTGTAACCACGCCCTTAATTATGCAGACCTTTAAAGCTACACTGTGTAACTTTTTTAGTTTATTCTTAGCTAAAATCACTTAGTTCTTTCAAAAATAGATGTGCTCATTAATGTATATTTACTTCTTTCAAGTAATAAAGTATTCTTGTAAGTTTATAATATGCCATTGAAAATACATACGGGTGAGGGGTTCGGATGGCGGTCGCCATGTTGCTCCTCCATCTTGAAAGTACAGTAGCCAAAGAGGAACATACCCGTAAATTCAAGCTTCGCTTTTCGCGTTTTTACACTCGATGGCACCGTGTCGAATGTGAAGAGGGGGATTGCTATATGATGATGGAGGATCATTCTTAAGCCCCTTTCACACTGCACGTCGGACCCGCAATATTCCCGGAGCATTGCCGGGTCGCCTTCTGTGTGAAAGCAACCACGTCCCGGATTTGATTACCGAATTCGACCCAGGTCGGGGACCTAGTAACATTGCGGGATATGGATCAGAGTCGCCAAGGAAGCGGAAAAGAGAATTAAGACGGCAGCGCAACAGGCAAATCAACAAGACAAAAGTCAATATTGGAGTGGCCTTTCCAAGATGGAAAGAGCTCATGAGGAGCAACGATTTTAAAAAGGACGCCGACGTTGCCTGCTTTCTTCTCGACAGGTAATATTAATTCAGCCTATTTGTGTATATTGGAAGTTTTATTGTTGCTTAGCTAATTATATCATGGTGTGCTGTGCATAACACTAGAACGACGTCTAGGATAGTTTTCGTCGCGTCAATGATGAAAAAGTATTGTTTACCTTATAACATAAATCCGTGTTCTATGACGGATAACATGAGATTAATATTTTAATTGCATTATAATTTGTTTGCCTTACGCTTGTGGTGTTGTACAACATACAGAATAATGATAGCACTGATAAAAGTTCCTTTACTAAGAGCTTGCATTCGTCTGGGAACCTGATAGCTGATGTTAGCAATGAACTGGTTATTATTCAGTTCTATTATTAATTTTACATAGATTAACTTGATCATAGATCATTTGGTAAATTAAATAACTGCAAATTATAATAGTTTTCAAAAATTACCTCATCACTTGAGTTGACGCAACACTCACCGAAGAGGTCGAACTGAAAGCCATGACTAAATCGGCCACCGTAGGAGTTGAAACGAAATCGAAATTGAGAGGAGCAGAAACAATTATTCACTGGATGGTCATATACCTTTTCACCGCTAGATGGGAGAAAATATCACACAGTGTAGCTTTAAGGCCATATACCATAAACGAATGAGTTATATAAAAAAAAAATATCCCTAGTGGCCTGTCGAGGAATTGCAGTTTACATTACTTCAGTATTGGCTTCCAGAGCAGGGCTCTACGCTAACTTTTTTCTTGAGGAGCACTTGTGCTCCTAATTAAAAAAATTTAGGAGCACAGTCAAAAATTTAGGAGCACGTTCTAATCGATCAAACACATTCCAATTATAACTTTCCTATTACAGGACGATATTTGTCCTTTAATGTCCAGGGTCATTTTTACCATTATAAGAGCAATGTTTTCTAATCTTATTAAATGTATGCATCATCTGTCAATTTCTTAAATTCAACATAATTCTGACATAATATTATCATTAACTTCTGAGAGTACAACACACACACACACACACACACACACACACACACACACACACACACACACACACACACACACACACACACACACACACACACACACACACACACACACACACACACACACACACAAAGCAGAACTGGACTTCATACAATCAAACACCTATGCATTTAATGCATGAGTTAATGTTGTATGAATGTTTTACATATACGTTTTTGAATTTAGAAATATGTATAAATTAAACTTTAAAAGTTTAATATTTTAAATAAAAAAGTCCATGCAAAGTATAAATATGAAAATAAAAACCGCCAGTAGGTGGCGGCAAGTCATTCAGTCAATAGTTCAAAACACAAGATTCATTTGAATCGAATCGCTTGGAGATGCGAATCAGTTCTGGTGTGGCTTTGATTTTCACAAATAGACAATGTTGTGGCTAAAACGTTTGTTACTTAATATCAACTTGTCTATTAGATTTTTGTACGAGATCAGTATCACACAATGCAATCATGCCAATACTCGGAGCTTTAGCAAGCTGTAACTTTTGGCGCTCTGGCGCTTCATACACAGAACTGCATGCGTCTCGCGTGAGAACATTGCTACCGGATCTACTTCTCTGTTTGTGGTGAGTCACGCAGATATTGTGCTAATCCGCAGCGGGAATAATTTATTTGGTGTGTACAATGATTCAGAATGAGACAAAAACCCGGTTTGGAAAAAATCTTCATGATATACTCGCTCATTATATACATTTAGTATTTTTTTAAACAGCATGTGTGATTCACACATGCTGTTTAAAAAAAAATACTAATGTGATAAAGATTAACTCAAGGGCTTTTTAAATGTATTAATACATTATTGTTTGATGGCATTTATGCCCCAAGCATCCGCTAATTTCTGGGCTTGTTTATGATAATCCAAATGTGGTATCTCCTGTGGTAGTTAATTTTGATTTGGCTGTAAATAAACAGCGCGAGGCGTCTGGTAAAGTGCGCATGGCTGCGTCGTCACACGTTTCACTTCAATCGTTGTAAACAATCGTTGTTCGAAGTGCTGCCTAGTCCGTCGCACACGTTTTTGCACTTCTTCTGCTGACTGAAGGCATGCAAAGCAGTTGATTGCAGTAGGAAACATAGCCTAACAGTTTCTCAGTGTTGATTCACTCAGTGTTTTAGTTTTTATTCCGATTGAACACATCCATTCATGAGAATCGATCGGGTCACTCGCACCGGTGCGCCTAAATATTTTTTCACAGTCGCACGCAGTAATTTTTAGGCGTAAATGCGCCCAAAATGGGCGTTATGTAGAGCCCTGCAGAGATCCCAGGAGGTTGCCGCTTGCGAGACTAGAGGTTACCATAGATAGACTGTAAATAAATGGGATCGAAGCACACTCTAACGGATGATATTGCCCACAACCGAGCTGGACTAGAACTACAAACGCGGATAAAAAGTGTTTTAAAAACTACAAACATGAGTCCGACGGTTAAGTAGAGGTTTGGGGTTTGACTTGAATGATCAATCAGCATTTAACATGACAAAAATATTTTTATTGAGTGTTATTATATTTCATCCGCAGCAGCATTGTAAACTTTTGTAATGATACGTTTGGTTTGGCCATTAACTTGCATTATATTTAAACTGCGGCCACACACACGGCTACACACATCTCCATTAAAGATCCACGAATGGCAGATCAACGTGCAGATACATTTCTCTCCGATATGGTAGGAAATTAATAAACAATGTGGAGGATTTGAACTGATGATGATTGACAGGGGAATTTAAACAGGGATGTAAAGATTATGAAGTAGTCTAGTTGTATGTCCCAAAGCTTGCATACTTCCGCTACACACGAAAAAGTATCTACTTTTTCTTTACAAAAATACCGCATAGTTTTAGGTCGTAAGGCGCAGCAATAATAATTTGAAGACTTAAATACACAGCGAAAATAGAACAAAAAACAAACAAAATCGTCAGCAAGATCACAGGTCGTGGTGAATGTTTATGGTTGAGACACTAACGTTATAGCATTTTAGCTTAAATAAGATATTTCCCAATAAGTTAATAAACCGTATACCAGGTTTATTCTTTCTTTATAGAAGCTAAGCAACCTATTATTCCTGTTCTTTCCGAGAGCACGTGAAGGCATTATTTCCTGACTTCGAAGCGGTGATCCGCGTTTAGAACAATGATGATGAAACTCACCTGAAAAACACCAGCTGCTTCTGCAAATCTCCAACTCATAATCTCATAATGCATAAAAACCAAACACTGTACATGTGTTTTTTAGGGTATTGGACTGCTGTGGTGTTCCTCAGGATCCGGATGGATGAGTGAAAGACTTGAGCACGTGCAGATGTTCAGCTTGATTGATGTTGAGATTGAGCCACTGTGATGAAGGCAAAACCTAGGATACATTTGCCCAAATATTGACCCAACTTATATAGACCACCACTTATAAAAATCATAATGATAGCGTTAAATTTGAATGTTAACGTTTTTAGAAATACATCTAAACAACCTATTCAAGCCCCGCCTCTTCGATTATAGCCCCCCTCCCTCCAGCGCCGTGCTCGTTGTGCTCAGCCAAGTCCCCGTAATAATAATAATTCGTTACATTTATATTGGCTAGTGCTTTTCTAGGCACTCAAAGCGCTTTACATAGAAGGGGGAATCTCTTCAACCACCAATGTGCAGCATCCACCTGGATGATGCGACGGCAGCCATATTGCGCCAGAAGTTCGCTCACCACACACCGGTTGATTGGTGGAGAGGAGAAAGTGATGGTAATTAAATGGGGATTGTTAGGGGCCATGATGGACAGGGGCCAATGGGCAAATTTGGCCAGAATGCCGGGGTTACACACCCCTACTTCTTTATCGAAGGACATCCTGGGAGCCTGCATCCACAGTCCCGCACTCAGAGTCCCGCATTCTCAGACCCCTCGTCTTTAAGAAACAGCGCCTCCTGCTGTTCTGAAGACCGTACACCACCCTTATCCAAATAAGATGTATTATTACGGTGTCGTTTCATTTAAAGTTTTCCAAATAAATCTAAACAAATTAACGATTTTGCAAACATCTTTGCATTCCCTAAAATGTCATTGTTTTCTCTGACTAAGAAAGTACCCAGTAGTTTTTGTTTTTTGTTTATTTAAATAAAAGAAAATTACTGATGGAAGAAATACAATTACAGATTGAACTATCCTTTGAAAAATGTTATGTGATATTATATTGCTACAATGTTTTTTTAATTCCAATTCCAATGTTTATTTCAGGTCAACCTATGCTAACGGTCTAATTAACATTGCTAGCATTAAAAAACCTGTTGATATCTGGAATCCAAAGCAAAACTCAAACAAGAATAGACAAAACACCAATAATAAACAAATCTGTACAATTCAAAAATTGTATTACTAACTGTAAACTGTATTATTTACAGTAGTTATTATTTCATCTTATGCAATTGAAGATGCAAAGTACAGCCACTAACACAATTCTTTCTTCCTTTTTTCTTTGCTTTGTCCTGTTTACCGCAATATGATGTTTAGGTGATAGTTAAAGTACAGATTTGTTTTATTATTGGTGTTTTGTCTATTCTTGTGTGAGTTATGCTTTGCATTCCAGATATAAAAAAATATGGTTTTGTAATGTTAGCATTGCGTATAATATGTTAATTAGACCATTAGCATGTGAACCTGAAAGAAACATTGAACAAAAAAAAGAATTGCAGACGTATATCACATATTTTTCAGAAGATAGTTCAATCTGTAATTGTATTTTGTCCATCAGTAATTTTCTTTCAATTGCCCACACTCTTTATTAAATAAATAAATCTACTGCGTACTTAGTCAGAGAAAACAATGACATCTTTTGGGAATGCAAAGATGTTTGCAAAAGCGTTATTTTGTGTAAAAATTTTTTTTAAATGAAACGATAACGTAATATTGCATCTTATTTGGATAAGGGTGGTGTACGGTCTTCAGAACAGCAGGAGGCGCTGTTTCTTAAAAACGAGGGGTCTGAGAATGCGGGACTATGAGTGCGGGACTGTGGATGCAGGCTCCGAGTCTGCAGCTTCATAATGTTGATTTTTAACGACCACAGAGAGTCGGGATCTCGGTTTCACGAAGATCCCGAAAGACGGTGGTTAGGGAAGACGAGTTTCCGTCAACTTTAATTTAACGATGGAAATAATATTAATATAATATTCTTGTCCCGCACATCCAGCTATGGAATGGCTTTAAATGACTTTGTAACAGCAAATCATAATATAAGAGTGATTACTGGGGGATCATGTGACGATATATATTTGTGATTTATCACTTACAGGACGCTATTTTCAACCAAAACATAAGGAGCTGCTAGAAACAGCTTTTGAAATATTCTTGAAGCATTCTGGGAATTGTTGTCTTTCATCCCCATGAGCCAAAAATACATTTTCTGTCTTTTCTCAGTCTAGAAAGTACCAAATTCAAAAATAATTTCACATTTCTACTACATTAATGACACAGTTTGAATAAAGATTCATCTTCCCAGCATTGAAATACTCCTTTAAGACAAGCAGAAACCTTGTGCCACCTCTGAGCAGCATTAAAAAGTCTGTTGACACCTAAACGCCAGATCAGAAGCGCTTCTGTGCCCCCTTTGCAGTGTATATTTGCCAAAATATTGTTACAAGAAAGTTCTATATATGTTTTTTAAAGAACAGTTATTTTAAGATTACATACATTTTTCAAAAGAGTGAGGTCAACATCTGACAACGGCTCAAGTATTAAAACTTCATCAGACTTCCTCTTCTAGTCCTTCATTTTATATTTAATGTACTTTCAATGCATTTTACATGTTCAAATTTTAAAACATGCCAGGATACGTTTGGAATGAATTATGGGATTATATAATTTGGACTGCAGATGGTGGTATTAAACTGAAATGATCTGCGTTAAGAGGGAATGGTGGACGGTGTTGCTCAGAATAGTTTCTGGACTGGCTCTTAGTTCTCATTTCTCTGAGGTTGCACAGAGACAGACCGAGCAGGTCTCGTGTGTTTCTTCAGCTCTTCTGGACATCTTTTTACTTTACAGACGATTCAGGGAATACTATAAAAGGGCCTTCATTAGGAAGAAGAGATATGGAAAAACAAAACGGTCATATCTCTTTTCAGTTATGAGTATTTTCATGTGGAGAGAAACGATGAGAAAGTTTTGCATCAGGAGGTAAAAAATACCAGCACACAGCATGAACTAATCAAATTAATTATTGTTATGTGCGAGACCGACACCATAGACCCTTTTCACAGTTTCGGGTTTCTCAGAGGCGGAAGTCGTCATAGTTGGGGTAACTTTTATAGCAGTGAATGAGACTGTACATTGAATATATTTTTTGTGTCCCCATTTGCTCAAATAGTAAAAGAAAAAATGCAACAACAGGGATTTCACAACTTTTATAAAGAGGGAAAAATAGAGTGAGATTGATAACAGCAGTGAAAGGAGAGAAATGTTATTTTTACCATCACTCCCATAGACCTGTATTAGAAACTCCCTCACAGCAGTGGTAAGTTGTTTTTTTGTAAGTTGATGCAACATTAATGTCATACAAACTATTAGTGTTATAACATTTTTTTTAAATTAAAATAGTAAAAACGGTGCAGGAACTACGATATTGAGCATTAAAGCACGTCATCATTCTGTGAAAAGGGTCCAGTGTGCAGCATTAGTAAAGTTGAGCGAGTGCATCTCTGAGCCGGTGTGAGTGCGTGGAGGCGGGGCTCATTTGCATATTCATGAATCCGTGTATACTAAATAGGCAAGGGTGTAGTTACTGTCAAGCTATTTTAAGGCATTAAGAATTTTTCACCGGAAAAAAACGATGTAACTTTGGTGATCAAAGATGAGTTTTAAGGGATAAAATTATTGACTGCAGGGGGACTTTAAGGGTTAGTTCACCCAAAAATGAAGTTGATGAACTCACTCTAATGTCGTTCCACACCCGTAAGATCTCCATTCATCTTAACACACAGTTTAAGATATTTTAGATTTAGTTCGAGACCGTTCTGAATCAGCGTATTGATTCATGATTCGGATCGCGTGTCAAACTGCTGAAATCACATCACATTGGCGATCCGAATCATGAATCAATACGCTGATTCATAACCGTTCTAATCTTTATTTGAGGATTGAAAACAGACCCGGAAGAGAAGACAATGCTGAATAAAGTCGTAGTTTTTGTTATTTTTGGACCCAAATGTATTTTGGATGCTTCAAGAGACTCTAATTAACCCACTGATGTCTCATATGGACTACTCTGATGATGTTTTTATTCCCTTTCTGGACATGGACAGTATAGTGTGCATACACTTGCATACGCTCTCGGACTAAATATAAAATATCTTAAACTGTGTGTGAAGATGAACGGAGGTCTTACGGGTGTGGAACGACATTAGGGTGAGGAGTAAATGACACCAATTTCATTTTTGGGTGAACTAACCCTTTAAGAAGTTTCTCTATCCCAATTCGTCATCACACAACAAGACACATGTGCATCCTGTTGCAATATTTTACTGTTCTTAAATTTCAGTGTAACAATTTTGGCCTCCAGCTGAATGAAAAGGGCTTGCATGTTTGCCGATTTGAAGAACTCGCAACAATAAAAAAATGCATGATGACAGAAAGACACGTGACAAGATAAAGAACAGGAAAGCTGCTCTGTCGATTCACAAACCTGGTGTTTATGTGACGTCTACAAAGCCAGAGTGTAACCAATAACAAGCCAGGCCTATAAAGGACAGGTGAACATTATTAGTCTGGTATTGATGCGTGGGGAAAATGTCGAGCTTCTTGAAAACCAGAACAGAAATGTCCCACCCATCAGCAGTCTGAGTGTGAAGCATGCAGGAAGTTTGTCTGGTGTCAGTGTTCACGCCAGCCACAGCCGCAGGGATCGCCGCACTTTCTCTTTTTCTCCCAGAGCGAGCGCAGCTCCTGAGCCGAATGCTGCGGGGACGACAGCATGTCCACGTAACACTCCTTCTCACACAGCCAGCCCGAGTCCTGAAGAACACACACACACACACACACACACACACCTTTTATAATCATATAACACTCTGGTAGCAACGGCATTGTTTGATTCCCAGGGAATGCATGAACTGATCAAATATAGACCTTTAAAGGGATACTCAACCGCTTTTTCATATTAAACTATGTTATTCCCTTAACTAAGACGAGTTGACACACACCTCTCTCGTCTGAGTGTGTGCTCTTAATCTCTCTGACGCGCAGTGACGATCTGATAGGATTTAGCTTAGCCCACTAAACCCAGTTCATTCACTATGGTACCAAACAGAGATCAAGTTAGAAGTGACCAAACACCTCCACGTGTTCCCTATTTAAATACAGTTAATGTTTTACGATCAAGTAGTAAAAACAAAAACAACTTCGCTCCATTGTTCGCCATTTCGAACAAGGGCTAAACTGCACGTTTTTGATGTGAATGAATTTGATGTGAATTAATTGCCTTTCGTTTAATAATTATGTGTTACATGGGCGGCATGGCTGGCGGAATAGCACTTCTGACAGTACTTCGACTCGGCGCAGTAAAAAGTCACGCCTGAAACATCTTCCCTCACACCTCCCTCTCCCTCTCTCATTTTTGTCAATAGGGAGATGTGAGGAAAGATGTTTCAGCCGGGACTTTTTACTGCGCCGAGTCGAAGTACTCTCAGATGTGCTGTTCCGCCATACAATATAGTTCTCCTTTTTAATCCGCCTAGAAAAGTGCCACGTTTTATTTTGTCATCATACTTGATCGTCCAACTATTAGTGTAACTGTATTTAAATAGGGGAAACTGTGGAGGTGTTTGGTCGCTTCTAACTTGATCTCTGTTTGGTACCATAATGAATGAACTGGGCTTAGTGTGCTAAGCTAAATGCTATCAGATCATCACCACGCGTCAGAGAGATTAAGTGCACGCACTGAGACGAGAGAGGGATGTATCAACTCATCTTAGTTAAGGGAATAACATAGTTTAATATGAAAAAGCGGTTAAGTATCCCTTTAATGCAATGCAAGTTGCTTTGAGTTTTAATTGAATGTGTCAGAACCCTTTATCAAGTTATTCATACGAGCTGCAAAAATACAAGGATGACAAAAACATAACTGCTGCACAAATCAACAAGTAACAAGTGCCAGTGTAATTCTGTGCTGCTGGACACACACTAAACCCCTCAACATTAACAAACCATTTGTGTTCGGCCCATAAAAGTAGAATTTACAGTCACTATGCTAGTTTTTATTTATTTTTCAATTTCATTTTTAAAGACATAGGCATGATAATTTTTGCAATCAATACTGCCAAAGCATTACACATGATAAAATAAATAAATATGCAATATTACAATAGCAGTAAGTATTTTATAAGATGAATAGTAATTCACAGATCAGGCATAACATTATGACCACTGACAGGTGAAGTGAATAACACTGATGATCTCTTCATCACGGCTCCTGTTCGTGGGTGGGATATATTAGGCAGAAAGTGAACATTTTGTCCTTAGACAAAGCAGGAAAGAAGCAGGAACAATGGGCAAGCGTAAGGATTTGAGTGAGTTTGACAAGGGCCAGATTGTGACGGTTTGACGACTGGGTCAGAGCATCTCCAAAACTGCAGCTCTTGTGGGCTGTTCCCGGTCTGCAGTGGTCAGTATCTATCAAAAGTGCTCCAAGGAAGGAACAGTGGAGAACCGGCCACAGGGTCATGGGCGGCCAAGGCTCATTGATGCACGTGGGGAGCGAAGGCTGGCCCGTGTGGTCCGATCAAACAGACGAGCTACAATCTCAACAAGCTACGAATCCAATCGAGCATCTATGGGATGTGCTGAACAAACAAGTCCGATCCATGTAGGCCCCACCTCACAACTTAAAGGATCTGCTGCTAACATCTTGGTGCCAGATACCACAGCACACCTTCAGGGGTCTAGTGAAGTCCATGCTTCGAAGGGTTAGCAAAAGGGGGACCAGCACAATATTAGGAAGGTGATCCTAATGTTATGCCTGATTGATAGATATATATATGCAGTCTTTTTCACCTGATATTTGCGAGGCCCCACGGCTGCCATCCAAATGCCCATGCTAACATCTTCTCCCTGTAAAACATGCATTAACAACATTGCAAATATATTCTGTATTCATCATCTGAATGAATTTGGCACATCGCCCCTTTTAGCAGGATGTCTTTCAGCTCAGTGGCTTTGTAATAGTGACAATCAGATTAGAGATGTGTGTTGTTTAGAGTGAATGTGATCGTTACGGTCATGTCTGCCAGAAATGATTCAAAGAGATCATCACTCATGAACAGATTGCTAATGGTGTCACACACGTCTTTATGGATTTATGTTTAGAAGTATTTTTATTATAATATAATTGCATGCTAGGTAATCTCCTAAGAATTAATATATAAATACTCTTCTGCGACACCATACCGATACACTCAAACTCTGTATATTACACCTGTATTTGCCTTTTTCCCTCTCTAGGAAGACACATACAAAAACTATACAACGTGTAGTGTGTACAATGAAGAACTATGTGTTTACTATCATTTGAAATGTCTCTGTGCGTTTGGTAAAGTGGTCTCATTCTCCCAGCTATAAGAAGTTTTGATAAGTTGTGTACACTGTGTAACACTGTGTAACTTTTTTAGTTTATTCTTAGCTAAAAACACTTAGTTCTTTCAAAAAGATATGTGCTCATTAATGTATATTTACTTCTTTCAAGTAATAAAGTATTCTGGTAGGTTTATAAAATGCCATTGAAAATACATACGGGTGAGGGGTTCGAATGCCGGTCGCCATGTTGCCCCTCCATCTTGAAAGTACATTAGCCAAAGAGGGACATACCCGTAAACTCAAGCTTTGCCTTTCGCATTTTAACACTCGATGGCACCGTGTCGAATGTGAAGAGGGGGATTGCCATGTTAATCTTGGACTAAATCGGCCACCGTAGGAATTAAAACGAAATCAGAATTGAGAGGAACAGAAACTATTATTATTTACTGGATGGTCATATACCTTTACACCGCTAGATGGGGAAAATATCACAGTGTAGCTTTAAGAAAATACTGTATGCCAGTAAGGTGACCTCCCACAGATCTATATTAGAGGATGCCTCCTGTATGTAAATGAGTGCCCCCCTTCACAGATGTTGAGAACCCATTCAAACACACATTCTGATTGCTCTAATTATAATCACAGTAACCTAACCACTATTTGGTCAAACCTATTGAATTATCTGAGTATTTAAAGGAATGCTGCAAAGAGTTCAGGTCAGCCCATTGATGTTATATGGATTAGGCTACCTTTGAATTGATTATGTAATTGGCATTATACGTTTACCTGACTGTTAATAAATTGTTACACTTTGATTGATTCTGACTTGCACTGGAATTATTCAGGTTATGAACGGGTATAATTTCAACAAAGGGTTAAACAGAATAATTAAATGTGTGGTTAAAGAATTAAACATACATACATACATACATACATACATAAATATATATATGACCAAATAACCATTTGGCATTCTAACCTAAATTCAATATTATTATTAAATGGAGTTAGATAAAAAGGAACTGGAATTAAATCCTTTTTCCAGCTGAAAAGACCGAATGCTCAGCGACCTTCATCCGGCGATCGTTAGCCTCCATTGGGACGATTTGGGCAGCCTTACAATTAAAAACAATCTCTTTGTATTTTGCACTATTGAAGATGTAGAGTATCAGACGGCACCTGGTAAGCTTTCAGATGTTCAGCGTTGCTGGCCAGCCACTCCACCAGATCTCTGGACGCCACATATCCAGATCCGCAGGCGAAGGCCGGATACGCAGGACTCGCGTACTCCAGTTCCTGCCACTTACCCACACGATCCACAGCCCAGTTCTGCCTGAAACTGAAGAACACGGCCCATAAGACAACTCAGTAATGAGACACACACACGTTTGTTTTTGTTGTGACATATGGGGACATTCCATAGGCGTAATGGATTTTATACTGTACAAACCGTATTTTCTGTCCCCTTACACTGCCCCTGCCCCTGCCCCTAAACCTACCCATCACACACACACACACGCCCTAAACCTACCCATCACACACACACACGCCCTAAACCAGGGGCGTAGCCATCTTTTCAGAAGTGAGGGGGACAGAAATTTCTGTCGGGGTACATATAATTTATCGCATCTCTTGCTTTTAATTGGGCAAGATATCAAATACACGGCTGAACAATAACCACTAATTAATATCTATAATATTATTCTCCTATTTTTTGTGCCAATTTTATGATTGGTTTATATACTAGCCTACAAACACTTGTGCATTAAGACTAAATAGATTTTATGCAATGTAAAAAAAATATATATATATTCTAATGTAAACCATGCTGTTCTCTATGTGAAGATATAGTAAAGTGTAATTTATTCCTGTGATCAAAGCTGAATTTATCATCATTACTCCAGTCTTCAGTGTCACATGATCCTTCATTAATCATATGAGGATCTGAAGATTAACACACATTTATGATTAGTATCAGTTGTGCTGCTCATAGTGCTGCTTAATTTTTGTGGAAACCATCTAAACATTTGTGGTAAAATTAAAAAAGAGAAATTAATACTTTTGTTGATCAGACATGCATTAAATTGATCACAAGTGATATTTTTAATATTACAAAAGATAATTTATTTAATGAATGCAAATAAATGCTATCCATTGAACTTTCTATTCATTAAAGAATCCTGAAAAATAACATGTAGGCTATCATGGTTTCCACAACATTTTTAAGCAGCACAACTGTTTTCAACACAGATAATAATCATAAATGTTTCTTGATTATAAAATCATCATATGAGAATGATTAGTAAAGGATCATGTGACACTGAAGACTGGAGTAATGATGATAAATCCAGCTTTGATCACAGGAATAAATTACTATATATTCACATAGGAAAAAAGCTGTTTTAATTTGTAATAATATTTCAAAATATTACTGTTTGAACTATTTTTGATTACATAAATGCAGCCTTGGTGAGCAGAAGATACTAAACATTAAAAGCTGCATTATTCATATGATAGCCTATACTTTATTGTCAATAAATAGCCTACATTGAGATGACTTGAAAAACACACATAAAGCATATATTGTCGCAATCGTCTAATTGTCGTCGTCACGTTTCATTCATTACTCATAACGATTGTTTTCCTTCAGCTGCAGCTCCAGCGTGACTGGATATTACCTCTACGAATCCACGTTTGACATTCTGTGAGAGATGCCCTCCTCATATTTAGATGCAAATAAAATGACAGGTCATGCATAGATAATTTTTTGTCTCTGAATTTAAATCTTGATGTATTCACATTGGTTTCTATGTATACACTTGCCCGTGACCTCAAGAAGCGCGCAATCAACCCAGATTAAAGAAAGCTGTTTTTAGCGTCCCTGTTACTTTGCCCGCCCCCGCTCAGGTAACGCTCGGAGCGGGTCGACTAGGATCGGTGAGACCCAGTAAAAGTGCAGGGGACGAAAATACATTTTATTAAAAGTGAGGGGGACACGTCCCCCGCGTAATCTACGCCCATGCCCTAAACCTACCCCATCACACACACACACACCCTAAACCTACCCATCACACACACACGCCCTAAACCTACCCATCACACACACACACACACGCCCTAAACCTACCCATCACACACACCCTAAACCTACCCATCACACACACACACACACACACACACACACACCCTAAACCTACCCATCACACACACACACACACACACCCTAAACCTACCCATCACACACACACGCCCTAAACCTACCCATCACACACACACACACGCCCTAAACCTACCCATCACACACCCTAAACCTACCCATCACACACACACCCTAAACCTACCCATCACACACACATCCTTAACCTACCCATCTCACACACACACACCCTAAACCTACTTACTAAATCACACACACACACACACACACACACACACACACACACACACACACACACACACACACACACACAAAACCTACCCATCACACACACATACACGCCCTAAACCTACCCATCACACACACATGCCCTAAACCTACCCATCACACACACACACGCCCTAAACCTACCCATCACACACACACCCTAAACCTACCCATCACACACACATCTTAAACCTACCCACCTCACACACACACACACACCCTAAACCTACTTACTAAATCACACAGGCTGTGCCATTGGGCAATTAGTTGAAAGGGGTGTGTTCAAAAAAATAGCAGTGTGGCATTCAATCACTGAGGTCATCAATTTTGTGAAGAAACAGGTGTGAATCAGGTGGCCCCTATTTAAGGATGAAGCCAACACTTGTTGAACATGCATTTGAAAGCTGAGGAAAATGGGTCGTTCAAGACATTGTTCAGAAGAACAGCGTACTTTGATTAAAAAGTTGATTAGAGAGGGGAAAACCTATAAAGAGGTGCAAAAAATGATAGGCTGTTCAGCTAAAATGATCTCCAATGCCTTAAAATGGAGAGCAAAACCAGAGAGACGTGGAAGAAAACGGAAGACAACCATCAAAATGGATAGAAGAATAACCAGAATGGCAAAGGCTCAGCCAATGATCACCTCCAGGATGATCAAAGACAGTCTGGAGTTACCTGTAAGTACTGTGACAGTTAGAAGACGTCTGTGTGAAGCTAATCTATTTTCAAGAATCCCCCGCAAAGTCCCTCTGTTAAAAAAAAGGCATGTGCAGAAGAGGTTACAATTTGCCAAAGAACACATCAACTGGCCTAAAGAGAAATGGAGGAACATTTTGTGGACTGATGAGAGTAAAATTGTTCTTTTTGGGTCCAAGGGCCACAGGCAGTTTGTGAGACGACCCCCAAACTCTGAATTCAAGCCACAGTACACAGTGAAGACAGTGAAGCATGGAGGTGCAAGCATCATGATATGGGCATGTTTCTCCTACTATGGTGTTGGGCCTATTTATCGCATACCAGGGATCATGGATCAGTTTGCATATGTTAAAATACTTGAAGAGGTCATGTTGCCCTATGCTGAAGAGGACATGCCCTTGAAACGGTTGTTTCAACAAGACAATGACCCAAAACACACTAGTAAACGGGCAAAGTCTTGGTTCCAAACCAACAAAATTAATGTTATGGAGTGGCCAGCCCAATCTCCAGACCTTAATCCAATTGAGAACTTGTGGGGTGATATCAAAAATGCTGTTTCTGAAGCAAAACCAAGAAATGTGAATGAATTGTGGAATGTTGTTAAAGAATCATGGAGTGGAATAACAGCTGAGAGGTGCCACAAGTTGGTTGACTCCATGCCACACAGATGTCAAGCAGTTTTAAAAAACTGTGGTCATACAACTAAATATTAGTTTAGTGATTCACAGGATTGCTAAATCCCAGAAAAAAAAAATGTTTGTACAAAATAGTTTTGAGTTTGTACAGTCAAAGGTAGACACTGCTATTTTTTTGAACACACCCCTTTCAACTAATTGCCCAATTGCACAGCCTTAAGAGCGTGCATATCATGAATGCTGGGTCTTGTTTGTTTTCTGAGAATCTACTGAACCTACTGGTAACTTGTTTGCCACGTAGCAATAAAAAAATATACTAAAAACCTTGATTATTCTGGTTAGTCACATTGTACTGCTATTATTTTGAACAAGACTGTACATCCTAAACCTACCCATCTCACACACACACACCCTAAACCTACTCATCACACACACACACACACACATATATACACTCTAAACCTACCCATCACAGGAAACATTCTGCATTTTTACTTTCTAAAAAAAACTCCTCCTGTGTGATTTATAAGCCTTTTGAAAACATGGGACATGGGTAATGTCCTCATAAGTCACCCTCTGCTTGTCATACCCTTGTCATTTTACATTCTGGTTTTGTAAATAGATTTTAACAAAGAAAACATTGTTTAATGCAACCTGCAACCTTACGTTAGTGTTTTATGAGTGTGTTTGCTGGGTGAAAACCTTTGCTAGTGTTCTGGAAGAATGAGTTGATTTGAGACATGAATGAAGTTGTGGTGGTTTTAGTGCATATTGAATGGGAAATGAAATGTTGTGCCAAGATAAAAGTTGGTTAGAAGAACTGGGAGCATTGAGAAATGTGTCCTAGTGCTTGTAAAATGATTATTATTTTTTGTAATTGTTTCCGAGCAGACAGGCGTCCGCCTCACTCACTTCCCCACCACAGGCTGCTCTGAGTGAGCCGTTTGCGGTCCGTCTTCAGCAGGACAGCGTCCACGTCGATATAGCAATCATCATCAGTCTTGAGCAGCAGGTTAAAGTCAGCATTTCCCACCGACCTGCACGCGTGGAGAATTTACACACTTGATTAAAACCCCTGAGCTCTGCAGCGCTGCTTCACAATACAAGAGACCTGACAGAGACAACAGTCAGAGACCTGAGGAGTGTGGAGGAGATAACAGACATCATACTAACACATTACTGACGAGTTCATCAGCCAATGGCAATCATTTCAAATTAATACAATGTGTGTGTGTGTGTGTGTGTGTGTGTGTGTGTGTGTGTGTGTGTGTGTGTGTGTGTGTGTGTGTGTGTGTGTGTGTGTGTGTGTGTGTGAGTGAGTGAGTGAGTGAGTGAGTGAGTGAGTGAGTGAGTGAGTGAGTGAGTGAGTGAGTGAGTGAGTGAGTGAGTGTGTGAGTGAGTGTGAGTGAGTGAGTGTGTGTGTATACATATGACCCTTCCCTGCACAATGAAAATAAATAGCTTAAATAACTAACTGTAAATGGTGAAGTTGTAGAAATCTAATTTCTTATCTCCGGTTCAGGCAAATCAGCAAAACTACACAGGAGAACGAGGTCTGGGAGGGGATTGGGTAAAGCACTGACCATTTATAAAACTGCAGCAGTTTTAAAGGCACGTTCCTGTATGTGTCCACCACGTCCACAAACACCATGTCTCCGTGTCTGAGGCTCTCGTCCCGCAGGGCCTGGTCTTCCTGCTTCAGCTGAGCGGAGCGGATCCGCTGCCTTCCTGCTCGCCCACGCAAGAGCTCAGACAACACCTCCACATCTGAGAGAGAGAGAGAGAGAGAGAGAGAGAGAGAGAGAGAGAGAGAGAGAGAGAGAGAGAGAGAGAGAGAGAGAGAGAGAGAGAGAGAGAGAGAGAGAGAGAGAGAGAGAGAGAGAGAGAGAGAGAGAGAGAGAGAGAGAGAGAGAGAGAGAGAGAGAGAGAGAGAGAGAGAGAGAGAGAGAGAAATTTTATTTTGAACCAATTAAAAACAGTTAAAAAACATAACTTCACTCAAGATATTTAGCAAAAGTTAATTTTCCATCTTTAACACAACATAGCATTTCTTTATAATCCCATACATTTTCAGTTCCAGTTGTGCGCAAAAAAACTTAAATAACGACTTATAAAGTGATGGCCGATTTCAAAACAAAGCTTCGAACCGTTATGAATCAGTGAATCAATTCATGATTCGGATCGCCAATGTCACGTGATTTCAGCAGTTTGACACGCGATCTGAATCATGAATCCATTCACTGATTCATAACGGTTCGAAGCTTTGTTTTGAAATCGAGTCGTTATTTATTTCTTTGTGTCCACAGAAATTACTCGTGTCTTCATAAAACGATTGTAGAGCCGCTGATGATTCTGAGAAGGGCTTTGTAACGACGTCTTTAGTGCCTTTATGGGTCTTGAGAGAGGAAATGACATTGGTGTCAATGAAGGCCTTTCTGAGCCATCGGATTTCAACACTAATATCTTATTTTAATGTTTTATTTTTTATTACAATAATTTAATGGATTTTATTTGGTTGTATCCTGTTGCATATGAATTTAAATGATTAAATATACACTCACCTAAAGGATTAAGGATTAGGAACAATTTCTGTAAAAAATTTCATTAATGCAATTATCTAATCAACCAATCACATGGCAGTTGCTTCAATGCATTCAGGGTGTGGTCCTGGTCAAGACAATCTCCTGAACTCCAAACTGAATGTCAGAATGGGAAAGAAAAGGTGATTTAAGCAATTTTGAGCGTAGCATGGTTGTTGGTGCCAGACGGGCCGGTCTGAGTATTTTAAAATCTGCTCAGTTACTGGGATTTACACACACAACCATTTCTAGGGTTTACAAAGAATGGTGTGAAAAGGGAAGAGCATCCAGTATGCAGCAGTCCTGTGGGAGAAAATGGGCCGACTGATTCAAGCTGATAGAAGAGCAACTTTGACTGAAATAACCACTCGTTACAACCGAGGTATGCAGCAAAGCATTTGTGAAGCCACAACACACACAACCTTGAGGCGGATGGGCTACAACAGCAGAAGACCCCACCGAGTACCACTCATCTCCACTACAAACGGGAAAAAGAGGCGACAATTTGCACGAGCTCACTAAAACTGGACAGTTGAAGACTGGAAAAATGTTGCCTGGTCTGATGAGTCTTGATTTCTGTTGAGACATTCAGATGGTAGAGTCAGAATTTGGCGTAAACAGAATGAGAACATGGATCCATCATGCCTTGTTACCACTGTGCAGGCTGGTGGTGGTGGTGTAATGGTGTGGGGGATATTTTCTTGACACACTTTAGGCCCCTTAGTGCCAATTGGGCATCGTTTAAATGCCACGCCCTACCTGAGCATAGTTTCTGACCATGTCCATCCCTTTATCACCACCATATACCCATCCTCTGATGGCTACTTCCAGCAGGATAATGCACCATGTCACAAAGCTCAAATCATTTCAAATTGGTTTCTTGAACATGACAATGAGTTGACTGTACTAAAATGGCCGCCACAGTCACCAGATCTCAACCCAATAGAGCATCTTTGGGATGTGGTGGAACGGGAGCTTCGTGCCCTGGATGTGCATCCCACAAATCTCCATCAACTGCAAGATGCTCTCCTATCAATATGGGCCAACATTTCTAAAGAATGCTTTCAGCACCTTGTTGAATCAATGCCACGGAGAATTAAGGCAGTTCTGAAGGCGACGGGGTCAAACGCAGTATTAGTATGGGGTTCCTAATAATCCTTTAGGTGAGTTGTCACAGGCCGGCTCTTAGCCTGTGGCAAAGAATGTGGGGACACTAACAACAGGTATAGGCCAAACAAGATTATTTTATTGTAAATCAAAACTATTAACTATAAACAAGGGAAACAAGATGAGGTGTGAACATGTCATTATGTAGAATGTATGTAAAGTGCATGGATGCATGAATCTATGTGTGTGTGAACATGTCTGAGTGGAAACTAAATAAAACTACAAAGGAACAAACAAGGCATGATCATACCTGGAGGAGCAGAGAGAGAGAGACAGAGGTTAGTAAGGCAGTTTAAATACTCTAAGCCCAGGTGGCTCCAATCACTAACGACCCTCCTAAAAACTGTAGATTATTATTTTAAATTGATTTGTACGGTTTAATTTCTTGGATTAGACATTTTGTATCTATTCAGTTACACTGAAAAACCCTTATTAAACCATTACAGCGCAAATGAATATTAAGATATATGGAATATTATCAGAAGGATAAAATAGACTTATTATTTATTTTTATTATTTGTATTATATATTTATATTTTTATATTTATTTATATTATATTAATATAATATATTTATGTTTTTTATTCAGCTCTTATAACTAGCAGAGAATAGAAAAAATTATTACAATTATTTTATTCTATAAGGGTGCATTAAATTGATCAAAAGTGACAGTAAAGACATTTATAATGTTACAAAAGATTCTATTTCAAATAAATGCTGTTCTTTTGAACTTTCTATTCATCAATTAATTAAAGAAATTAAAGTTTCCATACAAATTTTAAGAAGCACAACTGTTCTCAACATTATAATAATAATAATAATAAAAATAAAAAAAATAAAAAAAGTTTGTTGATCATCAGATCCTCATATGAGAATGATTAGTGAAGGATCATGTGACACTGAAGACTGGAGTAATGATGATAAATTCAGCTTTGATCACAGGAATAAATTACACTTTTACACCCTTAAAAATAAAGGTGCCAGGAAGAATGGTAAATGGACTGCATTTATATAGCGCTTTTAACAGACCCATGGCCATCCAAAGCGCTTTACATCTTGCCTCACATTCACCCATTCACTCTCTCATTCACACACCGACGGCGGTGTCAGCCATGCAAGGCTGGTCAGGAGCAGCTGGGGTTAGGTGTTCTCATGGAGCAAGGACACCTCATGGACACCTCGACACTTGGTCAGGTGGAACCGGGGATTGAACCACCAACCATCCGCTTACATGAACCACTGAGCCACTGCCGAACCAAAAATGTGGTTCATAGTGATTCCATAGAAGAACCTTTTTTTAAAAAAACATTTTATAGTCTAAAGAACGCTAGCCTGACGTGGTCATACTCAGTTCTAGTCAGAATATGAGTCTGATGCTCCATTGGGCTGTGATTATGGGGCGTGTTTCAACCCAACCAGGAAAGACACCAATTGGACAGACCGACAACCAATCAGAGCAACGGAGCGACGCATAACATTAGTTGTCAAATGTCAACAGAGCTCAACTGCACTGTGTTGCCAAGTCTGCGGTTTTCCTGAGGGTTGTTTTCCATGTCCGCGGGTTGAAGCGACCTCAATTATGTGAGGATTACGTTACTGTTGATCATCTGTCCATCATCGTCTAAAGCCCTCCTTGATGATCTCATTGGTCAGTTTCTGTTGAACATCTGTGTCCCTCATTGTCTAAAGCCCGCCCTGATGATCTCATTGGTCAGTTTCTGTTGAACATCTGTGTCCCTCATTGTCTAAAGCCCGCCCTGATGATTTCATTGGTCAGTTTCTGTTCTGCATAATTACTCCTCTATGGATCAAGTCCAGACCGAACTGCCCGAGCTCAAATGTTGTAAGCCGGGCTGAGTTCGGCTGGCATCCAGGCTAACTTTCTGCACTACAAAGAACTTGTTGTGCAATGGAAAGATTCTTTGGATATGAAAGGTTTTTTATGGAACCATACACCCTGCCAAAGAACCATTTAAGAACCATTATTTTGAAGATTGTATATTCACAACAGTTATTTTAAATTCTATTAATATTTCACAACTTTTACTATATTTTTGATCAAATAAATGCAGACTTGTGCAGAAGAGACTTCTTTCAATAATATTACTGACCCCAAACTTTTGAATCCCAATTCATTTTTATTCCATCAAGAACGAGCAAGAAGTGCTCCTGCATCACAATCCATCCATTTACTGATCATGAAAACTCAAGGCTGAAAGAAACAGAACAGCGTACCGTATACTGTAAAAGTGAATCCTCCGGCTAAACCAGGGAAGCCCAAAGCGCTCCTGTGAGGCAACGTGCCATCTTCAACCTGAGGGAAAACAGAATCAACTCATACTACTGAGAGGAAAAACTTTAGGACTCGTGCCACATCTACAGACCACAATATCACTGAGACTCTTCATCTGGGCCAATAAAAAAACAACTCCAGAACAGGTTTATCATCACAGTTTTTGCACTTTTTTACTACAACGCATTGATATGAAATGTAGATGTTGCTCTCACAGATCCAAACTTGAGAACCCCTCCGCCATTATTCAGATGCAGAGCTGACGTGTTGACGGACATCAGGCCGGTGGAGTCCTGAGCCTCCCACAGAAGAGTTCCCTCAAAGCCCTGCAGAAGAACACACACACGTCCTCCAGCATAAGTTGCATTATCATCTTGACACCACGTGCTTCCAGCAGAAATGCTTGATTCTGATTCTGAATATCCGAGGTCAGTTATTTGTCAATATATATTATACAACCCCAAATCAGAAAAAGTTGGGACAGTATGGAATGTGCAAATAAAATAAAAAAGAAGTGATTTCTAAATTTACTTTGACTTGTATTTTATTGCAGACAATATGAACACAAAATAT
The DNA here is from genome assembly GCF_024679245.1 of Pseudorasbora parva. Taxonomy (NCBI): domain Eukaryota; kingdom Metazoa; phylum Chordata; class Actinopteri; order Cypriniformes; family Gobionidae; genus Pseudorasbora; species Pseudorasbora parva. The sequence goes on along the minus strand of NC_090188.1, from coordinate 3,357,434 downwards.
TTCATGTTTTGTCTGGTCAACTTCATGTCATTTGTAAATATGCATCCTTTCCTGTCATTCAGACCTGCAACACATTTCAAAAAAAGTTGGGACAGTAAAGCATTTACTACTTTGTAATGTTGCCATTCCTTTTCACAACACTTAAAAGACGTTCAGGGACTGAAGACACCAAGTGATGAAGTGTTTCAGGTGTAATTTTGTCCCATTCTTCCTGCAAACAAGTCTTAAGGTGGGCAACAGTACGGGGTCTTCGTTGTCGCATTTTGCGCTTCAAAATGCGCCACACATTCTCTTTTGGAGACAGGTCGGGACTGCAGGCAGGCCAGTCAAGTACCCGTACCCTCTTCCTCCGCAGCCAGGACTTTGTAATGTGTGCAGAATGTGGTTTTGCATTGTCTTGTTGAAATATGCATGGACGTCCCTGGAAAAGATATCTTCTTGAAGGCAGCATATTATGCTCCAAAATCTCTATGTACTTCTCAGCATTAATGGTGCCTTCACAGAAGTGCAAGTTACCTTTGCCAAGGGCACTGACACAACCCCATACCATGACAGACCCTGGCTTTTGGACTTGTTGCTGGTAACAGTCTGGATGATCCTTTTCTTCTTTGATCCGGAGCACACGGCGTCCATTCCTCCCAAAAAATACCTGAAATACCGATTCATCTGACCACAGTACACATTTCCACTGTGTGATGGTCCATCCCAGATGCCTCCGAGCCAAGAGAAGTCGACGGTGCTTCTGGACACTGTTAACATAAGGCTTCCTTTTGGCACAGTACAGTTTTAACTGGCATTTGTGGATGTAACTACGTATTGTGGTACTTGACAAAGGTTTGCCAAAGTAGTCCTGAGCCCATGTGGTGATATCGCGTATAGATGAATGACGATTCTTGATGCAGTGCCGCCTAAGGGATTGGAGATCACGTGTGGCTTGCACGTGTTGCATGTTCAGCTTAGGCTTGCGCCCTTGTCCTTTACGCACTGAAATTCCTCCAGATTCCTTGAATCTTGTAATCATGTTATGCACTGTTGAATGTGAAATATCCAAATCTTTCTTGGATGATGCTTTTGTAGCAAATCAATATTCCAATCACCTGTTGACATCACATCATTATTTAACCCTTTTACCTCATTACTAGCCCTAAAGGAATGGCAACATTACAAAGTGGTAAATGCTTTACTGTCCCAACTTTTTTTGAAATGTGTTGCAGGTCTGAATGTCAGGAAAGGATGCATATTTACAAATGACATTAAAGTTGACCAGACAAAACATGAAATATTTTGTGTTCATATTGTGTGCAATGAAATACAAGTCAAAGTAAATTTAGAAATCACTTCTTTCTTTTTTTATTTGCGTTTTCCAAACTGTCCCAACTTTTTCTGATTTGGGGTTGTATATATTATGTACATTTCCCTTAAAGGCACAATTTTATATAAAATATATATTTTACGAAATCATTTTTACTTTAAAATAACTTTAAAATCAAAGCCAAATGTCTAACCAAGTTGTGTTCCAAAATTGAAGTTGATATCACAAAAATTGAAGTTCCCATGAGATTTTGTTTAGGCGTTGTACCAAAAATAGCCACCAGGTGTCACACATTCCATTGATTTTTAACACTTTTTAATACATTTCTGTCCAAATATTATTTCTATCACAAAACATAACATGGAACCTTGAGAGTCAGATCATTCAGACGATATGCATTTTGTCAAGATTAGAAAAGGTTTTCATTATAAAGTACTTAAAATGCATTTTTTAATATGAAACCTGACATTTCAAAATGGGGTGACACCTACTTTATGGTGATTACTAAAATATGGGTGTGGTGTGACAGGCAGCGGGGCGAGGGACCGCGAGAGCAGGCCGGTGATTAGTGTTGACAAGTGTCAGCTGCGTGACACACCGGTCTCGTCTCGCGGCCATGTGACGGGAGCATAAAAGGAGGAGCAGGGGCAGCGGAAGACGAGAGAGGACCAGGCCTGGATTTATGTTGAGTTTTGTTTTACTTTGTGTGTTTGCGGGCAGTCGTCCGTGAGGGGCTGCCCGCGGTTTTACTTTCGTTTTGTTTATTTATTTTGAATAAAAGTTGTTAAACGTTTGCCGGTTCCCGCCTCCTTCCTTCCCATCTACGAACCGTATTACAATGGGATATACGAAAAAAGGCGTAACATTTTTATTTTTATTTTTTAAAGACCGCCAAGTGTCCCAAACTAGCAGGATGTGACAATTAAGGGGTTAGACTGGTGAGCAACTGTTTGGATCATTGATGGACAGAAACAAATCATTGTTCTCCAGCTCAACACAGTTAGTCTTATTCTTTAAATCTGCTGTTCTTGATTTACTGTGAGTACCATGTTTTACCAAGCCTAATATGATCTCGCTCACCGCAGTGTGAACAAGTGTCTCAGTAGCACTGAGCGAACGCACAGTAGCATTATAACATCACTCTAAACACACTCAAATGTATCTAATATAATAAACAGCGCTGCGTTACCCCACATATGCATGGGCAAGAGAAAGCGGAAGGGCTCTTCTGCAGCAGAATAAAAGCTCTGTGAAATCAAGACACCATCAAGCTACACCTTTGTTTTGAATAAGCGACCACTAGCGGCAAAAAATATCATATTGTGGCTTTAAATGTCCATTTTGTGTGAACTCATTCGTTCGTCTATGCTTTAAGCTGTTTGCTAGGATCTGTGTGTTTAATGAGTTCATTAAATATTTCAACTTAAATCAATATTTAGTGTCTACTTATTTGCTAATGTGGTAAGTGTGTAGGATAATGTTCATCCGGTCGGTTGATACAAGCTCTTATTTGGCTGGATGATGTGCATTATCCTAAGCTCAGTCGTTACTGTAGGTGTTTTTCTGTAAGCGCTGGTGTGAATGAGGACTGAGCGCATCACCTTGGGAAGAATGAACTGCTCCACGGGCTTGTAAAACATCCCACCCACACGTGACCCTGGACTCAGTGTACTGAAGCGAGCGCTCACCACCGCCTCCTGCAAACACACACACACACACATCAGGAGAAACAACAGGCCATAGTTGTAAAGCTGCAAAGGCCAACACTCTCAGAATAAACTGACACACACACAATGTGTGATTTCTGCTCCTCACCAGCCTCCACACACACACACACACACACACACACACACACACACACACACACAAACAAACACACGCACAATGTGTGATTTCTGCTTCTCACCAGCCTCCACACACACCTTATAACCTTTTCATCCTGCTGGAGTGACGGTCATTTCCATCAAATTTGAAATTTAGGTTTAGTTTGAAATTCCATGGTGGTGTGGGATTACAAATTTATAAATTGTTATATCAAGGTTCCAATGTAATAGTATACTAACAGTTTGTTATGTACATAATGCTTTACAGTTTGTAGGTACAGACTGACTACATTCTAAGGAGATCAAGCTAATCAGTCTTTTGTCTTTATGCCCTTCCTGATCTATAAGCAACATTGTCAGTGATCACATTTGCATCTATTTGTCTGATTGGCACTGTTAATGACACTTTTGGATTATAATGGTAGACTTTCTGTCTATTTTATATATCCTAAATGCATTTAAATAATACTTACACTTGCGCATAATTTGACAACTGATGAAAAAAAACATCACAGGTTTTTAGATAAACAAGTAAACACATACAGTGCATCTGAAAGTATTCACAGCGCTTCACTTTACACATTTTGTTGTTACAGCCTTTTTCCAAAATTGATTAAATGCATTACCACAAACAATAGCCCATAATAAGAATATGAAAGTAGTTTGTTTGGAATCTCTGCTAATTTATTAAAAATAAAAATCACATGTAGAGAAGTATTCACAGCCTTTGCTCAATACATTGTTGAAGCACCTTTGGCACCAATTACAGCCTCAAGTCTTCTTGAGTTTGATGCTACACCTATATTTGGGCAGTTTCTCTCCTTCTTCTTTGCGGGACCTCTCATACATTGGTGTGCATTGCTGGACCCATCAGGTTGGATAGGAAGCGTCGGTACACAGCCATTTTCAGATCTCTCCAGAGACTTTTATTTGAGTTCAAGTCTGGGCTCTGGTTGGGCCACTCAAGGACATTCACAGGGTTGTCCCGTAGCCACTCTTTTGTTATCTTGGCTGTGTGCGTAGGGTCATTTTCCTGTTGAAAGATGAACCTTCGCCCCAGTCTGAGGTCCAGAGCGTTCTGGAGCAGGTTTTCATCAAGGATATCTCTGCACATTACTGCATTCATCTTACCCTCAATCCTGACTAGATCAGTTCCTGCCCGCTGAAAAACATCCCCACAGCATGATGCTGCCACCACCATGCTTCACTGTAGAGATGGTGTTGACCGGGTGATGAGCAGTGCCAGGTTCCCTCCAGACATGACACTTGCCATTCAGGCTAAAGAGTTTAATCTTTATTTCATCAGACCAGAGAATTTTGCTTCTCATGGTCTGAGAGTCCTTCAGGTGCCTTTTGGCAAACTCCAGACGGGCTGTCATGTGCTTTTTACTGAGGAGTGGTTTCCGCCTGGCCACTCTACTATACAGGCCTGATTGGTGGAGAGCTGCGAAGATGGTTGTTTTTCTGGAAGGTTTTCCTCTCTCCACAGATAAACTCTGGAGCTCTGTCAGAGTGACCATTGGGTTCTTGGTAACCTCCCTGATTAGGGCTCTTCTCCACAGATCAATCGGTTTGGCCGGGCCGCCAGCTCTAGGAAGAGTTCTGATGGTTACAAATGTTTTCCTTGTATGGAGGATGGAGGCCACTGAGTTCATTGGGACCTTCAATGCTGCAGGTATTTTTCTGTACCCTTCCCCAGATCTGTGTCACAATACTATCCTGTCTCGGAGGTCTACAGACAATTCTTTGGACTTCATGGCTTGGTTTGTGGTCTGACGTGCACTGTTAACTGTGGGACCTTATATAGACAGGTGTGTGCCTTTCCAAATCTTGTCCAATCAACTGAATTGACCACAGGTGGACTCCAATCAAGCTGTAGAAACATCTCAAGGATGATCAGTGGAAACCAGAGCACCTGAGCTCAATTTGGAGTGTCACGGTAAAGGTTCTTATGTACTTGTAATGGGATTTGTATTTTATTTTCAATAAATTAGCAAATATTTCAAACAATTGTCTTTCACCTTGTCATTACGGGGTATTGTTTGTAAAATTTTGAGGGAAATAATCAATTTAATCCATTTTGGAATAAGGCTGTAACATAAAATGTGGAAAAAGTGAAGCACTGTAAATACTTTCCAGATACAGTGTGTGTGTGTGTGTGTGTGTGTGTGTGTGTGTGTATCCACATGTATATAATATATATATATATATATATATATATTTAAGAGTAAACATCTGATCTTGGATGAGAGTAAAACAAAACAATAAAAAAAATGCATTTTACATGCAGAAATTGCAGAAATTATTAAAGAAAAAAAATCTATTTTTACCGTGACTTTCATATAACACAATAAGAAAAGATTGAAATCTCCTCATATTTCATTAAAATAATCCCCTGGATATAAACATGCTAAACAATAGTTGAAAAACCCACGTCTTGCAGAATAGTGCTGCAATTTACTCTTAAAAAAATACAGAATCTGTTTGAATTGCAGAATTTATCAGTACACTCTAAAAAATTCTGAGTAAAAAACAACCCAATGTTGGGTCAAATAAGGACTAACCCAGCAGTTGGGTTGTTTTAACACAGCGATTGGGTTGTCTTAAGCAAAAAATTTAACCCAACCGCAGGATTAAAACAACCCAATCGCTGGGTTAGTCCATATTTGACCCAACATTGGGTTAAAACAACCTAGCATTTTTTAGAGTGTATCAGTAAAATATTATTATATGACCAGTATAATTATATCAAATATCACAGTCAATATTGAGGGAATATAATCCATTATGGCAGTGCACCAATGGCAGTTATTATTATCATCATTTCTAAATGTCATAGTTTCATGCAGTCGTGATTTATCTAGTTTATTACTAATACTACAGTAAAACTACAGATACTTTTCCAAAACTATGGCAAATGTTCCTAAGGTCAAGTACAAAGAACCAATGACTTTAATGGCTGGAAAGGAATCATTCAAAACAAGCTCAAATGATTTATTATTATTATTATTATTATTATTATTATTATTATTATTATTATTTCTTTTATTTGAACAGGGACAGTGCACAATAAAAACATTAATCCTCTTTATAGCAAGGAGAAATGCATTGCACCGGATTTTAGCAAATTGCTATTTTCCGCCTGTAGTCACTGGGCAGGAAGAAAAGAATATACAATAAATTAACAGGTAATAAACTCTTAAATGTGCAAATTATCAATTACAGGGTTATGAATACACACATTTCCACATCATTTTAACAATTTACCCCCTGCCATCCACCTATTATAAATAAATATGCCCCCCATCACACACACACACACACACACACACACACACACACACACACACACACAAATACACTGCCTTACTATCAAATTTGCATTTTTAATGGGTCAACATGACTGGTTATTGGACGTATTGGTAAAATATAATCCATATATGGTGTTTCGACAGCAGCAGCAGTGTGTGTGAGTCTGTTGATGTGGACGAAGCGTGTAAATGTAGTAAATTGTGGAATTAGGCGGCGTGTGTGATTGCATCTCCATCGACCTCCGCCTCAAGATCAGAGAGACTCCACAATCAAAGCATCTAATTCCAGCCGCGCTGATGGAGAAGACGTTATTGAATCGGCTCTTCATGCATTTATCTCTACAGCTTGTCGAAATGAACGATACGTCCTCTGACTTCTGTTGCGCGGCACCGTCTCCGTGAGAGTACATCTCTAGAACATTTATCAAATAAATGAGTAATGTCTAGTGGGATGATGAAAGCTCACCTTTAAAAGCCAGCAGGATATTTTAGGTTCCTCCAGTGGCAAGAACTAATTGAATGACTTTACAAAGTGCAATCTGAGTTTCTAAAAAAAAAGAGTGTAATGCAAGATGACTGTTCTATGCATATTTTACAGAAACTGGTGGGTCGACACTCAAAAATGGCTCTACATGATCAGGTTTAATGGATACTCTAGCCTGGACGCCAGCTGAACTTAGCCCAGCCCACAACATTTGAGCTCGGGCGGTTCGGTCTGGACTTGATCCACAGAGGAGTAATAATGCCTGAACAGAAACTGACCAATGAAATCATCAGGGCGGGCTTTAGACGATGATGGACAGATGATCAACAGTAACGTAATCATCACGTCATCAAAGGGGCTTGGGTTGAATTAGTTCAAATATTAAACGGAGAGCTTGAATGTATCTGCATCACCTTCACTATTTCTCAGAAATGATGATCATGTTGGTAAGTAACTGTGTGTCCTTAAATTATTATTTTTTTCCACCAGCAAAGATCGTTTATTTCAGCAAGCGTGCAGACAGGTTTGCCAAGTTTTTTTTGGGGGGGGATGGTGTTTGTGGGGTAAAATGTGTGTTATTTTGGCACGGTTTCTGCTAAAATTGGCATTCCTGGGTCTATATATCACATAATTGAGGTCGCTTCAACCCGCGGACATGGAAAACAACCGGCGGGAAAACCGCAGACTTGGCAACACAGCGCAGTTGAGCTCTGTTGACATTTGACAACTAATGTTATGCGTCGCTGCGCTGCTCTGATTGGTTGTAGGTCTGTCCAATCGAGGTCTTTCCTAGTTCGGTTGAAACACGCCCCATAATCACAGCCCAATGGAGCATCAGACTCATATTCTGACTAGAGCTGAGGATGACCACGTCAGGCTATGAATCCTCATAAAACACACAAATGTAACCGTGCCGTCTGTGGTAGGGCTGTAAAAGATTAATCGGATCCAAAATTAAAATTGTGTTTATATAATATACATGTTTGTACTGTATATAATTATTACGTATATTTTAATGCACAATCATACATGTATATATTTAAGAAATATTTGCATCAAAATACTGTGCGCATGTATTATATATATATAAAACTTATATTATATAGTAGTATAGAATATATAACATTGTTTTTAAATATATTTCATGCATATGTGTGTGTATTTAAAAATGCATAATAATTATACACAGTACACACATATATTTTAGATAAACACTAGACATGTGCTGATTTTCCGTAATGCAATATATAATGGTAAAGAATATGCACGGTATTGTTATCGTGGGCATTTCAATACCGTAAATAATAATTTATTAGCAATTTATTTTTATTTTTATAATGCACTTAAGAATACTGATGGTTTGTTATTGTTCAGTAAAACTTTGAGACATACGGCTTCATTAGTTAACATGGTAATTCATTTTGACCAAACTGACAATGAAAACTACGTATAAAGAATGAATTATTTTAAGTAGGCTAATGTTAATTACTTAGTGACTGGTTAATAACATTACTTAAATCAAAAGAACGTATTTAATGCACCTAAGATAAAACTAACAATGTCACTGACTTCCATAGTAGGAAAAAAATATACTATGGAAGTCAATGGCTCCAGTTAACTGATTGGTTACTGACATTCTTCAAAATATCTTCCATTGTGTTCAGCTTAAGAAAGAAACTCATACAGGTTTGAAACAACCCGAGGGTGAGTAAAGGAGGACAGAATTTTCATTTTAAAGTGAACTATCCCTTTAAATAATGAGAGCTTATTGTGATGTTACCTGTTATTCTTTAAAGCCTAATTCTTTTGCGCTTTAGTCTGTTTGAAAATTTTACTTTTATATATTTTTGGTGCATTGTATTATTGTATTTAAACATTCAGAGTTATTTTTGTTATTACAAAAAGAGTTCTTAAAGCTGTTATGCTATGACAACACATTATTTGCTACTTATTTCAATACCGTGATAATACCGTATACCATGATAAAAGCTTCAGCAATTAATCGCAACATGAAACAATTGATACCGGCACATGCCTAATAAACACACACTTTTATTTTGGATGCGATTAAAGGCTTCAGAAAGGCCTCCAATGGCATTCAGTACATTCCCTCTCTCAAGACCCATAAAGGCACTTAAGACGACATTACAAAGTCCATCTCACTACAGCGGCTGTACAATCATTTTACAATGCGTGAGAATATGACGCAGCTCCACCGTTCAATACATGACCCGGAAGAGGAGGAGCTGCGATTGCCTGAGTTCACATCTGAGACATACACGGAAGACAATAACTTGGAGAATAAAGTCATTATTTAGATTTTTTTTGCGCACAAAAACTATTTTCATCGCATTGTGAAATGATTGTACAGCCCCTGTAGTGAGATGGACTTTGTAATGTCGTCTTTAGTGCCTTTATGGGTCTTCTGAGTGGGAATGTACTGAATCCCAATGGAGGCCTTTCTGAAGCCTTTCTCAGCTTTCAACAAAAATATCTTCATTTGTGTTCTGAAGATGAATGAAGGTGTTACGGGTGTCCAACGACATGAGGGTGAGTAATTAATGAAATCATTTCCATTTTTGGGTGAACTCACCCTTTAAGAGCCCTAATCTGTGGTCGTACCTCTTGGTCCACCTGGAGCAGCCGTACGGTGACGTTGCCCCTGAAGTCGTGTGGCGGGCCGTTGGGAAAGACGCCCAGCTGTGTGATGACCACCGAGTGAAGGACCTTAAAGTCCAGACTGACCGCAGAGACGTCGGACCGCACCAGTGTAGAGCCGTCAGGAACGCCCAGTATGGCCATTTCCTGTCCAGACACTGGAACACAGTTCAGGAATCATTTAAATATATTATTAATTATAATAGAAAACCATCATTACTATTAATATTATTTTTATTATGAATCCTTTTATTTCTCTGATATTTACATGCATCATAATAAAATAATATTAATAGTAATGATTGTTTTATAGTATAAATAATAATTTTTATTATTAACATTATTAAATAATGATTGTAATTAAAATATAATTACATAATAACAAATTAAATTATATTTCATGGCAATCTCATGTCAATCTTGAGTACCTATAGAGTAGTATTGCATCCTTCATATCTCCAAAAAGTCTTTAGTTTCATTATATTTATAAAAGAAATATGGGCTGCACCGAGTCTTTCCGGAAAAAAACGAGCGCCTGGAGGCGTATCGTGTGGGCGGAGCTAAAGAATGATGAGCGCGCACAAAGCGGTGACGTCCTCAAGCGTGGAGAAGAAAACGATACCCTAAATAAACCATGGTGGCTATCAATCAGATTCAACTAATACAGATATGACCCAGAATCAGATCTGGAGGCTGAAATAAACTGAACAGGAGAAACAGCAGCAGCAGCAGCAGGACGCCCGTCTCTGTGGTATGGACTGTATTTAGTGGCCTGTCAACATTTGTGTGTTTACTCGCAGTTTATGAGGACATGATTCGGTTAATGGACTATTGTATCCGACTAAACCTTAGCAGTAGCAAGCAAAACGGTTTTGCACGTCAGACTAGTGTAACGTTATACAGAGAACAACAACGGAGTAACCGTTAGAGCATTTGAATGACGAAGCACGCTTTGTGAGAACGCTAGGTTTATGTTTGGGTGGTTTTACAATAATCAAACTGACACCTATAGTGGTCAGCTAAACAAATGTATTTAAACACACACCATAGATCGCATGCTCCATTGATAAATTAACTAACGTTTTACTCGATCGTCTCGTTTACTGATGTTTACTCACGCGACGATAGCCAACAGCAGACATTTGAAGCAGTTTTACTCACCGCCTGCTTCGTGAATTTGGTGAAGTCCTGAGACAGCAGTGACTGTGGAGATCCACTTTTGCGACACGATTGAAGCGATGTTGTGACGGTTCCCGCCATTTCTGCGTTCAAATCGGTTCAAATGCAGCGCTGCCTTCCCAGAATGCTGTGCTGAAGCGCTGAAGTCGCTTGACGTCACCCATAGGAATAAAGTGGAGCGCGGCGCGTCATAAGTGTTCACGGATGAGTGGATCTGCACCTGAGAGTGTTTATGGGCGTTGTGCATTTCCTCTCTCGCTCTAGTCACGCGCGCGCACCCTACCGGGAGAAGAGCCCGTACGGTCCATACAAGGACCTTCCGCTCTATTAACGTCAAGCCGACCCATACTCGAAAAAAACTCTCCGAAACTTGTGAGAAACCGGAAGGAGTATTTTTAACACAGAAATACTCCATCAAACGTCCAACATTAGTTTTTGAAACTTTGTCTATGTTTAGGATGGGAATCCAAGTCTTTAACAGTGTAAAAAGCTCAGTATGCATGAAACAGCATTTCACCCCCCCCCCCCTCTTTAAAATCATTTATCTAATAGTAATACTTATATTATTATTAATAAATTTATATTTTAATTTAAATGTTATTGTTATAGTTTATGTTGCTGTTAATATTAATAATAATATGTTTATTATAGTTAATAATTAAATAATTTTAATAGTAATGATGGTTTTATTGTATAAATGATATATTTTAGTATAATATTTGTATTGTTATTATTTGTATTATTATTATTATTATCGTAATTATTAAATAATTATTTTAATAAAAATATAATTTGATAATAATAACTAATTATTATTAAATTATATTTTAATTAAAATCATTTATCAATTTAAGGGTAGGGTTAGGGACAGGTGTGGTGGTTTCAGTTTAAGGGTTAGGTGTAAGAGAAGTGCCTAAAGTGTAATTACAAAGGTAATAATTACAGACGTAATTACATGCAGGAATTTTAAAATGTGAGCACAATGTAAAAACATGTATGTACACAATAAGTCCATTGTATCAAATTATTAATTAAAATGTTAGTACACAGTAGTTAAGGCCACCTAATATAATAGGCCACCTAAAGTCCAATAATCAAATAAGCAGAAGAAGGGTTAAAGATGAAGCCAGACATCGACTCTTCCACAGACGGAGGAGTTTTCACAGGCCGCCGCACAATACTCCAAACTTCAGCACTTTAGGAGACTCGCTGCTCGGCTTAATTAGAAAGCGGCCATTTATTACCCAGGAGATCAATGGGAAGAACACAGCCGTTAATAGAGAAACGAGCCGCTCGCTCCTTCCTTCAGACAAAAGCCAATTAAAGGTGGCGCAGACGAGAGGCAGAGGCGCACAGATGCTGTTCAGGAAAAGCTTTTAGAGCCACACAGGATTCTCACATGAGCATAACACTTCACCAATCAGCGCTCTGAAAGACACCTGTGTGTCCGTCTCACAGCAACTACAGGTTAACACTGGTCAACATGCTCACACACACGTTGGTGTGTTGTCAAAATTATACAGACTTAGACGCCGATTGCCAACAAAACACACACATTTGGCGCAGTTTCAGTCGCCGCCTGCGGTTTCCACTCATGACCGGGAACAAACAAACAAACACACACACACACGCACACACATGCAGAACTCCGGAAAAAAAAAACTGCCCATACAAGCAATTCTTCCCCCTTGACGTCACATAGGGCCAAACTCGAAAACACTTTCTGAAGCTTATTTGAATCCTGAAGGAGTGTATTCAGCACAGAAATACTGTAATATTTTTTGTCATGTTTAGCATGAACTCTTTAACAGTGTAAATAAGTCAGAATGCATAAGATAGCATTAGACCCCCCTTTAAAAAAAAAAAATTGTGTTCCACAGAAAAAAAAGTAACAACAAGTTTGAATTTTCCGAATTTTCCCTTTCAAATTTATAAAAAGTGAGAATTCCGACAATTCAAACTTTCCATTTTCCCTCCAAACTGATCATGAAGATCATAGAAATGCAGAATGATATTACAGGATGTTCCAATGAAATCAGCAGGAAGCCAAAACATGCTGACTATTGAGGCGATAACCCAAGTGTGCACTATGATTTCAGGCCTCATACTGCGAGGTATACAGATGTGCGAGTGGGGGTCTGTAAAAAAAGGAACTTTTTTTGAAAACGGAGAATGATAAAGCACAAAATTGCAGTGAACTGAGGAAGATAGCAGGGATTGTGAGTAGGGCTGCACGATATATAGCATTTTACATGAAAACATGCTTATCGCAATTTGGCTTATCGCAAAGGCTGCGATTATCTTTTATGCGCAGTTTGTCAGTGTAGGACGGTTCTGTGATCAGTAGTAAATGCTGTTCCATCTAAAAGCACTTCAAGTTTGAGTTGCTTACAACATGCATTTGAAAAAGCAACACGAGTCAAACATCCGATTTCCATGAATGACGTTGCCATTCCTTCAGCAGGATATATACTTGGAGTTCCCTGCGCGAGAGCGCCATCTGGCTTGCGAAGCAGCGTTTACTACTGACCACAGCCGTGCTCCTCTGAGAAGCTGCGCATGCAATTATCGCACCCTCTGTCAAATCGCGTGTGATTTTATTGTGATTTATCATGCAGCCCTATTTGTGAGTGAAGACGGGTGGCGTATTGACCTGTGTCCGTGAGGTTCAGAAGTGAGCAGGAGTACGGGTCTTCACGATCCTCCTCTGGAACAGCACAGCCATGCTCACCCACAATGAACTTCACCATCACCCTTTTAAAGAAAATCACAGACCACATCATTGCATGAATTTGGAGTAAAATCCCTCATTTGAGACACAGACTAGCTAGCACAACACTAAGAGTGTAACGTCAAAGCTGTGAAAACTGAATTTAATTGAATACAGAATGACGTGTTTATCGGCTAGTTTTGCTCTGGAAAGAATTAAGAGACCACTGCAAAATTTGTAGTTTCTCTGGGTTTACTATTTATAGGTATGTGTTTGGCTAAAATTTACATTTTTGTTTTATTCTATAAACTAATGACAACATTTTCCCCAAATTCCAAATAAAAATACTGTAATTTAGAGCATTTATTTGCCGAATGCAACAACTGGTAAAAAATAATAAAAAATAACAAAAAAGATGCAGTGTTGTCAGACCTCGAATAATGGAAAGAAAATAAGTTCATATTCATTTTGAAACATCACAATACTAATGTTTTAACTTAGGATGAGTTCAGAAATCAATATTTGGTGAAATAATCCTGATTTTGAATGGCAGCTTTCATGCGTCTCGGCGTGCTCTCCACCAGTCTCTCACATTGATGTCGGGTGACTTTATGCCACTCCTGGTGCAAAAATTCACGCAGCTCAGATTAGTTTGATGGCTTGTGACCATCCATGTTCCTCTTGATCACATTCCAGAGATGTTCAATGGGGTTCAGGTCTGGAGATTGGGCTGGCCATGACAGGGTCTTGATCTGGTGGTTCTCCATCCACACCTTGATTGGCCTGGCTGTGAGGCATGGAGCATTGTCCTGCTGGAAAAAACAGTCCTCGGAGTTGAGGAACATTGTCAGAGCAGAAGGAAGCAAGTTTTCTTCCAGGACAACCTTGTACGTGGTTTGATTCATGCGTCCTTCACAAAGACAAATCTGCCCGATTCCAGCCTTGTTGAAGCCCCCCCAGATCGTCACCGATCCTCCACCAAATGTCACAGTGGGTGCGAGACACTGGGGCTTGTAGGCCTCTCCAGACCTCCGTCTAACCATTAGACGACCAGGTGTTGGACAAAGCTGAATATTGGACTCATCAGAGATGACCACCTTACTCCAGTCCTCAGTCCAATCCTTAGGCCGTGTGTCCACCAAAGCATTTTTAGCCAGCTGAAAACGTCTCGCCGTGAGCGCTTGAGAGCGTTTTAACAGGCAGCGTTTTTTTTTCTTCAGTTGAGACTCTTTTTATGATACGTAAAATCCACAGAAGTGTTACTAATTTCACAGGTAGTTTGTCTCTGTATTGATTCTATATAAAATTGCAGATACAATGTCAAGTATTTACTCTGGCATTTGTTTTAAATCATTTTGTTCCGTTATTATTGCTTGTTGTCATCTGTTGACGACACGCAGAATGTGGCGGTTGGTCTGTTTAGTATTTGTCCCGCCCTTCCTCCACTGTGATTGGACGGCTGGGTGAAAAGTGACAGTGATGAGCGCTGCGTTTTACTCCAAGTTGAACATTCTTCAACTCTCGGCAACCAGAAATAAAACGGTGTGCTCCAGGCGTTTTAAAAACGCAGCGCTTCCATTGAAAACAATTGAAAACGCCAGCCAGGAGCGTGAAAAAATGCTTTAGTGGACACACGGCCTTATGGTCTCTTGCAAACCTCAACCTGGCTCTTCTTTGCTTCTCATTTATGAAGGATTCTTTTCTAGCTTTGCCTGACTTCAGCCCTGCCCCTAGGAGCCTGCATTGAACCGTCCTCGCCGTGAACTTCACCCCAGATGCCTTTTGCCCTTCTATTTGTAGGTCACTTGATGTCATCCTACAGTTGTTGAGTGACATTCGAATGATTTGGTGGTCGTTCCGGTCAGTGGAGAGTCATTTTCGCCCTCTGCCGGTCTGTAGCTTCGTGTTCCCAAATGTCTGCTGCTTGACCTTGTTCTTATGACCCGCCGTCTGTGAAATTTTAAGGATGAAAGCAACCAGACGCTCACTGTATCCTTCTGCCAGTAAAGCCAGAACTGAACCCTTCTTTTCCTCACTCAAATTTCCTTTTCATCTGTTTTGGCACAGTTAATAGTTCTTTTTTTATTCCAATTACATTTATTACTGTTTTTGCATCCAGCTGGTCCTACGTCAAGAGAATAGTGAGGACCACAGAACAGTTTTTTTTATACTTTTCCTTGTTAAATAAGCTTTGGTTTAGGTGATCACCTAATCAGCACCACATTCAGTAGAATGAGGTGTGCCTGTGTTGGATTTCAACAGACATTGGAATGGAATGGCTTCCATACTTGTAGAGATGCTGAATTAAGAAAAAATTGCAGTGGTCTCTTAATTTTTTCCAGCGCTGTATATCTCTCTTGTGTGCTCTTCCTATACTCAGCCAAACCTGTCCACAAGGCCACTGAAGTGAGTGCGAGTGCATTAGCAGCTGGTTTCTGAATCACGGGTGTTTTATATGAGATGAGGATGTGACCACAGCCCAAACCAGCATGTCCACTGCAAACAGGCTTTGATTATTTTATTTTACTGAACATTATTTTATTTATCCGTTATATGGAGAAGACCTTTTTGAAGGATATTGCTTTACTTATGCCCTTTCCAAGCACTTGAGCTTCACTGAGACTGGAGTGTTTGTAGGTGTTTTTTTGAAAGGCTGTTGTGTCGAGCTTGATGTATTGCAATATCGAGGTTTTATTTTGATTTTAGAAAATAAATGTCATTTCTGTCCACATAAAGGTTTCATGTTTTCACTGTTATGTCTCTGAGGTGTTGAGGACTAATGCATCTTTGAGTACTCCATCTACATTCAGTACCAGTAAAATACTTCAGTGCTGTTAAATCAGGCCTGGTTCCACAGACAGGGCTTAGATTAAGCCAGGATCAGGCTTTAGTTCAATTAGGACATTTAAGAAGCTTTTATAAACATGCCTAAGAAGAAAAAACATTACTGATGTGCATCTCGAGACAAAACAATGGCACTGATAGTGATATATTTTAAAATGTTTATTTCAGTTAAAACAGCTCAAATATGCATTTTTAATCTGAGACCAGACTTAAGTCTGGTCTGTAAAACCGGAGGAAAGACTTTTACTCGAGTTGTATTGGAATTGGTGACTTTTAATGGAGTCATTTTCACTTTAATCTGTACTTTTACTCAAGTATGGTTTTCAGGCACACTTTAAACCTTTGTACACAGTTTATTTGTTATGAATCATCAGATTTTGGCATGGGTCTTCAAATAAAGAGAGAAAAAAATATTTAAATCTGATTTTCAATTGTGATTTGTGAAGTATTTCATTCACTGGCTAGATTATCAGCATTAGCACATGGTTATTAAACAATAACAAATTAAGTAACAAAAATAAATACAATTACGTAATATATATATATATATATATATATATATATATATATATATATATATATATATATATATATATATATATATATATATATGTATACACACACACACACTTACTGAAAATGTTCATATTTACCATATTTAAATATATACAATGTACATATGGACAGACAGACATAGATGGATGGACAGATGGAACGACAGCGATTGGGATGGATGGATGGATGGATGGATGGATGGATGGATGGATGGATGGATGGATGGATGGACGGACGGATGGATGGACGGACCGATGGAACGATGGAACGATACAGCAAATGGATGGATGGATGGATGGATGGACACAGCAGATGGATGGATGGATGGATGGATGGATGGATGGACACAGCAGATGGATGGATGGATGGATGGACGGACCGATGGAACGACACAGCAAATGGATGGATGGATGGATGGATGGACACAGCAGATGGATGGATGGATGGATGGATGGATGGATGGATGGATGGATGGATGGATGGATGGATGGATGGACGGACACAGCAGATGGATGGATGGATGGATGGATGGATGGATGGATGGATGGATGGATGGATGGATGGATGGATGGCAGGAAACAGGCAAGAACACATGACAAACTAAAAGTACAAAAAGGACTAAACCAAAGCTAAACTGAACGTAACGGTGATGAATACGCTGTGGCCCTCAAACAGCCGACGTTTAACACTGCAGCTTCTGATGAGAGCATGCAGCATACTTTCAAACATCTTCATTTGTTCGTAATAACACACTGCAACATTGACTAGCTGCACCGTCCAGCTCCGAGTTGCACATTAAATCACGCTTGACCTTTTTTAATTTGCCAGAACGATATTTAAATGTGGAATATTTATACGGTTCGATAAAGTTGTAGCCCAACATAAAAACCCATCAGATCAATAACAGTCTGATCTTCACGATTTCACGAGGTATTACAGGAGAGGGAGAAATATGAGGACATTACCCATGTCCACACTTTTCAAAAGGCTTATAAATCATACAGGAGGAGTTTTTTTAGAAAGTAAAAATGCAGAATGTTTCCTGTGATGGGTAGGTTTAGGGGCTGTGTGTGTGTGTGTGTGTGTGTGTGTGTGTGTGTGTGTGAGAGAGATGGGTAGGTTTAGGGGCAGAGGCAGTGGGGATAAGAAAATACGGTTTGTACAGTATAAAAACTATTACGCCTATGGAATGTCCCCATATGTCACAAAAACAAATGTGTGTGTGTGTGTGTGTGTGTGTGTGTGTGTGGTACCGACCGTGTCTGGAAGTGCGGGTGGTGTTTGATGTACCCCAGCCATGTGTCCCTTATAGCCTGACGGAGGTCATAATGATGCCGTGCTGACAAAACGCCCACCAACACCTCATGCACGGCCTTCTGGTTATCTAGCAATGCAATATTGAAGAGAAACACAATAATCAGAGGATATTCTCCAACACTGCAAATGTCTGAAACATGTAAAAAGCCTTTCTGGCAGGTTGAAGCGCAAACACAGCAGATGATGCAGCGAGATGAAAGTCTGGCAGCCCTTTGTATCCTCTAATGGATTGTCACTTGTGTCGTATTTCACCATGTGTGACAAACATCAGAGTAAGTGTGTAATGCGCATCTGTGCCTTTGTTGCCAGGTAAACCTCTCCGAGAGTTCAATGGGATCTCGGATACTTTCTACATGCATTCTTCTATTGCATACGACTTTCAAATCCTTCAATCCGCTCCGCTTAATGCAGACCCGTCAGGGATATGCACATCTCAACCCCTCAGATATGATCATTCATTAGTGATAATATAAGTCAGTTGATGCAGGCTGTCCTACATGCTTATGGAATATTAAAGTGCAATGGTCAATGCATGGAGTATTAATGTTCTTATACACCGATTATTCATGGTTCACATGCAGTCAACATGAAAGATCATTGGACATGCATGGTCTAGGCATTATTTAATGCATTAAGCAGAAATCAATGCGTATGAATGGAGCACTATCACAGCATCATGCATTTCTTCATAGAATTGAGCATTTATATAACTTAACTCAGGGGTTTTCAAACTGGGGTGCGGGGACCCCCAGGGGTCCTACAGAAGGTTCTACGGGGTCCCCAGAAAAATTTCAGATAATTAAAAGACAAAGCAAAAATGGATAAAGTCTACCGAACAATCTAATTGTTTAATTTCTAAACGTTTCTCTAATTGTTTGTCATATACATAATTTTCAGAATTGTATATGTTTGATTTGTATTTTTCTGGTTAGTTTTTCTCACTATAGTCCCCTTTATCTTGCTTACTGGGTTTGTAGAGCTGTATTCTTAATGTGCTACATAAGCTGCTTACATACATTTATTATGAAAGTTGCTTATAGAAGTATTTTTTATTGACTATGTTCTTCTTCAGGTTTATATGTCCGACATTAAATATAGCCGATTTAAACTTGAAAAAAAAACTATATATATATATATATATATATATATATATATATATATATATATATATATATATATATATATATATATATATACAGGGAGTGCAGAATTATTAGGCAAGTTGTATTTTTGAGGATTAATTTTATTATTGAACAACAACCATGTTCTCAACACAAAAAACTGATTAATATCAAAGCTGAATATTTTTGGAAGTTTTAGTTTTTAGTTTTAGCTATTTTAGGGGGATATCTGTGTGTGCAGGTGACTATTACTGTGCATAATTATTAGGCAACTTAACAAAAAACAAATTTATACCCATTTCAATTATTTATTTTTACCAGTGAAACCAATATAACATCTCAACATTCACAAATATACATTTCTGACATTCAAAAACCAAACAAAAACAAATCAGTGACCAATATAGCCACCTTTCTTTGCAAGGACACTCAAAAGCCTGCCATCCATGGATTCTGTCAGTGTTTTGATCTGTTCACCATCAACATTGCGTGCAGCAGCAACCACAGCCTCCCAGACACTGTTCAGAGAGGTGGACTGTTTTCCCTCCTTGTAAATCGCACATTTGATGATGGACCACAGGTTCTCAATGGGGTTCAGATCAGGTGAACAAGGAGGCCATATCATTAGATTTTCTTCTTTTATACCCTTTCTTGCCAGCCACGCTGTGGAGTACTTGGACGCGTGTGATGGAGCATTGTCCTGCATGAAAATCATGTTTTTCTTGAAGGATGCAGACTTCTTCCTGTACCACTGCTTGAAGAAGGTGTCTTCCAGAAACTGGCAGTAGGACTGGGAGTTGAGCTTGACTCCATCCTCAACCCGAAAAGGCCCCACAAGCTCATCTTTGATGATACCAGCCCAAACCAGTACTCCACCTCCACCTTTCTGGCGTCTGAGTCGGACTGGAGCTCTCTGCCCTTTACCAATCCAGCCACGGGCCCATCCATCTGGCCCATCAAGACTCACTCTTATTTCATCAGTCCATAAAACCTTAGAAAAATCAGTCTTGAGATATTTCTTGGCCCAGTCTTGACGTTTCAGCTTGTGTGTCTTGTTCAGTGGTGGTCGACTTTCTGCCTTTCTTACCTTGGCCATGTCTCTGAGTATTGCACACCTTGTGCTTTTGGGCACTCCAGTGATGTTGCAGCTCTGAAATATGGCCAAACTGGTGACAAGTGGCATCTTGGCAGCTGCACGCTTGACTTTTCTCAGTTCACGGGCAGTTATTTTGCACCTTGGTTTTTCCACACGCATCTTGCGACCCTGTTGACTATTTTGAATGAAACGCTTGATTGTTCGATGATCACGCTTCAGAAGCTTGGCTATTTTAAGACTGCTGCATCCCTCTGCAATATATCTCACTGTTTTTGACTTTTCTGAGCCTGTCAAGTTTTGACCCATTTTGCCAAAGGAAAGGAAGTTGCCTAATAATTATGCACACCTGATATAGGGTGTTGATGTCATTAGACCACGCCCCTTCTCATTACAGAGATGCACATCACCTAATATGCTTAATTGGTAGTAGGCTTTCCAGCCTATACAGCTTGGAGTAAGACAACATGCATAACGAGGATGATGTGGTCAAAATACTCATTTGCCTAATAATTCTGCACTCCCTGTGTATGTGTATGTGTATATATATATATATATATTTAAAATGTCACACTTACTGTTTATCTTAATGTTAAATATGTTTAATGTATGTTTTTTAATTCATAAAAAAATATATAGATGGGTCTATATATGGGGGTACTTGGCATCATAAAGTTTGAAAACCCCTGACATTTATGCTCTATAAGCAAAAAGTATGGATGCTTTTATGCATTAATCATTCACATTCTACATAAATGTAGCATTTAAGTTCCCTATGCATTAAACATTAATAGTTTATTATTATAGTAGACTGAATTAAGTGTTGGTGCATTCCACAGATGCTGGATGCATAAAGTTGACTAAAAGACATGCTTATAGAACAATAAATGCATATATATCTTTAATACTCCATTCTTATGAAGCAGCTGATGCACATAAATGCATATAGATACAGTAGATATATTAATGCATATGCTCAATTTATTTAGAACTTTAATACTAAACTGAATGTGTAAAGATTATGCATTAAAAATGTATATTATCAATTCTATTAGAAAAAATAATGCATAAAGAACACAGATGCTGACCACATATATAAACTACTGCTCATTTTATAGTTTCCAGATTCATTCATATGCATATTTTCTTTAAGTAGAGCATTAATGCCCGCTGGGAGCAAAAAATATGAATGTATTTATGCATTGATCATTTGGCATTAAAGTTTCCCATGCATTAAACATTAATGCATTTAATGCAGTATAGTATATATTAATGCTCAATGGATATGCAACTTTAAGTAGTAGTTCTAAATAAATCAAATGTGCAATAGTTTCAAAATACACTCATCATCAATTTCCTATTAATAGCATTAATGTCCTAATAAGCAGAATATTCCATGTGCAATGAACATTATTATTTTATAGGATGGATGTATGGATGGATGGATAGTCATAATGTATAATAATCTTATACATTACTGCTCAAGTCTATAAACAGCTCTGGTAAAAATTAAGAGACCATTTAACATTGAAAAATCAAGGTTAAGTGCTCTCCTATTTTTTTTAGAGCTGTATACATACATACATACATAAGAGTATGCAGTTTTTTAATGCACTGATCATTCATATTCTAAATTCATAGAACATGCATTAATATTACATGTGCACTGAACATTAATATTTTATATAAAACGAGCAAGTCAGTCAGCATCTGTGTTCTATATGCATTTTTTCTAATAGAATTGAGAATATACATGTTTAATGCATTGTCTTTACACTTTCAGTTAAGTGTAAATATTCTAAATAAACTGAGCACCTAGTTCCCATATGCAATTTTATATCTACTGTATCAATATACATCTTTGTTAATCAGTAGCTTCATAAGAACGGAGTATTAAAGATGTACATGCATTATTCTATAAGCGTGTCTGTCTATTAGTTAACTTCATGCATCCAGGATCTGTGGAATGCCGAGGTCACACCAACACACTTTCTATTCAACACAAGCTGACATGCCTAAAAATAACAGACGGAATAGAATAATAGAAAGTAAGAGTCGCTTTAAAAGTTGAAGCCCAGCGGAGCGGTACCTGCAGAGCCCAAACCCAACAGGAGCGCAGTTCTGTCCGTCCAGCCGAACCAGTGAAGCAGCGCCGCGATAACACACGGGAACAGCGCCGCCGCTGCGCTTCTCATGGACGGGCGACTGGATCCAGACACCGACGCTTAACGGGCTGCGCACAGAACCGAACACACCGGAGGCTCGACGCGCATCGCGGAGCTGTGTGATGAGTGTCGGACGAGTGCGCGTCATGTCTAACTGCACGCTGATGACGACGAGAGTCGGGCAACCAATAGGAGCGCAGCCCTTGACGCGCGGTGCATTCTGGGAAATGTAGTTTTATTAAACGAACGCTGTAATTGACGTTTCCCATTTTGTTTTGTTTTTGCTTTTAATTTGGTAAATCATAATCATGACATAAAAATAATTGTGAGATTAAAAAAAAGTCAATTAAGGTGTCACTTTTATATATTTAGGATAATTAAATTATATGTATAAAATATAAATCCCCAAATTCTCATGAATTTGTTTAGTTATTTATACATACACTATAGTGCCAAATGTTAAGGGAAGATTGCCTTTACATGCACGCGAACTTCTCATTCTTAATCCATAGGGCTTCAGCTCTTCTGGGAATATTTGCCCATTCTTCTAGAAGCTCATTTGTGAGGTCAGGCACTGATGTTGGACAAGAAGGCCTGGCTCTCAGTCTCCGCTCTACACTGTAAAAAAAAAAAAAGTGTTGTTTTTTGTTGGTTTAACTTAAAGTAAGTAACCTGGTTGCCTTAAAATTGTGAGTTTATTGAAATTAAAAATTTGAGTTGATACAATGAAGGAAATTTGTTTAATAAATAGAAACTCAAAATATTATTGTATCTGAACCACATAAAAAAAATTGATAAATCAAGAAAATAGCACTATTTAGCATGTTTCACTGCGTCATCACAAATAAAACACACACAATTACCGAATATGCTTACAAAATCTTTTAACAATATTTTAATAAAGGTTGCTGAATCTCAAAAAAATTTCATTGAATTAACTAAACGTTTTAATTTCAATGAACAAATTTTAAGGCAACCAGGTAACTTTTTTCAAAATAATTTTTTTACAGTGTAATTCATCCTAAAGCTGTTCTATCGGGTTGAGCTCAGGACTCTGTGCAGGCCAGTCAAGTTCCTCCACACCAAACTCCTCATCCATGTCTTTATGGACCGACGCTTTGTGCTCTGGAGCTCAGTCATGCTGGGACAGGAAGGGGCCGGGCCGTCCACAAACTGTTCCCACAAAGTTGGGAACATGAAATTGCCCAAAATGTCTTTGTATGCTGAAGCATTAAGAGTTCCTTTCACTGGAACTAAGGGGCCAAGCCCAACCCCACCCTATAATCCCTCTCCATCAAACTTTACACTTGTCACAATGCCGTCGGGCAAGTCCCGTTCTCTTGGCGACCGCCAAACCCAGACTCGTCCATGGGATTGTCAGACTGAACCATGATTGGTCGCTCAGAGAACACGTCTCACTGCTCTAGAGTCCAGTGGCGGCTGCTTTACTCCACTGCATCCCACGCTTTGCATTGCTCTTGGTGATGTAAGGCTTGGATGAGCTGCTCGGCCACGGAAACCCAGTCCATGAAGCTCTCTCCGCTGTTCTTGAGCTCATCTGAAGGCCACAGAAGTCTGGAGGTCTGGAGCTGTTGACTCTGCAGAAAGTTGGTGACTTCTACACACTGTGACCCTCAGCATGCGCTCTGTGATTTCACGTGACCTATACAACTTCGTAGCTGAGTTGCTGTTGTTCCCAATCGCTTCCACTTTGTTATAATCCCACTAACAGTTGAGCGTGGAATATTTAGTAGTGAGGAAATGTCAGGAATGGACTTATTGCACAGGTGTCAGCCTATCACAGCCCCACGCTTGAGTTCACTGAGCTCCTGAGAGCGACCCATTCTTTCACTAATGTGTGTAGAAGCGTCTGCAATACTTAAGGGAATATAGTGTATATCATGCAAATTATACCAAAATTATCATGAATTTGATTTCTATAGTAATTTATACATTTTATACAAAAACAGTGTGCAGTGCTCTGTTACACCACTAGATGTCTCCCTTGACCACAATTTCACTGTGTGATGAATTCTACTTTTTTTCTTTAATGTTGTCTGCACACAAACATACCATCATTCCTACAATGCAAGCACACTAAACACTGAATGCAGAGTTTTAAAATGTTTATTAATTTGTACAACTGCACAGATCTACACATTCAGACTTCTAAAAGAGAAAAGTGCAGAAAAGCACCAACAAATCCATACATTTAGGCATTGATCATCAATTACAAGGTATCTCAAAGTTCTAATATTTAAATAGGGTAATCCGTCCATGCAAGATATGGTTTAATAATAATAATAATAATAATAATAATAATAATAATTAAAAGATCATTTACATTTTGGGATTCATCCGTACTGCAATTCTGTAGAAATCTTTCGCTTGAAAGCCAACAAACCCTCATACTCATTGAACACGTCGAGCTTTAGCGGAATATAAAAGTGAATGTTGAAGCGTTTAGAACACAGCGTCGTTTTTAAATACCAACCCTACACACACACTCTTCGTTTTCTCTTAATGTAAAGGCTATCTCATGCAACATTAGCATCTCAAATATACATCTGTGCACGTTGGATCTTCTTCAGACAGAAGTTTGGGTGTCGAAAGACCCTCGGCCTCCATCCACCCTAGCACACTTTAAAGGGGCTTTAATACAGGATACACGAGCAACACCTCAATCAGGTGCTGTGCATTAAATATAATAACACTTGGTCTTGTATAAATTAGCAAAGACTAGGCTAAAATACATTGATATAAAGAAAAGACATTTGACATTGTGCTTTTTTTGTTTGTTTTGAATAGGAAAAAGCCTGTGAAATAACAGTGTAGAGGACACGCCATAGTCACAGTACTTGGCACTCAGAAACCACCTTTCTATACGAGCGCGCGCACACACACACACGCGCACACACACACACACACACACACACACACACACACAGGTAAACATGCAGGCTCTCCGTTTGGCATTTCAGTCAAAGGCCTTGCTGTTTAAATCAACTCAAAAGCTCTTGTGAAACATGCCAGTTATTATGTTAGTAAGGCCATTCAGAAAGTGTGAAGAAGTCGTCATCATCATCGTCAGTAAGAAGCTGATCTGTTTGCATGAGGGAAGCTCAGGTTCAGTGAGTGTTTTCATTGTCAAATTCAATGAAATGCATTTAAATGCGCAGCATGTTATTTCTTTAATCATAAATCCTCTTATAAGGTGTAGAGTCACTTACAGGAATGGCCAAAAGTGAACGTTTGAAGTCAAACTGCACCGATTCACAATCAGTTTCTCACGTCTGACGTTTACTTTCACAAATAATGAGGAGGCCTTTTCAGCGAGGTCACAATGCTATTTGGAAACCGGATCAGATTTAAATCACATATGCTTGATTCAAAGTACAGGTCTAGAACAGAACTCAAATGTTTGGACACATCTGCGCATACTTTATTATTTTTTACGCTAATCAACACTGCATTTAATTGATTAAAAATAGGGGAAAATTGTGAAAGTTCAAAATAAATGTTTCCTGTGTAAATATATTTTCAAATGTAATTTATTTCTGTAATGCAAAGCTGAATTTTCACTCACCAATGCTACATTTATTTGATAAAAAATAGGCAAATATAGTGAAATATTATTACAATTTAAAATAAATGCTTCATGTGCAAATATATTTTAAAATGTAATTTATTTCTGATGCAAAGCTGAATTTTGACTCAGTAATGGTGCATTTATTTGATTAAAAACAAGGGAAAAATAGGGAAATATTATTGCAATTAACAATAAATGTTTTCTATGTGTAATATATTTTAAAATGTAATTTATTCCTGTGATGCGAAGCTGAATTTGTAATGAAATGGCCATTTAAATCTAACGTCTGACAAGTCAATAAGTCAAAAAGTTATTATTACTATTCAGAAACAGAAAATAGTCAAGTAATGAAACCTAGGAAATGACTCGAAATTAAATTCTTCTTCTTTGTCGTTCATCAACTTTTGCTTTTAAACAGGCATTTATTTCACTATCCCCTCCAACATTTTTAATCAAATTTTGTTTTGTAAACAAATGCATTCATAGCCACAAATCATCATCAATAATATCAATTATTAATGCACGAGCTTTGCATCCAAACATCTGAATATCAAACATAGGGCTGTTTTATAAAAAATGTCTGAATAACAACAACATAATAATAATAATAATAATAATAATAAAAGGTCCACCCGCTAGGCCTTCACGTCCTGAAATGAGGAATATGAAACAAAAACACACTCACAAACACTCTCTCATCCCATAAGCAGTGAGAAAGGCTGTTCTCTAATTACGAAGCAATAACAAACCTAGTTAACGAGACATGAGACGCTCTGACTGGGTTTCCAGTTAATGGACTCCCCCCAAAAACCCCACGGGCCTCCAGGAGGGATCGGAGCATCAAGAGACGCGGCAGCTGAAGCTCAAACACAGCAGCCAGAGACGCGAAATATCACGGCAGAACCTGCGGCCCGGCCCGGCCCCGCTCAGAGGATGGTGCAGAAGAACTTCTTCTCCCTGAAGGGGTTTTCTGAGGCCGGGACGGGCACGATTAGTGGGTCCTCTCGTATGTGTGCGTCGCAGTACGCCATCAGGTCCGCCGCCGCCTTCGACACCTGCGGAGGACAACAGCTTCACATTAAACGCGGATTCAGAACAAATCACACTTTCTGAAGAAAAATGGTGAAATATTATTAACATTTAAAATAAACGTTTCTATGTGAATATATAGTAATTATTGACATTTAAAGGTAGTGTATGTAGGTTTGTTGTCAAAACTGGTACTGCAATCCCTTTCAAATGACTGTAGAGCGGTGTATCCCATCTCCCCCTGACTCGAGGTTGCCAGATTGGCTGCAGGATCAGTAGGAACGTTTGTAGATCTGCAGCTGAGGTAACTAAACCAGATCTGGCAACCCGGATACAGAAACACTACTGACTTTGTGATTGGTCGATAGGTGGAGGGCGGAGCTTCAGGCCAAAACACAACATGTCAACATCAACATCAGTTGAGGGCTGCAACAACAACTTTTAAATGTCAATATCCTGGCCGGACTACTGTTGTCAGTGATAGATAAGTGTTTGAAATGAACACGATTTCTTAATGTCTAGTGATATATCAGGGCCATTTATGATTAATTGAAATACATTTCTTACATACAGTTCCTTCAATCTAAAAAATGCTGGGTTAAAAACAACCCAAGTTGGGTTGGAAATGGACAAACCCAGAAATTGGGTTGTTTGTATGGTTCCATTCACTGGGTTCAAACAACCCAATTTGGGTTGTTTTTAACCCAGCATTTTTTAGAGTGTTTAAAATAGCTGTTTCTACGTGAATATATATTAATAATAATAATAATATACATTATTATTATTATTGTTATTATTATTAATGATTAAATACAGTATTATTATTAAATCTATTATGACAATAAATAAATAATACCGATTGATAAAAGTCAACATCAAAGTTACTGTATATAGTTTATTTGTTTTATTGTATATAACTATTGTATTATATATATTATAATTATATAATATTATACATATGTATTATTCTCACCAATAATAATATTAATATTAATAATTATTATTATTAGACATATGTATTATTACTATTATCATTATTATTATTATTATTATTATTATTATTATTATTATTATAACTATTATAACTATTATTACCATTATTATTATATAATATTACAAAAATATAAAGTCATCATCATAAATAACAACAATAATATTAATAATAATAACAATAACTAGAATTATTATTAAAGGCATTATAACATTGTAAACAATATAAAAAAAATAAACAACAAATAATATTAAAAACAACAATCAAGAAGAATAATCAATAAATTAGTTGTTTTAATATTATTAATATTATGAAATACATTATATTAACACATATTAATATTTAAACCATAGTAATATTATTAATAATAATTGTTTTTGCTGTTGTTATTATTATTATTATTATTATTATTATGTTTTCCCCTCACATCATATTAGAATGCTGTGAATCATCCAGAACACTATAGTTTAGCACACACACATGAATATGAATATGATATATATTCAGCATGATGACTACCAGACTAATAAACGACAGCATTCCAGATGAACGAGCAGCAGAGGGACGTGAGGGAACGGTTCCTGACTGTTAGTCTACGCAAAGACCAAAGAAGAAGTTCGGAAGAGGACGATTTTAGTCTGCAAATGTCACGCTGCATAATCACGGCAAATAATGACATTTATCACAGTCCATCATGAGCACTGATGATTCCAGTCCAGACACAAACACACACACTCTCTCATAAAACATCAACTACTCATTTATTATTCAGTTCATTTACTTGTTGTTCATATTATCTAACACTGTTTGACTTAACAAACAGCCCATGCTTCCTTTAGGTGTATATATATATATATTAATATATTAAGTATAATATGTATATATACACCTAAAGGAAGCATGGGCTGTTTGTTGGGCTGTCTACATACCGGTATACAGAGCTGGACAGTAACTAAGCACATTTACTTGAGTACTGTACTTTTTACACTTTTTTACAAGTACACTTTTTGAGTATCTGTACTTTACTTGAGTATTATTTTTTTCTGTAAACGTATGACTTTAACTTCACTACATTTGAAAGACAAATATCATACTTTTTACTCCACTACATTTCTATCAAGGTCGCAAGTCGTTTCTGCAGCAGCTCTGAAAGTCGGAGGATGATTTATTCCTTCTTTAAAAGGTGTTTTGTTGTTTCAGACAGTCTGTCAGGAATCACTCTCATAGGGTCATATACATTTCCCCAACTTTTTTTGAACACTGATCAGTTCATAGCAAAATGGAAGAAGACTGTTCTTAAGCACAAGTGTGTGCACCCAAAGAAAGTATGTTTCAGTTTAAAAAAAATCAAGATTAGTTTAGTCGGCATACACTTGGTGCATGACTTATAAAATATTACAAATATAAACGTCTGGGAGAAAGAGTGGTAAAGTTGGAAGAATATCAGATGTGTATGAGTGTATTGGATCCGTGCATTCGGCCTTAAAGTGACAGCAGCTTTGTAACTTTTCTACAAGTATTTAAATGAGTTTTAGTCGTATGCTAGTACGTCAGATGGAGCGTCACTGACTGGCTTAAACCATGATGACAGTGTGCATTTATACAACTATAGTAAAATAATGCATTGGCATAAAAAAGGAAATTTACTTTGATACTTAAGTACTTTTGAAAACAAATACTTCTGTACTTTTACTAGAGTAAAAATCTGTTTTTACAACTTTCACTAGTAACGGAGTAATATTTGACCAGTTTACTTTTACTCAAGTAATGAAGTTGTGTAGTTTGTACACCTCTGCATATATATGTATCCGGGGTGCAGCTATTTACCAGCTGCAAGAAAGATTTTCTGCCGACGGGTGTACGTTTTGGTCTGGTACACCCCTAGGATTAGTACTATTACATATAAAAAATACTTTTTACTCACATAAATTTGTTGCACGATTCCTGTCAGATCCAATATAGAAGGCACAACATTGTGTTTTAATCTCATTGGCCCTCATTTATCAATCTTGCGTAGAAACGGGCGTATATGTTGGCGTAAGATTATGCTTACACTCCTCTCACCGTCTGATTTATGAAGCTGTGCGCACCTCTGCATTCCAGGTGTACGCAATACCTGCCCTTGATAAATGTGGCGGCTGAAAACGATCGTCATTAGAATAACACGCCCCTATATATTCAAGTCTCCACCTCCCCCACGCCCTCATTTTACGCCATGGACACACGGAAGACGGCAAAGAAGCGAAACTTCTCCGACGTGGAGATCGGGCGCGTCTCAATCATCTCACTAGTCAGGGCACTGATTAGGACATAAGTCAATGGGCTGACTCCCTGATCAGTGCCCTGACTAGTGGACTAGTGAGATGATTGAGACGCGTGCCCATCGAGACCATCACCAGGGAAGTAGAAAAAAAAAACGAAATTGTTTTATTTGGGAGTTTAAAGAGTGGGATTAGAGGCACCTACAAAAACAAAATATGGACCCAAGTTACGAGTACTCTTAATAGTGTGGAGGTTGAGAAGCGCACTCCAGCAGTTTAAATAGCTGTTTGGATGATAAATTACCTATCACAGTGTATTATTTTACAGCACATGTTTTGAAACAATTAGCATGTATCACAGCACATGTATTGGGGTGTACGATATGATAATGATGTGATGTGGAGTAGCCTACCATTCATTCACATTAATAATTAGCCTACATGACAATTTGTAAGATTCTTCTTCTTCTTATGATTTTTATTCTTAATGAGGCTTGTTATTTAGAAGAAGAATGTTGTTTTTATCGATTTTATTATTATTTAAAAGAAGAAGGTCATTTTTATTATTTTGTCAGTCTGAATTATTTTAGTCCCAGTCGTGCGCAGCTGCCGGGCCAGGCGGGCCTGAAACATCCGGTAAAGCGCTCAGGCTCGCGACTGGAGGAATACAGGCCTACAAATCAAACGCTTTGGTAAAGTCACACAAATAAAACATTGACGTTCATGTTGCTCAAAAATAAACACTGTTGTTGTGGTTTTTAACAGTGGGTCATATAGCATATCTTGTCAGTGCGTTTTGTGGTGTTAGGTTTTTTTTTTTTTTGCGCATTTTCCCACTAACTCAAACGTGCGTACACCACCTCCTGAGTTGGTGTAGGATTTGAGCGTGCCGTACGCCAACGTCCATATTGATAAATCTCAAAGTCACCGTGGGTTTGGGTGTAAGCAAGGAGCACGCTGGAAATTTGGTGTACGCACTTTTGATAAATGAGGGCTAATATGTCTGCAAATCCAGCACTTTTGACTGGTTTACAAACTATTCCGCAGTGAAATTAAGCAAACACACAAATGCTCTCTCCCATGTGAGCTGGATCTTCTTTAAAAAAATAAATGAAGTATCACACATTCCTAATATTAGGATCCGAAGGAAGCTTATGCAGCGACTGTTCTTCCACAATATCTTGCCATCTTCTTCCACGTTTATTGCTGCTGGCTAAGCCAATCAGCTCCATGAGTCAGTGGGCGGGGCTACTGAATTACACGCCCTTATTATTCTGTAGAGGCGTGTTTCGTCGCGCGATGACATAACAATGAAGCTCATGATTGTTTTCTGGGCATGGTGTCTATAAAAGCTATTCTTTGACTGAAAAGGAAGTTATCAGCTCTGAAACTTACAGAATAATTTTATATCATCATGACCTTTTATATATCAAAAGCTCAAGGAAAGTTGATTTCTCAATTCATCACCCCTTTAAAAGCTTTTAGAGTGAGAAACCACTGCAAACGATTCAGTGTGTGAGTGAACTGTCTGAATGAATCACTCTGAATCATTTCAGACCACCCGTTTGATAGTTAAAAAAGAACCGATTAAAAGCTTTCGGAGTGAGAAACCGCTGCAAACGATTCAGTGTGTAAGTGAACTGTCTGAATGAATCACTCTGAATCATTTCAGACCACCCGTTTGATAGTTAAAAAAGAACCGATTAAAAGCTTTCGGAGTGAGAAACCGCTGCAAACGATTCAGTGTGTAAGTGAACTGTCCGAATGAATCACTCTGAATCAAGACTCATTTGAGACCACCCGTTTGATCGTTAAAAAAAAGCCGATTAAAAGCTTTCGGAATGAGAAACCGCTGCAAACGATTCAGTGTGTAAGTGAACTGTCCGAATGAATCACTCTGAATCAAGACTCATTTGAGACCACCCGTTTGATAGTTAAAAAAGAACCGATTAAAAGCTTTCGGAGTGAGAAACCGCTGCAAACGATTCAGTGTGTGAGTGAACTGTCTGAATGAATCACCCTGAATCATTTCAGACCACCCGTTTGATAGTTAAAAAAGAACCGATTAAATGCTTTCGGAATGAGAAACCGCTGCAAACGATTCAGTGTGTAAGTGAACTGTCCGAATGAATCACTCTGAATCAAGACTCATTTGAGACCACCCGTTTGATCGTTAAAAAAAAGCCGATTAAAAGCTTTCGGAGTGAGAAACCGCTGCAAACGATTCAGTGTGTGAGTGAACTGTCTGAATGAATCACCCTGAATCATTTCAGACCACCCGTTTGATAGTTAAAAAAGAACCGATTAAATGCTTTCGGAATGAGAAACCGCTGCAAACGATTCAGTGTGTAAGTGAACTGTCCGAATGAATCACTCTGAATCAAGACTCATTTGAGACCACCCGTTTGATTGTTAAAAAAAAGCCGATTAAAAGCTTTCGGAGTGAGAAACCACTGCAAACGATTCAGTGTGTAAGTGAACTGTCCGAATGAATCACTCTGAATCAAGACTCATTTGAGACCACCCGTTTGATCGTTAAAAAAAAGCCGATTAAAAGCTTTCGGAATGAGAAACCACTGCAAACGATTCAGTGTGTGAGTGAACTGTCAGAACTGTCAGAAAAAAACTGACAGAATTTATCAGACTGAATCATGAACATAATCAAATATGATCAACAACAACAACAAAAAAACTTAATCAAATATGAGACAAATTCAAATTCTGCTATAAAAGACACTAATGTCATTATTCAGCTCAAGTCTTCAATGTTGATTCAGTTCAGTTCAATAACCAAATTTCATCAATTTTGAAACAAGTTTTACAGATAATAACAGTCAGTATTCACAGAGTCAGTTCAACATTAATTCAGTTCAGTTCAATAACTGTGCACAATTCATCAATTATGAAATAAGTTCTACAGAAGACAATAGTACCATCAACCAGTTCAAGCTGTTCTCATCTGATAATGTCAGCAGATTCAAATCATAAAGCATCTTTTAATCCCCAGCTAAACAAGCCAAAGGTGAGAGTGTGGCAGGAACCCAAACTCCATCAGTGACAGAGATGTGTTGTTGATCAGCGGAGGTCCAGTAAAGAGTCGACTGATGTGTGTGTGTGTGTGTGTGTGTGTGTGTGGCTGATGAGACTCAGCTGTCGGAGAGGAAGCAGCGAGTTTCAGCGGTGTGTGTGACGCTCACAGCCAGATGGTGCAAACGCGCCACTGACAAACAACACACTCAACAAACAAACTACATTTCCCTTCTCCTCGCTCCTGGGTGAAGCCGAAAACTAATATCAAAGTGCCAAAAGGTACCATAGCTTTACGATGCTTTTGGACATATGAGTATATGTTGATGCGAGCAATGCATGCACTGATTAAAATGTATACCTTTGGATAAATGTATGTAAAAATGTATCACACAATACCACAGTATTTGCATAGGAAACCACCACAGTGCTATTATATAAGGCAGGGTTTCCTAAACTCAGGAGGTTCGCCAGTTGATGAAAAGATAATAATTTATTAAATTAAATGTAAAAAATCCCTAATACATAACCAGTCAAAATGTTAGAATAATATTTTTTTTTATATTTTTGAGTCATCTCTTCTGCTCACCAAGGCGAAACAGTAAAACAGATATATTAAGACTGTGATATATACAAGGATGCATTCAATCAATAAAAAGTGAAAGTTAACTGATCAAAAGATTCTACAAAAAAAATGAAATGCTGACAATTCACAGGAATAAATGACACTTTCTACAGCTGTTTTAAGATGTAATAATATTTAAAAATGTTATTGGGTACTGTATTTTTGATCAAATAAATGCAGCCTCGGTGAGCAGAACTCATGTGGAACTTTGATTGTGGCTTTCTTGGCCAGGGCTCCTTCGCAAAAGAAACTTGTTCTCAAACGATTTCCCTGGTTAAATAAGGGTTAAATTAGCCTGGATGCCAGCCGAACTTAGCCCCACAAATTTTTTAGGTCGGGCAGTTCGGTCTGGACTCGCTCCATAGAGGAGTAATTATCCTCGAACAGAAACTGTTCAGACCAATGAGATCATCAGGGCGAGCTTTAGACGATGACGGACAGATGATCAACAGTAACGTAATCATCACGTCATCAAAGGGGCTTGGGTTATATTTGTTCGAATCCTAAACGGAGAGAAATCACCTTCACTATTTCTCTCAGAAATGATGATCATGTTGGGTAAGTACTCTGTGTATCAGTAAATTATTCTATTTTTTTACAACACCGGCAAAGATCGTGTATTCCAGCGCGCGTGCAGACAGGGTTGCCAAGTTTTTACAACAAAACCCGCCAACTACTAGCCCTAAACAATAGCTTCTCGGGGGGTTCTCCGGGGAAAAAATGGTGTTTGGGGGGTAAAATGTGTGTTATTTTGGCAAGGTTGCCTGCTAATATTCGCACTCATGGGTCTATATCACATAAGTCCGCTTCAACCCGCGGACATAGAAAACAACCCGCGGAAAAAAACGCGGACTTGGCAACACAGTGCAGTTGAGCTCTGTTGACATTTGACAACTAATGTTATGCGTTGCTCCGCTGCTCTGATTGGTTGTAGGTCTATCCAATCGAGGTCTTTCCTGGTTCAGTTTAAAAACGCCCCATAATCACAGCCCAATGGAGCATCAGACTCATATTCTGACTAGAGCTGAGGATGACCACGTCAGGCTAGGGCTAAATAAAAAAAACACTCTTTCAGAAACATTAAAGTGCCCCTATTATGTTTTTTTTATGCAGTGTGTATTAACGTAAACGTTCTGCAAAGTTGTAAAGTCGAAACAAGTGCACGATAAAATAAGTTATCGTGTTGCAAAAGAAAGAATCGACTTAAGCCGGGTACACACTATGTGATTTAAATTAGTCCTTTAAGATTGTTTCTTGTCAGACGAACATGATCCCTGCTGTAAGCCATGTTGCACTGTAAGATCTAAGCCGGGTGCACACTGTGCGATTTTGCCCACGATTTGGCCATCTGAGACAAATTTTGCAAACCCTAAAAGATTCCTCTGATCCTAGGCTAAAATCTGACGTCTTTGATCGTTTGTTAACCGGCAAAATTAAATTTGACCTCAGGTGAAATTCTGGCAGTGTCAGAAGATTTGCTGAACAATCCTGCAGTGTGACTTCTCCTACGATGATCGTCAAATATCTCGCTTTTTTAAGACAAACTATGACCAAAACCAGAGCTAGAGATTTCTTTGTAGCCACCATATCAGTCCTGCGTGTAATGCAGCTCACTGTGACCGAACGCATCATTCATTGATGATATAAAACTGCGGTCGAGTTTTCTTGCATGCATCCGTTTTTAGTGCGCCTTGAGTATCGTACAGTCTGACATTAATGACAACTGAGATCTTACAGTGTGACATGGCTTACAGCGGAGATCATGTTCGTACAGTCTGACAAGGGACATTCGCAAAGGACACAGTGTGCAGGACCAATAAGTTGTCATTAACGTCAGACTGATAGTTAAAGGGTTAGTTCACCCAAAAATGTAAATTCTGTCATTAATGGCTCACCCTAAGACCACACCCGTAAGACCTCCGTTCATCTTCACACACAGTTTAAGATATTTTATATTTAGTCCGAGAGCGTATGCAAGTGTATGCACACTATACTGTCCATGTCCAGAAAGGGAATAAAAACATCATCACAGTAGTCCATATGAGACATCAGTGGGTTAATTAGAGTCTCTTGAAGCATCGGAAATACATTTGGGTCCAAAAATAACAAAAACTACGACTTTATTCAGCATTGTCTTCTCTTCCAGGTCTGTTTTCAATCCTCCGCAGTGACGCTGCTGACGTGTTATCTGAAGCTTTGTTAATCGTCAGAGGGAGACTGTGAACAAAACAACCTTCGCAAACATGTCTAAGGATTTTCACACAGAGGAAGACTGGCATATTTTTGCTCAGCCATATTGATTTGAACCCGAATACACGTCAGCGGCGTCACTGCGCAGTCGCGGATTCCTGTGAATTGTCAGCATTTAATATTTTTTGTAACATTATAAATGTCTTTACTTATTGATTTAATGCATCCTTTGCTGAATGAAAAAAATGGCTTGATTTTTTTGTGTATATATCACAGTCTTAATATTTCTGTTTTACTGGTTCGCCTTGGTGAGAAGAAAAGGCGGCTTTCAAAAATATTTAAAATATTATTGTAACATTTTGACTGGTTGTGTATTAGGGATTTTTTATTATATTTTTTTACATTTAATTTAATTTAATGAATTATCTTTTCATCTGACCGATCAGAGCAGAGTAGACCAGACTGGGCCATCGGTCCAATCAGAGCAGAGCTTGCCGAAAGGAGGGATTTAGAGAGACTAACTGATCCTTCGAGTCGTTTGCGAATCATTGAACCCTGTGGTGATGTGGAGTTTATATTATGAGAAAATGAAAGTGTTTTTGATGCATGTAAATCTGTTGTAGGAGACTCCAAAACAACATTAGGAATCTTTAAAATGACATAATAGGGGCACTTAAAACATCATTATATATTTATTTATTGATTGATTGATAGGAAAACCACTACATGGTTTAAAGCATCAAGGTGAAGTTAAAGGTGAAGCATGTGAATGTCCGCAGTAAAAGAGCTCTAATGGACTCTATCTGTTCGCTGCTGCGTCCGCTGTGGGTTTACTGTCGAGTCTGTAATTACAGCTGATGAAGAGCCACACTAATTAACACAGATCACATTCCACTGTGTGATTGAGGAATTAATTAAAGCCACGAACCTCCAATCAAACCGGCCACCGCTCGCTCTCGTCCTTCTGCCTTTATTTCATCAACAACACAGTAAAAACAGCAATACTGTTGTGCTCTCTATTGTACTGACTTATAAAATGAAATGTATTCCTGTGGTCAAAGCTGCATTTTCATCATCAACACTACACTCATCCTATGACTGATATATTTCAATCACACTATTTTAAAAGTTAATTTCCCACACAGCTCAACATCATGGCCGGTAATGAATCTGTGACGCTCCAAACGGAGGAAACCGACAAATTCGTGCTTCGCCTCAAAATGACCTTTGTTTTGTTGAGTGAGACACGAGCGCACGAGACGCATCGGCAGGAGTCAGATGATAAGAAGCTTTCTATTAATATGGGAATCTGGATGTTGGTTCATGACATGAGAAAGAAGGCAGAACGAATATGATGATTCACACACACACACACACACACACACACACACACACACACACACACACACACGCACACACGCACACACACACGACTGTCTTATAACCTTACAGTCACATGAAATCAAAACAGACTCCATTTACTTTCTTAATTCACGTGTCCTGTCTTATTATGAATATTTTATCAGTATATATATATATACTGTATATACTATACACCGATCAGGCATGACATTATGAGCAACTTCCTAATATTGTGTTGGTCCCCCTTCTGATGTGGTATCTGGCACCAAGATGTTAGCAGCAGATCCTTTGCCGCTATGCCGCTCCATACACAACAAACAGAGATGCTCTGTGTATTCTGACAGCTTTCTATCATAACCAGCATTAACTTCTGGAGCAGTCTGAGCTCCAGTAGCTCGTCTGTTTGATCGGACCCCACGGGACAGCCTTCGCTCCCCACGTGCATCAATGAGCCTTGGCCGCCCATGACCCTGTGGCCGGTTCTCCACTGTTCCTTCCTTGGAGCACTTTTGATAGATACTGACCACTGCAGACCGGGAACAGCCCACAAGAGCTGCAGTTTTGGAGATGCTCTGACCCAGTCGTCTAGCCGTCACAATCTGGCCCTTGTCAAACTCGCTCAAATCCTTACGCTTGCCCATTTTTCCTGCTTCTAACACATCAATTTTGAGGACAAAATGTTCACTTGCTGCCTAATATATCCCACCCACTAAAAGGAGCCGTGATGAAGAGATTATCAGTGTTATTCACTTCAACAGTCAGTGGTCATAATGTTATGCCTGATCGGTGTATATATATATATATGAGCTTTTTTTCATAGTAAAATTAACATCATCATCATCATCATCATCATCATCATCATCATCAATCCATCCTCAATCCATCATCAATCTATCTATCCATCCATCATAAATCTATCCTCAATCTATCTATCCATCCATCATCAATCTATCTATCCATCCATCATAAATCTATCATCAATCTATCTATCCATCCATCATAAATCTATCCTCAATCTATCTATCCATCCATCATCAATCTATCTATCCATCCATCATAAATCTATCATCAATCTATCTATCCATCCATCATAAATCTATCCTCAATCTATCTATCCATCCATCATCAATCTATCCATCCATCCATCATCAATCTATCCATCCATCCATCATCAATCTATCTATCCATCCATCATCAATCTATCCATCCATCCATCATCAATCTATCCATCCATCTATCATCAATCTATCTATCTATCCATCCATTCATCCATCATCAATCCATCCTCAATCTATCCATCCATCGATCCATCATCATCCTCAATCCATCATAAATCTATCCATCCATCCATCCTCAATCCATCCTCAATCTATCCATCCATCCATCCATCGCTGTCTTATCCCATCCATCCATCCATCCATCCATCCTCAATCCATCCATCCATCGATCCATCATCATCCTCAATCCATCATAAATCTATCCATCCATCCATCCTCAATCCATCCTCAATCTATCCATCCATCCATCCATCGCTGTCTTATCCCATCCATCCATCCATCCATCCATCCATCCATCCATCCATCCTCAATCCATCCATCCATCCATCCATCCTCAATCCATCCATCAATCCATCCTCAATCAATCATCAATCTATCCATCCATCCATCCATCGCTGTCTTATTCCATTCATCCATCCAGTCTTTTTCAATCCAACATCCATCCATCCATCCATCGCTGTCTTGTTCAATCCATCCATCCATGTACAATACACATTATAAATACTGAAATGGTATTATATGAAATACATCAGAAGTAAATAGAGTTTGTAAATGTCATTGTCTTAAAAAGTAAGACTAGCGATAAATATTCTTTTTTACATTGATTCAATAAAGAATCTGTCTATTCTAGGCTGCTTCCCCAAAAATCTCCCAGTGGTTAAAAAGCAGGAATGAGACAGAGGTCGTCTCTTGTGTAACTGAGGAAACATCTGCAGAATGAGAAACCTCTGCTGAATTGTCGATCCATCTTTCTTCTCCACTAAAAGGCCACAGCTGAGCCTGTGCTCCTCTAAACGCTCGCTCTGTCTCTGCTCTACCCATTTCTCCATCCTTTGGGTTTACAGGCCAGATCCTCCGCCAAACCGCCACCTAACTACAGCTAATAGCCACATTAGAGGGTTAGTTCACCCAGAAATGAGATTGGTGTCAGTAACTCCTCACCCTAATGTCGTTCCACACCCGTAAGACCTCCGTTTATCTTCACACACAGTTTAAGATATTTTATATTTAGTCCGAGAGCGTATGCAAGTGTATGCACACTATACTGTCCATGTCCAGAAAGGGAATAAAAACATCATCACAGTAGTCCATATGAGACATCAGTGGGTTAATTAGAGTCTCTTGAAGCATCCGAAATACATTTGGGTCCAAAAATAACAAAAACTACGACTTTATTCAGCATCGTCTTCTCTTCAGCGGTTGTGTTCAATCCTCAAATAAAGATTCAAACGGTTATGAATCAGCGTATTGAATCATGATTCAGATCACGTGTCAAACTGCTGAAATCACGTGACATTGGCGATCCGAATCATTGATCAATTGTTTTCATTCTGTTATGTGTGTGCGGGCAGTCATCCGTGAGGGGCTGCCCGTGTTTTATTGTGTGTGTGTGCAGGCAGTCGTCCGTGAGGGGCTGCCCGCGTTTTATTGTGTGTGTGCGCGGGCAGTCGTCCGTGAGGGGCTGCCCGTGTTTTATTGTGTGTGTGTGCGGGCAGTCGTCCGTGAGGGGCTGCCCGCGTTACTTTCATTTTGTTTATTTATTTAATTAAAGTTTGTTGAATGTTCGCCGGTTCCCGCCTCCTTCCTTCCCATCTAAGAACTTCATTACAAGCTTATAAAAGCCCAAAGAGTTCTGTACAACATGACAACTCTATAAAAGATTCTTTAGTTGAGTTTTTCCAGGTTCCAACTCACAAAGCAAGTCTTTCAATCGTTCACAGTAATGCCAGGCAGACGCAGAGCTGAGGTCAGATCAGTTTGAAATAAAGGCAGACGTAAACACAGACCTTTATCCTGTCCATGCAGGCCTCCATCTTCAGCTGCTCCACGGCTTTCCGGGCCTGAGAGATGCTGGCGGTGCTGTTATTGGCCATTCCGTCCTTCATGATTGAGTCCTGCACACAGAACACAAGACAGCGTGAGGAACCAGCGCGCCATTATCAACAGAATGGGAATTTTGCATGACTGGAAAAGTAGGACTGTGACGAGTGAAACGTCCAGTTGCATAAACAGAGCAACAAAGTCTTAAAGGGATAGTTCACCCAAAAATGAGAATGTGATGTTTATCTGCTGACCCCCAGTGCATCCAACATGTAGGTGTGTTTGTTTCTTCAGGAGAACACAAATGAAGATTTTTAACTCAACCGTTGCAGTCCTCCAGTCATTATGCATGTGAATGGGTAACAACTCTATGAGAGTAAAAAAAAAACATGCTTGGACAACATGCACACAAACCCTGCTGCTCCTGACGACACACTGATGTCTTAAGACACGAACTGATCGGTTTCTGTGAGAAACACAACCGTTTTTATGTTATTTTTTTTTAGCTCATATCAGACGAATCTCATCTAGTGTTGCCATCCGCTATTACTTCTGTCTGGTAAGGTCAAACTGGCGCAATCATTATATATATATATATATATATATATATATATATATATTCCTTATAAGTGCCTGCGCGGATCGGTCGAATGAGGCATCTACATAACATATATCTATGATCGCGCTGATTTGACCTTATCAGACAGAAGTAATAGCGGATGGCAACACTAGATGAGATTTGTCTGATATGAGGTAAAAAAATAACATAAAAACTGTTGTGTTTCTCACAGAAACCGATCATGTCGTGTCTTAAGACATCAATGTGTCATCAGGAGCAGCAGGGTTTGTGTGCATGTTGTCCAAGCATGTTTTTTTTTTTTTTTTTACTCTCATAGAGTTGTTCCCCATTCACATCATTATATGACCGACACAGCAACGGTTGAGTTAAAAATCTTCATTTGTGTTCTCCTGAAGAAACAAACACACCGACATGTTGGATGCCCTGGGGGTCAGCAGATAAACATCACATTTTTATTTTTGGTTGAACTATCCCTTTAAAGAAAAAATATTTTTTCTTTAAAGGGATAGAGGGTTTGCCTCTCAAACAGGAACAAATGTAGGGCGGGGCTTGATTCAGTCTGTGGAATTGATTGGATGGTTGTGGTTTGCTATTAGTGCCCGCCCTCGTCATCTGAGAAGAGAGGGAGGGGAAGATATTCTAATTACGAGACGCATGAATTTAAAACAATAATGCATTTATAATAATCTGCAAAATTCTATAAAAACATGAATTGTCTATTTTTTATTTCCTGGTGACTTTAAAGTCCCACTGAAGTGCCTTGAAACGTGCAGGGTTATAGAGACAGAGCGACACGCGTCATAATCTGAAAGCCACGCCCACCGGGGGGGAAACAAACCAACCGTCTCCATTGACTTGCTATTTACAGGAAACAAGCTAAAAAACACAGGAACAAAAACCTAGAAGTTTTTATTAGCTGCTGTGCTGACCCCAAAAACGAACGTTTAAGGACACAAAAGTGGATACAGGCAATAGAGACAGAGCGGTACATGCTATACTACAGAGACAACTGCGCCCACTGGAGGAGAACGTCATCAGAGACAGGAAATATAATATATAAAACTGACATTTGGATATTTGATAACATGTTTACTGCACACGTAGGCCTACTGAGACATACTGAGGGTCAGGATCCCAAAACTGACCCATTCTTCCTGCTGAAGCTTCACGTCTTATGGCCTGTATCCACTTTTGTCTCCTTAAACGCTCGTTTTTTGGGGTCGACAGCTTATAAAAATTAGCTATGTGTTTTTTTAGCTTGTTTGCTGTACACACGGTCACATCTCAGCTTTTAGACATTGTTCTGTTTCTTGTTATAAGTAAGAAAAGACGAGACGACCGCTTCACGCAATACAAAGTCAATGGAGAGCGTTGGACGGTGTGGGCGTGGCCTAAATACGCTCTGTCTCTATTCAATGTTGATGTAATTTCCACTGAAACAGAAAGACAGGGCAGGGCATATCGAACAGCTCCTCCCCTTTTTAAAATTAGCCAATAGCGTTTTGTTTATATCGCAGCTCAGCCAGAGCTGTTGAGCTTGATAAAGCCGCAGTTTCCTCCTAATCTCAAACCGTTTCTCTTCCTAATCTCCTCCATATCGCTTCAAAATATCATTCTGTGCAGAATTCAAACCGGTCTGATACGTTTTGTGGTCTACGCCGACTCTAGAGAGGCATTTGATTGGACAGAAATCTGATGAGAAGCTGAAGTGCAGAGTGATGTCATCAAAAGCATTGATTCAGGGCCGATGAGATTGAGATTTGCGAGGTTTTCTCTTTTTCAGTCCCTGTGCACCCGAGGGTTTAGACCGCTTCATTTTTGATGAACACGTGATGTCGGAAATTATCGACAATAATCCTCATCAATTCAATCTAATAATCAGGCTGACAAGTAAAGTCTCCATGTGACAACTGTTTCAACACTGATAATAATCATAAATGTGTGTTGAGCATCAGATCCTCATATGAGAATGATTTCTGAAGGATCATGTGACTCTGAAGACTGGAGTAATGATGATAAATTCAGCTTTGATCACAGGAATAAATTACACTTTACTATATATTCACATAGAGAACCGATGATTTACATTAATATTTCACATTTTTTACTGTATTTTTTATCAAATAAAAAAGCTAATTGACATTAAAATAGACAGTAGAATATACGTTTTTTTTTTATTCACAAAAATAAACATACACACAAACGTGTTTTTGTGAATTGTGTGGACTTTCCATAGGCGTAATGGTTTTTATAATGTACAAACTGTACACTGTCAGAAAAAAAAGGTACATTTCTGTCACTTGTTGCGGTACCCTAAGCTACAAAACCGGAAAGGTACTAATACGCACTCCTAAAGCACTAATATGTACCATTTAGGGGTTAGTAAAGTACAAAGATGTACCTTTTCACTTTTGTACCTTAGGGTACCGCCCCAGTGACAGCGCTGTACCTTTTTTTCTGAGAGTGTACATTCTATCGCCCTACACTGGCCTAAACCTACCCATCTCTCTCTCTCTCTCTCTTTCTCTCTCTCTCTCTCACACACACACACACACACACTAAACCCACCCATCTCTCTCTCTCTCTCTCTCTCTCTCACACACACACACACACACACACACACACACACACACACACACACACACACACTAAACCTACCCATCTAACACACACACACACACACACACACACACACACACACTAAACCCACCCATCTCTCTCTCTCTCACACACACACACACACTAAAACTACCCATCTAACACACACACACACACACACACACACACACTAAACCTACCCATCTCTCTCTCTCTCTCTCTCTCTCTCTCTCTCTCTCTCTCTCTCTCTCTCTCTCTCACACACACACACACACACACACACACACACACACACACACACTAAACCCACCCATCTCTCTCTCTCTCTCTCTCACACACACACACACACACACTAAACCTACCCATCTAACTCACACACACACAAACACACACACACACACACACACCCTAAACCTACCCATCTAACTCACACACACACAAACACACACACACACACACACACACCCTAAACCTACCCATCTAACACACACACGCACACACAGCCCCTAAACCTACCCATCTAACACACACACACACACACACACACACACACACACACACACACAAAACCTACCCATCTAACACACACACACACACACACACACACCCTAAACCTACCAATCTAACACACACACGCATGAAACACTCTGCATTTTTACATTTTCAAAAAAACATAATTTAGTATGTTTATATTATAAATCCATTTACATTGTGGGGACCGCTGCAGAT
This sequence comes from Pseudorasbora parva, assembly GCF_024679245.1. Classification (NCBI taxonomy): domain Eukaryota; kingdom Metazoa; phylum Chordata; class Actinopteri; order Cypriniformes; family Gobionidae; genus Pseudorasbora; species Pseudorasbora parva. The sequence continues at coordinate 3,312,783 of NC_090188.1, read as the reverse complement.
CTTAGGTTTATATTACATTGTGGGGACATCTCCATATATGGTCCTCACAATGTAATATAAACAAGTATGTATACTCTCTCTCTCTCTCTCTCTCTCTCTCTCTCTCTCTCTCTCTCTCTCTCTCTCTCTCTCTCTCTCTCACACACACACACACACACACCATCCTTTTCCGATTCCCTCATGTGTTTCTGCATGGGTTAAACAATCCCCTTTCTCAAGTCTATGCCAGCGCTGTGATGTAACAGCTCCAGTAACACACCTGTCAAAACAGGTCAGAGGAGCAGCTTCATGTTGAACTTATTCTGTGTTATTCTCACACACAAGTCAATCTCAGCAGAACACGAGCTTCTGTTTAACGCTATACATTCAGAACGCCACCCCAGAGCTGAATAAAGGCCAAACACATGCAGGGCACCGGAACATTGGGCTGATCTCAATCAATGCAGCGATGCTTAGAGAAATGACCCAGCTGCTTTAGCGTTCATGTGACGCTCCTTATTTGCAGGCGACAAAATCTAGAATCAGCAAAAACACACGAGGGTCGTGATTATTATTCCTCCATGCATCCATCCATTCATTCATTCATCCATCCATTCATTCAAGGCCATTCGGTGAATTATCAGAGCTCATCTGAATCCTCGCGACCCTCGCATGGCGATTTAAAGGCAGAATTCCAGCCGATGGACCCAAACGCCCAAGAGACTCTTCGCGCGTCCATCTTTCGCTCTCACGCGCTTCTGGTCATTCCAGCAGCATTCCCAATAAACCTGCGGGATCCATCGCTCATCCCAAATCTACAGCACGAGCGCGTAATATTCGCTCGTGTTGACCATGAGATAATAAGCGGAGCCGCACGCTCGCGCCAGAACGCTGGAATCGTTACAAATGTTGCACTCGAACGTTCCAAAAATGACGCAATAGAACATAGAATTCCGCGCAACGAGCACAAATACCTGGCGAGGCGCGGGAACGCGTGTTAACACCCACCTGGAGTGTGTCAGCGGTCAGACTTCAGTGTGTGTGGCTCGACTCCACCCGAACGCGATGAGGAAAAACCCGCAACACCTCACACACGGTCACGGTCCGCTCGCGCGCATCAGCCAAAAAACAAAAAAAAAAACAAACGCCGTCAAACGTCGAGTATTTCCCCGGTTTCTGCTCTGGGCGGTTGACTCGGTGTCGGTTCATGAGATGTGAGGGGAACCTCGATGGTGACGCACAATCGCGCGCGCGGGGAGGATGCAGGTGTCACTGCGCCTTTAAGAAACCGGTTCGGTTCGCGCGCGCGTCCTCCGGTATTAGGTGTGTGCTATCAGGTGATGTTTGGTATCGCCGAAGGATCACCAGGGCGCATCCGCGGCACGTGAGGTTTCCCTGCTTAATGTGACATCATCGGGTCTCCCAGTCGGCGAGATGACGTCAGCGCCTCGCACCGTGACGTAACACAGATGTTGAATATCTCCAAAACAAATCTGTTTCATAGGCGAGCACTCTTGGCTTGGAAACTGCTTTCTACATATATATTTTTTTATCCCCATAGAATGAAATTTGGAATATTATAATAATAATATAGAGTAATTTTTGGGATTATGGTTTAAATTAATGATATCAATTAGTTTGATTTAACACATTTATTCTTAGGATTCTTTTATGACTAATTTAAATTTTCCTGTAAAATATGAATATTTTCTTCCCTTCTTAATTTGATGAGCAGTCATATAAAGTAGATAATAGACTGTCATTTCCTGGTAAAAAATGTATTTGGTAAAATATGCACTGACAAGGATATTATTAATTTATTTTATTATTAATATTTTGTTTAGTTTTATGATCAGTTATTACAAATCACTGTTGTCTTACAAAATGTATGTTTTTGTCATGCCGATAAAGCTTCTTGAATTGAATTAGAGAGAGGGGAGGGGGGAGTTTATTTATTTAGAGGGGGGGGGGGGGCTATTATTATTTATGTCAATATGTATTATTATTTATGTAATTCGCTTTGGCAATATTGTATTTTTACATTCATGCCAATAAAGCAATCTTGAATTGAATTGAGAGAGGGGGGGGGGAAGGAGAGAGAGAGACAGAGAGAGAGAGAGACAGAGAGAGAGAGAGAGAGAGAGAGAGAGAGAGAGAGACCCAATTGGATCCCATTTAAATCCTGTAGAAATTATCCCACATGCACTCTAAAAATGCAGAGTTGTTTTAACCCAATTTGGGTCAAATATGGACTAATCCACCAATTGGGTTGTTTTAATCCTGCGGTTGGGTTAAATATTTGCTTAAGACAACCCAATTGCTGGGTTAGTCCATATTTGACCCAACATTGGGTTGTTTTTACTCCAAATTTTTTAGAGTGTGATATGTATTGTCTTTATAAGACAGTTCCCACAGAATCCTTTATGAATCAGATAAGAATCTTACAGGACAAGACAGAAGTATCCTATAAGACGACTCCTAACGCAGTCCTATAGGAACGGGTCCAAAAATATGAGGGAATCCTGGACAGGTTTCTTATTGGAATCCGAATGATTATCTGACAGGGATCTTACTCTCTAAGTTTATGGATATTGGGAATGAATGCTCTTTTTTTGTAATAAAGAGTCTCATGCCATGTTTTTTGGAAAGATTGCTTTTACACGTCCTATGCCAGCATTGGTTTAATGATAACATTGAATATGAAAGGAATTACTGGTTATTATGAACACAAAGATAAAAATTTTGACAATTTTTCATTGTCCTTAACGGTAAATTTTTCCGCCATGAATGTGGATGATGTAAATCTCCTCTGGGTTTTCTGTTACTCACTCGCTGGGTTCATGAAAGATGTCAAATGCACCGCTACCGTCACTCATATACAGTATGAATCTGTATTTGTTGTTGTTTTGTTATATTTATCTTTGGAGCCTGCACTGTAAAATCCAACAGTGATTCTAACTTACACTTTTTAGTTAACTTTACTTAACGGCTTAACTCAATTGTAAAAATCTAGTAACCTGTACTATTCACATACACATTATACATATATACCTTGTTTACTCAAGATTGATTGATTGGTTTGAGTGCCAAAAAAAATAAAAATAAATCCCCATTATGGTGATCAGTGTTCCCTTTGGTTGGGCTCTTTCTTGGAACATTTAAATTACTGTAATTCTCTTCCTATTGATGCAGCGATGCAACAATAAATCACATTTATTTAGATTCAAAGAAAGATAAGTAATAAATAGGTTGCTTTTAATTATAGTTAATGATTTAGTCAGAAATTAGATCACCCTTTAAAAGCACACAATCACACACACACACACACACACACACACACACACGTTTGTTTTTGTGACATATGGGGACATTCCATAGGCGTAATAGTTTTTATACTGTACAAACCGTATTTTCTATCCCCTTACACTGACCCAGGAACAGACTTTTGCCCACGTACACTCACCTAAAGGATTATTAGGAACACCTGTTCAATTTCTCATTAATGCAATTATCTAATCAACCAATCACATGGCAGTTGCTCAGTTACTGGGATTTTCACACACAACCATTTCTATGATTTACAAAGAATGGTGTGAAAAGGGAAGAGTATCCAGTGTGCAGCAGTGCTGTGGGCGAAAATGCCTTGTTGATGCTCGAGGTCTGAGGAGAATGGGCCGACTGATTCAAGCTGATAGAAGAGCAACTTTGACTGAAATAACCACTCGTTACAACTGAGGTATGCAGCAAAGCATTTGTGAAGCCACAACACACACAACCTTGAGGCGGATGGGCTACAACAGCAGAAGACCCCACCATTCAGATGGTAGAGTCAGAATTTGGCGTAAACAGAATGAGAACATGGATCCATCATGCCTTGTTACCACTGTGCAGGCTGGTGGTGGTGGTGTAATGGTGTGGGGGATGTTTTCTTGGCACACTTTAGGCCCCTTAGTGCCAATTGGGCATCGTTTAAATGCCACGGCCTACCTGAGCATTGTTTCTGACCATGTCCATCCCTTTATGACCACCATGTCCCCATCCTCTGATGGCTACTTCCAGCAGGATAATGCACCATGTCACAAAGCTCAAATAATTTCAAACTGGTTTCTTGAACATGACAATGAGTTGACTGTACTAAAATGGCCGCCACAGTCACCAGATCTCAACCCAATAGAGCATCTTTGGGATGTGGTGGAACGGGAGCTTCGTGCCCTGGATGTGCATCCCACAAATCTCCATCAACTGCAAGATGCCCTCCTATCAATATGGGCCAACATTTCTAAAGAACGCTTTTAGCACCTTGTTGAATCAATGCCACGGAGAATTAAGGCAGTTCTGAAGGCGAAAGGGGTCAAACACAGTATTAGTGTGGTGCTCCTAATAATCCTTTAGGTGAGTGTACGTCCGAGGACCTTATATTTCAGGGGATTTTTCTGACTCATTTTAAGTCTGGACGTCCTAAGAGCACATTGAGAGGTTTTCAGAGATACCAACTGTGTGGAGGTTTCATCAGGACAACAACTTCTCATTGGTTTTAAATATGACTGAATAATCAGATTTAGCACTGTTATATGATATTTTGCAATTATCATTTCAATCTGACTAATTTTCAAATGGCTTGTTATAAACATCTCATGAAAATCAGACTTTCTGTTAGGAAACAGGGCATTGATGTCATACATGTCCCCAATAGAGGGACTTAAATCATGTTTATCAGGCATTCTGGAAGACACAACAAGTGAATAGGGAAAACATATCAATGCTCCTATGAAATATTAGATATTATTATGAACATATTGGCAAAAACGTATTTTTTCATTACATTCCAAGAACACATTAGATGCAGTGTAAAGATATATTGCATTGAATTGGAAACCCATGTCCATTTTACACACATATTGCATAAAGTTAAATGGCATATCAATAATTCAGAATCATCTTGATTATAAAAAATCATGAAAACTAAAAATTGATTGGTGATTGAAAAAAATAATTCCATTGTTTTTGCCTTATTTTCTAACATCAGAGTCCCGGTGTCCACTTACGAGGACATTTTTCAAAAAATATCATTTTTTTTTCCCTTCTGTTTCTTATGCTCTAAACCGGGGGTTTTCAAAACCATTCCCTGGAGCCTCCTCAGCACTGCACATTTTGGATATCTCCCTTATTGGACACACCCAGCTCAGCTCATGGAGTACTAAACTAATCAGCTGATGAGTTAATACAGCTGTGTTAAATAAGACACTAATAAGGGAGACATCCAAAATGTGCAGTGCTGGGGAGGCTCCAGGAATGGTTTGAAAACCCCTGCTCTAAACAATGCAATGACATGAACAAATACTAAATTCAGAAGCTTTTTTCCTGGGTCCCAGGAGGCGATGGTGTCTCTTATAAATTACAACTTTTATAAATTAAAAAGAAAAGCACACAAATGTTAATAAAGGCCATACTTTTACAAGTGTCAATTTTTTAATCCATATATTTCTAAAAGCGTAGGAACTTGGTACATTTTGTCATTGAAAACCATGTTCTGATTTTAAATCCTTTAATTAGTTGAAGGATCATGCGACCCCATGACACGAGCACATGGGAAGATTTAGCCCCAATCCCATTTCTTAGCCCTTCCCTTTCCCCTACCTCTTCGTTTTGTGCGTTCACGTGAAGGGGTAGGGGTGTATCGATTCTCTTTTGGCTGTAATGGGTTATTTATGTATGATGACGTAAAATGATGTGTAATGGTTTAGTAGTCGTGTCCCATTTCTCAGGGGGGATATTTTTAGGGCTAGTGGTTAGGCTAAGGGGTATAAAATAGAATTGGGACTGGGCCGAAGTCTCAGGATTGTTCGAATATTTCACTTTTTCGGAACCACTATAAAAGTGTTACGTACTGTTGTCCTTTGTGTGCGACGGCCCTATATTCGTAACACTTTCTGTCACACCATAAGACACATTTCAGTAAAAATGCTCAAAAAAGTGAAAGAATTGACAGTTAGTGACCCTAATATGGACTTCACACAACATACAAAATTTTCCTGGACCGTTCCCACCTGGTGGAATGACCTGCCGATCTCAATTCGTGCTGCCGAGTCTGTAGCCATTTAAAAAAAACATCTTAAGACACATCTTTTCCACTTGCACCTGACCAATAAAGACTAGCACTTAACTATCCAATAAAATGTTGGGTTTGTCAAACAAATAAAAAAGATTTGTGTACTGCGCTCGATTAACTGAGACTTCTTACAGCTCTTGCAGGTTGTTGGCCTTGTTTGTTTCGTTGCTTCTATTGCTCTCCCCTTTTTGTAAGTCGCTTTGGATAAAAGCGTCTGCTAAATGATTAAATCTAAATGGACATAATATGCATTTTTCTTTCTTTTCAAAGTTTTGTTTTACAAAATAAAACAAGCATTTTTACTGTGTATGTGTCAACTACCCATAGAATTGAACAGAACTGAGCAATATAGAATTTTGAAGAACTTTTAACATCAAAACTTTTCAAAGTTCTTTTGATTATTAGAATGTTTTTATCATAGAGACAGTAAAAGAAATGGACAAAGCGATCCCATAGACTTCAACGGTGGATAATGAGGACGGCTGAGCGAACTGCGCCGGCTCAGACTGAGCTTGAGGACGTAGATGTGACGTGAGCCTCCTGTCTGACAGCTGTAGGTCTTCTAATAGTTGTGGAAAGTGAATCTGAATCACGTTGTTTAAATGTTTTCTCCCGTTGCTTTTGGCTCACTATGGGGTTCTCCCCATTCTTCTCCCTTGACTTTATCAGACTTTATGTCTCCACGTCCCCCCGACTGTCTCATAGACAGTAAAGATTGCTTCTGAGCGTCTCCTCAGGTCTATACGGTAATTTCTCAACTGTGTGTCAGAGTCGCGTTGGTTATGACGCAATCGTTAGCCTATTTTTAAAAACAGCTTCTGCGGGGCGATAGTGTAAGATACAAGGTAATGGAGCCTTTTATACATTGTCGTGTTTCTTTAGAAATAAACAATGGACAAATGGAGTCTTTAAACGCCTCAGATGTAAAGTTATTCACTGTCAAAGTGACTCAAAAATGAATGGGAGTCAATGTGATGCTAACAGCAGGTGATGGCTTGGTTAGCAATGGCCGCCCCTGAACGCTTTCCGAGAGCTAGATTACCCTCTTTGGTTTTTACATTGAAACTGGTTCTTTTGGGAACCAAAAATGGTTTTATGGCATTGCTGCAAAACCTTTATTTGTGACATTGTACATCAGAAACAAGTGCAACAAACAATCAAAATTTCTTGAATATTTATATATATATATATATATATATATATATAGGTGACATTTTATTACATATTTCATAAATACAAAAAAATTCGAAATGTCCCAGCCAGGCAATCCTAAATGACATAAACCACTGTTAATGCAACATTCGACTCATAATAAGCCTGTTCGTGACAGATTCACACGTCCCGCTTTAGCCACAGTAACACTAATCTCTTTCTGAGGATCTGCAAACATGACAATACTGTGCACAATAATTAAGAGATATATGTAATGTAATGCAAGCATGGGAAAGGACTCAATACATGAACATTCAAAGACTTAACGTAAAGGACGATTCTCCCTAACCACCTTTCCTGGAAGTGCTGGCGTTCGTCAGAATCTGCGAGGCTGGAGTGATGCACGTGTTCGATCTTTCTGAAAATAATGCAAAACAAAAAGGAGAAAGCATTCCCTTTCTGGTAAACACTAACATTTAAGACAAGCCAATTAAATGAGTTGCAACGTAAGACTCGCATTAACGGAAAAAAAACACAGAATGAGGAAAAAAATAACACACAACGCTTGTTTACTTTCCTCTACTTTTAAGGCTGACGGACACTTAAGACTTCAGGAGTCTGAGATTATGAATGTATGGAAATTGTCATTTTTCAGTGACATTGCTTTGCTTTTGTACAGTAATCAGGTAGTTCTGAATTAGTCAGGAGGTTCTGAAAGGTAAGCTTTCGATCGGATCTCCGATGCAAGATAATGCTCACAAAATGCAGGACAGAACTGAACATTATAGAGAAGATCAGCATGTTTTTAATGCATTAATATGAATTCGATGTGCTGATTAACTGGCAAGCGTTTGGGTTGAGTTGTTGGAATAAAAACAGAATAAATATTAGCAGGGCACCTTCGACACTCGCTGAAGAGCACATTATAATGAAGACGTTTAGATGTGGCTTTCATCCTTGCTTGAGAATAAATATTTCAGTTTAAAGTTTTTCACAAGGCATTGCGTGCACACATTCATTCTGCCACGCGAGCATGCCGGGAATCATCCTGCAATGCAGACGCTAGTGTTTGGATTATTTCCGTCTGGTTTGGCTTCGGCGTGTATTCTCAGGATAGCGGCGGGTGGGCGAGACGAGGGACTTAACGAAGGAAAAGAGAAACGGGCCTTAAGACGGCCAGACTGTAGCAGCTTTCAAAATCAAACATCAAATACTACGACATGAATCATCAGTCAAACGAAACACAAAACAAACGAGGATAACGCAAAGAAATGACCCGGCCTGCGCTCGCTCTGCCTCACGACCCCCGGCGAGTGTGTGGAAACACACACGTCGCAGCCGCTCTTTAGGATACAGTAGCTTATAGCACAGCATAAAGGGCCGTGCATTCCCATGACGTATCGGCGGATACTGTGATGGTCATGGGCGGGGCTTTGTGCATGCTGGCTCCTCCTCTTCCTCTTCAGCCGGCGGCGTAGCTGCTGAGGAAAGAGTAAAACATCGGCAGCTTCATGCGCTGCTGGTCTCGCCGGCTCCACGCGATCACCGTGCCTTCGCTGTTGGCCGTGTAAAGATGGTGTCCGTCACACGAGAATGTGAGACTGAAAGACAATAAAGATCACTTAAACACTTTGACATAGACTACCAGTCTTCTGCTCTACAAAGCTGCATTTATTTAATCAAAAATACAGTACAAACAGTGAAATATTATTACAAATTAAAATATACTACATGCCTTTCTTACTTTAGTATTTTTTGTCTTGTTTCTAGTCAATTAGTGCACAATTACCATTAGAGCTGGGCGATATGACGAAATATATCGTCTGGACGATAGAAAATGTCTATCGTTTTATATAAGGCTCTATCGCTTACGCCACGATAAGGCGTTTATGGCAGAATTTTACGTCAAGATGCACCTCACGCCACGGCATGCCCATGCAATACATAAACGCGCTCCCTCTGTCTCTCTCTCGCTCTCTCACTCACACACACACACGCGCTGCAGCCTCCCTTCCACTCACGTCACTTTTTTAAAATCCCCCACAGCGCGAAACACGAGTCCCGCAAACGCGCCGCAGAGGAGCTTGTTTGTAATCAGAGGACAAATGGCTCCTTAGTTTCGAAATGGTTTGGGTACAAGGTGATCGCATTGAAAATAAAGGCGTTTGTCCAGCGTTAGAAGCTCATTTGAATCATTGCCGCGGCTCATTTAAGAAAATGACAGCTCCGAAGAGACGCCGCTTTAGTTTGAGGTAACGTTACTGCTAACAATAATAAAGAAAGACGATCAACACCTTATGTGTTACCACTGAAATGAAGATGTAATATATTTCCAAATGTAAGCCCATCTTAAGCGAAATGCACGCTTCATACTGTCGTCTGCTCTGGCTCTAACCTCGAGTGTTTACTTTTTGCAAACCTTGTGAGCGCGCAAACCCAAACGCTGTGACCTCGCGCCAAATGTTTTTATTGGTTTATTAAGTACAAACAGGCGAGTTATGAAAAATTGAGTGCGAGGGATATGTTCAATCACACAAAAAGATTTTGGAATGAGACGGCCAACTGTAGTAGCGTTTAGTCCACTGTCTATAATAGCCTAATTTAGAGATCACTTTTTTATTTATTTTAACCGACAACTTTGATCGGTTAACGTTGATACGGTCAGCCATCGGTCAAACGGTCATCGGTTAACATCCCTAGGCAGGTGTTAACTTTACTAACAGTCTTGCTTTAAAAAAAGGTTCTAAATAAAATAAAAATGTAGTCCATACTACCTGTATTTGTTTTGTATATCATTTCAAACCGCATTTCCACATTGCAATTTTGTATAGACTATTCATAAACTGAATTAATAGAAAGGTTGCTATATCGTTATGTATATCGTTATCGGGATATCAAATGAGCTATATCAGGATATGAAATTTTGGCCATATCGCCCAGCCCTAATTACCATCGCACACCTGTAGCTAATAGATAGGCAGAGGTGGAAAGAAAAACAAAATATTCTACTCAAGTAAAAGTACTGTTACTTCAATTAAATTTTACTTAAGTACAAGTTTAAAAGTTAAGTTTACAAAGATACTGGTCTAAAAATTTACTCAAGTAAAAGTAAATTTAAAATGTACTCAGAGTAAAAGTTACTTCGTTACTTTTTTAACAGACTCTCCCCTAGGGTTGTGATAGAATGAGATTTTCACGATATGACAACTATCTCAGAAAACATCACAGTATTAAACAATTATTGAACCTATTATTATATTACGGTTATTATCACTAGTTAAAATGATGTTAAATGAATGAAGATGATTGATCTTTTTTTTTGGTTGAACAAATGCTTTATTATAATAAACTTAAAACCATTTGTTTGTTTATTAAAATTTCAATAAAATATGTCTAATTAACTAAATTCAATAAATTATTATGAATTAGATTAACAAATTAATTTTATCATTAATTTGTTAATGTTTAAGAATAATAGAGTCCTGTATGTAGACGGAGCAGCTCATTCACAGAGACAGAACAAGCAGATCATATATTAATATAGCAATGTTTTGTGCTTTAATATTCACAGACCATGTCGCGATTTGATTTGTTTCTAGGCCTACAGCTCTACTTTTGAGTTTTTCGTTCATCCATCAGTTTGCGTGTATTCTGCATATTACGTGAATTCTCCGTTATAATGTAAAGTTAATGTTCATGACTGGATTCCGGGATTCCCTCTGCGTCACAGAAATCAATCGGCCGTAAGTTATAAACATACCTTTATCTGCACAGAGGGATGTGTTCCCGAACATGTTCTATGTGTTTCTTCATTTGCATCCACATTTTGTGCAAATTTGATATCCTCCAGGACAATACCACGTTATTTTTTTCTAAATCCAAAGTATTTCCATACTATAGCCAGCGGTTAACGATTGGCGTTTCGCTTTGACCTGGGTCTGCGTCACTGACGTCTGTCTTGTTCGTCTCCATCTGATATTTGCGCGCTTGTTCGCTCTCGCGTCCCGCGCCCTCTATTCAAAATAGTCGTTTCCGGATCACGTTTTTTTTCCTTCCCTCTTTGCATTAATGATTTATTTTTAATCAGTAACGGATGTGGTTTAAAATGTAGCGAAGTACCAGGGGTGGTAAGTAATCAAGTAAAAATACTTTGATACTTTACTTAAGTATTTTTTTCGGGGATCTGTACTTTACTTGAGTATATTTTATTTGCATCTACTTTAACTCTTACTCCACTACAATATTAAAGGCAAAGTTTACTTTTTACTCCAATACATTTCCCCATGCCCGCTCCAAGTATTAAGTATTTATTACACTTGATTTCCAAACCGGTCTGGTCGGTCATGGATGATCCAGTCGGGTATAGACTTGGAAAAGCTGACAAGTCAGGTTTGCCACACTAACGTTAGCTCAGTGTTTCCCCAACTTTTTTATTTTGCGGCACACAATTTACTATGAAAACATCGGTAACATTTTACAATACAGGTGGACTATTATAATTCATGCCTAACTAATGCACAGATAATCATGAGTTAATGTATTACTAATGAAGAACTAAACCATTTATTAATGATTACTGCATCAGCAACAAATGAACATTCTCTATGATTAATAGATTAAGTAATATATGAATTGCTATTAATTAAATATGACATCATTAATTCCCTAATAACACATTACATTAACTAATAATGTAAATTCATGTATTCAAAGCCATGCATTCCGACTCTCAGTTGTGTTTAATTAATCATTAATCATAACAATTGGCAAAATTATAGTATGACTTTACTTGTTGAGGCGCATGACTATTAACTAATTGTTACGTGATATGTCATTGTGGTTATGGCTTTTGAATTAATTTTGAATTAGTTAATAATATCTTGCTCCTCATCTGTTTTATGGAGCTAATGTTATGGAACATGTCTATTTTAAGTTTAACCCCTATACTGCGTTAAGGTGCTTCATTGTCTCCTATTAATTGCAAATCTAACAAATTCTTAATTGCAGTAATCTTATCATTTGTTCAATTAAAGCATTGCATATCAGTGCCAAAAGATTTTATCTGCTTAAATATTGATATATACAGTTAATTTGAATATTTACTTTCGGTACTTGAGTACATTTTAAATCTGATACTTTTGTACTTTTACTCAAGTGATGTTTGAATGGAGGACTTTCTACTTTTACTGGAGTATTTTTTTATTTAGGTATATATACTTTCACTCGAGTATAACTTTTGAGTACTTTTACCACCTCTGCGAAGTTCAATACTTCAATCAGAATGTACTTAAGTAAAAGTAAAATTACAGATTTTTTAAAACTACTTAAAAAAGTACAAGTACACAGAAAAACTACTCAATTACAGTAACGCGAGTAAATGTCATTCGTTACTTTCCACCTCTGTAGATCGGTGCGTAGGACGAAGGATACCCAGATCCAAAAATCTCAATAGACAAACAAACGGAAATCCCGCACACTATTAATACTTGCAAAAATCAGAAACTTTTTATTAGCAACATTTCGGTCTCATGACCTTCATCAGGCCTGACAAAGCTGCATTTAATTGATTTAAAAATACCATATAAACTGTGAAATATTACTACGATTTAAAATATACACTTGAGAAATGTGATTGTTTAACCCTGAAAAAACATAGGATCGGAAACCTGGAAACATCAGGGAAATTAATTCATGGATTTTACTTTCAGAGAGCTTTTTATTTTATTTTATCAAAAATACAGTAAAACTTTGAAATATGATTAAATGTAAATCAGCTGTTTTCTCTGTGAATATATAGTAAAGTGTAATTTATTCCTGTGATCAAAGCTGAATTTATCATCATTACTCCAGTCTTCAGTGTCACATGATCCTTCAGAAATCAGGATTTGATGATTAACACACATTTATGACTATTATCAGTGTTAAAAACAGTTGATCTGCTTCATATTTTTTGGAAACTGTGATGCAATGCCAATCAAAAGTTTGCGCTAAGTAAGATTTAAATATAATAATAGTACTTTTATTCAGAAATGACGCATTCAATTGATCAAAAGTGACAGTAAAGACATTTATAATGTCTTTATAATCACAAAAGGTTCTATTTCAAATAAACGCTGTTCTTTTGAGCTTTTCATTCATCAAAGAATCCTGAAGGATCATGTGTCATTAGCTGCGTTTACATGGACCCTAATAATCCGATATTAACCAGACTAGTAGCACAATCGGAAAAAACAAAAGGTCACGTCACAAAAGTTGCAATTCACAACCTCACCACTAGATGCCGCTAAAATTTACACACTGCACCTTTAAGTAAAGATCATGTTCCATGAAGATATTTAGTAAGTGTCCTACCATAAATATATCAAAATTGTATTATTAGTAGTTATATCCATTGCTAAGGGCTTCATTTGGACAACTTTAAAGGCGATTTTCTCAATATTTATTAAACAAAATTAAAAAAAAAGCTTATTCATTCAGCTTTCAGATGATTTATATATCTCAATTTCATAAAATTGACCCTCATGACTGGTTTTGTGGTCCAGGGTCACATATGAGGTACAAGTGTGTACCTTATGATAGGCCTGTTGGATTTTGGGAAGGTGATCTCTCTGACTGGCTTCAGGTCCCATGTGCTCCACAACCTGAGCGAGAGCGTGGACAAGACAAAGAAAGAAGAGAATGAAATATGACGACAGAGAAGAGGAAAGCACTGTCTTAAAACACAATGCATTGTTGTGTTTGTTGCACTCATTTAATATGGCTGTGCAACAATAATATAATATGCACACAAGACCTTTCAATTTTTCCATAAATGCTAGTGCATTTGTGCACTTATCATGCTTCATCAAATTCAACAAGTCAACCTTGCTTCCAAAGTTGCTTTAATTTACAGCAAAGCAACTAAACACCTCAAACTAGCTAAAACAGTGAGAGTGTGTTTTTTACCTGACCACACCGTTCTCCAGACCGCCAGCGATCACGTTGACCGACACTCCCTCCGGCTGATTGGAGAACGCCACCGAGCAGATAATCTCTCGACAATGAACATGACCGATCAAATCTCCATTAATCGTCCACAGCCTCAAATCACTTCCTCCGCCAACTATACACACACACACACACACACACACACACACAGAGAACATGATCATTCTGCAGAACGCCGTTATATACAAATGAATGTTTGTTTTTAGCAGCTGGTTTACACTGTAACAGGCTCATAGCAAACAACCAGATGTCATTTATTGTAACAGGAAATGACTCGCCTGAATCACAGACGGTGGCGATGTCTCCTGTCGTCTCACTGGCTGACACTGCATTCACTGGACTCTTGTGACCTGTGAGACTCTGTACGTAACACAACCTGACACACCAAAACACAAACACTCTTTAGATTCTCATTACTGCAATGAAAGTGTTTTCAGCCTCTGCCGTCTCACTGTATGAGACGACGAACGCATGAACTTCACCTCCAGAGTCATCATATCATAAACAGACACAAACTCAGAGATCTTCACGGCAACCCGTCAAAATAAAAGTTCAGTTTAACTTGAAAAAAATTGTGAAAGAAATATATGTGTTGTACAGAAGAATTAAGAATAATACTAACAATATAATAATAATAAATTATTATTAAAACAATTTTTAAGGGAATAACCACAATTTTTCTTCTGTTTTGAAATTAAATCTGTAAAAGTAAAGCTCTGTTGTACAGCACTATGCTTGACAAAAAAGTTTTAAAAGATTAGAAGATAATTTAATAATTTAACATTAAAAGATAAACTAGATTATTATGCCTTCATTTGATTGTCAGAAAAAAATAAACACACAACACATTTCTGAAAATAAAAATAGTGAATTTAAAAAACAAAAAAATGTATAATAATAAATGTTTTATGAAAAGGTGACATGCTTTTTTTAAATTACATTTTTATTTAACCATTAAAATCCATAATTCAGAATAGTCCAGAATTTTTAATACAGAAAACAAAGTTTTTGGTTACATTTTTTATAAATTGTTAAATTGTATATGTTTTCTAATTTCAATTAATTAGACATGCTACATTTTTATTTAACCATTAAAATAAAATCCCCCAAAAATCGAATGATTTTTTTTTTTGAAAATGGAAAATATGAAAAAAATTCAACAGATTTCATAGGGCCCTAACTCCATGCTTTTTTTTAAAGACTAAGCTTCACAGTCTTGTAGCTCATCCTGAGTCAACACTTCCTTCAGTAACATTAGACAGTTTTGATTTATATGCTATTGACCATTTTGTTTTTACTGACACATTTCCAGACTTTTGAGGTAAATATTCAAGCCATGTTTATTTAAACATAAAAGATGAGACTAATAAAAAAATCCATGTTCAAACTTACCACAGCATATTTAACTTAAGTTAATGACAAGCTATGGGGTTTTAATACAAAATATGCTGTGGTAAATTTGAATGAATACATTTGTTTAACCAATAGTATCAATTTAACAAATATTGTATTATACGGACGTCTGTGAAACAAGCCTTTATGACTTTACAAAGACTTTCTGGGTTGAACTGAAATTTCAAAACGTGTCATGACCTTACGAACCCTGAATAGGAGTGGTTAAGAGTGGTTAAAGGGTTAGTTCAACCAAAAATTTAAATTCTGTCATTAATTCCTCACCCACATGTCGCTGGACACCCGTCAGACCTCTGTTGATCTTCAGACACAGATGAAGATATTAGTGTGTAAATCCGATGGCTCAGAAAGGCCTTCATTGACACCAATGTCATTTCCTCTCTGAAGACCCATAAAGGCACTAAAGACGTCGTTACAAAGCCCATCTCACTACAGCGGCTCTACACTCATTTTATGAAGAGATGAGAATAGTTTTTGCGCGCAAAAAAACTAAATAACGACTCGATTTCAAAACAAAGCTTAGAACGATAATGAATCAGTGAATCGATTCATGATTCGGATCGCCAAAGTCACATGGGCTGCGTCCGAAAACCTAGGCAGCTGACTCGTTGCCTCGCTGCCTTATCAGGCAATGGCTTGTAAGGCAGCATTTTGACATGAAGGCACCTCATGAAATGATTTCGGACAGACTTCTGAGGCAGTGCAGCAGTTTAATGATCGACAGCAAAATAGAGAGAGCTTTGGTGAGAACTAAACACATATTTAATTACTTCATTAGTTATTTCTCGCTCGAAATGACATTAGAAGTGGAACATATTGGTAAAAAACATACATTTATACACAAACTGACCAGCAAACGCAACTTTTGGACGCCATCTTATTTTCCCAGCTCAACTGTCACTGAATAGAAAGCACAGGATTGTGGGATATCAAAGGCAGTGAAGGATACATGTATG
Organism: Pseudorasbora parva; assembly: GCF_024679245.1. Taxonomy (NCBI): domain Eukaryota; kingdom Metazoa; phylum Chordata; class Actinopteri; order Cypriniformes; family Gobionidae; genus Pseudorasbora; species Pseudorasbora parva. The sequence continues at coordinate 3,296,187 of NC_090188.1, read as the reverse complement.
CTGACTTCAAAAATCGATCAGATGAAGGTATCTCAGGAGACAGGAAGTGAAGCTAATATTAGATTCGGACGTGCCTCTATGCCTTCCTGCCTTGAAATGTGTCCTCCGAAGGCAGCATTTTGCCAGTTTTGGACGCAGCCATGATTTCAGCAGTTTGACACACGATCCGAATCATGAATCAATACGCAGATTCATAACGGTTCGAAGGTTTGGTTTGAAATCGGCCCATCACTATATAAGTTCTTTATTTCGTTGTTTTGTCCACAAAAACTATTCTGGTCTCTTCTTAAAATGATTGTAGAGCCGCTGTAGTGAGATGGGCTTTGTAACGACGTCTTTAGTGCCTTTATGGGTCTTGAGAGAGGAAATGACATTGGTGTCAATGAAGGCCTTTCTGAGCCATCGGATTTCAACACTAATATCTTCATCTGTGTTCTGAAGACGAAAGACATTAAGGTGAGAAATTAATGACAGAATTTTCATTTTTGGGTGAACTAACTAAGACTAATGTGATCTCGTCCGGCACAAACCTGTTGAGGTCCCACAGGATGCAAGTGCCGTCCCGACTAACACTGATGAGGATGCTGTAGGGCTTACAGACGAACAGGCCCGTGACCTCCGCCGTGTGGCCATACAGGTGGACCTGAGACTCCACCTCCATCTCTGTGGGCTGAAGGGACACATGACTGTAAATGCACTTTGGCTAATGGCCTCAGTAGAGCTCTGATAATGGCCTGAATAAACAGAAGAGAGCTGAACGAGCGCTTGCACACATGATTCTGATCTGGTTTTATGGTCCAGAGTAAACAAACCACCACATGACTGTATGTGAGAGTACAATCAATAAAAGCACTAGAAGCTGGTCATGGATGAAAATGCAGTCAAGTAATTAGCTAATATAATAGTTGGGGTTATTAATCATTCAATACTTGACATTTTCAGATTATGGCTGTTGGTTGATAAACTTTGCCTGCTTTTTGCTTTAAAATGAGGATTTTTTTCTTCCATTTTTTTTTCTTGAGAAACTTTTGCACACGCACAGGATATTATTGCGTGCACGCATTACATTTCATGTATACTGTCTTAAGGGCTGCACTTGACTAAAGATTTTTCTAGTCGACTAGTAGTAAGCCATTAGTCAACTAATCGTGTGTTTATATTAATAAGCCATAAATTATAACAATGGGCCTTTAATTGCCTGATCAGCGTTCAAGCGGACCGGCAAACGCAATCTGTGTGTCGTGAAAAAACATTTAAAAGACTGTCTAAACATATGAATCATTTATTGATCATGTTTTGTGTGTAAAGAGATGAAGTCGACAATGCTGACTCTTACCTCCGCAGTAGACGTTTCAGGATCACATCATCTGTCAATATTTTGTTTTCCACTCAAATTGGTTAATTTAAAAGTAGACATTTCAATCTCTCTATAGATTAATTTCTCATGTCTGTGAGGCGTCTTGTGGCGCTCAAGTTCACAGAGACGGCAGATGAAGCGCATCCTGATTGTTTTCATTATTTTACAAAAGTACGTTTTGCTGTTATTGTGAGCTTACAGAAATAAAGTATGCCTTTTACAGGAATATGACCCAAAATGACGGAGCATTTAAAAAAGAAAGGGGTACAGTAATTTCAATTTGCACAATTACAAGGGTAAAGGAAACACAGCTATTGACATTTAACTATGGATACACATTATTAATAAAGATCTATGCTGAAACACGGCTGTGTGCATTGTCCTATTTGCCAAGTTCAAGGGTCCATAAAAAAGGCTGACAGTAAAAAATGCTCAAAATTTGGCTTTCGCTAGAGCAGTGTGTGCTGTTTTAAGACCCTCGGTCCACTTTAACAAATTTAACTCTGTGGCGCAGAGAAACCACGCTACGAAATGGGCTCAAATGCCAAAATTTAATGGTTCATGGAAAACGTTGGTACAGTAAAAATATAAATATTTGGCTTTCATTAGGGAAGTATATTTACATGGAACCGCAGCTACTGACATTGTACTATGAAGAAAATAAGAGTATGGAAGCAAATTAATTAATCAACATTTATATGATGAAAGTCGAGTCGACTAGTCGCTGATGACGTCATTAAAGGACAAATAGCTTTGAGCGGAGACGTAAACACAGGTTTTCTTGTGCACAGGACAGCTATGGCATATGACACAGCGCTGCCCATAAGGTTATTGCTCCTACATAACAGCTTTTCTATCACTTAATAATAATATATTATAGAATAATAATTCGTTACATTTATATAGCGCTTTTCTAGGCACTCAAAGCACTTAACATGGAAGAGGGGAATCTCCTCAACCACCACCAATGTGCAGCACCACCTGGATGATGCGACGGCAGCCATATTGCGCCAGAACGCTCACCAAACACCAGCTGATTGGTGGAGAGGAGACCGAGTGATGAAGCCAATCAGTGTATGGGGATTATTAGGAGGCCATGATGGACAGCGGCCAATGGGCAAATTTGGGATTTTTAATGACCACGGAGAGTCTGGACCTCGGTTTAACGTCTCATCCGAAGGACGGTGCTCATTGACAGTATCGTGCCACACAGACCACAGGGTGAGCACCCCATGCTGGCCTCACTAACACCTCTACTGTGTGTTACAAATGCAGCACGCATTAGTTTAGAACAGCAATTAACTTGTGTGTACAATAAGCGTGCATTTTCCCGATCAAGTTTGAGCATCCAGATGGTATAATCAAACATGTAACGTGGAGAGCTCTCTGAGTATGCATTTTTTTGTCATTTTAACTGTTGCAAACGTGCCTGCGTGTCAGGAAATCCTTATCCTGCTAAGCCCTCTTTAGGCCAGCGACTAGTCGACGTCAAGTTTAAAGCGTCATGGCACAGCACTAAAGTCGCCTATTCTGTGCAACCCCTAATTGGTCCAGTAAAAAAATCATAAAAATTTAGTTGGGGCAGTATATTTACATTGTCCCATATTAAAATTATTGCAACAGTAAAATGTACTAAAATTTTGTATTTTACAAGATCAAAAAATGTAGGATTTAACGCATCCTTACAGGTACTAATTTTCTTCATTCAAACAGCGCTTAACAGCGCTTATTGCGAGCAGAGCCATAGACAAAGGACTTTACACAGCGTTGCATTATATAAAGGGGAGGCTCACACTTCAATAAATGACAGATAAATAAGTAGCTGATTCATCCTTGTACTAGACAAACTGCTCTAATGAAATCCAAATTTGAGCACTTTTATCAGTCTAATGCACACAGTCGTGTTGCGTCATCAGCCCATTTCACAGCGCGGTTTCACGGCCACCACAGAGAATGTGTTAATGCAGACAAAAGGCCATAATATTAGAGATATACTTCCCTAACGAAAGCCAAATTGTGAGCAAATAGATCTTTATTAATTCATGTGCATCCAAAGGAAATATATTATAGACAGCATAGATAAAATGGAAAATGTAACGCGTGAGCATGCAATATTTTTTTTGTTTTTGCAAAGGTCCCTTTAGGGGCTCCGTTGTTTGATTTGCTGATAAATATATAGATGTAGCTGCACATGTGAAGCAAATCTGAAATCACTAAATCACTTTTATGGATCTTGACGATACCTGGTCTTGAAAAAGAGCAGCAAGAGCATTCTTCAGAATATCTGCTTTTGCAGATTATAAAGTCAAAATGGTTTGAACTGAAACACTCCTTCAAAAGTGTGAAAGATTGGTTTAAACGAGAGAAACCGAACAGCACTTGTGTTATCAATGAGAGCGTTTGAAAGAGCCGTCTGACGCCCAGACTTCAGCCCACCTGTGGGCTGCAGGAAATGTGTTTCTAGGGCAACCGGGAGATGACTAACAAGGCCACTACAAACACTGAGTGTGTGTGTGTGTGTGTAGGTGCTCTACAGGGAGTGATAATGGACGTGGGTGGCTGCGTGGGTGGGGGAGAAGGGGGGGCATGTTGCCATGGTTACGTACCATGGTGGTGGTGAAGCGGTTGCTGTAGGCGGTTATGACTCCACACTTACTGCCTGTAAACAGCTGACAACTGTCCGGCACCCAGGCACAGCTAGTCACCTGAGGAGAGACCAGAGAGACCAGGATGAGAACAGAGAGTAACATTTGGGAATATGATAACGTAAACAGCTCAATCTCACTAAACCCATGCCTGGCTCATGGTTCTCTAATCGTGCTGCTAGAATCCATGAAGTGACTTCGACACTCAGGATTGGTCACTTGTCCGTTGCCTGGCTACAAGTTTCTCTGCAGCTGGCTAAGCGCTCTATTTGAGCGACGTAAACACAAATTAATAATTCAAATTTGTTAAAAGAAATATCTGATCATCCCTAATAATGTCTTTATTTAAAGGTAGTGTATGTAGGTTTGTTGTCAAAACTGGTACTGCAATCACTTTCAAATGACTGTAGAGCGGTGTCTGCCCCTCCCCCTGACTCGAGGTTGCCAGATTGGCTGCAGGATCAGTAGGAACGTTTGTAGATCTGCAGCTGAGGTAACTAGAGCAGATCTGGCAACCCAGATGCCCAAACTCTACTGACTTCGTGATTGGTCGATAGGTGGAGGGCGGAGTTTCAGGCCAAAACACAACATGTCAACATCAACATCAGTTGAGGGCTGCAACAACAACTTTTAAATGACAATATCCTGGCCGGACTAATGTTGTCAGTGATAGAAGTATTTGAAATGAACACGATTTCTTAATGTCTAGTGATATATCAGGGCCATTTTATGATTAATTGAAATACATTTCTTACATACAGTTCCTTTAAGTCTCATATCATCAATAAATCAAAATCAGCACCTCCAAGTCTGAGGGGATGGTTCTCAAAAGGCAAAGGGTGGCTTGCCCGATTCAGGTTTGTGGAGAGTTCCTGCCTCAAGTATCTTGGGGTCTTGATCACAAGGTAGGAAAGGATCGAACGGGAGATTGACATATGTTCCTATCATAGACTGTAAAAAAATATGGACATAGTGTCCGTGACGTCACCCATAGGATTCTGAAGAGCAATTCTGAAGCGTAAAGTAGAGACGAGCTGGGCGTCGCCATCTTAACAGTCATGCCCGGATAACAGAAAATGGGCAAAGAGGCAGGAGGCAGAGCTTAGGTGACGCAATGACTAACAGACAGCAGATAAATGGCTATCCACCTGTCACTCAAAGTTACCAAGCCCTTAATTATGCAGAACTTTAAGACTTTATATAAACTAAACTAATGAGTTATAAAAAAATTCACCCCTCTCACAGTTGTCATGAAGGGCAAAATTAGCCATATAGACCAAAATCACAATTTGTCCCAGGCTGTAAACATGTATGCATTTTTTCTGCTTTAATTATTTAATTATTTAATTTTTTCCTGCTTTAATTAATCTGCTTTGGAAATTTTAACATGGGGCTCAATGAGATTCTGCTCCTTCTGGAGCCTGATTCTCGTGTGGCCAGTTGATGAATTGCAGTCACTTCCATACTGGCTTCAACAGAAACTGAGGGAGGTTGCCGCTTGGTTCCTACTCTCACCTATGGTCCTGCCTGAAAGGACAAGATCCTGGATACAGGCGGCCGAAATGAGCTTTCATCGCAGGTTGGCTGGGCTATTCCTTTAGAGATCGGGTGAAAAACTCAGAGCAGAGGAGCTCAGAGCTGAGGTGGCTCGGGCATCTTTTTTTCTGTAGCTTTTAATTCACTGTGATTTTATGTCATAAATGTTGGGCTATGTCCTTGTTTCTTTAACTTGTGTATTGTTCAGTACTTTGGTCAGCCATGTTTGCCGTTTTTAAATGTGCTATATAAATAAACCAAACTTGAAACTTGAAGACCAAGGACACGCTGGGGGGATTATGTCTCCCGGGTGGCCTGGGAACGCCTCGGTGTTCCCCCGGAAGAGCTGGAGGAAGTGTCTAAGGAGAGGGAAGTCTGCTGCACCCGCAACCAGGCCCCGAATAAGCGGAAGAAGATAATTGGATGGTAAAGCGTCATCAGTAAAGCGTTGTTATCAAGGCAACAACTGACACTTTTGTTATCAGCCCCACAGTGGAAAATGAAACCAAACCAGACCCATACCGGCATGGAACAGAACGGTTACGCAATCAGAACCGTTCGGCCCGACGGTGGAAAAACTGCTATAGTATACAGCTCTGGAAAAAATTAAGAGACCACTTTGCATTGAGAAATGTTCTTATGTATGTTTTGCTGCTTTTATTTTTATATGCTTGCTCTGTAAAGCACTTTGGTCTGTCTTGCGGCTGTTTAAATGTGCTATATAAATAAATGAACTTGAACTTGAAATCAATGTTAAGTGGTCTCTTAAATTTTTCCAGAGTTGTACTTCACTTATGCGTCTTCTGCCCTGGCTCGGAGTGAGCACAGGCAGCTGCCTAGAGAACAGCACCTCTTTCGCGGCTTAATGCACTTTTCATAACACTGTTTAATATCAAACATGTCCCACAGTTGAGCAACAGTTGACTACATTTTAAATCACTCACTTATTCAGCTGATTTGTATGTTAAGTTAGGGCTTTTAGGGAGGAACGAAAATGCACCGCTGTGAAATGAAAATGCCCTGGACGGAATGTGGCACAATAATCGATTCTCCTGTTTTCATAGTCGTTGGAAGCCAAAACTGAAATCAAAATACAGCCCTACATACCACTGTCGCCTCTGGCATGTTACTGATTTGACTGCACTCTATTGGATGAGAACTGACTTGAGTTCTCTCCGTGATTTGAACTCGTTCCATAATTGATGAACTTTACACATTGAACCGAACTGAATCAACACTGAACTGATTTCAGCTGAATAATGACTGTTTACTATCGTCTTTTAGAGCTGCTTTACAGCAGAATGTAATTATTTTCATCATCTGAGCATTATTTTCCTGTTTATCCATGTAAAGCTGCTTTGAAACAATATGTGTTGTATAAAGTGCTAGAGATATAAAGCTGACCTGACAGATGACTGGAGTAATGATACTGAAAACTCAGCATTTTAACACTATTACAATAGAAAACACCTATTTTAAATTTTTTATATATTTTTTAAGCCTGGTTGATAAAATCATACTGACCCCAAACTTTTGAACAGTACTGTGTATTTTTCTATTAGTAGTCTATTTTTTAGAAACCATTAAGATTCTGTTTGCATTGTGAGATTTTCATGACGATTAAAAACAATTATACAAAATATAATGTCTTAATTCGTTTTTTTGATTAAGGGGAAAAATTGGACCCGTAGATGTTTTTATGAGCTATGTTTTGTCAAGTCTTTATTTCTATAGCACTTTATACAACACAGATTGTTTCAGAACAGTTTAACAGGAAATGATGCATTTCGGCTCTTGTTCATTTCAGTGTTGAGTCATTGTAAAGATCATCAATTATTAAATGAGTTAATTTCATCTATAATGCAAACAATGATGTTATTGTCCAGCTCAGCTCTCATACAGCAGCGTCAGATCAATAATATTGTTGAATATTAAGAATTTTGTTTTATGGGAGTATTTTTCATTAGTGCTGTACATATAACAGACGAGATCCAGCTGAAAACATGCCCTTCAGCGGTGTTTACGACTCTGACCTGGTGCAGTGGTGAGCACTGGATGAAGTTGATGGGCGGCTCGCTCTGTTTGCTCTTCAGACGCAGCATGTTGTCGGTGTAACCCCAGCTCAGGATGGCTGACCACTGTATGTCCGTGCTGTGCATGCTCCTTACACCTGAGAGCGGAGAGGGAAAACACTTCAGTTGTAATTTTCTATGATGGCACACTCAATTTATTTTCATTTTCTCTGATGCTATGAGAACTGTGTTAAGACACAAATGCAGATGGAATAAAAATTTCAGAAACTGGTCATGGACCAAAACACAATCGAGTTCTAGAATAGATTAATCATTCAATATTTGTACATTTTCAGATTATGGCTGTTGGTTGATACACCACTTTCCTCTTTAAACAGGTCTGGGTTCCCTTTTTTGATTTATATAAATATATATGGTAATGAATTTATAAATATAGATGCACACAATACATATGGAACGCATCTGAAATTCATAAACAGTAAGTTTGAGGTCTGTAAGATTTTTAAATGTTTTTGAAAGAAGTCTCTTCTGCTCATCAAGACAAAATACAGAAACCATTGTGAAATATTATTCCTGTGTAAATCATCTGTTCTCTATGTGAATATATCATAGACTGTAAAAAATATGGACGTAGTGTCCGTGACGTCACCCATAGGATCCCGATAAGCCGCTCTGAAGCTTAAAGTAGGGGCGAGCTGGGCGTCGCCATCTTGCGAGCGAATCATCGCGTGTCACTCCCGGATAACAGAAAATGGGCAAAAAGGCGGGATCTGGGCGGCGCTTAGGTGACGCAATGACTATAGACGACAGATAAATGGCTATCCACCTGTCACTCAAAGTAACCACGCCCTTAATTATGCAGAATTTTAAGGCTTTATATAACGTAAATGAATGAGTTATAAGAAAATTCACCCTCCTCACAGTTGTCATAAAGGGCAAAATTAGCCTTATAGGCCAAAACCACAATTATGTACCAGGCTGTAATGTTTTTTTTCTGCTGTAAAGCTGGGAATTTTAACATGAGCTCAACTAGATTCTGCTCCTTCTGGAGCCTGGCTCTAGTGGCCAGTTGAGGAATTGCAGTTTACATTACTTCCGTATTGGCTTCAAGAGAGATTGCAGGAGGTTGCCGCTTGGAATATATAGTAAAGTGTAATTTATTCCTGTGATCAAAGCTGAATTTATCATCATTACTCCAGTCTCCAGCCTTCACAAATCATTCTCATATGAGGATCTGACGGTCAACAAACATTTTGTGTTTATGACGATATGTAAACATATATTATATTTTTTTCCAGATTTGTGAAGACTCCCAATATCCCCCTTTCCAAGTCTGAAGAAAATGTCCATACTTAAAAAAAAAAAGAAAAAGTTAAAATGCATCAGAATATGGTAAGAGACCAAATTAAACCAGATTCATGCATTTTGTTAGTCCTCTGTGTCATGTATATGGCAAGCGTGGTATTTATTAAATTCATAATTATCATTAGCATCAATATTACTAATTAATAAAATATATATTTTTTTGTTAATTTCTGGAAATAATTAGCAGTCATTTTTATCACACACACAAAAAACTTGTGCTGCTATATGTTTTGTGGAAACCACGATCCATTCATTTTTTTTTTTAATTAATGAATAGAAAGATAAAAAACAGTATTTATTTGAAATAGAAATATGTTTACACTTTAAATGTCTTCAATTTAATGCATAACATAAAAACAATATGGCTGACCCCAAACTTTTGCATGTCACTGTATATCATATGTTAATAATATGTTTTTATGAATGATGAGGCAGTCTCTTGTGCATGTCTCCTTCACCTTGCTCCTTGCTGTAGATCATCATGAGGCAGAACTTGCGGGAGAGGCCGCAGATGGCACGCGTGGGCAGCGCCAGCAGGGACCCGAAGCGTTCGCCGTGAGGTTGGCTGAAACACACCACAGGGTCCGGAGTGCTGGGGGAACCCACATACTCACCCCATTTCAAGCCCTTTATCCATGGCAGAGGACTCTAGAAACCACAAGAGAGGATTTAAAGGCTTTAAACGATCATTTGGGATTCATTTAAACATTAGTGTTTATGTTTTGTCCATTACAATGTTCTCTAGAATGAGAATTTAATGACAATAGCAAATCAAGATTCATGGGTAAACTCAAGTGATTTAAATTAAGCCTTTTTTTAATAAGGAATAGGTAAACAAAGAAATAAAGTAACACTATTATGCTTTTTCGGATATGATCTTTCATGTAGTGTGTAATGTAGCCATTTGTGAATTGTAAAAGGTCTGCAAAGTGCAGATAAATAAAGTGATTGTCTGCTAAAAGGAGGAATCGATTCTGAACCGCTGAAAGGACTTAAGCAAAACAAAAGAGATGGCTGACCGCACACTGAATCCAAAAAAGACAAAGTCTAAGAAACGATATAATTATTTTTATTTCAATTGCATGGTGCAATAAAGTGCAAAGTGCAAGTGAGTTGAAAACAGAGGAGCATGAGCAAACGTTTCAGCAGGTTGCTATCCTCAGTGCACTCAGTGTAAATCTCCCGCTGACACGGGGCACGCTTTATTTAACAACAAAACTGACATAACATTTGAAATACTTTAAATATTAAAAATGAAAGGATTCCTCTTTGTAGAAGCGTTCAGTCTTTCCTCCATAAAAATAGTGAATCCGTCATGGTGCGAGCGCAACTTGCTTTTAAAGGGAATGAGAGATGAGACTCTGATTGGTTTATTGCACGTTACGCCCAAAACACACCCATGGCTCATTAAGAGACGAAGGACAACCCTTTTGGACCATGCACCTGGTGTGCCAACCGTTTTTCCCGTCATTAAACTAGCAAAAGGGGATTCGGAAATGCCCTAAGTGCACCTGCACCATGAGCTCAGATATTTAAAAAAGACTGTGAATCTTCAAATGAACCGCTTTCAGACTCTTTGAGAAATTAAGTGATGTGCAGTGTATATATTATGAGAAAATGAACGTTTTTTGACCTTTGATGCATGTAAACCTGTTGTAGGAGACTTCAAAACAAAATAGAATCCTTTAAAATAGCATAATAGGGGCACTTTAAATATTTAATGTGAAACTACATATTCAGCATTGTGTTTTCCGTACCGGGTATGTGGTGTCTTTGGGCTGCTCGCGGCTCTCTCTGAAGGCCAGCTGCACCAGGAGGCCCATGGCCGCCGGCAGCTCTGCATCCGATAGGAGTTTGGTTCCGGCTCGGTTGATGTGGGAGGCGTTGAACAGCTGTCTGGGAGTTTGGCCGTACGTCTTAATCATAGTTTCTAGAGCCCGTCGCTGCACAGGGTCTTCAACAGCAGACACGTCCATGCCAAAGTAAGTCTAAAGAGAGAGGAGGAAAACAAAAAAAACAAACTCGGATTATTTACGGATGCTAGTTAACAGGCTGAAGCGTATGTCCGATATGGGTTTATCGGTAACACTTTACTATAAGGTTGTATTAGTTAACATTAGTTAATGCATTAGTTAACATGAACTAACTATGAACAACCCCACTGTTCAGCATTAGTTCATCTTTGTTAACATTAGTTAATAAAAAATCCAGCTGTTCATGGTTTGTTCATGTCAGTTCACATTGCATTAAATAATGTCACCAAGACTTTAATAATGCATTATTAAATGTTGACATTAACATTAACAATGATGAACTAATGTAGTTAACTAATGAACCTTATTGTAAAGTGTTACCGGTTTATCAATAAAAACACATTTTATGCACATTTTGGGATATTGCATGTCAATATATAATATACACAACATGCTTCAAAAAAATTTCTAGGAACATTATACTTTTTGGGGGGATAAAAAATATGTCCTGAACATGTTCTTGACAAGCTTTTATCCACCCATAATGTTTTAAAAGATCAAAAGATGAAAAATATTAGTGTTAAGTGTACGTAAGAAGGAGTCGTACTGCAGGATGGAAGACATTGATGGCATGGACGGCAGCTTTGCCCTTTTGCTTGAGCCCAAACACCAGGTCAATCCACTGACACAGCGTCTGGGAGACTTGATCCGATTCCAGAGCCTGTCTGTGGATGAGGATGAAGAGTCGCGGGTCATTCCTGGCCCAGGGCGGCAAATTCACATGGTTCACCCGCTCGCTGTTCTGCCGCACGCCAAAGTCAAAACCTGCCAGAGGGGAGAGTGGGAAATACCACGCTAACATTAGATGTTTTTAATAATACGATTCTAATGAGGCAAGAAGGTTTAACATGAATATTCATTGTTAGATCTAGGTTACTTAAAGGTCCTGTTCTTCACGATTCCATCTTTCAAACTTTAGTTAGTGTGTAATGTTGCTGTTAGAGCATAAATAATACCTGTAAAATTATAAAGCTCAAAGCCAAGCGAGATATTTTATTTAACAGAAGTTCCCTTTCAAAGCCTACAGCGAACGGCCGGTTTAGACTACACCGCTGCACTTCCTGCTGTAATGACGTCACTAGAACGGTTTGTTGACGAACCCTCCGCCCACAAGAACACGCAAAATAGGGGGCGTGGTCTCGTTGCTCTCCCACGTGGAGAAGAGTGCGCATTGAGCGCTTGCATCGCCCCGTTATGGTAAGAGGCGGGACCTTTCTGGGCACATGCGCTAAGCTGCTGTCCAATCACAACACGGGACCCGCTGGCCCAATCAGAACTCGTTATGTATTTCTGAAGGAGGGACTTCATAGAACAAGGAAATCATCAGGCCGTTTTTAGGACAGAGGAAACAGCGCTGTACAGATAAGTAAATTGTGTAAAAAATACTGTTTTTACACGCGAAACATGAACTCATGTTATATTGCACACTGTAAACATAATCAAAGCTTCAAAAACACACGAAAAACGGGACCTTTAAAGGTTAGGTTCATGAGAAGAAAACCATGTGTCCACCTTCTCTGTTGACCAGAAACTCGGGCAGGTAGAAGAATTCTGGGATGAGCTCTTTGACATCCGTCATGGACTCATAGGATGACAGACGCCACGTGGTGTTCATGGAGTGGAACGTCCGGTCAGGAATATCAAAGCTCTGGTCTGCGACACACACAAAACCTTTCATTAGTTTCTTGTGTAGCCTAATATGGATAAACCAACTAAACTAATAATAGACAGAGAAAGAAGGAAAGGCTGGATGAAAGGCCTGATCATCTTTCTGAGGCTAATGCATGTAGCGCGAGACTTCAGAAAGGGCCTTTTCAATGACAGCCTTTAAAAGCATCACACGGACATGTTTGAAGACCTCGCTGCAAACGCAGGTGCTGTTACATATTAAAAACGTGGCGATGCAGAATCATAATTGAAGAGGGTGATGCTGCAAAAACCTCAGCGAGTTATGAACAGACAACTGTTTTTTAAGACATGGTTATATTAGATTTTTAAGTTTTTGTTTCAGAGCTTCTGTTTTCTTGAATATGCAAATCATAAACATTTACATTATAAGATACGAGAGGCTGTTAAAGGATGATGTTAGGTGCAACACAGCAGAGATTTTCCATATATTAAAATGTTTAAGATTAATATTGCTATTTATTAACCCTGTAAAGCCTGACATGTGAAATAATAGTCTGTCTATTTTTTAATGGAAAAGTTTATTGAACCTTTAGATAAAATCTAAAATGAATTAAGTATTACATTTACATTTAATCATTTTTGTATCAAGTATCATATTTGATACATCAGGCTTTTATGAAAAGGTTAATTTTATTCAGAAGCTGAAATTGAGCAAAAACTGATATTTACACTGGACAAAAAGTGATGCAATTCAGATGTTTGTAATGCAATCACTGAGATAGCAGATACTGAGATAAAATGCATTATCAATATCAATATCTGCCAATAATACGTCTTAGTAAGATGATATTTAAATGCTTAGTTTTAGGATCAAAGCTCTAGTTTAAAAAAAAAATCAATACAATGATGATATTCAATCATCCTTAATCATAATAAACCTTCCTCAAAAGCCTGATGACCATATTTGATAATCATGATTTTTATAATAAAGTATGTCTGGATAATCAAGTAAACCGAAGCTGCTTCAGTCCAGTAAGTGTTCATCTTAAAATATTATTAACAATATAAAAGTTATTCTTAGTAAACTAGTTCAGAAATTGCCTAAACTATAACTCAGACAATGGAAGGCATGTGTTAGATAAAAGTTTTGATTATATTGATAACTTGCATATTAAATATGATGCAGTAGGCTTTGTTGGGTTAGTATTATATTCTCATAATTATTTATTTTTTAACTCAGAAACATTTTTAACTCGATTCTTTCCGTTTTGGATTTACAACTATTTTGAATCTGTTTGGTCAAAAGGCTGAACAATTTGAAAACATTTATAGAAGTGTAACTGACCTTGATATGCCAGAAACATCTTGGTGAAGGGAGGCAGCCTGACCAGGAAGTGAAGGACGGTGCCGCTGTTGGAGTAGTGAGAGCCGTAGTGATAAGGCTGGACGGGTGGCATGGGGTCGTCCTCTCGCTTGCCCTTCCTAAACTCCTCTTCCAGATACTGTGGAGGGAATCGATGTTAGTTACACTTACACACACCTAATGACAGCGGCTGTAAGCTTTAAAAGCAGTATAAATACAAATGATCAAAGAGTGTAGAATGAAAAAGGCTGTGCTCCAAAACCTTGCTGTCTACTGCTTACACGGGCTTCTAAGGTAGCATGCTAATTGAAATGGTGTCTCATAAGTGATTAATGCATGCGAGACTTGAGTCACCATCGATTATGGGACTGATTTTTTTCTGGGATTGCCTTTCCTGCAAAGAACAGGATTAGTTGACTTCAAAATGAACATGTCCTGATATTTTACTCACCCCTATCTCATCCACGACGTTCATGTTTTTCTTTCTTCAGCCGAAAAGAAATTCAGTTTTTTGTGGAAAACGTTCCAGGATTTTTCTCCACATAATGGACTACAATGGGGACCAACGGTTGAAGGTCCAAATCAATGCAGTTTCAGAGGAAGAGCTTCAGAAGCTCTGACCGATCCCAGAGGAATAGGGTCTTATCTAACGAAATGATCTGTCATTTAAAAAAAAAGAATAAAATAAAAAGTATATAAGTAGTATAAAAAGAATCTACTTTTAAACCTAAATTGCTCATCTTGCAGTGCTCTGCGACGTGTCAAGGATTGCGCAATCACAACGGAAAGGTCAACGTGTGAAGACTAATGCAAACTCCCTTTACCAAAAAATACTCAATTTTCAACTTCAAAATCATCCGACATCATTGTTTTACCTTTTTTTTGCTAAATGATGTTTGTATTAGTCTTCACATGTGCACTTTGTAAATACGGGGGCGGAGCTTCTGCCTATGTCACGTTTTTTTGACGTTACTGCGCTATCCATGGCACGTCGCAGATTAGCGCAAGATGAGCAATTTAGGTTTAAAAGTATATATATTTATTTTTTTCTGAAGCCCTTCCTTTGAAACTGCATTGATTTGGGCCTTCAACATTTTGGTTACCATGGAAGTTAATAGTGATGAGAAAAATCCTGGAATGTTTTCCTCAAAAAACTTAATTTCTTTTCGGCTGAAGAAAGAAAGACATGAACATCTTGGATGAGATGGAGTAAAATATCCAGACATGTTAATTTTGAAGTCAACTAATCCTTTAAAGGGTTACTTCAGCGATTAGCATATGGCTTTGTATCAGTAGAAACCCTGGAGTATATTCAAATTATTGTGCTTTCCCCCCTCATATCCCCCTGAGACGAGAGATTTATGCATTTTATTTCTGGAAAAATTCCTCCTATGATGCAAATTGACGATTTTTGCATCATAGGAGGAATGTTTGCCCAGAGGCTAAAGACTACAGCCAGCAGAGGGAGCCATTTCCGCATGTTTTGAATCCGCGCATGGGGGATGGGAGATAACACTCAGGTTGCAGGGAGAGCTCAGCTGGCAGCTACAGGCACTCATTTAAACGGAGCTATGGTGAGCAATGTAAGTCTTTTAACTTCTCAAATTAATTTCTATGAAAGTTAAGCTTGTAAAGGCATGAACTGAAACGCGCCAGACTGAACTCGCGTTGTGAATGTATGCCGCGAGTGTAGTCGCGATTACCTCAGCTCTCATCACTCCTGCAGTCAGTGCTCAGTGCTGTGATACTCGCGCGGTGACTCACTCATTATATTGAACAGACACGTTCAGTTTTTAATTGTAGTGTCTTCTCTAACTCAGTCACTGTAATCAAGTTGGTGGCGTTGGGAATGGCACAGGGCAGCGAAGCATTCTGGGAATTGTAGTCTTTCATCCCCATGGGACAAAAATACATTTTCTGTCTTTTCTCAGTCTAGAAGACACCAAATTCAAAAATAATTTCACATTTCTACTACATTGATGACCCAGTTTAAATACAGATTCATCTTCCCAGCGCTGAAGTACCCCTTTAAGCCTGCGACACACCAAGTCGACTCTGATTGGCTGTAGTTTTTGGGCTGATTGAACATGTAAATCGCCGTTGGGCCGTTGGTGAGAGAGGGGACTCTGATTGGCTATGGCTTTCCTACCTGGGTGTTCCTGGGCAAATATTGTAATATTAGCATGAGCGGAGTGAAATAAAAAATGTGATCAGCGTGATTGATATTCAAAATGGTAAGCAAGCGCTGCTTTGTTTATATATAGACATATATATCTGCAGAAGTAGACAGTTGTCTCATTTACATGCAGACACAGAATGCTCATGCTAGTTGACAGTTGGCTGTAGTTTTCTCTGTGTGTTCAAGGGCAGCTTTTTTGCCCTGACACAGCTGACGCGAGATGACAACACAGTCGGCCTTCATCAGCGCTAGTTCTTTGGCGTCGGTTTGGTGTGTCCCTACCCTTAGAAGGCAAAATTCTCCGGGCGGCAGTGGCTCAGTGGTTCATGTAGGTTGTCTACAAACTGAAAGGTTGGTGGTTCAAACCCCGGTTCCACCTAACCAAGTGTCGAAGTGTCAATGAGCAAGACACCTAACCCCAGCTGCTCCTGACGAGCTGGATGGCGCCTTACATGGCTGACATCGCTATCGGTGTATGAATGGGTGAATGCGAGGCAAAATGTAAAGCGCTTTGGATGGCCATAGGGTCTGTTAAAAGCGCTATATAAATGCAGTCCAAAATAATGTTGCCATCTACAGTTTGGAATGCCCTTCGTGCTGGGAGAGTCTATTAGCGCTTTTCCACTGAATGGTAACGCTTGGCACAGCTTGGGAACAGAACAGCTCGGCTTAGCTCGCTTCGCTTTTTCAATTCGTGGTACGACTCGCTTTGGCTCGGTTTTGGTTTTCAAGTGGGTGGGAATATAGAATAATCATTGTAATGGTGCTTTCTCAACTTCTCGGCATGTGGACGTTTTTAACTACAAGACAAATAAGTGTTTCAAAGGAGGCTGATAGCAGCAAAAAAAATACTGCTGAAAACGAGTCTTAGACACTCGTACAACAAAGCGCAGATGACAACAAATCACTGATTTAAACAAGGGCGCACAAGGGTAAACTAATATGTATTTAGCAATGTGTTTAGGGTCTCATTCGCTATATCACTGTCACAAAAAGCATAATGGTAGTGAGTATTCTCTCTGAACAATCAGTGATCTACAGATAACATGTCGCTTTTTAGTATCAGTACGGACAAATTGAGCTGTACCGACTGTCCCATGGAGTGGAAAAACACCAAAAATTGAGCCATACCGAACTGTACCATGCAGTCGAAAAGCCTAAATGATATGATGCCTAAAAATGCTGTCTAACTAGGCAGCTGACCAGGTTTGGAACAGAGCCACAGTGTGATTGGTTAACAGCTGCTGGTGTAAACAGGAATTAAAGCCCTGTAGTGCTGCAGTACCCTGTAATTGTCCACATAACGGTCTTCCTTCTCTTTAGACTGCACTGCGATGGGCTTGATGAGGTTCCTGTTACATCAAACAGACAAACAGAAAGCAAAACGTTTGGAATAATTAAGATTTTTAATACTTCTGAAAGTCTCTTAGGCTCACAAAGGCACAGGTTTTATCTATTTTCTGTGTTTATTTAGCAAGGACACATTAAATTGATCAAAAGTGACAGAAAAAACGCTGTTCTTTTGATCTTTCTATTCTTCAAAGAATCCTGAAAAATAATATATCACGGTTTTCAAAAAAATATAAAGAAGCACAACGGTTTTCAAACTTTATAATTATTATGGAAATGTATAATTATATAATCTGATGGTGACACTGAAGAGTAGAACAATTCCATTTGTACTATTTCATAGTGTTGGTGACTAGCGACATTTAATAATTAGCCACAGAAATCGGCATACACTAATAATGTGGATGCAGGGTTGCTTCTGACCTGTAAATGGACGCCTCTTGCAGGTCCAGAGTCTCGCTGATGTAGTCTCTCAGGATGAAGGGGAAGACGGGATACTGCATGAGATCGTTGAAGGAGCGGCCCGCGTGCTTGTTGAGATGAGTGAGGTACTCGAAGTTGGTTATCTGTCCTGAGCTCCACAGGTGCGTGAGGGCGGTAATGTTCCCGTACTCCAGCAGGTTGGGCAGCTCTGAGGTCAGGATGTTGTGGTAGACGTCATCACGGAACTGGGATGAGAGAATGAAACAAACAGGAAGTTAGGGTTGGGAAAAATTCTGAATTCTAGAATTGTGTCCCTTTCAGTTCATTAGTGGGAATTTAGTTTTTTGCTTACTTTCATTTATTTTTGCCCAATATAAAATATACACAATAAAAAACTAGAAAATACAATGTATATACACTGCAGGAAGAGGCGGAAAACCTGTAAACACTAATTTTATGTCATCATGAATGATACATACAGTCAAACCAAAACGTATTCAGACACCTTTAACATTTTCTCACATTATTACAGTTTATTCACTATAGTTTAGAAAATGGTAATAAAATATGACAAGAGCTCAGATTTAAACTGTGTCAGAACAAACTCATCTTGATAATGTTGTCAGATCACTTTGATAGAAAGGGATGTAATGGATTACAATCAACCAATCAGCTGTTAGATTAAAGTACACCATTAGATAATACCAATTTAGCTCAACTAATGACAAAGCAATGCTTCATTTTGTTCCGTCTGTGGTGTCAAAGGTCGCGTTAGCAATTAAAGAAAAAACACTTCAGCAAAACATGCTCAGCTCAAAGTGTTGGAATTATTTTGCTCCCAAATTTTTTAATCAGTTTTACAGGAAGTAACCGTATGAAGAATCTTTGGGTATAATTTGTCACAGTTGACTTTTTTTTTTGCTCTCCTCACTTACAGTAATCAATTTAAGTGTCCTGAACAAACTAGTGAAACATTATATCTGGTGTCTATCTAAATATTTTTTGGTCTGACCCATCGAATCTTTGACTATTCGGGGTCTCCCATAATATATATATATATATATATATATATATATATATATATATATATATATATATTAGGGCCGGGACTCGATTAAAAAAAAAAATCTAATTAATTAGAGGCTTTGTAATTAATTAATCGAAATTAATCGCATTTTAATTGCATATAAATATTTGACCTGAGAACAATGAGAAGTAATTTTTCACATGTATTTTTAGTATACCATTGAATAATGACTGAATACATAAGCTTAATCAACAAAATATAGTTTATTTATTTCAGTCCAGCAGACCAGCGCAATGTTTGCCATCAAGTGTAGCAAAAGCATATTTGTGATATTTGAGGCCCGATGTGCTGCGGTGATATGCAAATTCCTTGTTGTATAGCTTGCACAAAGCCGTGCTCTTGACGACGCTTCCATTCTTTCGTTTTTTAAAACAAAATTTCCCATCCACGGGGCCAAGCAAAGCGGTCTCATCAGCTTCTTCGTTCATGTTCACTCATGCCCCTGCGTCTCAATCAGCTCCCTAGTTCACTAGTCAGGGCACCGATCAGGACATAAGTCAATGGGCTGACTCCCTGATCAGTGCCCTGACTACTGAACTAGGGAGCTGAATGAGAGGCACCCATGGTTTGTTGTTGTCGTGACTCCGGAGCGAGCACTAGTTGGTGTTCCAGTATAATCGGTCCGTCGAAACTCATTCCTTGAAAAACGTTCCGCGGTGCAAAAATAAGTGTGGTTATTTATTTTATTTTTTTGCGTAATTAATTAACGCGTTAAAGTCACGTAATTAATTAATCTTAATTAACGCGTTAAAAGTCCCGGCCCTAATACATATATATATATATATATATATATATATATATATATATATATATATATATATATATATATATATATATATATATAAACTTTTTTGCTCACAAGTCTCTGTGGCTAGTGGTTCTCCAAAGTTACTAGCCACTCAGCATTTTCACTGGCCACAATCTTGAGACTGATACCATGGGGAAAAACTGTCATATAAATATGTTTAATATTCACTCATAATTTGTTAGCAGGTTTATAAGGCTGCTGTCACTTTAAGACCTGATGCACGGATCCATTACACTGTTACACATGCGTTTTCTTTCTCAAATCTTTACATTCGCGTAAAATAGAACTGGCCATGTTTACGTGAATACTCGCCAATACCGGCATTGACATTATAGTGTGTGTAAGTGACTGTTCAAGTGCAATAAGCAGTGTAAAAGAACTCAATTTAGTGCTGAGAGTGGCTTTATGTGAGTGTGAGCACAAAATCTGTGGGAATGAGTAAAATTATACGCAATATGCACAATCCCACGAATTTAAAGCCCTGTAACGGCAACAATATTCATCCGGAGCAAATGAAACAAGTGAGTGAGGAGAGGTGGTTTTGTGTGTCAGAGAGATGAGAGAGAGAAAGAGACGCTGGTATCATGTCTTTGAGGAAAATGAGTGTTGGAAGCTACACTGCAGTTTATTATTTCAGATGTCTTTTAAGAAGTGTACAACTGAAAACTGTATATATTATATATAAAATTCAACCTGCCAAAGTGGCTAGTAGTAGTGACTGCATTACACGCCACTGCTGAAATACACACGCTGTTACATAGCTATGCTTTCTAGTCCTCAAGAACCATTACTAGACCTAAACGCCATCTAAATCACACAGGCCCTGTGTAGATCAGCAGCTAATGCTCGAGTGTGTGACAGTGGCATTGTTACCTTGGTGGTATCAAACGCGAGCAGCAGCGTGCGGCCGTTAGTGAGGAAGATCTCCATAGCATTATCTCTGAGCTGCCACCAGCGCTTGTGGACCTCCTTTATCTCCTCATATGTCCAGGAGAAGGAGGCCGGTTCTGTTTCACCATGAGGACTCTGGGAAAAGGACACACTGTGAACCTCTAAAACACATGTACGCCTCGTAACGATGCCTCTTTTGAATAATTGTGAATAATTTTGTATTAAAGGAAGTGTATGTAAGATTGTGGCCAAAACTGGTACTGCAGGTGTATCCCCTCCCCCTCTCCCCCTGACTCGAGGTTGCCAGATTGGCTGCAGGATCAGCAGGAACGTTTGTAGATCTGCAGCTGAGGTAACTAAAGCAGATCTGGCAACCCAGATGCCCAAACACTACTGACTTTGTGATTGGTCGATAGGTGGAGGGCGGAGCTTCAGGCCAAAACACAACATGTCAACATCAACATCAGTTAAGGGCTGTAACAACTATTAAATGACAATATCCTGGCCGGACTACTGTTGTCAGTGATAGAAGTATTTGAAATGAACATGATTTCTTAATGTCTAGTGACATATCAGGGCCATTTTATGATTAATTGAAATACATTTCTTACATACAGTTCCTTTAAATATTTTACATTTATTTTCGCTTTTTTATTTTTCAATTTGATGGACAAAAACCAAAAGATCAGATCAGAACAGTGTCCTACTGTCACATTATACTTTTACAAAAAGAACATACTTGGTTATCATGCGTCTCAGCGACATTATCCTCCACAAAGTACATCCCAGATTTTCCTGCAGACCCGTAAAACACAACAGATCATTTTAGTGGTCACTTAACAGCCAACACAAGGATCATGTGATGGAGTTGAAGAGAGCGGGTGCACGAGTCTTACCCAGCAACAGCTCTCCTGCCATCTCTCTAGAGGGCGCCACACTTATGCACCTTCTCGTGAACCTAGATCAGAAGAGAAAATTATGCACATCTGTGGGATGAAACCTCAGTGCGACTCTGAAAACCAATGAGTGGCTGCTTGTAAAGAGTGAGTACCTGATGGGCTCACTGGTGGCTTTGTCCTTTACTATGGATGAAGAGGAGTAAGCCTTGTCCTCAAACAGGAAGGCTAGGGGAAGCTTGATGGCATCTGTGAAGGGCAAACCACAAGCATGAGGTCAATCATTTCTTACATGTGTCATTCTCATTTGGTCATCTAGAAAACACATTCAGGTCACATTTAAGGTGATGGATCTAATACCACTTAGGTGTCTTGTTATTATTTTGCAAAGGGGTAAGGGAGCAACATTATTTAATTTTAGGCATTTGAAGACCAATTTAAAGGGTCACGAAACCCCCTGTTTCAGCAGCAGTCACTTCTCACCAGTTTTGAAAAAGGCTATAAAAGTGGGCGTGGAGACTGACAGCACATTAACAGCTTCTGATTCAGACAGTTTTATTTCACTCTCATTAAAAGCATCAAAGCTTCCCACAAATTACCATTAAGTTACACGCATCACAATACACGCTTTTTTAGATATAGTAATACTGCA
The DNA here is from genome assembly GCF_024679245.1 of Pseudorasbora parva. Lineage (NCBI taxonomy): Eukaryota > Metazoa > Chordata > Actinopteri > Cypriniformes > Gobionidae > Pseudorasbora > Pseudorasbora parva. The sequence continues at coordinate 3,273,940 of NC_090188.1, read as the reverse complement.
CCAACTACATTTGCCTTGTCTGGCAAATGATTGAAAACAAGTGATTGTTTTATATTTCCGGTTAATAAACAAAATCGCAGATTCTGTAGAATGATTGTGCCTGAATCCAAATGGCATAGGACTCAGATAATGGTTTGTCTCAAGATGTGCATCAATTGTTTTGAGACAATATTCTCCAAGACTTTAGAAAAGACTGGAAGGAGACTAATAGGGCTATAATTACAGGACATTTTATCATCTCCAGACTTAAAATGAGGTGTTACCAGAATTGTTTTCCCCATCCATTTGGGAATTGCCATATTTAATCTAAATATTAATAAGATTGTTCAGAGGCTGGACCAGAAAGCTACTAAGTTTTTAAGAAAAGCTGTATCTAGATTGTAAATAATCTTATTTATTTACTATTTTATTTACCACTCATTTACTTAGACTTGTTTATTTACTTATTATACTTCTTATTTACATATTTATTTACATACTAATTTTATTGATGTACTTATTCACACATTTATTATTATTGTTAACTTTTTAATTTACTAATTTAGTTCACAATTTTACTTATGTAATCATTTTATTATTAATTTACTTACTAACTTATTAAATTGTTTTTTTTAAACTTCTACTTATTTATTTATTTACTAATTTCACTAATATACTTTTTTACATATGTATTTATTTATAATTTTATTATTATTTACTTACTAATTTTGTTCCAAATTTTACTTCTATCCAAATTGTATTTTTTTTATTTTATATAAAATGTACTTACTTGGTGTGAAAACTGACCTAGACATGTTTTTGAAAGATTTATCTATTTGTTTCTGCTATGAGTAAATAAACTGCACCATGAAAATACAAAAGAAATGTTCTAGATAATCTAGCAAATAGTACATTATGATCTGATGTTGCTTTCTTCAGCTCACCGTCTAGTTTGCGACGGTCTTTGAGCAGATATTTGTTAGGGATGGTGAGGTAGCAGCGCTGGAGGCGTCTCCGCTCTCGGTTGGGTCCCTCGGTGGGATCCAGCTGCCAGGAAGTGGGGTAAGATGACTGATCGTACCACACCGCCCTGTTCCATGAGGAAAAATAACAGCGTAAGTGTTTAGAAACAACATGAGGATGAGTAAATGATGACTTGAATAAACTTGAGTGAAGTTTTAGTGCGCGATAATAGGGACTTTAAGCAACAGCAACTGATGGAACAGTAACAGCACCTGGAAGTAAACAGTTAACACAAAAATCACTAAGCAACAATAAAGAGGACGGTGTAATGGATCGTTTAACATCATTGATACAATGCAAAATATATGTAATTTAAAAAAGCAAGGAAATGGTTGCTTTTGGCATTGGTATGTAAGAAATGTATTTGAATTAATCATAAAATGGCCCTAATATGTCACTAGACATTAAGAAATCATGTTCATTTTAAATATTACCATCACTGACAACAGTAGTCCGGCCAGGATATTGTCATTTATAAGTTGTTGTTGCAGCCCTCAACTGATGTTGATGTTGACATGTTGTGTTTTTGCCTGAAGCTCCGCCCTCTACCTATCTACCAATCACAAAGTCAGGAGTGTTTCGGCATCCGGGTTGCCAGATCTGCTCTAGTTACCTCAGCTGCAGATAAATTCCTGCTGGATCCTGCAGCACAACTGGCAACCTCGAGTCAGGGGGAGAGGGGATAGTGATTGCAGTACCAGTTTTGACCACAATCTTACATTCACTTCCTTTAAATTATAAACAAATACAATTAAAATAACTATATTTTACTTATTTAATCTGTCACGTATTAATGACTACAGCAAATCAGCTGCTCTCCCGTAGTAGACGGTTACAGTAGAACGTCACAAAGTAGCATTTAAAGTCGCGCAAAAGAACGCCAGAACGCCGTTGCCGTTCAATCAGCGGCTGTTGCTTAAAGTTCTTGTTCCGTGTGGAAAAATAACATCGTAAGTGTTTGGAACAACATGAGGATGAGTAAATGATGACTTGAGTAAGGTGAGCGATACTGACCGGTCGTGGGTGAGCTGCTGCACGAGCTCCTGCCAATGCCTGCTGGCGCTCAGGTCGGTCTTGTAAAGGCCTCTGATGTGCTGCATGACCTTCTTCCGCTCCATTCCCTGCCTGAGAGACACGTTCTGAGTGATGTCAGCGGCGATCTTCGAGATGTCCTTCGACTTCCCATCCAGCCTCTGCAACAAGCTGAAACGAAGAACGGAAAAACTCAGAAAAAGTGCATATGTTTGTGTATTATTCATGGATGCAAACAGGTGAGAAAAAATGTGACAACATTGCGTGTATAGACAAAACAAATTCCACGTTTAAAAAAAAAAAAAATTATTTACTTTTCATGCTAATTTCTAGACACTATTAAGTATATTTGCATCTGCCTGAAAACTAAGTCTAACAGGTAAGAGGTAAAAAGTTTTGTGTTTTATGCAGGGCAAAACAACCCTTTATAAATGATTCAATAGATATGTGAGCTGAATACATAAACAAAACAAAACAAGACAACAACAACCAGATTAAATGTATGTTGGAAATCATCTTAGCTTCATTAACACTCGAAACTGAAAACTGAAGATCCCACTGGTTACAATTGCATCAATATGGGAAACTTTGTACACCACCCTATTTCTTTATTACCTTGTAATGTCACTCTTCACAAAACTAGAAAAAAAAGATCAGCCTGAACAACCCCCTCTCCCTCCCCCAAAAACACTTTCTCATTGGATCTATGCAAATCTCGTAGGTGACCTATTTTGATCTCAAAAAGGTGAATTCTCACCTAAAGGTGAGATGTTTGCATCTATGATTATTGTGTTTCTCTCAGAGCGCTCACCTCCTCTGCGTGTTGGCCAGCTTTTTTTCCCAGGCTCCTTTGCTGGTTCTTGCCTCTGACTCATATTTCAGTTGCTCCTTGAGAAGGAAGAGAGAAACAGCTTTAGTTGAACATTAATAAAATACATAGGGCCCTATTTTGACGATCTGAGTGCATGTCTGAAGCTCACGGTGCAGGTGCACTTAGTCCGAATCCACTTTTGCTGGTTTAACTATGGGGAAAAGTAGGAAAGACTGAATGCTTCTCCAGAGAGGAAACAGATCTGCTTGTCCAATGACACTTGCTTGCTCGTCATTACTGCAAATAGGTAGGCTAATTCTGATACATGCAGTGACTATCCATTATGACACATAGGCATTTTATATCTAGGAACAAAATCTTTTACTTTTAATCCTTTAATTTTCATATGTATAATGTGTGTGTGCTGCTGCGCATCCCTGTGTGTGTAACAAGCAGAGTGTATGTGGGTGTGCACCTCCTATAGGCTCATATTACTAACACACCCTTTAAATAACACATAAATACTACACCATTGACTTTAGAGCCGGTTTTTGTTAGTCAATGGTGCAGTCGTTTTCAGTTCCTCAAAATAGAAACACACCAACAATGCTCCTGAACACACCTGGTTTTCAGAACAGGCGCCCATGGGCGAACAAATGCCCCAGTGGATTTGATATTTAAACAACATGGAGCTGCATGTAAAAATGAAAACTGCGTCGGGCTGAAACTTGCGCCTGGTGCCACATTGCGTCGGGTGTATGATAGGACCCCTACACTTTAACTGAGCAATTCAGGACTACATTCTATCAACAAGTAGTCATACTACTAACATTGGATTCATGGATTCCACTCTATCCTTCCAGCAACACATTAAAAACATTACTAAAACGGCATTTTACCATCACAAGAACATCTCTAGACTCCGGCACTGCCTCTCTGACTCTGTGGCCGAGACCCTAATCCACTCCTTCATCACGTCCCGACTTGATTACTGTAATGGTATCCTGTTTGGTCTGCCTAGCAAAGCTACTAACAGACTACATTATGTACAGAACTCTGTGGCTAGGATGCTTACCCACACAAAACTTGGATCTCATATTACTCCAATCCTCAAAAAACTTAATTGGCTGCCAGTTAAATCACGGATCAAATAAAAATTTCTCCTCCTGACGTACAAATCTCTAAATGAACTTGCACCGCAGTATCTGACCTCTCTACTCCATCCTTACAACCAAGCCCGGTCCCTGCGGTCCTCAGACAAGGACCTGCTCACTGTCCCAAAGTCCAGGCTACGGACGTTTGGTGATAGAGCCTTCTGTGTTGGTGCACCTTCACTCTGGAACAAGCTTCCTCATTCCATCTGCTCTGCATCATCTCTAGCAACCTTTAAAAACCAGCTTAAAACACACCTCTTCACTGAGGTCTATGGACCATAGCTGCTCTGGTTTCTCTCCCTTCCCCCCTTCCCTTCCCTTGCTGTCTGTTAAGCGTCCTTGGGTTTCGAGAAAGGCGCTATATAAATTACAGTTATTATTATTATTATAACATTCACAAGGCAAAGATGATTTAGTGAAACTGCAAAAAAAAAAAAAAAAAGGCTCATGCAACCTGTGCAAGAAACCAGGTCTAATACTCTTATGACCTCGTAGAGTGTGTTTGGACATGCACACCTCTTTGATGGCTTTCAGGAGGTCTGGTTTGGCTGGAGCACTGGGTGGGATGCATCGGTGGCCGCAGAGTTTCAGCGCCGTCATGAAGGTGTTGGCAGCCGTCTGCTCTTCTTTGCTCAGGGAGTCTTTGTGGTCATGTAACAGCTCGTAGAGATACAGAGCCAGCTTGGGCCCGTGCTAATAACACACACACACACACGCGCACACGCGCACACGCGCACACGCGCACACGCGCACACGCGCACACGCGCACACGCACACACGCACACACAGGAGTGATTAGAGGAACCTGTCTTTTGTGGAATTATTAGTAGTATTAGCACTACATCCATTTGCCATATATCAATATTATTTCAGGTCACCTTCCATTGTAGATATCAGATTTGCCAATTAAAAACCCATATTGATCAACTACATACACATTTGCAGAGCATCTACAAACCCTGTTTTCCATATTTATGTTTTTTTTTTCAGCCTGGACCATGTATTTGTGCAGCCATTAGTGATGAAATCCGAGGTGAAATTTAGAAAAACGTTGCGAAATTGGGCAAGGCTGGGCAAAATCTCACCACTATTTTTGATACAATAAGTGAAATATTTAAATTCACACAGTTCACAACACAAGTGTATTCGGAAAAAGAATAAACGTCAACCAGAAAGGATACAGCAATTAAAATATTTGGCCATTTAACCCCTTTGAGTCGGCATCGCGCCAGTGTGATCAACTTGCTTTTTTTCTTATCAGTGCCAAAGAGACTAAAAGAACTGTTGTTTTTTTATCATTCAGGCAAGTGTTATACATCATTATAAGTTTCTATAATTTTTGGAGTAAAGTTACAATAAAAACTAATTGTTGTGCTTCTTGCAAAATAAAGAAAACAAACATGGCGTGCGATTTGCAGCCTCTCTGCCAAAGACACTACTACAATAGATAGTAGTGAATAGAAACATTTTTAAATCTTGCCTTAAAACTTATTTTTTTAGGGTAGCTTTTAATTGCACATTTGTATCAATTTTATATTGTTTATTATTTTGCACTGTTTTGTTTCTATTATGTGTACTTTGTTTTATTTGTTTCTGTAAAGCGCTTTGAGATGTACATTTAAAGGCGCTATAGAAAATAAAGATTAATTATTATATTCAAATGCAAAGCATTTGAAATATAATGCAGTAATTTTAATGCCATTTAATTTAAACACACACACACACATATATAGTGCAGTCAAATTGATTAATCGTGATTAATTGCATCCAAAATCAAAGTTTGTGTTCACATAATAATTATACACAGTACACAAACATATATTATGTATATATAAATACACAATCATTCATGTATACATGTGCATGTGTATATGTATGTATGTGTGTACGTACATATATATATATATATAGCGTGACTGTTTTCAGATTAGTGCCACACTCTGTCTGTCTCACACTCTATACATGCCACGCTCTGTCTCAATTGCCTGTATCCACTTTTGTGTCCTTAAACATTAGTTTTTTTGGTTCTGGTTTTTTAGCTTGTTTTCTGTGCACCTTGTCACATATCAGCTTTTAGACATTATTTATTTTTTGTAATAAGTCAGAAATGACAAGGAGACGCTTCACGCAATAGCAAGTCAATGGAGACGGTTGGTTTGTTCCCCACCCGGTGGGCGTGTCTTTCAGATTATGACGCGTGTCGCTCTGTCTCTATGCAGAAATTAAGAAAAAAAGAAGACACATTTGTTCCAAAAGTGTTACAAATTGTGTCAGCTGACTGGAAGCTGTGGTGGTTAATTTACAATCCCAATCCCCTCACCCCCCAAAACTGTTGTGATACATTTCTGTTATGTGTAGTTTCTATGCACAGTTGGACAAAATTAGGTGATATTAAATTGCTTTATGCAAGAGTTGCCATTCAGATGAGTCTCTCTGAGGGTTATTGATGTGTTTTTTTTTGCCAGTCTACAGTATAATGGAGAAAGCAGCAGCGCTGGAGGACTGAACACAGGCACTGCTGCTATGGAAACAGTCTCATGAAGATGTTTCTGTGGGTTATTTACTGCATGTCAGAGGAGAGCTGTGGCAGCGCTGCATGTGCAGAAAACCAGCCCAGTGAAATGTCACTGTCGTCCTCCCAATAGAGGAAGCGTGCATGTGTGTTGTCCTTTGGTTGAAAACACTAATCTGAAAACTGTCAGCAAATAACCAAAGCAAAATGTCACAGTCTCTGGTCGACATGTAGAAACAAAAAGCCCTTTCTGTCAACATAACGTTGTGTCAGTGATGTGTTTATCGTCCTCGCTCACCTCGAGGCCGGGGCTGAGGCTCTCTCTCAGGATCTCGGAGTAGCTCTGCTCGTGAACGAACTCTAGCGCCGCCCTCCTGTCCTCCAGAGGGACCGCGGGGCTGAGCGTGTGTACCAGCATGCGGCCGATCTGAACCCTGAATGTGTCCCGGCAGGACCAGAGGATTCGCCTCCACTGCTGGCGAGGGGCGCCGCCACGGCCGCTGCTGCCCTGAGGAACAACACCATCACACAAACTGTGTTAGAGACAATAGAAAGATATACACTGCAAAAAATGCATTTCTTACTTAGTATTTGTCTTGTTTCTAGTCTAAATATCTAAAAATTCTTACACTGTTAAAGACTTGGATTCCCATCATAAACATAGACAAAGTTTCAAAAACTAATGTTGGACGTTTGATGGAGTATTTCTGTGTCAAAAATACTCCTTCCGGTTTCTCACAAGTTTTGGAGAGTTTTTTTTGAGTATGGCTCGGCTTGACGTCGATAGAGCGGAAGGTCCTTGTATGGGCCGTACGGCTCTTCTCCTGGAAAGGTGTGCGCGCGCGCGTGACTAGATGCACGTCACCCATAAACACTGCTCTCAGGTGCAGCAGATCCACTAGTCCGTGCAACCGTCTGTCGCGCCGCGCTCCACTTTATTCCTATGGGTGACGTCGAGCGACTTCAACGCTTCAGCACAGCATTCCGGGAAGGCAGCGCTGCATTTGAACCGATTTGAACGCAGAAATTACAGGAAGCGTCACAACATAAGCTTCGGTCGCAAAAGTGGATCTCCACGGTCTCTGCTGTCAGGACTTCACGAAATCAACAGTTAACTTACAAAAGAAGTGTGTTTTTGACGGAGCGGTCCCAGCGATAAAGGTTCGGTCGTGCTTTGGAAGCAGCCGGTGAGTAAAACTCAAATGTCTGTTGTTGGCTATCGTCGCGTAAGTAAACATCAGTAAACGACACGATCGAGTAAAACGTTGACCAATATAGGTGTCAGTTTGTTTATTGGAAAACCACCCAAACATAATCCTAGCGTTCTCACAAAGCCTGCTTCGTCATTCAAATGCGCTAACGGACTCCATTGTTGTTCTCTGTATAACGTTACACTAGTCTGACGTGCAAAACCGTTTTGCTTGCTACTGCTAAGGTTTAGTCGCATACAATAGTCCATAAACCGAATCATGTCCTCATAAACTGCGAGTAAACACACACAGGCCACTAAATACAGTCCATACCACAGAGACGGACGTCCTGCTGCTGCTGTTTCTCCTGTTCAGTTTATTTCAGCCTCCGGATCTGATTCTGGATCATATCTGTATTAGTTGAATCTGATAGCCATGGTTTATTTAGGGTAGCATTTTCATCTCCATGCTTGAGGATGTCAGCTTTCAGAAGCTCTCGTGCAGTAGCTGCGCGCTCGTCATTCTTCAGCTCCGCCCACTCGATACGCCTCCAGGCGCTCGTTTTTTTCCGGAAAGACTCGGTACAGCCCATATTTCTTTTATAAATATAATAAAACTAAAGACTTTTTGGAGATATGAAGGATGCAATACTACTCTATAGGTACTCAAGATTGGCATGAGATTGACTGAAACTGAGTGTTTCACCCCCCCTTTAAGAAACATTTACTAGACATGTAAAAATGATTGTCATGTTTCGGGAAAAAATAACTCAAGAGAGTTTTTGCTTAAAATAAGCTAAAAAATCTGCCAGTGGACTAAGTAAAATATTATTGTTTTAAGATTATTTAGTTTACCCCATTGGCAGATTATTTTGCTTATTTAAAGCAAAAACTCTCTTCATTTTGAGTTATTTTCCCCCCAAAACAAGACAATTACTTTTGCTTGTCTAGTAAACGCTTCTTGTTTTAAGAATTTTTAGATGTTTGGACTAGAAACAAGACAAAAAAAGCATTTTTTTGCAGTGTAACACTAACATAGAAATGTGCATTTATCACATGAACACAAGGTTGTTGTTTTTTTGGCCATTAGGCATACAGACCAGGATTATTTTCATTAGTTAAAATAAATTAATTACTTGAAATACAATAAACGTTAACTGAAATAAAATTGCGGCAACACTTTGGTAATGGTATGGTATGTTTAAATAAATCATGAAAATGACAAGACACTGTGTATAAATGATTATTTTTCAACAACCAATTGGAGTAAAAACATAATTTTATAATTAGATTTAGAAGTTAATGCAAAAACTGCCCAACGTGAAGTTTACATAGAACCAAAAGTAGTCCAAGGCACTCGATGGGTGTATTGAGAAAGTTAAAAAGCCTTTATTTTTTCATGGCTTAAACATTTAAAAATTGGTCAACCCAACGAGTGCCTTGGACAACTTTTGCTTCTAGACTTAAATTATCCTACACAACCAAAGAGCACCGAGATTTTACACCCTGTGCAGCACTTCTTGCATTCCTTTGCTTTGGTGAAGTTTAAATATTTGCATACAATGTGTTATTTGACTGTTGATTCTAATAAATAAATTGATTATCTAATAAAATAAATAGCAACTGAATTTAGGCTAATAGTTTGGGCTCTGTTGTTAACTTTTAATATTAAAGTAATGTACAGTAAGGGCTCCCTATATAGTTTACAGCATTATCTTTAAAAATCTTTTAGTTTTAACTAAATTAATTTAAGGACAGGCACAATTTGTTCAGTAAACACTGTTTAATTAAAAATAGAAGAAATATTTTGCTTAATTTCCTCTCCCCTGCTGTACCGAACCGTCAGTTTTGTGTACCGTTACACCCTTAATGTAAACGTATCCAATGTGCACAGAACACCAAAAATATAACCAGTAACAAACAAAAAAAGGGTCATTTGATTTCATGTTGACGTCTACTGTAAGTGATTACCAAGCTGATTTTTATGCCCTCCATCATGAGTTTGAGAATGTCTTTGCTGAAGCTCTTGGTGTTGCCCGGCGGGAGCGGGGTGGAAGGGGTGGAGCCGTTCTCCTCCGATGTCTGTTCGGCAGATAACGGCATGGACATGGAGTGATCAGGAGACTCGGGAAAGTTCAGCAGGTCAAAGAAATCATGGTTGATGTCTGGAGAGTAATGACAAACTGTCAAATTTATTCAGCCAACATGTACTGTTTCTTGTTATCACTAACAAAAAAAGTATTCTTTGAAGTAACATTCAGAAAGATGTAAATTGCGGTAACACTTTATTTTTGCGTCCAATTCTCACTATGAACTAGTTGCTTTATAGCATGCAAAAAAAGCGCATATTAATGCCTTATTCTGCATGACCATATTCTACATCCCTTAACACTGTGTCCTAACTACACGCGACGCCACATGATTTACATGTTAATTCGAGTTTTGACCAGCCGCGACGGCGACACGTGATGATTTTATTTTAGAAACGGTTTCTATTTCTGCGAATTCGCTGCTGGAATAACACCACAAAACATGACAATGATAAGGTGTCAGGTAGTGTTTATGTGCTTTATTTAATGTCAAAAGCCTGTAATGTGACTTTGAATATTATTTAGTGCTCAGCTTTGTAACATAGTCGTACTAAAAGCAACAATAGTTAATTCACCTCAGATCTTAAAATGAAACAAATGGAAACAAGAACGTTCAAACTGTGAACAAACAAGTATTTTCTATGACAAAGATTGTTTTAGTAACTCGTGTGTATTTTAGTAAAGTTTAAATGGTGTAATATTTGATTTGAATATGTAGGCAGCTACTTATTTATTTCCTTTACTTATCGCTGTTCTGATCGGCTGTGGTTTTTAACTGATTTGTCGCATCTCATAGTCGCTCGCATCTGGTGTGGACAGACAAATTGCTTGTCGCTGGAATCTTGTCGCGCCACATGTAGTTAGGACACGTTGTAACCCTGTCCAATACCTAAACTTAACTTTACTAACTATCAATAAGCATTAATTAGGAATGTATTGAGGCAAAAATCAGTCAATAGTGAGAATTGTAACAAACTAAAGTGTGACCTAAATTGCATTAAAGTGTTTTTCAAAGGCTGCAGCAACGAGCAGATGTTTGTCGTGTGTACCTTGATAAATGAGTCTATTTACGGCCAGAACCACGAGTCTCTGCAGTCGCTGGACGAGCTCGGTCTCGCTGGCTCTGATGGGGTTTTCTTGACTCATCCTGCGCTGCATCATCTGGGTAAGTTCATCACTGGCTACGGAGCGCATCCGCGTCAGCAACGAGTCCGACTGGGCCAGCGTGAACCGCCTCCGACCTGATCAAAACAAGCTTGAAGTTAGTTTGAGGCTAGAGGTTTATTAAAGAGTTAAGTTCACCCAAAAATGTACTCTCTCCTCATGTCGAATCAAACCCATAAGACCTTTGTTCATCTTCAGAACACAAATGAAGATATTTTTTATGAAATCTGAGAGCTTCTGTTCTTCCATAGAAAGTCATTTAACACTTTTAGGCCCAGAAAGGAAATAAAGACATTGTTAAAATAGTCCGTGTGACTCCAGTTGTTGGAGTCCAGTTGACTCCATACCTTTTGTATTCGTATATTTTGAGATGAACAAAGGTCTTTTGAACAAAGGGTAAACAAACCCTTTAAAATCAGTATCTAACACCTCATAAACACACAAATAGACAGACAGACAGACAGATGCAAGTATTAAAAACAACCATGATCGATGCTAAGTGGTTAGACGAGGCAGGTTGTCATTTACACCAGACATATAACATGCATCTTAGCTAGAGAAGTTGACAGCTTGTTTTGTCTCAATAGCTGAATATATTATATGAGTAGGTGAGTCTTCACTGTTTTAGGATTAATCAGAGTGCATTAGTTTAGAAAGTCCAGTTTAAATTGCAATTGTAATACAATTATGAACTATTATGAGCTGTTCTCTCTGTGAATATATAGTAAAGTGTGATTTATTCCTGTGATCAAAGCTGAATTTATCATCATTACTCCAGTCTTCAGTGTCACATGATCCTTCAATAATCATTCTAATATGAGGATTTGATGCTCAAGACACATTTATGATTATTATCAATGTTGAAAACATCAATTTAAGGCATCCATGTTAATGCCAGGTGTAAATGAGAGAGAATGAGAATGATAAACAGACAGAGACTCTTGACTGTTTATTTAGTCTTGGTTCATTCGCGTTAACACACACACAGGCACCAGTAGTTCAGGACACTGGGCAGACAAGCTTTAATCAGTTTATTGCACACGGCCAACATCCCTGAGAGAGCCAGGATGCTGTCGCCCATTTGTGCAAATGGGGTCGATGGCTACCTGCGTCTGAGGGGAACATGTAGGAGTTTGCTCCGGTAGGGGAAGGGAGGGGGGAATCCTGGGACAGGAAGCTGAACGGGGAGGGTTGAGGAATCAGGCCGTACGAGCAGTAGTGCTGCCGGGGAATACGGGGAATTATGGAGTCTTTCAGCCCCATTGAACCTTGGGAGTGTGAGGGGAGGTGATAATACAACAAAAACACATCAACAATCAAGCGTGACATCCAGGGCTGATGGTTAACACAAGATGAATGGAGATGAAACACAAAAGACAAATGGATATGGAAATTAAAGGAACACTTCACCCAAAAAGAGCAGTATGAATATTCATCAAGATTTTTAAAAATACAGGTTTGGAACAGGGTTATTATCGTTAACTAAAACCATAAAAAAAAAAAAAAAAACATACATTACTTAACTGAAATAAAGTCAAATATATAAAAACGTAAACGTTATTTCAGGAAAACATTTGTAGTTTAAATTGATTAACTAAAATAATTAAAACTGAAATAAAATGAATAAAAACATAATAATATATATAGATATATAATATACAGACAAAAAAATTGTAAAACATGAAGAAAAAAGGCTAATTAATATAGAAAATATAAAAATAATTTATTACTAATAGTAAAATAACAATGAACAACTGAGTTAGAGTAAACAATGACAAAATTTTTTGCATTTTAGGGTAACTATCCCTTTAAATGCAAACCTCCAGTTTTGGAGGGCTGAAAACAGACGTTTATGAGCGCATTTACGATGGCATGTTTTGATTGTGTTCTGCGTCTATTTCCTGCACAAAAGTGCTACAACAGATAAACATGTCAGCTGTGTGGACACTAGCTCTGGATTAACAATATTAATTTCTCCATTTTAATCGGGAATGATAGGGTTTCGTAAACACGAATGAACCTTCACTTAAAGGTGCAGTGTGTAGTATTTATGAGGATCTATTGACAGAAATGTTATATACATAATTATTTTTTTAGTGGTGTATAAAGACCTTATAAAGACCATAGGGCTGGGCGATATGGCCCAAAAATATTATCACAATATAATTTTCCATATCAGTCGATATCTATAATTAGCTAAATAAATGTAAAAGCTTTTTAAAGTTTAAATGCATATTTTTGCTCCTGAGTGAAAGATGTAAAAAACAGACTACAGTTAACTGTGGTTTTAAACTCTCCTTTATAGTCAAAACATGACAGACACTTCCCAAACAGGGGAAAAATTTATCAAAACTGAAGTAGATTTATTTATTACTAATAAAGCAATATTGATAGAGTAGAGTATTATTAATATAAATCAATTATATATAAAATAAATATCTATAGTAAAATCTAGAACTGAAATGATATAACATTTGGCTCTGTTGACTGCAAATGCAACGTCAAAGTGCCTTAAAGATAATGTTTGTCAATAAACAAAAATATAATAAATAAAAGAAAAATCTTAACTGTGGTCAGCATTTTAGCCTATACGTGAACTGATATTAGGCTGATGTAAATATACCGCTGTGTTGGGCTCAATGCTATATGGAAGAACTTCGAAGAAGCAAGATCATTTAATAATTATATTACTGTGTGCTGAACCTATGATAAGCAGTGCACGTCGTTTTATGTTGGACTGCAAATAGCCAAAATATCTCCAAACCACTGAAGTTGAGTGAACTTTCTTTCTTTTCTCCTTCGAGCTGGTCATGAGCGCTGAGTTTTCTTCAGACCATTGCAACTAAATTTTTTATTTCACCAACAAAATGGAGAAGAAACAATTCTGTTACTAAAAAGTTGATGTGCGATTTATACAGCTCAGTTTTAGCTATTTGAGTGTTGACTATTAAATAAATACGTTTGAATAATTACTTGATTATTAATTTATTATTTATTTTCAGTTTTCGGTCAAGTGCATCCTGAATTTTCATTTCGGTGCATCCTCAAATAACCCCAGCAAACCCTTCCACCTGTAAAGCATCTCACCTGCGATGCTTTTGCGTTTCTGCTGTAGAGCGTGATGTGGCGATGTGGGGACGTGCACATAGCTGCTGGATTTCTGAGGGTCCTGATTGGCCGTGGTCTTGATGAAATCAATGGCTGCCTGGATCACGCGGAACTGCAGGGCCTGGGCCATTTCTGAAAGACCAAATTACAACAGAATATTTCCTATTACATTCAAATGTCACATGGTATCACGGTCATAGAAAAGTGCTAGCTTTCTTTACCCTGTGTGCGCCGGACTTTGCTGGTTTGCATGTAGCCCAACAGGGTGATCAGGTCTTCAATGATGCGGAAGTACTGAGACCCCGAGGAGCTGCAGGAGTGGATGGTGACGGCCACCAGCAGCTGCTGAATGTCACACACCACCAGCCTGTAGTCATTCGGAGGAATCCTACAGAGCCAACGACATCAAGAAAGAGTTCACTTAGTAGTTTTATTTAAGTATTTTTAATTGTGTTCTTATTTTAAATCAACATTTCTTTGATTTATTTACGTACATTATTAAAAATATATATTTATTGACAAAATGTATATAATATATATATATATATATATATATATATATATATATATATATATATATATATATATATATATATATATATATATATATATATATATATACACACAATTTTTATATATATATTATATACATGTTGTCAATAAATATTTTTAATTTCATCTATATATTTTATGCATATATATATATATATATATATATATATATATATTAGAAGTTTTATAATAATATCTTTATAAGAGATTTCTGTTATTTTAAGAATCAAAAAACACAACAAAAAACAAAAAAACAAAAAAAGGACCTACAAATTATTATTTAATTTTTTTCTTCCAGAAATTGTTTTTTAGAAATGTACTGTTAAAGATGAAACATGGGAGAAAAATTGTGATTCCTTAAAAAATAAACCATTGATAACTGTATTATTAGTACTACAACTTTAAGAAGTACATTCTACTGTACAATAGTAGTGCATTTCTCTCAAAATTAAGTTAAACCAAACTTTTATTTTGGCGGGTTGTAGAGAAGAGCTTTGAGTTTGTTTGTGTGTGTGTGTGTGTGTGTGTGTGTGTGTGTGTGTGTGTGTGTGTGTGTGTGTGTGTCTGACCATAGTGTTCCAAATTAAATGCTTGTGTGACTCTGGAGATGAAGCTCATTCGATCATGTTCTCCGCATAAGATGCTCATGTATGCTGGCACATTTTCCAAGTACCATATTTTCCAGACTATAAGTCACACTTTTTTTCATAGTTTGGCTGGTCCTGCGACTTATTGTCAGGTGCGACTTATATATCAAATTTAATTCATACTGACTGACAAGAATAAACATACAGCTGCGTGAGGGCGCTTTATGCTGCTCCTGTAGCCTACCCCTGAAAAAATTTACTGAAAACAGAAAAAAACTGTTAACTGAAATATTAACTTAAAGACAACAACTGAGAAAGTCTGAACACAAACAAAATGCCCCCCATAAAGAAAATCCTATTCTGCAAATTACAAACTGACTTTTTAATGACAAAATTACAAAAAATAAGCAGCCGTGAACGATTCACACAGCGTTCGTCTCCCAGAAGAGCGTTCAATCTGTGGACTCGTTCCTCCAGCTCTGGCCATCTTGCTTTCAGTCCGTGATTAGCTTTCTTTGTTTTCTTCATTACAGTTAAAGTAACCTCTGCTTTTCCCCAGTCCCTCACAAGTTTCTCCCTCACTTCAAACTTTCTTTCTGCTGCTCGATTATGCACAGCTAGCACTCCTGCTCGCCACGCTGCTTCTGCCCTAATGCGAATTATAGTCCAGTGCGACTTATATATGTTTTTTTTCTTTTCATGACGCATTTTTTGACTGATGCAACTTATGCTCGGGAGCGACTTATAGTCCGGAAAATACAGTACTTTCCCCAACACTAAGATGTCCTCTGACTGAGGCCCATTACCCGTTCTCCAGGCCGTTGAGGGTGGACAGCGTGTTGAAGAGCACGTAGAGTAAGCCGTGGTCCAGCAGGATGTCGGCCAGCTTCGGGCAGGCGTTGAGGAGCTGCAGCAGCAGACACAGGCCGTTGTGGACCAGCGAGTTCTCGAACAGAGAGTTCTCCAGCAGACCCAGCACAGGGATGATGCAGCGCTTCCTGAACGGGGAGATGTTCTCCATATCCTCCAGATCCAGACTGACACAACAGGGAATAATGGTTATTGACAAGTCAATCAATCAATCAATCAATCAATCAACTTTAGTTATATAACGCTTTTACAATGACGATTGTTTTAAAGCAGCTTCACAAGTGTGCTGTTGTGTTTCCTGCCACATATTCCTTGCAAAAAAAAACTAAATTATAAATAATTATCTATAATATTTTTAGCATTAATATACTATTATAGTATTTATTAATATTTATTTAATATTTTTAATTTCTTTTAATTTTTGTATTTTTTTTAATTTGTTTATTACTTTTTATTTGTTGTAATTTTATCCATTTTAGTACTTCATCTTAAACTCATTTTTTCAGTTAGTTGTCTAAGCGTTTCTAATTTCCAATTAGAGTAAGTTTTTTTAAATTTAAATTTATGTTTATTGTATTTCTTTAAATATAGACGTTATTTTAAATTACTTTAGTTTTAGTTAATGGCAACATTGTGAAAATGAAAAATGCTCAATTTTAATAATAATATATAATATAGATTTATAATATTTGTTTTAATAAAACAAAAATGACTTAAATTTTCAGTTAAATAAATAAAACATGTATAGCCAATTCATGGCAACGAACTGAATAAAAATAAGTTTAAGTTTTTAAAAATATTATTGCATTCAATTATATTCAATATTTATTTTATTTCTTTAAATGTAAATTTAAATATATATATATATATTTTAAAGTTAATAACAACATACACATATATATATATATATATATATATACAATAAAACTATTTTAATAATAATATATCATATATATTATAATATTATATATAGTTTTATAATAATATTTAGAAGAAAAATCATAAAATGTTTAATTTTCAGAAATAAATAAATAAATAAATAAACAAACAAACAAACAAATATGTATAGCCAATAAATTCTCAATTCACCCTCCATTGGCATGAGTGGCAGAAAGCTAATTTTATACTCTGGAGCCAAGTTTCCAAATATGCTTAATGAGCCCACACACTGCTCCTATCAGGCTATCACCACTCATGTGGTCAGTTGTAGATGGTTCACACACTTACTCTTCCTCAAGCCCCACCGGTCGGCTGAACAGCATCTCCAGGAAGCACTCCAGCAGGCCCTGGGACCCCTGGTGCAGGTACAGCTGATTGGCCAGCAGGGAGAACCCATGGTTCTTCAGGAACTTCTCCTTCTGCTCTTTCTGAGCACGGCTGAAGTAGGCGTCCAGAAGCTACATTAACAAACAGGCATGTTTGTGTATCCATGCATTATGAGATAAAACTGGTGAATCAACTATTTTCACATCAGCTTAAATAAACAAGTCACAGCAGCAGATGAGATAAACACAGCTCAGTAGAGAGAGAGATAGTAAAATTCAACGTTTACTGTCCTACAAAAAAATCGTATATTTTCATGATTTGTCTGGACAGCAACGAACACAGAGGGCCCTATTTTAAGGATCTGAGCTCATGGTGCAGATGCACTTAGGGTGTGTCTGAATCAACTTTTGCTAGTTTAACGACAGAAAAACAATCGGCGTACCAGGCACATGGTCCTCTTAATGAGTCATGGGTGTGTTTTGGGCATAACGTGCAATAAACCAATCAGAGTCTCATCTCCCTTGAGCACCTCCTATAATAGGCTGATATAACTAATGATTATTAACAATTCTTCTGAACACACCTGGTTTTTCAGACTAGACGCCCATGGGTGAACAGATGCGCCAGTGCATTTAATATTTAAACAACGTGGAGCTGGATGTAAAAAAATAAGAACTGCGTTAGGCTAAAACTAGCAAAAAACACTCGCGTTGCGCCTGGCGCCACATTGCACCAGATATATGGATAGGGCCCAGAATCTACTCCACAAACAACATTTTCTACTCAAAATTCAAGACAAATACATGGAAACCGTGCCAGACCTCATCATAAACTGTATGAAATATGAAAAAAGTTAACAAAATGTTGATAGGAATGCTATTTAAATATATTGGCAGTATCTAATGTAGGTGCCTATTTTCAAAAATCTACACATTTCCCTATTTTGTCACCATTAATTAGCTTCTGAGACTCACAAAATCAATTTCTAAATGGATTCCAGAAAGGTTTGTGATTAAGAACCCCAAAATTAAACATAATGTGAATTAATAATAATGCTTATGTTTTTTTATTCAATAATTAATACATTTTCAAGTTAGGAAGAGGGAGAGTTTAACCAACTTTTCAATTATTTTGTAATGTTTATGTGATACCATGTTTATTGATTCAGTCTGAAAGATATTTTCTGCTTTAATAAGCATAAATTAAGTCAAAGCTTTACTCATTTGTGTGGATACGGCACATGGGAATCTAATTGTTGGCCAAACTATTTAATACCTTGAAATGTCCTGCAGTGTGATCTAAATACACTTTACACAACATTATTAATTATAAGTACTGTGCATGTAGTTTTAATGAGCTCATTTAAGCTGAGCGACTGTGGAGTATTTGTGTTATTTAAAAATTCACTTGTAATGCCTTTGAAATTAACTAGTAAAGGTGAAATGGTGATTAAAAGTGTTAAAAACTGGCATGTTCACTTGTCAACTATTCAAAGATCGGACCTTCATGACGCCCTGCTGTATGAGAGGAGAGGAGTGGTTGACCAGGACGAGAAGAGCCTCCGGCTGGATCAGTTTGTCCATCACCTCCTCCAAAAGGATGTCCGGCAGCAGAAGCAGAACTCCTCTCAGCAGATCGTACAGACCGCAGCAGATCAGAACCAGACAGTCTTCTGCACTGGACCTGAACCAATCAGAAAACACATATCTGAAACGTCAGATCCACGGCTGTGACTTAGAGCCAGTTAACCAAAAGCAGTATTAGTCACAAAAACAATGGGTGCGTTTACATGCACACCAGTAAGCTGATAACTCACAAATATCAGCTTATAGAAATAAGCAGTTTTCCCCGTTTACATGCAAACCAGTAAACTTGGCTTTCCTGTAGCTCAACCAGTAGAGCGTGGTGCTAGCAATGCCAAGGTCATGGGTTCGATTCCCAGGGAAAGCAAGAATTGACAATAATGTAAAAATGTGTACCTTGAATGCAATGTAAGTCGCTTTGGATAAAAGCGTCTGCCAAATGCATAAATGTAAATGTAAATGTAAATGTAAACTGACAATGCAAGTAAACCACATTACATGACTTTATTAATAAACCGGATTATTTCCTTTTAGTGATGTCAAAAATAATAATGTTTTATCTGACTTGAGTATTCCCAATGTTACATAAGTTGTGATGTTAAATAAAGCGTGCACCGTGTCAGCGGGAGATTTACGGATCGTATTATCCCTCATGTAGTTACAAATGCAGCGTTTTGACTGAACCTCTTCTACTTCTGCTGCATGAGATGAGAACACATTTTTATAATTTTCTGGGTCTTAAAAGAGTCTGCGTTTGTGATATACATGTCCTTATTTCATGCAAAACGCTAGCTTGTTCTGTCTGAGTGCATTTAAAGTTTGTGTTTTTGTCACCTATCCCCCATGTGCACTTCAATAAGCCGACAGAAAGCAGGTTAATGCATTTACATGCCTCGCAAAATCAGGGTAAGAGGCAAAAAACTACCTGTCCCGACCGGTTTATGCTTACGCCGTTTATGACCGTACTCCGATAAAAGAAAACGCGTTACTGCGTTTACATGACCATGATCATTGTCGGCTTATTAGGCATAATCGGCTTCAGAACGTGCATGTAAACGCACCCAATGTTACCAGAATAGAAAATGACCTATACCGTGATACAAGACATTGGTCATACTGATAAACAAAAAGGAAATCCATATTTGATAGGCAAAGACAAATGGCAAAGACACTAAAGACAGCTCATCTGTAATCCAAAGGATCTCGGAGTTAAACATTAACATTTAACAAGCTGAAGTGATTACAGATGGGATATGCGTTTGGCACAGCTATGACAAAGACGGGAGGCAATTACCCAGAAACTGTTGACAGAAGAAGCACATTAAAGAGATTGCAACTTATAAATGAAGGCTAATATTACATATACAACCCTTACGAAACAAAAATATATTGCAGTATATTGGAAAATATCATCCAATACATTAGGCAATATATTCACATATATTGAAAGCGGCAATCATTTGTATATTTTGCAATATATTACATGAATATATAATATATTTTATAATACCATCAATATATTATTCCCTATAATTACAATATATTAAAATATATTTCAAGTAATATATTGGTAAATATATTTTCCTTTCGTAAGGGAAAACTCACTGGCATAAATTAGCATAATTAAAGAGCACTATTCATTGCGTGTAATTAAAAAAAGCGGTCCCTGGATACATTACACACCTCTAGAAGAACTCAACATATCACACAAAACATTTGAAAATAAAGCTAAGCACACTACCATTTCTAGAGATACCAGAATATAAAAAGGCATTTATATACAGAAAGGTATACTTGTTGAAAACTATTTGCAGTTTAATCAGGGTTTTAAGCATGACCATTAAAATTGTATGCATTTGGAAGATGCTTTTATCCGAAGTTACACATCTATTCCTGAGATTAATGTTAAACGTTGGTGTTGTTTGCACCATGCTCTACTGTTTGAGTTACAGAAATACATACATAAGAAATGCCTATAAATGCCTTTAAATGACCGACCATGATTTAAGGTATCTGTTATAAATCATATTAATGAGGGAATTAAAGGGTTAGTTCATCCAAAAATGAAAATTATCCCATGATTTACCCTCCCTCAAGGTGTATATGACATTCATCTTTCAGACAAATATAATAGCAGTTATATAAAACATTTCCTGGCTCTTCCAAGATCAAGATCAAGAATTTTATTTGACACATACACAGTTATATACAGAATACAACCGGCAGTGAAATGTAAACAGGTCCGCTCCATGGACAGCAAATAACAATTAACAAAAAACACAATAAATTATAAAATAGGCTTTATAATGGCAGTGACTGTTGGGTCGCTTGCTTTAAATGGCTCTGGGGGTTAATAAAGGCCTTCTTAAGTGAAGTGGTGCGTTTGTGTAAGAAAAATATCTGAAAAATAAAATTGTATAGACTAAAGCCCTAATCAGACGGGATTAGATTAACATGGGGACGTCGGGGTAAAGTCATTTTACCTCAGGACATCTGTAATATTAATGGTCAATTCGCACAGGATTAAGACATCTCAGTAAAACTAGCAGAAGTGGGAGGAGTAACTCGCTTTACACACCACGGTAACCTCCGTGTCGTCATGTGCGTATGACGTTGCTGTTATCACGTGAGCAAACACACGAGTGCCAGTCTGAACTCCGTCTACAATATAATTTTTGTTTTAATAAACAGTTAGATCCAGTCTAACGATTCTGATTGGATTGTGTTGGTAATAGACACTTTCCTAGAGTTAAAATAAGTGCTTTTGATCTTTTTGTTTTAAATGATATGTGGAAAATAGAGTTGTCCCTCCACCTACAACGCAACCGAATGCTTCAAGCGCCTCAAAGCTTGCAAAATGCGTTTTTTAAAAAACTTTTAAAAAGGAAATGATGGAATTTTACCTCACATTTTTACAGAGGGTCTATTCGAACGGGATTAGTATTACCCCAGGTCATTTTTCCGGACCTTTTTACAGAAGGTAAAAGTCTTGGTAATCTTTACTGACATTGTCCGTAATGACTATCGAGATGGCACATTTGGACGCGACTAAAATCACAGAGAACCTCTGGTAATAAATACTTTACCCCCACGTCCCCATGTTAATCTAATCCAGTCCGAATAAGGCTTAAAATAACTAGCTTCCGGAAGTCAGAGGTACGCGAGTCGCTCACGCTCAAAGAGTAAACTTGACCACTGAACCCTTGATGTATGCGTATTGACGAACGGAAGCTAGTTATTTTAGTCTATAAAGATTTAAATATGGATATTTTTCTAACACAAATGCACCACTTCACTAGGGCCCCTTTTATTAACCCCCGGAGCCATGTGGGGCATTTATATGTGTATTTGAAATTATCAAAAAATTGTGTGGTGGGTTGAGCTGTGCATTACAAATCTCATCACACTCTCGTCACAAATGACACATATATGCTCATATATGTCATAAAACGATTTACCGCATGTTTAAATTGAAAAGTTATAACTGGATCTTCCAGTGAAAACAACAGACTTCTCTGCTGACATATACAGAACTTTTTCAATCATTTATTCTCTTAAACCCCATCCCTGGGAGCTTGTGTGTCTTAACATCCAATCAACAACTGATGCATAGAACCAAGTCCAGCTCTACTCAGATCTGTCGCTGATCTACTTCTGTTTTATCGTGTTTACAATGCTGGCCCCAATTTTTGCCCTTTGCATGCAGATGATATTGTTTGAAAAAAACACTAAAGTAATACCTGTCATTACTGGAGTCCGCCTTGCTGTGTCGGTCATAACCAGGTGAGTATGTGTAGCTTTCCCAGTCGTCCGGGGGGGCGGCGCGGTCAGTCACGGTGGGCCAGCGTGCGATAGTCAGAGAGCCGTTCTGTGCGGGAAAGGCCAAACCCAGACTGGCCAGGTTACTGTGGCTCCTCTGGAAGGACTGGATGCCCTTCAGGCTGTCGGGTCGGCGTGGCGCTTCCTCGCTGGTCCAATCGAAATGCTCCTCAGACTCCACCGGGCTGCCGGCTGGCCCGTCGTGCTCTTCCTCTACACTGATGGAGGGCGTGCGGTTTCCCATGACACCGCTCTCCTCATCAACGCCCACAGTCGGAGAATCGCAGATGGTCTTCGCGGACTCGCAGCTGCTGAGGAGCGGCTCGTCTCCGCCCCGCTTTAGGGTCTCCGTGCTGCCCAGGGCCTGCTGGGTACTTAGGGATGCCCCTTCATCAGGCTCGGTGGTCTCTGTCACACTCCCATGAGTCCGATGGGGCGTCAGGGCTGGAGAAGAGTGTGGAGAAGGGCCTGTGCTAGGAGGCCGCAGAGCCCGATCGTCATCTCCATGCTCGGGTGAGGAAGTGTGACGTCCTGTGGGACAAAAAAAACCCCATATCCTTTAGGAAGAACTCTGTCTTTATATACAACCAATAACAAGTTTCACATTTGTGTTTTTTACAGCATTAGTACCTTACAACTTCCTCTTCATTCACATGATTGTTTAAATCATCGCAAAATGTAACTATATTTTAAGGAATAAATGATATATCGGCCGATATATGTTCATTGTTCAAGAAAATTTGTCTGATATAAAGCTGATAAATAATGTATTATTTCCTTCAGCTGAGACACTTTAGATGTTCAACATGATGGTTTTGCATGAAATATGATTGGAATCATACAGTTAATGAAACATGAGCAGCGCAAGTCTTTATTTTGGCTACTTAAAGTTATAATGAGAACATAATTGTGTGATTGGGCTTTTAAGGTGAGACTTTTGTTTTTGTAATCAGGCTCTCAAAAATAACATACAAATTTGGATTTAGATTTAATGGCAAATATATCGGTTATTGGCTTTGAACTATAAAGAATTATCGGTTATCGGCATCGGCCAAAATGTTATCGCATCGCTCTATTTTAAATTCCCCTGCATATATAGAGTACACTCATGTAAAGCAACTGCTTGATGTTTATATTGTTGCAAAATAAAACTATATTTATTTTATACATACAGTGTACTATAATATATAGCAAATCGAAACTGCTGGATTATTTATATCATTGTAAAAATGTAACTATATTATCACACAGCTAAGTAGCATTTTCAACTTTTGTGCACAAACATACAGTACATCTGCCTAAAGCAATATACAGTATAATAACAAATCTCAACTGCTTGATTGTTTATATTGATGCAAAATATAACTATTACACAGATGGTAGTAATCAGTTCCAAAATAAAAGTTTGTGTTTACATAATGTGTTTTTACTGTGTATATGTATAAAAATTATGTAAACACAAACTTTTATTTTGGATGTGATTAATTGATTTGACAGATAGTATAGCCAACTTTTTCTGCACACTCATGCGCATAGCAAATCTCAACTGCATGATTGCTTGTATCATCATAAATTATTAACTATAATATCATCCAGCTCTAATCTGCTAGATGCAAATATAAGGCATGAAGAAATTAAGATTAAAAAAATTATGATAAGCCTAATCAATAACATCATCTGTAAAGTTGCTTTGAAAGTGCAATACAAATAAATGTGACAAATGCAGGTTTGTGCGCTCACTGATTTTGTATTTCTCAAAGGTCATGTGCTTATAAGACGCAGCAGTTCCACACAGCCAGACATGGACATTTTCTGTGAATTATGCTTGTGAAGTGCAACAAAATGAGTGAGTGTGAATATTTTTCAGATTTTGACCTTCTCATGAATAACTGCATTATCATCAGCGAACGGACAGGAGTTAATGATTATAAGTCAGCTGCTTTAATGTGGCTGGAGGTGGCACTGACCTCTGGGCTTGGGGGAAGTGGGCGGCAGTGATGCGGTCCCATCAGTGGGCATTTCGATGAAGACGGTGGGAGAAAGTGAAAGCACAGAGCTGCAGGCTGATTTGCCTCCACTGCTGGAGTGGCGCAGGTACATCATGGACTGAACCTTCTCCTGGTACAGCTTACCATCTGATGCCACAAGAGAACATGCATGAGCTCAAATCAACCCTCTTCAATCCAAATAAATGTTCATTCGGTGTGACTAAATAATATCTATCATTAGCCATTGGATAATGAATTCTTAGATTTTACTAGCCAGTGTGTGTTAGAGGTTAAGAATAAGTTTAGCATAGATATATTTCCACTCGCTGAACACTCTGAAGGAGCGCGTGAGAGTATTTTTTAGCTCATCTGACGATGTGAAGAAGGCGCTTTTAAAGCATTTCTCACAAACAAACAAACAAACAAACAAACACATGCGTGTGTGCAGCGAGAGCGAGCGCGTGTGCACGCGAGAGAGAGAGAGAGAGAGAGAGAGAGAGAGAGAGAAGAGAGAGAGAGAGAGAGAGAGAGAGAGAGAGAGAGAGAGAGAGAGAGAGAGAGAGAGAGAGAGAGAGAGAGAGAGAGAGAGAGAGAGATTCAGCTGTTAAGAACAAGCTGAAGATATGCCGTTTTTTTCCGGTAGTGGGTGTAACTAATGTGCAAACAGCATTCTCATTGGCTGGCGTTTCCTTTTCCTGTCCCCGTTTTAATTTCAGCAAATCAGTTCGAGCGAATGCTGTCAACGTGATTAATATTCATGAACCCATCAGCTCATCAATTCAACTTAAATCTCAGTTATTATATTACTATATTATCTATTTATTTACAGAAACAGAAGCAATATTTTAAGCACCACCACCAGTCCAATGTTCAGTTAAATGACAAATATGCATTCATACATTCATACAACAGCTTTAGTTCTAATAATTACTGAAGTTATAACATTAAACAGTGCTTGATTATTATATCATAACATAGTTTAATGCTTGATTGACTGATGTTAAGAGTGTATGTGTACTTTTTTTTATATAGAAAAAGTGTATGTTCAGATATTTAAAAAGCTGTGCCATTTTACACAGATATTGATAAATTTGGTTATAAATTGATAGATTGATAAATTTGGTTATATAAAAACGAGTATAATATAATAAAGTATATTACTCTGGCAACTAAACAAAAAAATGTACTAGCCAATGGCCATTCTATTGCCAAGGTGTGCGTAGAGGGTTGCAAATGTTCTAGTTTACTACCGTTTCTACACTGGAAGAGCAACATCTCTTAATGATTACTGATATGAGTAAGCTGTAAGGCTGCTAGACTACAGTTAGACTACAATTATAAAAAGAGTTCCTTTAATAAGTGACTCTATCAGATACTGGTTTTCAAAATGTTTGCTTACCGATGTGCAGCGAGAAGTAGAAGCTGGTGGGCGTGTGGCACACGTAAGTGTTGGTGGGGGGGTGAACGGCCAGCAGGAAATTATAGACCAGCCGCAGCAGGTCCAGGTCTGGAGGCGACCCCAAAACCTCCTGGATGATTTTGATAAACGAGAGGCAGACCTCCTGCGGGATGGATGTCAGGTGCTCATCCCGATGCTCCTATGACAAAAATAATGAGGATGAGGTTACAAAACGACCCACATACTGAAATATGATTTCATGTATCAATTGCATACTGAATAGCAATTGGTTGTTTCTTTAATGCTATTTCATTATAGGTTGATTTTAATGATGCACCAAAAATGTAAGTGTGCAATGTATGTGCGAGTGTGTATGCGTGAGTGTGTGTGCGTGCAAGGCTGCATGTGTTTGTGAGGCTGCATGCATGTGTGTGTGTGCGAGACTGCATGTGTTTGTGAGGCTGCATGCATGTGTGTGTGTGTGCGAGGCTGCATGTGTTTGCGTATAAGTGTGTGTGCACGTGTGTTCGTGTGTGCGTATTTGTAACTTAAGTACACTACTTGACAGTTTCATGTGCTGGAGTACTAGTGTTTGTTAGTTGTTAGGAGCAAATAAAATAAAAAGGGAGTTCATATATCTGACTGCTTGTATTCAATGACAAAAATGTAGGCACATGCTGTAATACTGAAAATTGAGGATACAACGCATCATGATATTGAATCGTTGAAATGATAATCATATCAAACTGAATCATAAGAACATTGACGATTCACACCCCTACATTTCAGTAGGTCATACGGTTTATTTCAACACACCTCTGATGCTAAATAATGTTTATTTCATGCTATAACTAGTAGCAAACAAGAAGAGATGATTGTTCTCTCACCACGTTAAAGAGCGTTTTATTGTTTGAATTTCATTATGAAATTGAGCGAATTTGAAAGATGAGACTTTATCAAAAGTAACAAAGCTTGTTGCGATTTTTGGATGGTATGCGCACCGAAATGGAAAAATAATTTCCGAACGATCAGAAAGCCATCAGAAAGCAAGCCTCATGACCAAATTTCAAAGACACTACAAACACTTGACCTTCATTAACCTTGCGTGTCTGTCCGTGTTGTAAACCTCTCACCTGAAGCACCTGGCAGGCGAGCAGGAAGCGATGAACCACCTGGGCCTTTAGAAGCTGTCGAATGTTGAACATCTGCTGAGGATGACGCACTCGGATGAGGATCTCTAAAGCGGCCAACAGCGTCTCCCACACGCCACACTATCAGACACACACACACATACAGCCATTATAATTAGCTCTATATAAAAACAGCCAAACTCTTTGGTATGTTCTCATTTAGAGGTAAGTGTGAACCTGAGCTTTGGCCCATATCTTCCAGTCCAGCAGTATTTCAGAAAGCAGTTTGAGATCTTGCACCACCACAGTGGATTCAGCATCCAGATGAAACTGTCCGTCTTCTCCAATGGTCAGGATTGACCCACTACAGCACCCGTCCAACAATGTCTATCACACAACATGCATACAGACATTTGCAAAATGAAAATCCAGGGATACTCTGGTGCATTTCAGAGGAAACCAAGAATATACTGAGAGAGGGACGGTCAGTCTGCATTAACAGTGAAAACCAGCAGGGTGCGCTGTTCAGCACGAGAGTAATGTGGCACTGCTGTGAGTTTATATATTGATGAG
Source organism: Pseudorasbora parva (assembly GCF_024679245.1). Taxonomy (NCBI): domain Eukaryota; kingdom Metazoa; phylum Chordata; class Actinopteri; order Cypriniformes; family Gobionidae; genus Pseudorasbora; species Pseudorasbora parva. Next base: position 3,246,111 of record NC_090188.1, on the reverse strand, counting down.
GCAGGCGATATAAAGTGCAGCAGGGATGATGTAATTTTAGACCAAAACATGAAAGATTCTTGATTAAACACCTCAAGAAATGTTCCTGTTTTATTCTACAAGTAATACATTGTGATTTTTTTTTTCTCCAGCTTTTACTTGTCTTGAAAAAGGCAAAAAAGTGACTAAATGGGACTGCAGAGGTTTTCGGGGATATTAAACGTCAAGTAGACTCGCTAGTTGCTTTCACAGCCTCATTAGCCGCTTTTCCACCGTCGGGCCAGTGTGAGCCAGGGCTTTCAACAGGCCAAGCTGGGCTAATATCCTCAGACCTCTAGACCGAGCCCAAAACCACACCGTCGGGCCAGAAGCCTGGCTAATCTTTTAAGAGCTCTATAATTAAACTACCTTGATATTTTTCAGGCTTTTATTATATTTAATATGAGCTTGATATGTTATGTCTTTTTCAATTAGAGGAACCCTTATTTTTTAACTAACAGTCATCTTTAGTAAACATTAATTTTATATGAACAGCAATTTAATTATGAAAATATTGTGATCCCCAGCACTAATTGATCATTATATATAGAGAGAGAGATGTTTTTTTTTTTTTACTCATTATTTATCTGATGCACTAAAACTCACCTTCAGAATGTGGTATCCCACAATGCATTTGTTCTTGATGAGAACCTGGTGAATCATGGAATAACCATGGTAACACTCCATCTCAAGGGTACGGTGCTGATTGTTTTTAACCAGAGACAGAATAAGCTGCAGCGCCAGCGCTTGAGTTTTCTCACAATCACTCAACTCCACCACCTAACAGTACAAGAACCAATGAGAACAGAGGGAGAAACAGAGGCAACATAAACACAATGTGATTCATTCAGATGTTCCTGGTGCGGAAATCACGTCATATAAATAAAGTGATGTGTGGGTCACAGTGTTAAAACACAGAACAGAGGAACCCTGAGCAAACAAGATGATTATTAGTTATGCCTGCTCCAAACTAAACTAGATCCATCTGTATTCTTTAATTAATATCAGTTATTTGGCATCATTCCATGATTGAGCATCTGTTGCGATTTTAATTAGCACTGCTCCTCAGTTATTTTTATTTTGGTCTCATTCAGCATGGTTCAGCCATCGGGAGCTGTTGATCAACATTAAAATGTTCTTACTCAATAAGGGGATTAAGGCCACATATTTGCAGAGATTTTGCAATTATATATTTGCGAAATCTCTGTAGATATATGGTGTTTATTCCCTAATTGTGATGAAGAATGTTTTAATGTTGATCAACAACTATAAAATCGCAATGCATTGCAAATACGTCTGAAGGAAAATGTGAAGGAACGTCCTGGACCATTCATGTCGACCAAAAATAAAATTTTGCCCTCTGATTGAAAGAAACAGCGGATTATCAGATTACCAGCAAAAAATGTGCATTGGAATATGAAGGAAACACTGACGATACCTTCACTATAAACTTAAAATTCAGCCTCTCAGAGCAACAGCAAACAGTTATCAGAGATTTTGTGAATCGACACAAAGATCTGGTCAAAATACCTAATCAGTGTGTGTGTGCAGTAAACAGAAGAGCAGTGACATAAGAACTCATTCCAATCGTTCCTGGTCTCTACTAGTGACAAATATGCAAACAAACACGCACCCGTGCAAACAGGAAGACAAAAGAGCCGGTGCCACCGATCTTGTGCAGGGCGCTGTGCAGCCCGAGAGCTTTGCAGGGCATCATAGTCTTGAGAAAAGAAGGCTCTTGGATGGAGCTCTGGACCTCTTTGGCACTGAAGGGCCGCTGGGAAACCAACGCTGACTTGGCCTGGCCCTTCAGACGGATCACTGGCTCATATATGGTGTACAGAGACGGCGTGCTGGGGGCGTAAACTACAGCCAAACTCTCCTGTGAGAAAACAAAACACACACGTTGAGATAAAAGCAGATCTTTACATTTCAACTTTTCTGAAGAAGAATGGATTCACTTCATGGAGAAGAGCACCTATGCCATTCGCTTCAGACCATGTGCTCAGATTAAATGTATGTTTTTCGTTTGATTTTGAGGTGATATATTACTTAGACATATGGTTGAAAGCATTCATTAGAATAATGTAATGAATAAATGTAACCCCGACTGAGTCTGGTTTCTCCCAAGGTTTATTTTTGTCCATCATGGCCTGATGGAGTTTTGGTTCCTCCACTGTCGCCTTCGGCTTGGCTTGCTCAGTTGGGGACACTAAAATTATGATCTAGTTATTCAACTAAATATACAAATAAAAAATGTATTAAATAGGTCTTATTTAATTCTATAAACTATAATACTGATCTGCCAACATTGTCGCTATATGATAAATTAAAATAAGCTGATAGCATCACTGTTTTTTCTCCAGAAAGTGTACAGCCAAATCAAATATTGTTGCAATATTGTCCCGTTTAACACTTGTGAAGCTGCTTTGAAACAATCGGCAATGTAAAAGCGCTATATAAATAAAGTTGATTGATTGACTGATTGATTAATGTGTACAATACTTTAAATTAGCAATAGCTGTTGTCAGAGAAGATCTGAAAAAAGAAGCTAATTCCTCCATGAGAAATGAAGGTTTGTGTTTTAAATGACTTTCTCATAGCAGTTATTAGCGTGCATGTAAAGCACTTAGCATATGAACACCTGGAACAGCATGAACATTAAGATGTCAGTGGGTAAAACTGCACTGAAAAAGCACAGGAAATGATGTACAAATGGACAAATAATACTGAGGGAGATAAATAAGCCATTTCAGACACATTTGCATAAAAGCCTTCTGGTGAAATTTTGACAATAGGCTTACAATAAGAGGTGTGATGTCAACGTCGGTATTCTTCATGAGGAGTTCCCGTATCTGCTCACACTCAAGACCCTCCTGTGTCACGTACTTGGACAGTGACCCTTGGGGCTTGCCGTACTTGCAGGGCATGATGGATGTGAGGTCAGGACCGCTGGCGTACAGGTAAAACGCCTCCGCAGTGTCAATTCTGGAGCCTAAAACGAGCAAAAACCAGGTTACTTATTTTTTCCTGAACTCCCAGTATGCATTTTTAACTTAGGTAGAAAGATATACAGGTAGATAGGCAAATACAACTGTCTAATCCTGTATATTGTTGTATTTGTGCATATAAACTAAATGAATAAATATTCTTCAATGTGTTATTTCATGAAAACATGCCAGGATTAACTTAACATTTCCAAGCTAATACATATCATAAGTCTTAGTTAATACTAATTTCAACATTTACTAATACATTTTTAAACTTAAAAGTTATATGTTAACATTAGCCAATGCAATATTTTATTTCTATTATCTAACATAATTTTTTTTGATATATTGCTCACAGTTACTCATGTTAGTTATTATATTATCTAATGTTAACAAATGAGACCTTATTGTAAACTGTAATTCAAAAAATATATGAATATCACAAAATAAAACAAACTGACCTGTTAAATTTTAAGCTTTGTCGGCCAAATCTAAGCCTTAACTAGAAGATACAAGAAATTAAAATCAGAGATAGATGTGTTTAAAACACATGCGGTGACCTAACGGTTGGGAACGGCTGGACTGGAGCCATTCATGACCTATTAGTAGCAACAGAACTGCTATTCTGTTAGAAAAGGCTTGTTGTGTGGAGAGAATGTGGAGAATGTGTGGCTCCTGCACGGAAACTACCAGCAGCAGGAAGATCCCGCGTTACCAACAACATCGCAGACTTTCAAAGTGCCAGCGAATAATCTTTCCAACAGCGCACAGTGTTATCACTTATATACTATTATAGTAACATTTGTTAATGCATTAGGCGCTAACACAAATCAACAATGAGCAATACATTTACTGCAGCATTTATTCATCTTTGTCAGTGCTAGTTGATAAAAAACGCAATTGGTCATAATTTATTTATTTATGTTAGTTAAAAGTGCTTAAACTAATGTTAACTGATACAGATAACAGATTTGATTTAAAAATGTATTAGTTAATGCTGAATACTTTAAGTATTTATTAATCTAGTAAATGCAAACTAATGTTAATAAATGGATATTTATCGTAAAACGTCAATGTTTTATTATTATTTTGAATTACATTTTATATTTCCAATTTTAATTGTAATTCTTTCTTTTTTTCAATGTTGAAATGTGCTTGTCATTTTTATTAATATTATTAATATTTTTATATGTATTTCCAGTTTTAGTTATAGTTGATCCTTTAGTTCCAAACACTCCACAACAAGAAATAAAATAAAAAAATCTACATAGAACCGCTTTTTTGGAAGGAGAAGGACTGGTTTCATACCATTAAAGAGCATCAGCGTGCCCATATCCCAGCATGCACTTGGGCTGGACTGCTCCTCTGAGGGGTGCTGACAGTGTCCAAGCATACAGTAGGTCTTATTACTGTCCGATGACAAGCTGGACTTCCTGGGCAGAGTGAAATCTAGCGCGACGTCACACTTCCTGTATGTGGCACAGGAAGGGGATGCAAACGGTGAAGGGTAAAAATCTCGTAGGTGACCTATTTGATCTCAAAAAGGTGAATTCTCTAGAACATTTCTAAAGGTGAATGAGGAGTTTGCATCTATGTAAAACAGAGTAGCTTTTTCTGAAAGAATAACAAACGAAAGTCTGCATGTCATATTTGTCTGAAATAACAATTTAAATCATCCCCCAACCAATTGCAATCCCGGACTGACCTAATGCCGCACACCCATAGGGTCAGCTGCCCGTGAACGCTCTTCTTGCCCTCGGGCTGCTGTGTGTACGTGAGAGCCAAGTGTTGCCATCTGCCAGCTGTCAGCACGCCGTCTCCAGACTCCGCCTGTGCAAGCAGACCCGCCTTCATCTCATCGTTGGGATCAATGCAGGTCCTGAATTCACAAATAAAAAATCACTTTTGAAACGTAGCACTGATGACTCTTATGCGGCACTAAATACAGGTGCAAACGGGGTCTAAAACATTTTGATCTGTCCACTTTTGACCACTTCCAGAGTAGGGCTATCAACGAATATTATAAATTCGTATAATAGTTTTTAAAAAACGATTTTCGAAGGTAAAAATTAATATTTGGATAAAATAAAATAAAAGCGGAAAAAATGCCCACTGCTTTGCTCATGGACACGCTCATGTGGTTCAGGGACAGGTCACAGGAGTCGCACTATCAGGCACAGTATCAATGCTGAAAATTGACTCGTCTTGCAGTGAAGATGGCAGAAAGTGCAGAGCCCAACTCGACCACAGCAGAGAAAGCGATTTTAACCCTTCAAAATCTTAAAAGCCATGCCTGGAAGTACTTTAGATTTTGGTCGGTAGGAGGTAAAATTGTTGAGCCACGAGATAAAGTTGCATGCAAGCTACAGGTCCGAGAAGAGGTGACCGGACCCTGAGGAAGATTGTGGAGAAGGACCGATTCCAGACCTTGGAGGACCTGCAGAAGCAGTGGACTGAGTCTGGAGGAGAAACATCCAGAGCCTCCGTGCACAGGCGTGAGCAGGAAATGGGCTACAGGTGCCGCATTCCCCAGGTCAAGACACTTTTGGGCTACAGAGAAGCAGCACTGGACTGTTGCTCTGGACTTTTTCGGATGAAAGCAAATTTTGCATGTCATTCGAAAATAAAGGTGCCAGAGTCTGGAGGAAGACTGGGGAGAAGGAAATGCCAAAATGCCTGAAGTCCAGTGTCAAGTCCCCACAGTCAGTGATGGTCTGGGGTGCCATGTCAGCTGCTGGTGTTGGTCCACTGTGTTTTATCAAGGGCAGGGTCAATGCAGCTCGCTATCAGGAGATTTTGGAGCACTTCTTGCTTCCATCTGCTGAAAAGCTTTATGGAGATGAAGATTTGGTTTTTCAGCACGACCTGGCACCTGCTCACAGTGCCAAAACCACTGGTAAATGGTTTACTGACCATGGTATTACTGTGCTCATCTCTCCTGACCTGAACCCCATAGAGAATCTGTGGGATATTGTGAAGAGAAAGTTGAGAGACACAAGACCCGACACTCTGGATGAGCTTAAGGCCGCTATCGAAGCATCCTGGGCCTCCAGAACACCTCAGCAGCGCCACAGGCTGATCGCCTCCATGCCACGCCGCACTGAAGCAGTCATTAAGGATTCCCCACCAAGGATTGCGTGCAGAACTGAACATAATTATTTGAAGGTTTACTTTTATTGTATTAAAAACACTTTTCTTTTATTGGTCGGATGAAATATGCTAATTTTTTTGAGACAGGAATTTTGGGTTTTCATGAGCTGTATGCCAAAATCATCAGTATTAAAACAATAAAAGACCTGAAATATTTCAGTCGGAGTGCAATGAATCTAAAATATATGAAAGTTTAATTTTTATCATTACATTATGGAAAATAATGAACTTTATCTCAATATGCAAATTTTTTGAGGAGCTGTATGTAAGATACAATTAGTGAGATACCTCATTTTATTTAACATTGAACAGAAACATTACTAAAGTGTAGGCTACTGTACTGACTGAAGAGATATTGCATGGATAAAGGATAAATGCACTGCTTTCACTGGTCTGACTGTTTCATGTCAAGGAAAAGCTCCATGTTTAGCACAGCAGAGCTCGCTCGAAGCGTTCAATATGCTGTAAAACTTCAATTAATATTAATAATATTTGTTTCAATCACTGAATGAAGCCTGCTATATTTGGGGAGTCGCGACCCTAAATTTCTTGCACAAAACTCTTGATCAGGACTCAAAGTTTGTTCATTTAAACCGCTATGCGCAGAGTGCGTGAGGTCTGCGGTCTCGGCCATTAGTTGATGTACTTGTTTTTGTGTAAGTAATACGTTGTCTAAACTTAGACTACCTATATAAGTAGTTATGTCTCTTTGTATTAATTTGTCCTGTTATTGACAAAATGCAACCAGATGTTCGAATAGTTCAAATATTTTTGTTTTTTTAGAGTGAATATTAAATTTATATTCATTTAGTCCATTCACACTGTCATTTTTAACAGTTTTTAAACAAAATGCCATGATGTATTGTATATATGTGTGTGTGTGTGTGTGTGTGGATGTGCTTGTGACTCTTTAGCTCTGCCCACTTTACTCCACGTTTTCTTACTCCCCGTTTCTCCAAGTCTTTTATAAATCTGATAAACTAAAGACTCTTTGGGAGATATGAAGGATCAACACTACTCTATAGATACTCAATATTAACACGAGACTGTAGAAACTGTGTTTGTTATGAGCCCTTTTTGATCATTTCATTCATTCCCATTTTTGCTAGCACCATGCTTTACCGCTTGAATAAGAATATTTATATCAGAATGGAGAAACTGAATGCTAGTTTGAAGTGGATTATTTAGGATCTACTGCCCTCCAGAAACACCACGGGCACTCACTTTTGAGGAGGCTATTCGAAGGGACAAAAACATGGTGTAACTTTAAAGTTTTTGTCATGTGTGTTTTGTTTCATCACCTGAAGGTAAAGGATCCGTTGGAGATGTTTACCCACACCTGAAGCATCAGTGCCTTCGAGCCCATGGAAAGGACATGGAGGAGATCTCTGTCTGCCTGCTGGTCCGTCGTGACATTTGTGGGAGACACTTCCTCTTCTGGAACACACAGCCCAACAAACTTATCAAGCCTTCTTAGAGAGGGGTGGGATATTACTACAAAACATTTTCGGTAACATAATTACAGGTGAAATTAAATAAAAAAAATACTAGAGAAAACGTAAACAATAAAAAAATAAAATGAACTAAAAATGAACTTTAAACAAAGTCCAATAGAAGAGAGTGCATCCTAGAGAAAAGTGTCAAGTCAAGGCGCTCTATGGTCTAGGGTCTGTAATAGTCCATCAAAGAAAGACTATGGCACTCTTTCAAATTAAAAAGCCTTTATTATCAGATAGCTACATACAACATCTAAAAGCTCTCCAACGGGTTTCGGCCCGTGCCTTCCTCAGGGAGAGCAATGCAAACTCAGGGCTTTGAGTTTTTATTTTGGTCATTCAAAAGTTTCCCTTGATAAACTGAAACTGAAGTACTAAATGACATTAAATTAACAAAAAATTAGGGTTGTCACGGTACCAAAATGTCAGTAGTCAGTACCAACACCAGTAAAATTTTGTGGTTTTCGGTCCAGTTGGAACTACCAGCACTGCAGAAATACTGGCACTGAGATAATTTAATGAAATTGTCTTGATTATTTCGGAAATTAGAAAGTGCATTTACAGTTCCCAGCATGCGACTGGATAAGGAAAAAATAATCTAGAATGATCTTCTTACCCTTTTTAGAAAAGCCGTCCTCCTCCTTCCCCGCTCGTACCCACAGTGAGGCGCTGAGGCCATTGGCCATGTGAGGCCAGCAGTTCTGTCCCACTAAGGGCAGGTGGAACGGTGCGGTGTGCCAGGGAGACGTGCGTAGATGAACAGGCCTGCTCATGTCTGCTTCACCACGGCCTGGGGGTAATTTACCCCTCAAAAGAGCGTTTACCCCACCCTTAACCACAGCCGCCCCATGAGGCCTCATCCCAGGGGAGGAGCTCACGCCAGGGACCCCTGCGCCAGGGATCATGGGAAAGGACATGAAGTACAGGGGCTCTGTGTCCGAGTTAGCCTCCACAATCTGGAGCACGCCTTTCAACAAGATCTTCTACAGATAATGAAAGCAAATAAAGATTTCTGTTAAATTACGTTCTTGAAAAAAAATTTTTATCATTGGTTCCACAAAAAATGAACGTTATTTTACTGTAAACTTCAGGACTCAAAACCTCTTCCCAGTCCAAATTATATAATATATATAATTATAACACATATTCACTATTAACAACGACTTTTGCCTTAATAAACTCCTAATTTAATAGTTATTAAGGTAGTTTTTGTAGCGTTTAAGTTTAGGTATTGGGTAGGATTAAGGGATGTAGAATAAGGTCATGCAGAATAAGGCATTAATATGTGCTTTATAAGTTCTAATAAACAGACAATATCCTAGTAATATGCATGCTAATAAGCAACTAGTTAATATTTAATAACTGAACCTTAAAATTAAGTGTTACCAAAGTTCCCAACGTCAAACCAAGAAGCTGAAATGTATTTTTATTTTTTATTATTTTATTATTATTTTTAGCAACATCTCTGATCATTTCAGTGTAATTTGAAAAATTTGAACAATCCATGCTGACATATTGCAACACATTGACAGGTTTCATGAAATGAACACACTGATGAGCCCGTCCCAGTTGCCTGGTACAGTAAGAGTGTACTAAGACTGTCATAAGTCCTGAGGAAGAGACTCTGACTCCCCGTAGACCTTAATTAACACGGTGGTGGGAAAAGCGCATTTATCATAACTAAAAAAATTCAGTATGTTATGTTGGGGTTTGGGGCAGCTGTGGCCAGAGTGTTTGACTTATAACCTGAAGGTCGCGGGTTGGAGTCTCAGTACAGGCAGGGTAAGTTGTGGGTAACTCTCATTACCCACAACTTACACTGAGCGCTGCAGAAAAAAAAGTCTACTAGCTACTTAATTAATTTAATTCATAAAAACAACCATTTTAATAAATAAATAAAAATTAATCTATAAAAATGTTTTCTCCCCACAAATTCTGTGTTGTGTGTTTTTTGGTAACCAAATTAAGACATAAAACATTAATTTGTTTAATCATATTAAATTAAACAGACTTTATTGTCAAACAATTAACTTAGTGTTAGTATTATTATTATATTGACACGTATCTAAATTCTACTGTACAGCAGTAATTTATTGCTCAAGTTTGTCAACCAAACTTATATTTTGATGGGAAGATCTTTGAGTTTCTGTACGTTTATAATATGACGGTAGTTTTTCTCAAATGAAACGGTAGAATGCTCATGAAGTGACTCTCAGAGCGGCTATGGAGATAAAGTTCATGAATTCAAGTTCATGTATTTTGTGGTTTAATATTCACAGACTCTAGTCTATATCACCAGATGCGTTCTCAGGAACTGAAATTTGTCACAGATCGATTTAATGTGAATCGGTACTCAGTAGTGCCGATGTAATTCGGTTGGTGCCTTTAAAAGGACAAAGTTTGGTACCCAACCCTAGTGCTCAATACTCAATACTGCTGTGTGTGTGTGTGTGTGTGTGTGTGTGTGTGTGTGTGTGTGTGTGTGTGTGTGTGTGTGTGTGTGTGTGTGTGTGTGTGTGTGTGTGTGTGTGTGTGTGTGTGTGTGTGTGTGTGTGTGTGTGCACTTGGATGGCTGAAATGCAGAGCACAGATTCAGAGTATGGGACTCCTGGGCCTTCATTTATCTATGATGCTTACACACAGATTTGTGTGTAAGAACAGTTTCACGCAAAGTGTGGGATATACCAACTTGTAGTTAAACATAGAAATGTGTGTAAATATAAGCACAGCTCTGAGCATGCTTACGCAGAGTCTAGTGGTAGAATAGTGACACTACACATAAGTAGCATTCAAGAGTGACACAGTTTGCATTGAGCAATCCACATATGTCCTGTGTTTATAATAAACACTTAATTTATCATTTTTGTAGTTTTAAACAATGCGTATTGGTGTCAAACCCTATAAAACAGGGCTATTCAAATCTTACACTGGAGGGCCAATGCGGTGCAGAGTTTAGCTCCAACACTAGTCAAACACACCTGAACATGCTAATCAATGTCTTCAGGATCATTAGAAAATCACAGGTGAGTGTGTTTGATCAGGGTTGGAGCTAAACTCTGCACCGCATTGGCCCTCCAGGGTAAGATTTGAATAGCCCTGCTATAAAAGATGGCTGTGACAAATGTTGGATGGAATTATTTTCTTGGCCCCAACCTACATCCAGTTCTTGAAATCCTCAACAAGCCCAAATAAAATGGGGCTTTGCTATCGTCAGATTCCCAAACATAATTGGAGCCATAGACTGCACCCACACCACCATAACAGCACCATCAACCAACGGATTTAAAGGGGTACTTCTGCACTGGGAAGATTTTTGTGTATTTAAACTGGGTCATTAATAGTAGAAATGTGAAAATCTTTTTGAATTTGGTGCCATCTAGACTGAGAAAGGACAGAAAATGTATTTTTGTCTCATGGGGATGAAAGACAACAACTCCCAGAATGCACTTCTTCGCCGCTCTATGAGGCCACTCCCAAAGCCACGGCTACTGGATCACTTGCCCACCGCGGCACAACCAACACCATTGTTTTGATTTTCATAGTAATGATAATTTCGTTCAGTTAGAAAACAAACACTACAATTAAAAACTGAACATGTGTGTTCAATATAATGTGAGTGAGCCGAGCGAGTGTCATGGCACAAACGCAGCAGGAGTCAGATTACATTCATCAGGAGAGCTGAGGTAAGCGCGTGCGCGACAGTCGTTCACAGCGCGTGATCAGTCCGGAGCGTTTTCAGTTAATTTCTTTGGAAGCTTAACTTTCATAGGAATGCATTTGAAAAGTTGAAACACTCACTTTGCTCCGCACTGTTTACATGAATGCCCGCAGCTGCCCGAGCCGAGCGCTGTGAGTGTGATCTCCCACCCCCCATGGAGCGGTTGAAAACGTGTGGAAATAGCTCCTCTACTGACTGTAGTCTTTAGCCTCTGGCCAAAAAAATAATCGAGCAGATTATTTAGCAGAAATAATCGAGCAAAAATAATCAATCAGATGACGCAAAATGACAATATTTGCATATTCAGAGGATTTTTTTCCAGAAATAAAATACATACATCTCTCATGTCAGGGGGATATGAGGGGGGAAAGTATGATAATTTGAATGTACTATCGGGTTTCTACTGATACAAAGGCATATGCTAAATCGCTGAAGTAACCCTTTAAAGATTTTAAATTTGTTGTTGTCAAACGTCATTGCGCGACTCATTTTGTGTTCATGAAGTTCCTCTTCTTTGCCATTATTGTGGTGCGAAAAAAATATAATCACATGATTTTTAAAGGGAAGTTTTGTCACCATATATGGTTCATTGGTGGCGTTTCCGAATGCTAATGACGTGAACGAGCATGGTGTTCTTGCACATGCGGGATTTATCAAGAACGATTGCTTACTCGTGTGCGTAAGAACTGTGCGCGCACATATGATAAATACAGATTTTCTTGTCCTTAGGCACAGTCTAAATTTCAATCATAGGACAAAATATAGAACCTTTTCTATGCACTGTTAATAAATCTTTATATCTAGATTTTCTATGCCAGATTTAAGCAACGTTTAGAGATGCAACTTCTCAGATGTTTTTTTTAGCATGTGCTAATTGTCCAAAATTAACAACTGTCTACACAACAAAAGCAGGATGCTCCAATAACAGTCGATGTTTACACTTCAAGCTTACAATACTGCCTCCCTCACAGTGCAGACACAGGAAAAAACAGATGTCAGATTATACAAAGCTTCATTATAACTAGTCATTTGTCTGTCTGACAGCCCACTGACTAGTCGATTTTGAAGAAGTGTAGTTTTGCACGTCCTTAGGACACAATGTGTTCTGCATCTTTAAACTACAGTATGTGGAAATCACATAATTAGGGCTGTGAGGCAATAGGAAGAGGTGCTCAGATGTAAAGGACAATCAAAAAAGAAGGGACATAATAAAAAGTGTCGACAAAGAGCAAGATAATTGACAGCATTGACAAACCAAAGACTGGCTTTACTAAAAGCATATTCTGCATCATCATGTCCACTTTCTGACACTGTGTTAAAAATAAACCTGTTTACAGGATGTTTGATCTCACTGATCACATTTGCATCGTGTGGTTTCAAAGCTTTTTTGAAAAGGTTTTGATACAGAGTTGTGTAGGGCCTCATTTAAATGCTTATTGAGGTTACACTTACAGTGGGCGGAGTCTTCTCCAGGAAGAGGCGGGTCAACAGGGCGAGTTCCTCCGAGGTGATACGGTCAGACACCATGGCAACGAGCAGCTCCATCAGCATTATCTGGCACTCTGAAAGGGAACAACAGGCCATAGAGCAATTATAATAATGTTTCAGATTAGCATGATTACTATCAAATATGAGTCTAACAAAAACCTACTAAGAACATGCCCAGGTCACACAGTAGTGATGTCCAGAGGGGATGTTTGTTTGCTTAAACTATCAAAATATGAGCAAAATATTTTATATAATTTAAATATAAGGCAAGAACAAAACACTAATCTTGGTTAAGGTATTTAACTGCAAAATGATTTGGCCAAAAAAGCCAAACTACAGCTACAGGTTTAATTTGACTAAAAATACAAATGCATAGACAAACAAAAAGAGCACAAAATAAAGCATTATTATTATTATTTTTGCATGTGTTCATAATTTCTTGACAGCCTGGCCAAAAATTATATCTGCACTAGGGGTGTAACGGTTCACAAACTTCACGGTTCGGTTCGATACGATACACTGGTGTCACGGTTCGGTTCGGTACGGTTCGGTATGTTTTAGATAAAGCAAAAAGAAAAAAATGGCAGATAAATTACCTTTTTTTATTATTTTTTTATTAAAACTAACAAAGTATGATTTTTTTTTTTTTACATTGAACAATGATGGAGCTATACTTTACCCATCTTCTATGTAGTTACAGGAATAAGACATTAGCTCTTTACATTAGCGTGTGCGGTGCGTGATGCGTTGCGTGTGCGTTGCAGGAGCCCCACACCCTGTAGTGCTTTCACATATGCTGCGTTTGCAGTCCGCAACTGATCCGCTGTTGCATACCACAAACAAAGCATTTATTCATTATTTTTTATTTAAAATCCAAAAGTTTTTACTGAACATGCCTCGTCAGAATTCCAATTCTCTTTGTTTACTCTTTCATAGAAGTCAGGTATAGAAGTCAAATGTAGCCTACTACATTTAAACAACATTTTATTAAATTCATTTATTCATATTTATATACTTTAGATTTAGCTCACACAAGTGGCAAAACATTTAAACATAGTTTATAGCCTTAAATCACAAACATTTTAAATTAGAAACTTACAATAGTATATTCAAAAACAGCTCTCGTCATCTATTGAAGATTTAAAGACTCTCGTCTTTTCTTTCGTTTTTAAACCCTTTTAAAAGAAATCCTGCAGGTCAAAAAGAACTTTGCTTTTCACCTCCAAGAAAGTACGAGTGCTCTCCATTATGGCACTTTTTTTTTAACCTAAATGTCAGGTAAGGTGTCGTTTTGTTGGTTTACTTGAGAAAAAAAAGCCATGTGTTGACTTTGAAACAAGAGTATATTTTAGATGATATGCATCTGTGGTGAAATTACTAGATTTTCGCGTCAGTACATGTTTATTTTAATGCGAACAATGTTCTATCACTTTAATGCAGCAACGCAACGCAGCAAAAAATAGACTCGGTACGAAAACGATCCGTGCACTGCTGCAGACGCAGCGCACCTGGAACGGACTGACGGACAGCGGGTGCAGTGTGAAAGCTGTCATCCGTTAACATGGGTACAGAAAAAAATACGCACCGCACACGCACTGCAGACGAGTATGTGTGAAACGGGCGTTAGGTCTCATATCCGCGGCTATAAATGGACCACTCGCCGCGGTGACGTCTTTTGCCATTTGAATAAGTTGGAAATGTCTTTCTAAATGCTGCGGGGATAGTTTGTGGGATAGTTTGCGGCTGTTTCTCCTTTTTATCGTCTTGTTGTCGGCGTAAATGAGTTGATTGACATGACATTAATTATTCCCGCTGGTGTACCATCAGCAAATGCGACATACCGTTGTTTTTTAATCCATCACTCTTGCCAACACCATCATAGCTTACAAAGAATCCAAAGATCACCCCAAAGAAACCATGCCTTCACCCAAACACCATGCAATAACCGTTGGTTATTGGAGGATCTTCTATTTCTGGTTTGTTAAACGCAATAGCCATTTTGCCACGAGCATTCAGCGCGTAGCCTACTGATTAAGCGAGCACCTGACTGAGCAGCCTAAAACATATTTGGTGTGTTTTTTTTTCTTTCACTTCGGCGGTGTCAGGGGCATTGCCTGTTATGTCGTTTTGGTTATTGGGCTATCTTGTTGAACGCATATTATTATATTTCACACACTTTTTTTATTTTCCAAATCTAATTAATTAGTCCAAGAACCGTTCGGTACATAATGCGTACCACGTACCGAACCGAAAGCCTCGTACCGAACGGTTCAATACGAATACGCGTATCGTTACACCCCTAATCTGCACTATTTGGCATGTTTCATGGCGTTATTACCACAAATAAAAAAAAATCTCCAAGCAAAACTAAGCAGTATGCTTACAAAATATTATATATACGTATTAGGGATCGGAATCAGTCGATAAAAGCTTAAAATATAAAATAATCGGCATCGGCTCCACAGCAGCAGAAGCTCCTCCAGGTCCTAGAACCTGTTCTCATTCATATATATATATATATATATATATATATATATATATATATATATATATATATATATATATATATATGTGTGTGTGTGTGTGTGTTTTGTTGTAAATTATTTATATATCATTTAGTGTTTGTTATGCTTCATTAATGGAGATTATGATGAATTTTTAATGAACATTATCATTGATAAAAATGTATTTTAGCAATGTCAAACCCATTAGGAGAATAATGGAAATAATAAGAATTATGACTAAACTATTAATCATTTATTTAATTTTTTTAAATTATTTGGCAAAAAAACTATCAACAACTACAGGTTTTTTTTTGCTATGCAAAAAAAAATTCCATAGAAAAACATAAAGCTGACAGGATATAGCAAATATTGACTGCAACTTAATCAGTTATTAATATTTCATTAGTTCTCTCTTGTTTGTGCATGTGTTCATAATTTCTTTAAAATGACAGCCTGGCCTAAAATGTCCATTCTTGTTTTGTTTGTTTGTTTTTCTAAAAACATTACATATATTTATTTATTGATTGATTTGATGTTAACTTTTCATTAATGGTGATTATGATAAATATGAAATGAATATCATCATGGATACAATGTATTTTAGTAATGACATTTCGAGAATAATGAAAATTATGATTAACCTCAAAAATATGAAATTTAAAAATGGTAATTGTGAGAAATATATATTAAAATAAATAGACACCTGTATAGGAATCATCTGATTGGCTGAGAATGTTCTGAAATCCAGTGAGAATGGCCTTCACACCACCCTGACGAGAGAAAAACAGCGTGAAGGATCACATTTCTTTATTAATACAGTAAAGATTATTTCATTTAGCTATTCGACCACATCAATATTTTGATTGAGTTTCAAAAATCATTATTGGCAATGCGATAAAGTGAAAATAAATGAATAAATGTTGTAAAGATTTCTTGTAAAGATAACATAGCCCTTAATCCTTAAGATCTGTCAAAAAATGCCGCTGCAAAGCTCGTTTTCAATCTCCAATTGCTAAAAGGTTTGTAAAAGGTCATCTTGTTCCTGCTACGTAGGTTCGTAGGTGTTGTCTTTGGTTTCAAGTATACTCTTTCAACTGGTACAAAAACTTTCTACCAACCAAAGGTAAGTTACTTAGACAAAAGCAGAAGGTCTTCTGGAATAAGATCTGTCACTGTGTAACATCAATATCTCGCATACATAAATAAATCAGTCTGGCATCAGATAAAAGTCTGACCTGCTGGTAGAGCAGCGCTGCATTGCTGTGGTGGCCTTTCACGGCTCCTAACAGGCTCTGCAACACGTGGCCCAAAACCTCCAGGTCTGGAGAGCCACTGGCTAACAGCTGCAGCTCCATCAGGCAGATCTCCGGGAACAGCAGACGGCCGCTGACGGAGCCCTGAGGCACTCCTGCCATTCCCAATGCACATTCCCCCAATGGGACTCCAGCCTCCACCTTTACCCCTGTCACAGCAAACAAAAACAGAACACTGAATACAAACAACACAGTGATAATAAAAGAATAATTGGTGGTGCAAACAGAATGGCTGAAGCACAAGTGCTGTATGTACCGGCGGCGGTGGCTCACAGCTCTAGCCCAGTGAAGATGAATTAAGCTGATGGAGGTGCCATGCACCGGAGAACCCGCATGATTTAGCTGTGAACTACACCCTGCAGCTCCTACGCAAGCTCTGGGTGCTCTTTATTAATGAAGTTCTGCCTCAAACACACACACACACGCACACAGAGCACTCCCTCACAGACATTCTCACACACATACATAGACAGATATATAGACAGACAGAAAGAACGATAGACAGAAAGATAGATAGAAAAATGATAGAATGATTGATAGAATAAAGACAGAAAGTTTGACATAGACAGTTTCATAGAGAGAGATAAAACGATATATAGACAGAATGATAAATCGAATTATATAGACCAACAGATAGAGATAGAACAGTATGAACACACATGTCTGATAGATAGAACGACAGATAGAGATAGAATGTAGTATGCTATTATTATTATTACTACTGTAATTACTAGATGGAAAAAAGGATAATAATAGATTGGATGGATGGATGGATGGATGGATGGATGGATAGATAGATATATAGATGTCTAAAAGAGGTCTTCTTTAACAGAAAAGATTTATGAGAAGCTGAATCTGAACTCTATTACCTACACCTGATACAGTTCACTTCCCAGTCTCTCACACACACACACACACACACACGTCTGGTTCACTATCTTTGTAGGGACTCTCTATAGACGTAATGGTTTTTATACCGTACAAACTGTCCATTCTATCTACACTGCCCCTGCCCCTAAACCTACCCATCACACACACACACACACACACACACACACACACACACACACACACACACACACACACACACACACACACACACACACACACACACACACACACACACACACACACACACACACACACACACACACACACACAGCAGTCTCAAACTCACACAGTTCAAGCTTTGCCTTCCATTCTGTTCTTCATAAATTCGATCAACTACAGACTGAAGGTGAGTGAACTTATTCAATCATGCAAGATCGGTCAAACGCTGCAGTCACAAGACACAGCTCAGCGCGGCGGACTTACATCACAGCCGAACGAAACAATGAAACCATTCTCAGGGCGAGAGCCAGAAACACTACATGTGACTGAGGAACAGGATCACATCCCGCTTGACCAGACGTTCCCTCAGCCTACCTGATGCTGACCAGCTGAGACCGGCTAATGCATTCACCAACACATTCCTCCTGCTATCAGTGATTAGGACTAACGGGAATGATAACTATGTAACTTCAACATTACAAGCCTTTTAAGGGTTATTAGTTCATACAAAAATGAAAATTTATTTCATTAATTCCTCACCCTCATGTCGCTGGACACCCGTCAGACCTTCGTTCATCTTCACACACATATGAAGATATTAGTGTTGAAATCCGATGGCTCAGAAAGGCCTTCATTGACACCAATGTCATTTCCTCTCTCAAGACCCATAAAGGCACTAAAGACGTCGTTACAAAGCCCATCTCACTACAGCGGCTCTACAATCATTTTATGAAGAGACCAGAATAGTGTTGGTGCGCAAAAAAATGAAATAACGACTTTTATAGTGATGGGCCGATTTTAAAACAAAGCTTCGAACTGTTATGAATCAGTGAATTGATTCATGATTCGGATCGCCAAAGTCACATGGGCTGCGTCCGAAACCTGGAAAATGCTGCCTTCAGAGGACACATTTCAAGGCAGGAAGGCATCGAGGCACGTCCGAATCTAATATTAGCTTCACTTCCTGTCTCCTGAGATACCTTCATCTGATCGATTTTTGAAGTCAGCATACATGTATCCTTCACTGCCTTTGGTATCCCACAATCCTGTGCTTTCCATTCAGTGACAGTTGAGCTGGGAAAATAAGATGGCGTCCGAAAGTTGCGTTTGCTGGTCAGTTTGTGTATTAATGTATGTTTTTAACCAATAACTTCCTCTTCTAATGTCATTTCTAGCGAGAAATAACTAATGAAGTAATTAAATATGTGTTTAGTTCTCACCAAAGCTCTCTCTATTTTGCTGTCGATCATTAAACTGCTACACTGCCTCAGAAGTCTGTCCGAAATCGTTTCGTGAGGTGCCTTCATGTCAAATGATGCCTTACAAGCCATTGCCTGATAAGGCAGCGAGGCAACCAGGGCCGGCGCTCCGCACACGCACATCACGCACTGCGCGTAGGGCACCAAGTGCTTGGGGGGGGGGCACCAAAAAATCTGGGTCGTGAAAAAATCATCACAATAGGCTAGCCTACTAGTATAAATAACACATAAAATATTTCTAAAAGCATGTTAATATACAAATGCAATACAAAAGTAATATAGGCTGTTATGAAGGACTGTCATGTGTACATAATAATGTACTATGATTGTTTAAAATCATAGTTTACCGCGAACTGAAAGTATTAGTAGCATAGATCCTTATCTATCGCAATCGTGCATAGACAATTCTAATGGAGAACGAGTATTCCTCTGTACTATAATTATTATAAGACATGTTTACATATATTTACCATGAGTGCTATATTCTTTGTTGTACATTCGCGAGCTAAATGTGTATGCCGTAAATGCACCGTTGTGTTGTTTACATAAAGGCAGCCGGAATGGCGCTAATGACGTTACGGCCGGGAGTTCGAGCCCCGCTCAGAACAGGATTCTTACATGATGATAAAATAAGCCTACATGACAATTTATAGGCTAGTAAGTGCGGATTTCATTTCTTGTGTAACAGTTTAGTACTTTGTATTGTTATTTGTCCATTGTTATCATAATTACACATCATTTATGTGTACTGCTATTGGCATCCTTTTGTATATTGTTATTTACCAATTTGTATGTATATTTTCAGAACCACAAACTTGCCCCGACTTATGGTGGAGAATAAATGTTACAGAAGAAATATCAGAGTCCTTATTGCATTCTAACTGGATGTGCCATAGTGATTGCAACCATTTACAACCAGACAATTTAAGTACTTCAAAACATAGGCCTAGACCAAATTAGTCGAGAAAAAGGTGAATCTCTGTGCCAGACTCCCTCTGGTTTTCAGTAGAATCCCTGAATATTTTGTCTTGTGGTTATCAATGGGGACGTGGCTCAGAAACTATCATATGATGACCTGATAGCTGATTTTGCAGCTAGGAAATGTAGACGTGTGCCTCTGTAGGGCCTCTGACAACTGATGGTAGTGAAAATGTTTAATATAGTTCTATAGAATAGCAGAATGGACTCTTTATAGAGATGTAGTCCCTCTGTTGAGTAATTTGTACTGTGCAGTTATGCATGGTTATTAGCAGTTTAAAACGTGCACTTTAAAATTCATACTTTATCAAATTCATAGACTTATTCTATTTACACAAAACTTTTTTTTTGCACTTTTAACTTTCTGTGTTTACATTGTTCAGTTTCAATTATTCATTTGCAGCAGTTATTTTGGAAGTAAAGAGAACCTAAATAAGAAATTCTGAATGGTAGTTATTTCTTTGGTGGGTGGGTGTTTGTTTGGGGACGGGAGGATAGGGTAGGGTGGGTTGGGTGGTGGGGTGTTGGGGGGGGGGGGGGGGCACCGCCAAGCACTTGTGCTTAGGGCACCCAAATGGCTAGCACCGGCCCTGGAGGCAACGAGTCAGCTGCCTAGGTTTTCAGACGCAGCCGTGATTTCAGCAGTTTGACTCGCAATCCGAATCATGAATCGATTCACTGATTCATAACAGTTCGAAGCTTTGTTTTGAAATCAAGTCGTTATTTAGTTTTTTTGCGCACAAAAACTATTCTCGTGTCTTCATAAAATGATTGTAGAGCCGCTGTAGTGAGATGGGCTTTGTATCGACGTCTTTAGTGCCTTTATGGGTCTTGAGAGAGGAAATGACATTGGTGTCAATGAAGGCCTTTCTGAGCCATCGGATTTCAACACTAATATCTTAATCTGTGTGTGAAGATGAACGAAGGTCTGACGGGTGTCCAACGACATGAGGAATTAATGACAGAATTATCATTTTTGTGTGAACTGACCCTTTAAAGCCAATACAACTAAATGCAAGATACTTTTAGCTTTACATAATACACACACACACACACACACTCCTCTCTAGCTCATTTACATTTTACAGTCAGTCAAACACAGTTTGGCACAATGCAGATGCTCATGAAAGTATGAAGGGGGCGATCCTACCTTCCTCCTGACGGGTGGAGTCTTCAGGGTTACTTTCACTGTCTGCGTCATAGCCTTCCTCTTCTCCCAGGGGTGGAGCGCCGCTCACCTGAGCTTCATCCGCCTCCTCAGAAAGATCTCCAGCTGGAGGAGCCGCTTCACCGCTGACCGCAGGCTTCTGCACCGAGAGGGAGGGAAGGAGAGCTTTACTAGACCCAGGGAAGGACTATAGCATAAGAATAATATACATTCATTAAAGGGTTAGTTCACCCAAAAATGACATTTACGACATTAAAGGTAGGGTAGGTAGGAATGATCTAAAACACTTTTGTCCAAATTTGTTTAAACTTTCTTTATATGTCAATACATAATTGAAATGTAAGTACTCTGAAAAGGAGAGTATAAAAACCGAGTGACTCTAGACTTTTTAATCTGCAATAAACACCGCTCATTATTTTCGTTCGGGACGAAACAAATGATTGGCTTGGGCGACTGACTACCATGGCTACCACCGCTTTCGCTACAGGATCCGCCCACATGCGCGCGCTCGTTTGATTTGAGCAGTTCGAGAGGCAAGAAACCTAGGCAAAATAATGGCAGAGAAAGAGCATTCAAAACTCACAGTGCAGGGTTTTACAGTCAGCGAAGGCAAACAATGCAAAAAAGGAAGACAGTACGAGAAACAGCAATGGACAGAAAGTCTTTGGATAAACAAAGAAATAAACAAAAACTACGACTTTATTCAGCATTGGCTTCTCTTCCGTGTTTGTTTTCAATCCTCAAATAAAGATTCAAACGGTTATGAATCAGCTTATTGATTCATGATTCAATACGCTGACCAAATCATGAATCAATAAGTTGATTCATAACCATTTGAATCTTTATTTGGAGTTTGAAATCAAACGCGGAAGAGAAGACAATGCTGAATAAAGTCGTAGTTTTTGTTATTTTTGGACCCAAATGTATTTCCGATGCTTCAAGAGACTCTAATTAACCCACTGATGTCTCATATGGACTACTGTGATGATGTTTTTATTCCCTTTCTGGACATGGACAGTATAGTGTGCATACACTTGCATACGCTCTCTGACTAAATATAAAATATCTTAAACTGTGTGTGAAGATGAACGGAGGTCTTACGGGTGTGGGACGACATTAGGGTGAGGAGTTAATGACATACATTTCATTTTTGGGTGAACTAACCCTTAAAGAAATAACTCAAATATATTCAACATTATTATAAAAATATAACATGATTATTAAATACTTTATTATTATTACTGTAATTACTAGATGGAGGGAAGGACAATAGAAAATAATATAAATAGAAAATAAGATATAATAATAATAATAATAATAATAATAAAATAGATGAAACTTAATTAAAATATAAAAATGTTTATATAATTATTAAAATATATATCTTATAATTTCAAAATGAAGGGACGGGTAATAATATAAAAATATTTTAAATATAAATCAATTAAAATAAAACAGATAAAAAATTGTTATATAATAAAATATTTAAAAATAAATGCAATATGTATTAAATTACTAACATATTATTAATATGATTATTAAAAGGTATAGTTTATTATTATTATTACTACAGTATTTACTAGATGGACGGAAGGATAATATAAAATAATATAAATAGAAAATAAGAAGAAAATAATAATAATAATAATAATAATAATAATAATAATAATGAATAATAATAAAATAGGTGGCACGTAATTATAATATAAAATATGTTAATATAATTATTAAAATATGTTTTATTATTTTCATTACAAAATTGAGGGATGGATAATAATATAAAATGGTAAAAATCTAAATTAAGAAACAAATATATAAAACATATTAATTATTAATCAATTATATAATAAAATATTTTTAAAAAATCGATATGTAATAAATTACTAACATTTTATTATGATAATAATGATAATAATATAAATTGAAAATAAGAAATATAAATAATAATAAAATAGATTAATTATAATATAAAATATAAACATATGTTAATATAATTATTAAAATATTTTTTATTATTATTATTATTACAAAATAAAGGGATGACTAATAATAATAAAATTGTATAAATATAAAATAATCAAGAAACAGTTCAAATAAAACAGATTAAACTTGATTATAAAATATTTTAAATTTGTGGTAATTGTTTTGTGAGGACATTAAAAACCTTTGCATGGTGTAAAATTGATGACAGAAGAGCTGAAGATGATTTTTGAAATGTTAAAGATATGCAAATCCGTTCAAAACAATGAATCTCAAATGATACCCGTCACTTGTCATCCTAATAGCTGCAGGTTTCTTTTAAACTTTAACGTTCGGCCACTATCTGGTTGGTGGATAAATACATAATTAAAAGTACTGTGTGTTTAAGCATCACAGTTAGAAAGAAAAGGTCACAAATACTCTCACTTCTGACATTTAGTGCTTTCATTTCCCTGTAGTGCAGAAGTTAAAAAACAGCAGTGAAACAGATTAAAGCCAGTCAGGTCGACTCTTACCTTCTAGAAAACGAGCTCTTTTCAGAATAAAGTAAATAATCCTCATAACATTGCTTTTTGGTGTTGTGTTTGTTAAGCGACAACGTTTGTGATTTCAGAAAGCTGGTTTAAAAAAAGAAGAAAATATGATTTTGGTCACAGGACCACATCAGCTGACCGTTTCCACATAAAATATACCTCCCATGTGCTCAATCACACAAAAAGGCCCCTTATCCGTTTATGTTTGGCCAGGGGTCAGAAAGCAGATTAATGTCTTAAAAGAAACTCGAATACCAAAACAAATCTTGCTGAAGTCTAAAGGATAATGTTTTATTTGGGAATTACCCCTAAAGAAAATACTGTTGAGAAGAAAATTCCTTTTTAAGAGAGGATTTACTGGGAGGAATTATATTATCTTGAGTAATAAAAAACATGAAATCAGAACGTTTTTAAAGACGTATAAATACAAGTAACAAAGCGTTCATGACATATTACATACTACAAGCATCCTGTGCGTTTCACAGCTCAAAACTTTCTCGTTTATCAAAAAACAGGTTTTTTTCAATCTCACAGCGGCCAATCACAGCAGTGGGTGTTTACACTGAAGTCTCACAGCAGCTAATCACAGCAGTGGGCGTTTACACTGAAGTCTCACAGCGGCCAATCACAGCAGTGGGCGTTTACATTAAAGTCTCACAGCAGCCAATCACAGCAGTGGGTGTTTACACTGAAGTCTCACAGCAGCCAATCACAGCAGTGGACGTTTACACTGAAGTCTCACAGCAGCCAATCACAGCAGTGGACGTTTACACTGAAGTCTCACAGCGGCCAATCACAGCAGTGGGCGTTTACACTGATATCTCACAACAGCCAATCACAGCAGTGGCCGTTTACACTGATATCTCACAGCAGCCAATCACAGCAGTGGGCGTTTACATTAAAGTCTCACAGCAGCCAATCACAGCAGTGGGCGTTTACACTGATATCTCACAACAGCCAATCACAGCAGTGGACGTTTACACTGATATCTCACAACAGCCAATCACAGCAGTGGACGTTTACACTGATATCTCACAACAGCCAATCACAGCAGTGGGCGTTTACAGTCTCACAGCAGACACACCCCTTCAAACACAGCATTCTAATCAGGGTGGGAAAAATGTCTTTTATTTCTAAATTACAGTCCCTGACAAAAGTCTTGTCGCTTATCTATTTTCTAGAAATACCTGATATTAACCTGACTTTTAATTAATTCATTGGTGTTAGAAATAGCTCATATGAAAAGCTAAAACCCTCCCAAATGATGTTTAATGCACTAAAAATAAAAAACGTTCACAGAAAAAATATTTATCATTTAATCAAGACAGAAAGGTCAAATTTTGGCAAGACAAAAGTTTTGTCGCCTATGCATAAATTGAACAAATTTACTGCAAATACAAAAATATGTCAGCAAATTAAGTTGTGGTGCTGTGAGATCCAAATGTAATATCTTGTATGACTTCCATGAGCTTGAAGGACTGCATCCATGCGGTTTGGCAAGGATTCATACAATTTATTGATGAAGTCATCAGGAATAGCTAAGAAAGCAGTCTTGCATGCCTCCCAGAGTTCATCAATATTCTTTGGTTTCGTCTTCCATGCGTCCTCTTTCATCCTACCCCACATATGCTCAATGATGTTCATGTCTGGTGACTGGGCTGGCCAATCCTGGAGCATCTTGATCTTCTTCGCCTTGAGGAACTTTGATGTGGAGATGGAAGTATGCGATGGAGCACCGTCCTGCTGCAGAATTTGGCCTCTTTTATGGTTGGGAATATAAGAGGTAGCTAAGATTTCTTGGTATTTTAGACTATTGATGTTGCCTTCCACCCTGCAGATCTCTCGCACACCCCCATACTGGATGTAACCCCAGACCATGATTTTTCCGCCACCAAACTTCACTGTTTTCTGGGTGAATCTCGGATCGATTCTGGCTCCAGTAGGTCTCCTGCAATATTTGCGGCGACTGTGGTGTAATTCAACAGAAGATTCATCTGAAAAATCCACCTTCTGCCACTTTTCCAGCGTCCATCCTTTTAGCAGGCTGTGGGCCTTGGCAAATGCCACACGGTTTTTCAATTGTCTTTTGTTTAGTGCTGGCTTCTGGGCACTGATTCGACCATGGAGGCCATTTCGAGACAGAATCCGACAAACTGTTCTGGTTGACACAGGGACTTCAGGTGACCAGGTCTCGTGGAGCTCTGCTGCAGTGGAAAATGGGCTGGCCTTGGATTTTCGAGCCAACAAACGGTCCTCTCGAGCAGTTGTCTTGCGGGGTCTGCCTGACCTGGGCTTGTCAAAAACGTCTCCAGTCTCTTCAAATCTTTTTTTTATCCTCTGTACTTGACGCTGAGACACATTGAAGGTGTCTGCCACATCAGCAGTGGATCTGGTCTTCAGCCTCTTGATAATCAAAACTTTAGTCTCAGGGTGAATCTTAGGCATGTTTGCAGAGGTCTAGTTGCAGTTGGTGTGAAGGTCTAGTGTACTGGGGTTCTTTTTATACACACTTGAGTCCTAATTGACCCATTATTAGTGACAGGTGAAGCTCATATGACAAGGTGACAACACTTATGTCTTTGCAAAAATTGACTCAATGGGCTTTACCAAGCTGTGAATATTAGAATACTTTTTGAAAGTTTAGTTTTTCACTGAAACATTTTCACAAAAGCTGGTGGGATTAAAATGAGCCATTTCTTGTAAAAAAAATCTTGATTAGAAATTAGAAGCGACAAGACTTTTGTCAGGGACTGTATGTAAAAATCATACTAATATTATTAGTGCACTACAGGAAATATTATAGCATTAAAAAAAATCTTCTTACAAATTTTGTATTTAGTCACCAAAAGTAATTTTATCTTAGGGCTGTCTACTTTCATGAGTTACACACAGCAGACAGTGAAAGGAAACAATTGGGCAATGAGATTACGGCCAGACTCATACCTGAGTCTGTACAGCACTGGAACACATGTGCCCTTCAGGGACAATACAGATGAACTAATCAAGCGATCAAATTACCTTGTCAGGTTTCTCCTCGATGACATCAGGACTGCAGAACATCTCAGCCAGAGCCACACGTAATAATGAATCAAACAGAGGAACGGCCAGTTCCGAATTCACCACTCCAGATCGAGAGAGCTGATCCCTGACCTCACACAGGGTTTCATCCACGGACTGCAGCTATGGGACAGAGCATGGCAAAATTACACACAGCGAGACTAAGACATTGTCACACACTTCAAAATGTCAATAAATAGCTCTGTCCCAAAACCTAGTTTGCATAGATAGACAGTACCTGTTTTTCATCGAGGCATTAAAGGGGTGGTTCCGTGTTTGTTTTTTTTCTAGGCTTGGTTGTGTATATGGGACGCAGTATAACATGTCTTAATACTTCTTTTTATTTAAAAAAAAAAACACTGTATTTTTCTTATATTAGACCTTTATTCCACACCGCTGTCTCCACTGTCCTTTGAACGGCTTGTTTGCTGGAAGTCCATCCCTCCGAAAAACGCAATGGTCTTAGGCCCCGTCCACACGAAGCCAGAGCTTTTCCAATCCGATCTTTTTTCCCCTCATTTCAAGAAATATCTGCATCCACACGACATTACCGAAACCAACTAAAAACGATATAGTTTGCATGCCAGGCCAGTGTGTGGTGCTGTAATTCTGCCACAGAAATACACTAAAAATGGAGAAGAAGAGTTGTGGCTAGAAGGGGTATAGCAGTGGTCGGAGGTGAGGCACTCTCAAGACCCATAAAGGCACTAAAGACGTCGTTACAAAGTCCATCTCACTACAGGGGCTGTACAATAATTTTACAATGCGACAAAAATAGTAATTTGTGCGCACAAATCAAAATAACGATATAATCCACCAAATTATTGATGTGAACTCGACGCATGCACGAGAATATGACGCAGCTCTGCCGTTCGAATCATAGCGAATACATGACCCGGAAGAGGAGGAGCGCCGCTATCGCGTGAGTTCGCGTCCAAGACCTACACGGAAGACAATATCTTGACAGATAAAGTCATTATTTTGATTTTTTTTTGCGCACAAAAACTGTTCTCGCCGCTTGGTACAATTATTGTACAGCCCCTGTAGTGAGATGGACTTTGTATCGACGTCTTTAGTGCCTTTATGGGTCTTGTGAGTGTGTGAGTGGGAATGTACTGAATGCCAATGGAGGCCTGTCTGAAGCCTTTCTCAGCCGTCAGCTTTCAACAAAAATATCTTAATTTGTGTTCTGAAGATGAACGAAGGTGTTACGGGTGTCCAACGACATATGGGTGAGTAATTCATGAAATAATTTTCATTTTTGGGTGAACTAACCCTTTAACTCTTTCACCGTGCTGGACGTAGTGTGATGACATCACTGTTTCAGAAAATATACGGATTCGCTGTAAACACGAAAACGTAAGATTGTCGTTTTCAGATTTACCCACTTTGGGTCCCAAAGTGGATAAATCTGAAAACAACAATTTTCCGGTTTCAAAAAATATCGGATTCATGCTTCCAAAACGCCGGATCCGTGTGGACGAAACGCTGATACGGTACAAAATGTATATGTATACAGCTAAACGCGTCTCCGTGTGGACGGTGCCTTAGCTTGGTTAGATGGCCAAATGTAGTTTCCTGTATTTTTATTGGCTGAAGTGCCAAGCACAGGTTGCCGGAAACTCCATGCCCCTTCCCATTACGGGCAGAAGTCACATCTAACTTCAGTGACTTCAGTTCTTCTATTCAAGATCTGAGGTGAATTAACCATTATTGCTTTTAGTAGGACTACGTTAAAAAGCTGAGCACTAAATAATATTCAAAGTCACATTACACGCTTTTGACATTAAATAAAGCACATTAGGGGCCCTATTTTAACGATCTGAAACGCAAGTGTCAAAGCACGAAGTGCAAGTAACTTTGTGGGCGGGTCTCGGCGCTGTTGCTATTTTCCCGGCGGGATAAATGGCTCTTGCGCCCGGCGCAAATCTAAAATGGGTTGGTCTGAAGTAGCTTCATTATTCATAGGTGTGGTTTGGGCGTGACGTGAGTAAACCAATCAGAGCGGCATCCAACATTCCCTTTAAAAGCAGGTGCGCAAGTTCCATTATGGGCTGCTATTATTATGGCGTATTTACCAGGCGCACGCCAGGAGCGGTTCACAGCCGAGGAGACTGATGTTCTTGTAAGAGCAGTGAAAGACAGAGAAGTTGTGTTGTATGGGGATGGGAGAAACCCACCCAAAATAGCGTCGGTTAAACAGGCGTCGGTTAAACAGTTTTTTCCGTTTTTCAGTCGTATTTTTTTTCTGGTTCTTGACGGACAAACCGATTTGTCAGATGTCCTTATATACAT
Organism: Pseudorasbora parva; assembly: GCF_024679245.1. Taxonomy (NCBI): domain Eukaryota; kingdom Metazoa; phylum Chordata; class Actinopteri; order Cypriniformes; family Gobionidae; genus Pseudorasbora; species Pseudorasbora parva. The sequence continues at coordinate 3,217,114 of NC_090188.1, read as the reverse complement.
ATATGCCTTGCCACACTATTGGGCAAACAGGTCTGATCCTTAATTACTACATTTGAATAATTTGTAAGCTAGATTTATGCCTATTTTGCGCCCTTAAAATAACATAATGAACAATGCGCAACGCGCCACTGACTTTAGACTAGGTTTTTTCTGGTCAGTGGCGCAATTGTTTAATGGAACAGCAAAATAGCACCAGGGATTGTTTGCGCCGGAACACGCCTCCTTTTTTGCGCTGAACCGCCCAGGTAGCGCAAGTTCATTCACTAGTTTAGCGACGTGCTTCTGTGGAGGGAAAAGCGCGCTTTGCGCGGGTGCAAAATAGGAATGACACATGCGGCGGTGTACAAAGTCACTTGCGCTGGGTGCAAGATAGGGCCCAAACACTACCTGACACCTTATCATTGTCATGTTTTGTGTTGTTGCTCCAGCATTGTGGAAATAGAAACATTTTCTAAAACAGAATAATTTCGTGTCACCGTCGCGGCTGGTTAGGACAAAAACATTGAATTAACAGGAAATGATGCCTTTAATCGTGTGCCGTTGCATGTAGTTAGGAGACGGTGTAAAAGTTTACATTTTAGAAAACACAAGATGCAAAATGTCTGTATCTCTGTGCTCTTTGAATGCGGGATAAGTTATATTCATATTGCATATGAGGCCAAGGCATTCGAGAATTTAGAAAAAATATAAAAACATAAATAGCCCCTTATGTCAGCTCACTAGGGTTTGAAACAGAGCTAGTATGCATGTCCACTGTACCTGAAAGGAAAGGTCTGGTTCAAGTCTCTGTAGGGCTGAATTGGCACTGTGGAGGCAGATAGCCAAAAGAGCCTCCAGCAGTCGGATACTCTGGAGCGGCCATTCCTCTTCAAGCCTGTGCGTTGGGTCACTTAACTTGCTTTCGACCTGAGATGGGCTGAGAGTGTCACTAAGTTCATGCGGTGGAGTTTCCGCTGTACCTACAGTTGTCGGTATATTGTCAAACTGCCCTGTAAGAGCCTGAGTGGGAGAGTCTACATTAGATGGACTGCTTTTGCCTTTACTCTCCCTCTTTTTCTTAAGTTTGCAGTCTTTGTTTTTAGACGTGAGTTTCTGGATGACCATCGTCATTAGACGTGAACAGACATCGAGGCCTCCCAGTCTGAAGAACTGCCTCTGGAAGACTGGACTGGCCATGTATACCCAACGGCACACTGACCAAACATCGGCAGCCCTCCTTACCTGCTCTTTAGAGGGAAGAGCCACATTGTCTGGGGAAAGGCAAGGTAGGCGCCCACCCAATGGTTCACTAGCTGTACTATCATATCCTGAAGTGTCTTCAGAGTCATTTGCAGAGTCTCTGTCGGAGTCCGCCTCCTTGCTCACGCACAGGAAGGCGACGCACAGAAAAAGGTTGATCGTGTTCAAATGTGCCTCACCTCGGTTGTGTCCTGCTGTTGAAAACGTGCTTGTTCCACTTTTGCCCTTTAGGTGAGGGCAAGCCTCTTTCAAGCCTTCGTAAAACTTAGTGAGGCTCTGGGGGCCGTCACCAGCCCCACGTGAACTCAGCTCCTCGAACAGTCCCAGGACGGCTTCCCTCTCCTGAGCTTCTGCTCTTTCTAGCTCATGCACGGCAGATTCTGTGTGATGGTGCCACGCGCTCAAGATGAGCGTCTCGAACACTTTTAGCACCCACGGACGAGTGCAGTCCAAGTAGATCAACTCTGTGACCTGGTTCAGTCCGTTACAACTCAGGAACAGGTCGCGTACCACACGGCTGAGTCGGAACACAAGATCAGAAGTTATGAATTCAGTAAACACATTAGACAGTTTAATTTAAAGGCTAATTTATAGAGATGCACCGATCTATCGGCCAGGAATCGAAATTAGCCGATTTTCCGAATGATCAGGCCGGACCTGTGTCTGATCTGTTTGTAGCCAGCGGCACAGACAATAATGTCAGTTGCACATTCTTGCTCTCTTCTTTCTGGGGGCGAAGTGACATGCATGCCTCCTTTCACTCGCCCGTCTCAGTTGAATAGCACTTGTATTGTCTAGTACTAGTGTCTGTGAATATTAAACAGCAAGAAGACTATTTGAATATGAACCCTACATGTTCTGTGTGTTTTTGTGTGGGTGTGTGTGTGTGAATGAATGAATGAATGAATGAATGAATGAATGAATGAATGAATGAATGAATCAATGAATGAATGAATGGCGCAGACGCACACCCGTTCAATTTCTCATACACACACACACGCACAAAAAACACACACACACACACACACACACACACACACACACACACACACACACACACACACACACACACACACACACACACACACACACACACACACACACACACACACACACACACACACACACACAGTGAATCATGCTTATTCATGACAACCCGTCAAAATAAAAGTTTTTTTTTTGTGACAGAAATATATTACTAGTATTATGTACTATTGTATTACTATTGTACAGTATACTAATAATAACAACAATACAATATTCCTTTAAAAAATAAAGTTAATAATTAATTACAGATTTATTTTCCTTTAATTTTAACAGTAAACCTCTGTTGTGCAGCACCGTGTTTGCCCCCCAAAAATGAAAGGGTTTATTTTAAATTTCATATGATTAAAAATTAATTAATGTTTTTTATTACCAGAAAAACTAAAATACACAACACTAGGGCCCTATTTTTGTAAACAAATGAAGAAATTAAGTATTTTTTATTAATTCAATTAATCAGAAATGTTTTTGATTAAATCATTAAAATGGAATACAGAAAAAATTAAATGGAAAAAAATGAATTTGGAAAGAAATAAAACGGATTTCATAGAGACCTAAATTCTGAAACAGCTTGTGAGTCGCAATTACCAAACTGAGTGGCTTACTGCGCTTAAAGGGCAAATGCACGCAATTTTATGTCAAAATGCCCAACTTGGTGAGTATTCAGTTAAAGAAAATCACTCCCCTATTGACTAATTCACTTTTGTAACTACTTGTAAGCATTAATCTGTATTTAAAATGATTATTATTATTATTTTTTTTACAACGAAGACTATCCAGCTGTTGTTTGAAATTTGTTATTTGTTCTTTTTAATTACTGTCTTTTTATTAGTTTTTTTTTTGTTTTTTGTGCATTTCAGAAAAGTAGATGTTTGTCAATTATAGTTCGTTGAAAGAAAATAGGAATCAGCAAAATTCGGTATCGGCAGGTCACACTCAGAAATGGGAATCAGCCAAGAAAATTGCAATCGTTGCATCTCTACTAAATGTAAAGTACCTAAACAACAGTGAATAAAGGGGATGATTCACGAGGCAACTTTTTAAAGCAATGTTGCCAGGCAATTTCCAATTGAGAATGGGCAACAAATATCTATCTGGATACTTTAGATCAGTCGTGGGCCATGTGTCTCACCTGGTTGCCCATTCATGGAAACATTGCTCAAAAATTTGCCTAGTGCATCATCACCATAAGAGGAAGAAAAAGAAATAGAGGAAATATAGCCATACCTTGACTTTAGCAGAGCAGGCAGAGTCTGAAGATAAACCAGCAGTACCTCAATCGGGAGACAATGGCTATGGTAACTGCAGACTTGGCTACAAGTAGTTGTCACACCAAGTTGCTGGGCATGATGGGATAGCTCCACACCCCGCTGTAGCACAGGGTTAAAAATATGAGTGTAGAGTTGCCACTGCACTACAGCATTGCCTCGCAAAGTCAGCTGGCATACATGACTAGCAATCTGTTGACTCAAATGCTGGTCCTCCCCAAACACAAGCTCCTGATAGGCTTCTAAAGCATCCCATTTCCATAGCATGTCTTCAGCTCCTCCGCTGGGCAGGATACCTTGGAAACGATATGATGGAGATGGGGATGTGGATAAGTTCAATTCCTTTCTAGGCCCATAGCCCTGTAGAGTCTCATCAAGCCCAGGTAACTGACTGCTATCCAAAGTGCAGATGTTACAAGAGGCCAGCTTGGCCTTTTCAGAGGGTTGACCACCTCCAAGCTGTTCCAAGACAAGTCTACTAAGGACACTCAAAACATGGGATTGGTAGCTCCGAAGTCCTGGAGCCTGAAACGCTTGGAGCATGGGTCCTATTACGGACCTTGGATCCATGCAGCAACAAATGCCAACGGCTTGTACTCCGGCCAGCACCTGCAAAACGGCAGGACCTGAGGGCGAGAGGCGCTGAAATAAGCGCAAACACTGATGGGCGCAAGCCGCAAGGCAACAACAACGCTCAGGGTAATGCACTTCTCCATCATGACCCTCAGAGTCCTCCTCAAAAGGATTACGTCGTGCGGCCTGCTTGAAAGCGGATACTGGGAGTCCTGAGAGGTCACGATGATGGTGCAAAAAGTGGGAGTATTCGCAGCGGCGATGTCGACGACGTGCACAAACAGACTGGTGTAGCTGCTCCGACTTGGCTCTCTTGACTGCACTGATTATCTTAAGCACATCGGCGATCAGAGAACGCAGGTGCTCCGATGCCTCATTGCCAACTTCTGAATCTCGAGCTTCTGCTAAGGCCTCGAGGCGCAGAGCGGTCGCCTCAAAGAGCTCCAAGCCACGGTGTTGCACAAATTCATGAACCAATTCAAGAGACTGACTGAAAAAGAAAGGGTTGGACGCAGAGGCCTGCAAGCAACCCAGGAGCAGCTGTAGGACACCCTCCAAGAGTTCTGGCAGTAGCAAGGCCCGATGACGAAACCGTGAAAAGGAAGAAAAATCTTCTTGTATCTCCTGTAGAGTCTTCTTTGGCCTTGGAGCAAAAGGATCGGCTTGCCTTTCCAAACAGGTGCGAATCTTTAAAGTTGCCCTGAGGAGGTCAGTCAAGCTTCGACGCAGATTATCAGGCAGTGTCTCATTTTGACCCACATCGACAAACATCAAGTGCAGAATGGTGCGTAAAAGCATCCTTTGAACAAGTGCAATTGGCTCCTCAGTCCAGCCTCCAGCTAGCTCATCGATCCCACCTCCACCACCGGGACAACAGCAGTCACCAAACTCTGTGAGTATCTCCGTGAGCGTGGGAACAACGCTGACCGCCAAACCCGGGTTATGATTGATGGTCATGTCAAATTTGCAGACCTTTTCCAGAAGGGAGAGCAGAACATGGCAAAGGTCAAAAGGCGAGTTTTCCATTCGGTTGAAGATGGAGAGAGTTGTTGGGTCTGTTAGCATGTTAGGATCCAGCGTGTGAGATCCAAAGAGTCTCATGTGAGGTTGGGATGGCTCAATGGTGCTCATGGCATCGAGAGTGGGATGTTGCAATGCTGGTTGTGATGGATTGTTGGATTGGTGAAGCTGGCAACTGACACGAATGGCCGTACTGTGGAATCTGCGATGCTTGCCCCCAGCGCTTGTGGTTTTATCGTCCGAGTTGGCTTCAGAATCTGACGTGGAAAGCTGAGATTTGCGTGCATCCTTCACAGAGTATCGCTGAGCAGTTCTGCGTGAACGCCGTGACTTCCAGGAGCCAGATAAACGCTTCCCAGAGTTCTGCACATCACATCTATCTTGGCCGGCCTTCTGAGGAATGGTCTTTCCCTCTTGGCATAAAAACGCCTCAAGTAGTGAAGGCAGGGTGAAATCTAAGATTTAAAAACAGAGTAGGAAAGGGAGGTTTAAAATCTTGACAAGCATCAACCAGTTATACAACCAGGTTTCATTACAGCAAGTTATGATGACCTCCAGAGGTCGGTTTACAACACAATTACGGGAACTAATAACTCAACAATGTGGAAAGCAGCTGCTAGAAAAGATTAGCATGCCTGCACTAAATACCGTAGGTCTCAAGCTCAACGAAAAGCCTTTCATTATCCTTTAACTCTACTGTTTCATAATTAAAGCCATCTCATGGTTTCACTTGTTCATCCAGGCAGCTACTTAACAATTCATGGCGTCCTTGCAAGATCATATGCTTTATAAAACATATCATGTATAAGTATATCAAATTTCCATTCTGAATGCAATGCCATTTAATATTAACACATAATTATTTAATTCAAGGTGGGTTACAGTATCCCTCTAGTACATTCTCAAAATATTAAAGTGACTCTCACCTGGGGCTTTCTCCTCCTGAACAGGAATCTTCCAGACCAGAGGTAGCAGAGACAACAAGAGAGTAAGCAGCTCTTCCCGACAGGTCAACTCCTAAGTAAAAGATTTGAGTGGTTAATTCTGGATTTAAACAATTCTTCACTCAACAAATCCAATCAAAAACAGTCTCCTAGTGTTGATGGCCACCCAGAAGCGGATTACTTCTCTCACTTCTGCTTCATGCCAAGCTAGTTTCCAGCGCTGTGCAAAAGATTACAGACAATCTGTAGGTTTTCTTCCAGTGGTTTCAGTAAAATACAGGTTTGTATGACAGCAAGCCTCTAAATACTGGCTCCACCCTCAGCAAGAAAGCATTCCTCACAAGGAGAAGAGAAAGCACTCTGACACATGTGAATTAAAAGCAAATACAAGGGACTGCCTGCCACAGAGCTGTGTGACCTCAGGTAAACAAGCATCTGCCAGCATATTCATAAGGTAATTAGCAAAGTGGCTAGGGAGCCATATTGACCCGCTACTATGCAAACACGCAAGCGATTGATGTTGTGTTGAGAGATAGTCAAGCAGTGCCCAGTTCAGAGAAAAGCCTCGTGAGTAAGAAGAACCACTCCAGATCTGATTCATTAGAGCTCACACTTCTAAGAGAGAATGAAGGAGAGGGTGGTAGAGAGGACAAAACACGGGATCAAATACACCTGTCATTTTATTCGACATAATGCCAAAAAGTTTGCTCAGAGATGAGCCAAAAATAAATTTGACTCATCCGTCAGTTTTAAAAAAATGAAGACAATTTAAAATGTCAAGTGTTTAGGAAAAAATGCATGCGTCACATTTTATTTCTCTAAAACTAGCTCTGTTTGTAAATGCATTTTTTGTAAATTAAGGAATGATATAAATTATTTACTGGGGTAATTAACCTCCTGGGTGCCACTGTCCACGTACGAGGACCTTACATTTTAGGGAATTTCTCTGACATGTCACCGTTTTAAGTCTGGATGTCCTGTAAAGAGCACATTCGGGCCTTTGCAGAGATACCAAATGTTTTGAGGTTTCATCAAGACAACTTCTCATTGGTCTTTAAATATGACTGAATGATCAAATTTAGCACTGTTATATGATAATATTTAGTAATTTTCATTTGAATCTGACTAATTGTTTGTTATAAACATTGTTATGGGTCAAAATGATCAAAATCAGACTTTCTATTAGGAAACAGGGCATTGATTTAAAAAATGTCCACTGTAGAGACACTAGGACTTAAATCATGTTTATCAGGCATTCTGGAAGACACAACAAGTGAATGGTGAAATAAATTACATATTAATGTTCCTATGAAATATTAGATATTATTATGAAAATGTTGCCAAAAATGTATTTTTTCATTTAATGTTGCGTCAAGAACACATTAGATGAAGTGTATAGGTATATTGTATTGAATGGGAAAACCCATGTATGTCAATTTTACACATATATTGCATAAAGTAAAATGGCATATCAATGCATTCTGTAAGTATGCATAAGTTTGGTTAAAAAAAATCGAAACCTAAAAATTGATTGGTGAATGAAAAAATGATCCCATTGTTTTTGCCTATATACCCGTCATTTAATGTCATTGTATTTTTTTAGTCCAGGTGTCCACTTAACATAACATATGCATAAAATATAATTTTTCAAAATGTTTTTTTTCCATGTTTCTTGTGCTCTAAACAATGCAATGGCATGAAAAAATACTAAATTCAAAAAACTTTTCTATTAACTTAGGAGGTTAAACAATATAATATTTATGTTATTTTTAGTAGCGTTATTATTGCAATGTTATTACAAGATTTATATAGATTTATAACGGTTTCCATTTTAATTTTAGTTTAAATTTTAGTAGTTTTGATATGATTTTGTCATTAGCATTTTTTATTAACTCCAACGTCAATAGTCTTTTATAATCTTTATTTCAGTTTTAGTTATTTTAGAACATCAAGTCGAACTAAATAAAAAAGAAAAAAAAGTTGAAATATGTTAAGATTTCCTTATATTTTATAACAGTTAATGTTATTTTATTTCAACATTTCAACTAAAATGTTTTAGTTTTAGTTAACTATAATAACCCTGGTCTACACTGCAGTATAAAGTAACAAACACTGCCCATTACAATAAACAAAGCTGTCTGCATTTCAAGCATGCAAATCAACATTGCTTCTAGTTTTGCCATGTCATAATGTGCTGCTCGTTTGCAGAGAGATGGATGTCTGTACTTAGGGCTTCACTGCTCTAAAACAATGACTTTCCAGTAGACTTCCCCGTGTCTGCAAGTAAAGACCAAGAAAGAAACAGCAAGAATACATTCCCAGAGCTCATTCATTAAGCAGGCCATAAAAAAAGATAGAAAAGATATTACAGCACGAACGGTCTATTATCAAGCTTCACAGACCATCGTTTCTATGGAACTTTTTTATGTTTACAGGAGCAGTTAATCAAAGCTCATTGAAAGTCTAATGATATAATGCACATTTTGATGCATGTGTATTGGTCACTGCTGGATTGTTTTTAAGGTCCCCTGTGTGCAGGATTGATGTGAATGCATGAGGCATTCAGGAAGGATATTCAGCTCTGTTTTGACTGACATATCACCATGTTATTTAAGAACAATGCCAGCAATTAGTAAGGAATTCCTTCTCTCAATAACAGACACTACCTTATAATAATGATTACAAGTAGGGCTGCAACATTATGACAAAAAATCATAATTGTCGATTATTCCCTTAAAATTGTAACTGCGATTATAAATTTTGATTATCACAATTTACATTGAATGATATTTTGAATAGCTTTATACCATTGCTTGACGCAACTTTATCATATTCTAATATTAAATAAAACTAAAAACAAGCTAAAAACACTTTTCCTAAAATAACTTGTATTGCTTTTCTACAGCATTAAGCCTCAAATGTCAACTATACATTGGTTTCTTCTTTAAAAAAAAAAAAAGCAAGGTACAAAAATAAGGGGCTTTTGCACCGGGTTGTTCTAGAAACGTAGAGAACTAAAGGTTCGGATAGGAACATTTTCCTGGTTGCAGTGAAGGGACGTAAGTTGCGCTTGTTGTTTTGACTTTTATTTTGGCGGCGCTGAGAATGCCAGAGTCTGAGCACAGGGCGCTCACTTTCTCAGTCTTCATCAGCTTCTGATTAACAGTCCTGTCTAAAGCCCCGTTCCCACCAAAATTACCCAGAACAATTTGTCCCAGGAACTTTTTTCCGAGGAACTGGCTTTCCCTCAGACCTGTTGCAGTTTCCATTGCAGTCTCAAGTACCAAGTATCAAGTACTGTGCGCAACTTTCCAGAGCCCACTGGATTTTGTCGTCTGCGAATAAACTGGTCCATCGGTGGTATTTTTTAAACTCCATTGTTGATTTGAATAGTAAACAACTCTCACTGCACGCACGCACCACAACAGACCTTTAGGTTGACACTGGTGGTCAAATGTTTGGAATTATTATTTTTTAAATGTTTTTAAAGAAATATCTCCTGCATTACACTGCAAAAGTACAGTAAAAACTGTAAAACTATAGAATATTATAATGTTTTCTATGTGAATATATAATAAAGTGTGATTTATTCCAGTGATCAAAGCTGAATTTATCATCATTACTCCAGTCTTCAGTGTCACATGATCCTTCACTAATCATTCTCATTTGAGGATCTGATGCTCAACACACATTTATTATCAAATGTTTATATTTTTGTGGAATTATACAAAAAAATATATCCTTGTTGTAAATAAATACATCCTTGTTGATTCTTTTAATCAACAAGGATACATTAAATTGATCAAAAGTTACAGTAAAGATCTTACAAAATGTTACAAAAGAGTCTATTTAAAATAAATGCTGTTCTTTTGAACTTTCTATTCATCAAAAAATCCTTAAAAAAGCATTAGTTTCAACAAAAATATTAAGCAGCATGAATTAATGATTAATTGAGCATCAGTAATAATTGATAATTACTGAGCAAAGATCCTCATCTGAGAATGATTAGTGAAGGATCATGTGACTCTGAAGACTGGAGTAATGATGATAAATTCAGCTTTGATCACAGGAATAAATTACACTTTACTATATATTCACATAGAGAACAGATGCTTTATACTAATAAATGTCACTGTTTTTACATAACATTTGATCAAATAAATGCACTGCAAAAAATGCTTTTCTTACTTAGTATTTTTGTCTTGTTTCTAGTCCAAACATCTGAAAATTCTTAAAACGGAGTATTTACTTGACAAGTACAAATTATTGTCTTGTTTTGGGGAAAAATAACTCAAAATGAAGAGAGTTTTTACTTAAAATAAGCAAAATAATCTGCCAGTGGAGTAAGAAAAATAATCTTAAAACAACATTATATTTCTTACTCCACTGACAGATTATTTTGCATATTTTAAGCAAAAACTCTCTTCATTTTGAGTTATTTTTCCCCAAAACAAGACAATAATTTGTACTTGTCTAGTAAATGTTTCTTAATGTAAGAATTTTTAGATATTTAGACTAGAAACAAGACAAAAATACTAAGAAAGAAAAGCATTTTTTGCAGTGTGCAGCCTTGATAAACAGAAGAGAATCCTTAAAAAACAAAATCAATGTATGAGTAAAAACATTAAAATGAAGATTCTCTGACTGACCTGGTCAATGACAGAGTCCAAGGTGCTGAGGAGCAGGAATCCGCGTCCGCGCACCAGATACTCTCCCAAAGCCACCATGTGACTCTCCTCCTCGTCCTCCGCCCGCTGGGCCACCGCACTGCACAACTGGTGCACATCGGTCAGGAACTCCCGTGCCAGGGTGTTACTGGCCCCACTCATGTCCGAGCTAATGGAGGAAAGAAAACGAGAGCATGAACGCATGGCAATCACCTGCTAGGGCGCTCAAACTATCTCAGAGCTTCGCTTTAGTTTCAGATACATTACAGAGTTCTCTTTTTGTCTAAATGAATAAGAAATAAAACAAGTGAAACTGCGCAGATGGTTTCATGTTCCATAAAGTCTTTTATAAATGTATTTAGGTAGAAGAAAATCTGCCACTGGTTTTTTATATTTACACAATCATGCTGTCTGTCAACAGCCTTTGAATGGGAGGGCAGTTAAGATGCTCACTATGTAGGGCGCTCACTAGGTTTGGTTCAATCATTAGTATAATGCAATTAACCATTCAAAACTTGATCAGTGAAATATAATTTATGGTATGCACACAGAATATGGCAGGGTTTTGACAGGCCACCGAAATGAATCAAAGATTTATTTGATAATTTAATGTGATGACACCTGCCGTCCTGCAGCACCGGGTTTCCGCTGATAGCCGTCTGCTTTAAAATGCTCAAAGGTTTCTATTTGCAATGTGTTCTATTTGCAGCACTGAGCATCAGTATTTTGACCTTCTTCAGCGGAAGTAAAGGCGTTGGGAGTACTAGATGAGATTCATCTGATATGAGGTAAAAAATAACAAAAATACTGTTGGGTTTATCGCAGAAACTGATTATTTCATGTTTTAAGACATCAATGTGTCGCCACAAGCCACAGGGTTTAATATGGATTCGTATGTCTGTGTGTTTTTTACTCTCATAGAAATACACCCCATTGACATCCATTATACGAGCAACGGTTGAGTTAAAAATCTTCATTTTTGTTCTACTGAAGAAACACCGACATCTCGGATGCCCGGGGGTCAGCAGATAAACATCACATTCTCATTTTTGGGTGAACTATTCCTTTAAATCAATCAAAACTAGGGTTTCATTTCACACACACACACACACACACACACACACACACACACACACACACACACACACACAAGGGATGTAACGATATCAAAATCTCACAGTACGATATTTATTGCGATATTGTGGAAAAGCTCACGGTACTGTTAAATAGCTCACGATAGTGTTTGTGATGATAATAGCGAAAAAATACTGACATTTATTCTGCTTTTGCCAGTCAACAGGCAATGTATTGTTGTATTCATGGATCCATGACAACATAAAACGCTGATCACAGTGCTTTTAACCCTTAAATGCATACCTCGGGTCGCGTCATTCACTACCCTGCTCCTCATTCATTTTTTAAAGTTAGACATCAACATTCTTAGTATTCCTCAATTAATCCATTTTAAACAATATAACAAGAAAACAATAATAGAATTATAATTGAATGCCTGTTTTTTCACTAGTATTTGTCAAAATTGTATAGGGTCGCTAACGACCCGAGGTGTGTAGGATTGTACGTATATATATATATATTTTTTTTTTGCACACTGATAAATTAATCTATAATAAGGAAAGAGGGCGCAATTCACTTTTATTCCACAAGGTGACAATGTCTGATACGCAATGACGAAGTGACGTTTCACTCATAGTTACCTCTGACAGAAAACGAAACAATAATTATAATCTGCAAAATGGCTTCAGTGATTTACTGCAGAGAGCAAGTACTAAACACAATCATATGTTAGTGTCACTGTCTCTTGATGATGGATGTGGTCAAGAAGCTGTCAGTGATCAAAATATTGATTTTGAAGACATTGAAAATGAGTTTGGAGAATATGCTCGAGATCGCAAATATGAGGCAGATGCTGAATATACTGGTAAACGAACTCTGACGAGGACAGACAATGATGGTATTAAACATCTGCTCAAACTGAATCCTTCCAAGCTCCAAAAGGTAACGAAATAGGTTTTATTTTATTCTTCTGTAAGTGTAACTAACATCAGGAGTTTTAAATATTATCATGACAGGTAGAAATCTATCCATGTTAAATATAGATCCGGGTCGCTAACGATCATGGTCTATGTAGTTAACAATGATTTGTTCTGCGGGACTGTGTTTACTCCTCTTGCTTTTTGACGGACACCTGTCCTTTTAATATTGTAACCCAACCACGACGATATCGTGACACGTTTACCACCGCGATAGCGTGATATCGTCAATATCGTAACATCCCTAACACACACACACACACACACACACACACACACACACTCGCTGTGTTTTCAGCCTCTGCCGCCTTACTATATGAGGATATAAAAGCATGAACTTCATCTCCAGAGTCACTTCATCAGCATTTTGCCATGTAAGCGTTTTGACAGCTTCAGTGATTATAACGGGAGTTTTCCCAAGAGTTCAGCTTCGTGTAACCCAAAGTGATTATAATGCTAGCTCCTAAATACACATCGCAAAGTTTCTGGATTGCCAAACATATTTAAATGCACAATTGAATCCAACTGACAGTGATAACCAAAGTACTGAAAGGAACTAAATACTGTATACTGTATCTGATACTGTATGTCAAATGATCTGTGCATTAAGTCATGGAGTGTAAATGCAAAAAAAGCAGACTATTTTTGACCCAAAAAATCCTGTATGGCTGTGTGAGGCCTGACAGGAACTACAGTGATGTTATGCAACAAGATTAGGCTTCATGGACACGGACAGCAGATCCTGTCATCAGACACGGACCCAAGCGTACTGTATCAGCCAGTTATTCCATCCACCACATCCACCGCTGGACACGACTTCAGCCGTCTCACTTTACCAAACCACAGTCAGCAGAACAAACCGTCTGGAGAACTTAGGAATAAGTTCTCCAGACGTAAGTTCTGGAGAACGTAGGAATTAACACACACACTGATTTATTTAACCTCATTTTTTTGAAGACATAAAGAGAAAGATTACAATGATTATCCATCATTACACAACAAAATTCTAAGTAATAAATTATATTTGAAAAGAAAAAGGATACTTTCACAAAATGATCAGGGTTAGGTTTTCACAAGAACGATGAAAATATGTATGTATGTATGTATGTATATATATATATATATATATATTTTATATATATATATATAAAATTAAATTGCAGCCTTAATAAGGAGTTAATATATATTTATTACTTATGCAGTGCAGACTGTTTGATTACTTTATTCAATTTCTGTAAATTACACAAATATGAGATGTATTATAATAGGTTTATGCTGAGATTGTTTTAAGTTCACTTAAAGGGACAGTGAAATGCTGTTTCATGCATACTGAGCTTTTTACACTGTTAAAGACTTGGATTCCCATCCTAAACATAGACAAAGTTTCAAAAACTAATGTTGGACGTTTGATGGAGTATTTCTGTGTCAAAAATACTCCTTCCGGTTTCTCATAAGTTTCGGAGAGTTTTTTTCGAGTATGGGTCTACTTGACGTTAATAGAGCGGAAGGTCCTCGTATGGGCCGTACGGCTCTTCTCCCGGTAGGGTGCGCGCGCGCGTGACTAGAGCGAGAGAGGAAATGCACGGCCATAAACACTCTCAGGTGCAGATCCAGTCGTCCGTGAACACTTATGACGCGCCGCGCTCCACTTTATTCCTATGGGTGACGTCAAGCGACTTCAACGCTTCAGCACAGCATTCCGGGAAGGCAGCGCTGCATTTGAACCGATTTGAAAGCAGAAATGACGGGAAGCGGCACAACATCGCTTCCGTTCCCGTCGCAAAGTGGATCTACACCGTTTATTGCTGTCAGAGGAATTAACCAAATCATACCAAAGAAGTGTGTTTTTGACGGAGCGGTCCCAGCGATAAAGGTTCGGTCCTGCTTTGGAAGCAGCCGGTGAGTAAAACTGTTTCAAATGTCTGAGCTGTTGGCTACCGTCGCGTGAGTAAACATCAGTAAACGACACGATCGTGTGCTTCGTCATTCAAATGCGCTAACGGTTACTTCATTGTTGTTCTCTGTATAACGTTACACTAGTCTGACGTGCAAAACCGTTTTTGCTTGCTACTGCTAAGGTTTAGTCGGTTTAGAAGGTTTATAATATAATAAAACTAAAGACTTTTCGGAGATATGAAGGATGCAATACTACTCTATAGGTACTCAAGACTGACATGAGATTGACTGAAACTGAGTGTTTCACCCCCTCTTTAAATTAAAAGTTCTTTTTTTTAAGCCTAATAAATGTTGAAATTTATATAACTTTCAATTATACTGTAATGTTGAATGTATATCATTATTGTTTAGGAAAAAAATCATAGGGACATAAGTACCAGTGATACTGGCCTTCATTCACAAAAATATGCCATTACAACAAATATTGTCTAAGTCTAATATTGTCTAAAATGTACTGTTTTTAAGTATTAAATATTAAAATCGCTGATGTTTTTGATTAATAACAGAAAAAGTTTGATTCAATTGTAATTTTTTTTTAATCCATTGACAGCACAAATACACACACACACACACACACACACACACACACACACACACACACACACACACACACACACACACACACACACACACACACACACACACACACACGTCGTGTTTCCATGTTTTACAGGGACTTTCCATAGGCATAATGGATTTCATACTGTACAAACTGTACATCCTATCCCCCTACACTGCCCCTGCCCCTAAACCTACCCATCACAGGGATCATTCTGCATTTTTACTTTCTCAAAAAAACTCCTTCTGTGTGATTTATAAGATGTTTTCCTCATGGGGACCTAAAAATGTCCCCACAAGGACAAGGATTTCGGATATTGCCATCTTTGTGGGGACATTTTGTCCCCATAACGTAGGGATTACCAGGCCACACACACACACACACACACACACACACACACACACACACACACACACACACGTATATATCTGTGTTCCTACACCTTTTCCTTTCAAAATGTCATACTTTTTCCAAAACTCAAAATTCCCAAACCTCTCTCTTCATGCAGCATTATATTTGGTATAGTCTATAGTAGAATCATCTGTAGATTTTTTCTCAAAGTTTTCTTCCACTGGTTTTCTTGAAGTGATAGCATGTGCTTGCATGTTGAGAAGGACCTATAACCTGCATATATTCACCTCATATACGACACATCGGTTTGATGCTGTAATCATGGTTTGATGTTGCACGACCACATGCTGGAGTAACACATGCACGTTTGTTTATTGAAGTTCAAAAGAGACCTGTATCATGTATTATATATACCGGCATGCCCTAAAGACATGCTCTGTGCCACACAGCTCTCAAATGCGAATTTAAAAAGACATGCTCTGTGCTACACAATTTTAGCATTTTTAAATGCTTTACGTCACAGCTCTACCACACCCCACCTGAAGGTGCATTAAAGACACGCCTCTTTAAATCTAAAGTACCCAGAAACACACACAGTATCGGACGTACCTCCAATAACCAGTCTGCAGTGGAACTCAAAATCTCCACCATCAATCTCATGGTCGTAGTAAACTGTCTTGACTGAGCCGCGAAAATCAAGCCTGCGTTCGCATGCCTCTGTGCTTCACTAATGACTGAAATTTCTGCCCTGCTCCGTAAATACCATTAAATTGGAATTTCAGATGGAAGCCGTCCAGATTTTGAGTTGATCAGTGCATCACATGAAAGCATGTGATGTCACATGGGGCAGGCTGGGAAACTTCTGGTCAAGCCCGGGGGTGACTTGGAGTAATTCGATTTTGTAGTAAAGCTTAGATGGTGAACCTGCCATTTGTCAGACGCAGAAACAATCCTATTACTTGCTTACCCCTCGGCATTAGAACAAAAAAAGGAAAAGGAAAGAAGACATTTTTCTAAATATCTTCGTTTGTGTTCAACAGAAGAAAGCAGGGTCATTTCGTGGAAGGGAATATAACACATCAATATGTTCTCTAAGTGTAAACATCTAGGAAGCACAAAATGAATTGTATTAGCAACACTACAAAGTTTGAAAAATACCTTTTCCAACAGATCTCTATTCATTTTCATTTAATTATACAAAAGTTAGCTTAAAGTTTGAATAGCTCTGCTCCCAAACACTAGAATATGGAAATAACTTTTACCGAACCTTCTGACCACACCGCACTGATGTGGTTTTTCAGTAGTTTCGTCTTGTTTTACGGCTCAAATATCTAAAAGATTCTTAGATCAACATACATTTACTTGAGAAGCAAAATTACATAAGATAAGAAATCTTGTGATCTTGTTAAAGTGGTTTTATGCTTAAAGACAAGCAACAAATATCTGCAAATGTGTTCAGAAAAATCAACTTAATTCAAAAGGAAGTCATTTTCATATCCAATGACAGATACTTGTTCTTGTTTTAGGCATAAACTCAGAAAACAAGACTTAATTTCTTCATTTTGCAAGTAAATGTCAAGTTTTAATGGTTAAATTACATTTAAAAAGCATGTCAAATTGAAATCATGAAACATACAATTTACCAGCAATTCATTAAAAGTTTAACAAAAATAAATACATTTTTGGGGCTATGAAATAAGTTACATTTAATCTCAAATTCATTTATTTTGACCAAATTCTGTGTTTTCCATTTGGGGTGAACTATTTATTTATTTATGATCTTTTCATCCAAAACTTGACAAAAATGCCTGATGTCAAAATGGATCATCAGAATGATTTGGTTTAATTCCTCCCAGAAGCGTCTAACACGATTGCGTTCCCAAAGCATCCAGGATTCCTACACATTTCCCATTTCAAATTTCCAAACCTATGAGTAGATTTTCAGACCATATTTAACATAAATGGTTCATACTGCATTATTTTCAGATTAATATTTAGTATATAGTACAGTAATTTTTCCATAGATTTTATCGAAGTGACAACAAACAAAGCCCCAAAAATAATAAAAATGAAAATAAATATACAGACTTTTGCATGCACACAACAAACTTTTTTTTTCTTTTTTCAGTTCATCTGAATTATTGTTTGTTTTTTTTTGCAACATATTGCTAATATGAAATTCTAAGAATTTGATTCTGAAATACATTTTGTGACATGTATGCACTATACTATCTACATATATGGAACAGCCCTCCCATTTTATTATCACTATTATTGCTGTGCATGTTAATAATAAACTCATAACCTGATATCCTGTTCCACTTCGACAATATGCCTCTGGTAAAGTGGATCAAATGAAAAATTATTCTTAATGTATGAAAAATAAGGAACGTTTGGAACAACATATAAATCATGGCACTTTTAATTTCTGGGTGAACTATTCCTAAAACAAAGTAATTACTCCATTATCTCACTTAAAGCAGATAAAAGCTTTGAAACGGTCAAAGGGTTTCATATGCAATAATCATACATCAGACGGGCTGTAGCTTAGTCCAGTTTCCCTGTCTCGGCTAAAGTTTCAGGAACTGCACATGATCATGAGATAAAGATTAGGAGCTGAGAAAACACACTTAATTGAGCGCACGGCATGTAGTCACTCGGCCAGACAAAGACAGCCTTTTCATCGCTCGCCTCAAACGATCAGCTTCACTCTCAACACAATGCTAATTAACATGAGCTCTAGATGCTCTGATTCTGAGTTGATTTAAACTGGTTCAACTGACCGGGGGTAGATCTGTAATTCGGCATTGAGATAAAATACCCAAAATACATTGATCAAGATCTGTGGTCTGATGTGTTCGTGAAATATCTCAAAAAGTTGCAGTAAGCTACAGAGACACTAAAGGGACAGGGTGATGAAAAAAATATAGGCCTATTTATTTCAATGTTTTTGCATTCCCGAATTTCTCGGGGTGAAAACTCAAAAGCATTTAAATATTATATAAAGAAGTTATTCAAAATCTTACTCGACTGTCATGATCAAATGACCACATTTTCACAATATTTTAGGTGAACTATTCCTTTAAAGGAGACATATGCCCATTTTCACATAAATCTCTGGCGTCCCCAGAATGTGCCTGTGACGTTTCAGCTCAAAACACCCCACAGATAATTTATTATAGCTTGTCAAATTTGCCCTTATTTGGGTGTGAGCAAAAACGCGCCATTTTTGTGTGTGTGTCCCTTTAAATGCAAATGAGCTGCTGCTCACCGTCCCCCTTCCAGAAGAGGGCGGATCCTTTAAGCTTTGGATACAACATCAACAACAAAACAGGCCAATCTCACTCAGCCAAAATGTCAGAAATAACCAATTGTGGAGTGCAGACTTGGATGTTTGAACCGGAGTCGGACACAGGTGAGAGACTCAGGAAGAGGTTGACTCTTTTAAACGCACCTGGACGTTTCTGAATGGCTGGTGGATGACAAGTTGATTCAACTCATCGACTAGCATGTACCATCATGTTAATCTATAAATTGTTGGTGCTCGTGTGGGAAGGTAACACGTCCGTTACCCGACTATACAATGCATAATAGATGTGCGTTAATGAATTACGGAGACGGTGAGCGTTATTGGGATAAAACTTATGACACCCCTCAAGTCTCTGTGAATACAGTCAGAGATGATGGTAACTTTAGCCATATCAGCCGTACTCTAGAAAGCTCATTCAGAAAGGAAATCTGCAAACATTCACAAAATATAAATATTTGTTCTGGATATGAATCAAAGGCATTGACCCATGCCTCAGAAACAACTTTTTAAATCCAGTGTTGTACTGACCCACGTTGAAGTGGTCATTTGTAAAATTATTTGCGCAAATAAATGACATTTTAATGACATTCTTCAGCATATTTGTAGTGGCTCGGATGTAGGGAGTCTGTGAGACTCGTATGTTCAACAACAGAACATCTGTGATGTTTTTTCGGGCAGACATTGTAATACTCGAGCACTAACAGCGAGTAAAAAGAAATGGCGTCTGTGCTTCTCACTCAGGGGCGTGTCTCTGCTGAACGAGCCAATCATCAACAGTCATGGGCGGGGCTTCCCTACTCTTAGAAGAGTAGAGGGAAATATGAAACAGCACGTTATTTGATAGGGGAATATAAAAAAGTAATGGGTTTATTTTTACCATTATAGACTGGTTGTTAACACACACTGTGGACACACATCTGTGTTCAAACACCTTATTAAAGTACATTTTGCATAATATGGCACCTTTAAGCGCAGGCAGTTCGTCACTAAAAAGACACTTAAACACAGCTCACCAGAATTTGAGTGCATCCTTTCCTCTCGGGTCACTGAGGTGCCGCACACAGTGAAACGTGCACAGAAAACTCTCCAAGCACTGAAGACTGACCTGGAATCAGAGGAAAACAAACATTTCTGTCATGAAAAAGATTGCATTGATGAACTTGATATTGCATTGTCTTTTGAGGAAGCATTCATGTTTGTAGCACAGGACTTATGCAGGATTAGTTTAATACTACTGGTTAATAGCTATAACTTTGAACATTTGTAATTGTGCTTCTTGAATTAAGCAAGTGGCCTGGTAAGATGCTTGGCAATGTGAACTTTAGAAGTGCATCAAACACTCATTTCAATCAAGCAATAACGTCTTGTTTTAAACATGTCCTCTGTAAATGTGTTCTACATATATGTATGAAAAAGAGACGCACATTGTCATTGGACAGTTTTTAATCAATAAAGACCCCCTTCACTCGACCAGTGAGCGCGCAAAACATCCAAAGACGTCTCTGTTTCTCCTGCCAGCCTTCATTTACTGGAACAGACACACAATAATCACATTACATGGAGCAACTTCCACTCACATGAGCGAGTGAGTAAGAGGCCAGACGCGGAGAACACACTCCAGCTGCTGAAGCAACATCATGCTACGCCTCAAATCACTCAAGAACTGGTCAAGGGTCATATTTCAATCAATAAATAAATAAAAATAAATGAATAAATAATAAGTGGGTAAAAATAATAATAATTATTATTATTTCAGGACCATTAAGACTTTTTTTATGTATTTTGCATGACTATTATACAAAAAAGAAACATTAATAATTATTTAAATAATAGCATAACTAATATATACATCAAAATAACAATACGAATACTAATAATGAAGAATCTCACAAAACCAGTAAAGATTTAATATCATATTAAAAATAAATAATGATATGAATAAATAATGTCACGAAACCTGTCAAGAACTTGTTACAACAAATAAACAAAATACAATAATAAAATAATAATAAACGAAGTATTGTTATTGTTTTATATAAATCGTATTATAGTATTATATTGTATACAATTTATATAAGAAATAATAATAATAAAAATTATATTAAATTAAGAATCCCACAAAACCGGTCAAGATTTAATAGCATATATCAAACCGAAAAATAATAATAATAATAATTAAATAATAATAATGATGATATAAATTGTCTCGAAACCTGTGAAGAACTTATCATATTTCAACCCCCAAAAATAAAAATACAATCATACAAAAAATTAATTATTACATTAAACATGATAATAATACTAATTATTATTAATATTTTATATAATTATTATTATATCATTAATCATCATATTTCAAAACAAATAAATAAAGAATAAATAATAATGATATGAACTAATGTCAGGAAACCTGTTAATAAATAAACCTGTTAATTAAAAAACCTGTTAATTAAATCCCCCAAAAGAAATAAAATACAATAATTATAATAATTATACAATAATACATAAACATAATAATAATCTTTATATAATTATTATTATTAGTGTAATATTAAGAAATAAAATACATATTTATATAAAGACATTTCCATATAAATGAAACCTATTTTATGACAATGAAGTTTTTTTTTTTTGCATTACTGTAATGCAAAAAATGTTGACTGTTAATTAAAATGTATTTAAATGATAAAATGCCAGATCAAAAATCAGTCAAACACAATGAAACTCGAGGAATGTTGATCCTGTGAGGATTTGCATCTGCAGACTGAGCCTTTAAACTGTTAACCGTGGGGGTTAATGCCGTCAGCTCTGACTGATCCTCCAGCTGTCAAACTCCACACACACGTCTGAGTGCCCTTCACTAATCCACCGCATTAACACGGACACAACCGGCTTCAGAAAGAGTATTTAAAAATGTCTGACTGACATGCTTTGCTCTCTTTTGGGTGAATCTCAAAAAACCTGTCAGGAGGAACACAACAAAAACCCCAAAACGTGCATTAAAATAGTACTTTTCTCAGCATTTGTCTGTTCTCTGCATTATTCAGGTGATATTGTGATGGACACATAAAACATTTCTTGAGTTTGTGGCTAAATTTCCTTAATTTGCTGATTCCTACAGCCTAGAGCAGTTTCAACAGCTCTATACAAACAAACCACTTCCTATTTTAGTGTTAGTCACCTCAAACAACCTCGCAATATCATATTCACCTAAAACAGATGCAGGACATGCCAGTGGATAAGCCTCAAATCTCACACCAGCTGACCAAAATGGATGAATCTCATGAAACTTGTCCGATATCATGACAGGGTCATAAATTAATTTCACACCGCACGCGTCGCGAATGAAAACTGAAACATGATAAATCTGTTCGTTTTGATGATCATCTCTATCGTGGACATGCTCACGTGCCACATGCAATTCTTCATCATCATGAAATATAATCTGCATGCGTTTTAAAGCAATATCAATCTCATCTTGAGCACACACACTCGATGCATGCACACAGAGAGCTGGATGTATGTAGCCTGGATGCCAGCCGAACTTAGCCCCGCCCACAACATTTTTAGGTCGGGCAGTTCGGTCTGGACTCGATCCATAGAGGAGTAATTATCCCTGAACAGAAACTGTTCGGACCAATGAGATCATCAGGGCGGGCTTTAGACAATGACGGACAGATGATCAACAGTAACGTAATCATCACGTCATCAAAGGGGCTTGGGATATATTTGTTCGAATCCTAAACGGAGAGCTTGTTTGTATCTGCATCACCTTCACTATTTCTCTCAGAAATGATGATCATGTTGGGTAAGTACTCTGAGTATCAGTAAATTATTTTATTTTTTTACAAAGCCGGCAAAGATCGTGTATTCCAGCCTGATTTCAGCGCACGTGCAGACAGGGTTGCCAAGTTTTTCCAACAAAACCTGCCAACTACTAGCCCTAAACAATAACTTCTCGGGGGGGTTCTCCGGGGAAAAAATGACGTTTGTGGGGTAAAATGTGTGTTATTTTGGCAAGGTTGCTGCTAAAATTCCACTCATGGGTCTATATATCACATAATAGTCGCTTCAACCCGCGGACATAGAAAACAACCCTCGGAAAAAAACGCGGACTTGGCAACACAGTGCAGTTGAGCTCTGTAGACATTTGACAATGTGTCGCTCCGTTGCTCTGATTGGTTGTAGGTCTATCCAATTAAAGTCTTTCCTGGTTGGGTTGAAACACGCCCCATAATCACAGCCCAATGGAGCATCAGACTCATATTCTGACTAGAGCTGAGTATGAACACGTCAGGCTAGGATGTAGGTGTGTCTGTGAGTATTAAACTAGACTAGTTCTCTTTCATTAACCTGTCAAATGCACACAAGGTTATGTCAGAAACACACAAAGTTCACATGAAAGCTGATTATGTCTGTGCACTTATGCAGCAAGTACAGAAATCCTGTGTGTGTATTAGATCTGTGTATTAATGTGATAATATTCAGTACCTGCTGCTATATCTGCTGTTAATACGAATCAAACAACAGAAGAAAAGCAGAAAATCACTCAATGCTCTCTGACTGAATAACTTTAGTAGCTTTAATAAGAACACATTTCTTACTTGAGTGCTCCACAGATGAGGAGATAAACATGGCGGACTGTGTACAGCTCTCTGAGGGCGGGTCTATGCTAATACGGCACTGTCCATCAACACTCGTGGGCGGGGCCTGTGAAATGTGACATCACTGTTCTAAGAAACTGCTTATGATTTATGAGGATTAAAAAAAACGAGTGGGTGAATTTTTACTCTTATAGGGTGGATGTGTACACATACTCCCAACATGCATTTATGTTCAAACACCTTATAAAAGTACATTTTGCATAATAGGTGCCCTTTAAATAAAAAAATAAAATCATCACATACTACCTGACAAACCTTGTCCATAACATGACAGGTTCATTATAAAATTAAAATAAATTAATAAATATTAAAAAAAAAAAAAAGAAAAAAAAAAGATTCGCACTACCTAACCTAAATGGAAAGGGAATTCACACTCGTCTTCAGTGAACATTAAGCCCCGCTTTTTTTGAGATCGGATTGGTCATTATTTTGACAATGACAAGCGCTGTTAGAGCGGTCAAGCAGACCAGCCTAAAAATAAAATGTTTTGAATGGTCTGTCAACAAACAACAAACAGAGCGGTACGTAATGGAGAACAACATTAAGAAATATCATTAAAAATGGGATTTGACCATTTACAATTATTGGTGTGTGTGTGTGTATTGGGCGCTATGGTGGTTACGTCCCTGTGTAGACCCACAGGGCATAATTTAATTTGAATTGAATCGTAGCCTTTGTGGTTTCACAACAGCACTAGTCTAAATTATTAGCAATTAGCAATAGTCTTAACCATTTAAAAAAAAATAATGATTTAGACTAGTGATGTTGTGAAACCACAAAGTAATTGAAAAGTAATCAAAAAATGCATTACTTTTCAAAATAATTTTTGGTTACAAAGATATGTCTCTGTGGAACCGTTGTAATCGTTGACACAATTTGCATTTGTAGAAAAACTGTTTCATTAAAATATCTCAAAATAGCAAGTCACAGCCTAGAAACATCTTTTTTTAACAGGTTTAACTCACTCAGTCCTATAACACACTCTGCATACAACTTGTTAGTAGTGTCAAAGGTTTCAAGGCAGGGTTATTAAAGAGGTCATGACCTTATGTAGGCTTCAGACACTCACCAGAGAATCAGGGTCCCACTATATGAGCATCAGATGAAGCTCAATGGACAGCGAGGGGCACGTGGAAACATGGGACACAGGAGAGAAAGAGACTGATGGAATGAGATGAACAGAAGATGACGACACAGAGAAGAAAACAAAATGAACAGAAGGACAGTGAAGCAGGAAGGCTAAGGAGGATGTAACTGTAAGTGGTATGCAGATTAAGAGAGAGAATCAGATCAAGGTTCAATCTTATCTATCTGAACAAACAGATCACGGTATACAAAGTTCCTCTCACTTTCAGGGATCTTTTACTTTCACTTGTAATGCTTTCATATTTACTCATGGTTACACATACAGGTTCCTTAAACCAATCATCTGAGACTCAAGTGTCATGTGACAACCCACTATAGAGTTATGTCAACACTGGCACTCTCAAACCCTTCAAAGACAGTAGGTCTTACTTTAATATTTAAAGGTGACCTATTATGATCCTTTTTGATGTGACATTCGTCTCTGATGTCTGTGACTCAAAATACCCCACAGATTATCTATTACATCATGTTGTTAATGCCATTTTTTGAGAGGAAGTAAAAAATAATGTTTTGGTACATGTATCTTTAAATGCAAATGAGCTGCTGGCAAAAAGCAGCGCACACTCATCTCACAAAAACAGGCCACAGAATTGATTATTTTACATATTTTGTGCTTCAGTAGATAAAGGTCTATTGTTTTGCATTTGAGGAGAATAGAGCGCTAGGAATCGTTCTTCACACTGAAATTTAAAACTGTTAAAATAATATATATGTATAGGAGCGGCGCGCTGTGACTCACACAATGAAAGAATCTTATTAGTATATCTTGTTCTGACCTATAATAATGTTGATTCATTAAAAATATGTGCTCTACATTTAAAAGAAATATCTTTTAATTTTATAGTATTTAGCATATATAAAATTGTTTCCCCCTTGTTTATCATTTTTTGACATTACACAAATTAGCACAGAAGCCTAAAATACTTTCTTGACTGTTGTCATGTCACAAGCTGTCATTAGATTAGTGTGATTTGTGGATGAATCAGGTTGCAGTTTATAACATTTTTCAAATGTTTATAAAAACAAAAAATAAATGTTTGTGTTATATATTTTGGTTGCAGTTGTGAGTTAATAAAAATGTAACTGGTTGTGCAAAATGGGCGTATAATATAATATCGAAATATTGATTGATTTACCACTGAATCGTATCGTAAATCTTTTTGAGGTATTTGGAAAATGTATGAGAATCAATATCATATCGAATCGTGATGAACTGTCTAATTTAATGCTATATCTGCTGTTAATATGAATCAAAAACAAGAGAACAACAGAAAATCACTCACTGCTCTCGAATGAATAACTTTAGTAGCTTTAATAAGTTCCATTAGGAAATAATGCCCTTAGTTCCAGTGAAAGGAACTCTTAATGCTTCAGCATAAGACATTTTGGACAATTTTATGCTCCCAACTTTTTGGGAGCAGTTTGGGGACGGCCCCTTCCTGTCCCAGCATGACACAAAGCGTCGGTCCATAAAGACATGGATGAGGAGTTTGGTGTGGAGGAACTTGACTGGCCTGCACAGAGTCCTGAGCTCAACCCGATAGAACAGCTTTGGGATGAATTAGAGCGGAGACTGAGAGCCAAGCCTTCTCGTCCAACATCAGTGCCGGACCTCACAAATGAGCTTCTAGAAGAACGGGCAAAAATCCCCATAAACACACTCCTAAACCTTGAGGAAAGCCTTCCCAGAAGAGCTGAAGCTGTTAGAGCTGCAAAGGGTGGGCCGACTCCATATTAAACCCTACGGATTAACAATGGGATGCAGGGATGGAAATTAGCACCCGCCACCAGCCAAATGCGGGTGATTTTGAGTTGTGACGGGTAAACTCGCTTCACCTACCGGCCACCGTGGCGGGTAAATAAAAATAGCATACTGTTTCCCCTCTTTATAAACTGTGTTCAGTGCATGCGAGTGCGGCTGTATGTCCGAATATGACCAGTCGTTTTTGCCGTCATTACCCAGATGTAGTGCCAGAAGACGCGAATAAGAACTCGTGCTCGTGCTGAGAGAAGGTCCGTCACTGTCATCCGGAAGCGCGCACCCGTCTCACAGCGCAGAAATATTGAGTTCTCTTTCAAGTCTTGTGCTTAAACAGACAAACTCACACAAAAAGTATGCCAACATATTCATCTTGATGAGTATTCTAGCAGACATAGTCTGAATATGCCTTAAATGAACTTTCGTGAAAGATGACGCATATCCTTCTATTAGGTCTTAAAGGGGAAGTCGCCTTTACTGCTATCTGTTTAATGTCAAACAAAAGGACATCACTCACTGCTCTTGATTGAATAGCTTTGTAAGTTTAGTAAGGATTAATCTTTCATTTAAACAGTTAAATATGCAGTTATTTTGCATTTGATTACTTTATTCAATTTCTGTACATTTCTGCAGACCAGTAGACCTGTACATTATTATTTAATGTACACGAGTGAGGTTGAGTTAAACATTTTAGTTTGAATTTTATTTTATACTGTGGGTTGTTGCAATGTGCTAAATAAATATTTGCATAATTTGTAATTGATTTATTATTTGAAACTTTAATATTAATTAATGCAATTGCAATGCCTTGATTTTTAGTAAAGTTACACAGTCATAGCATTAGCCATAAATGCAATGGATAATTGGCATAATTTCTTTTAGTGCTTCGGTTTCAGCCAATAATTTTTATTTCTGTGCATCCCTACTGATAATGTTCTGCTCGGTGTGTCGTCAACACGCTTCAGGAGATGCCAAAACTAGTAGTTTCATTGTTGGTACTAAAAACCTAAAACTGGAAGCCATAAAAGATCACGAATCATCCAAATGCCACATCCAGGTAAAAAAAAAAAAAAGAGAGAGAGAGAGAACACAGAGCCCTACTCATTTAATGAAATGTATATCAGTTTATGGTTTGTGTATCATCAAGAGTGAAAAAATGTCAGTATTTCATTGAGACTTGAGATTAAATAAACAGCTTAAGTATTGTAGAGCTTGTAGTATTAATTTTCACGTGCAGTTACACATTTTCGGTTAAAAACAAGAAAGTGGCTGTAAAAACATGGAGTGGCTGGTAGATTTTGAAATCCACCAGCCACAGTGGCCGGTGGACAAAAAATTTAATTTCCATCCCTGATAGGATGGCATTAAAGTTCATGAGCATGTAAAGGCAGACGTCACAAAACGTTTGCCAATATAGTGTATGCTGAAAAATATAGTATGCAACTGTATTCCAAACATAGCCTGTGACTGCAAAGATTCAGACTCTGCTTCCCTTCTTCAGTCTTATTTACAGCCACAGTGTTTTCCACGAGGTCACATTGGATCATAATTCCCCAAAGTTCATGTGACCCAAGAGCTGGACTTCTCAATAAAAGCACTGATACAGTGTCACTGGATACTCAAGGAAAAAAACACCCTTTTACAGGAATGGGTCGTGTTTCCTGTGAGCTCTGTTTGCCAAAGAGTCACGCTAGTGAACTCCACAAAACATGAATAAAACAGCAGCGCTCATATCACGGGATTGATGACATTAATGGAAATACATTAGATTTACAGACACATTAGACTACAAACAACTTTCTCAAGCATCGCAGCACAAATATTCATTATGAATGATCTAATTTTATTAACGCATGCACGTTATGCATATTGCCAGTAAAGTTATATTTTTAATTTAATTTGCTTCTGAAAATGCTTCACAAAAAAATTGGGCATTAGTAAAACTAGTTTGCTGGTGATTTTTTCAGGAAATACATCATACAACCTTGTTTTAAACACTGTACAAATGATAATCCCACAACTAATGCAAGTGATATTAAAAACTATTTCAATCATCATTCAAACTCAAATGCATTTTAACTTTAGGATGCCTAAATTAAATCTTTCACCTCAGAACTTTTATTTTAATATTATTTATATCCTATTATATTAAACATATAAAAATATATAAATATATTACAGATTTTGAATTGGCTTTTATTTTAATATTATTTATATCCTATTATATTAAACATATAAAAATATATAAATATATTACAGATTTTGAATTGGCTTTTATTTTAATATTATTTATATCCTATTATATTAAACATATAAAAATATATAAATATATTACAGATTTTGAATTCGCTTTTATTTTAATATTATTTATATCCTATTATATTAAACATATAAAAATATATAAATATATTACAGATTTTGAATTGGCTTTTATTTTTACATTTTCATTCAAGTTATTTTATCATGTGCTTTTATATTTTTAATTCTATGCATCTTTCATTTATTTATATTTCAATATAAGTTTTAGTCATTTTAATACTTCCACTTATTCTTTTTTTAATTTAATTTAGTTTCCAAGGCAACATTTCTTATAAAAAAGTTTGCATTTAATTTAATCTTTCAGCTTTATTTAATTAACAAAACCTATAATATTAATACATTAAAAAAATAAAGCCTTTTTAAGATTTACACAATTTAATTAATAATAAAATACCATCAAATTGAAATGAATAATCCTTACGTATTTTATTTGAATAAATCCTTAATCAATTATTCAACTATAATACGCAAGGATTATTTAACTCAGTTTGACGGAATTGTAATTAATTAAATTGTGTAAAAAAAATTTACATTTAGAATTTTTGTTGTGTATTTTTTGTTTTCAATAACAAAAGCGCAGTGATTTCACTTGCACCGTTGCACATACTGCATTTGATATTCAAAAACGCAAAGACGCCAAGCACGTATTGTGTATTTCACAGCTCATTCTTTGGGTTTGGGTTATTTTAGCACTAGTTCATGACTAGTGGAGAGACTGCCGTGGATCATACGTTTTCTTGTGCCTGTAAGGAAAACTGGGCAGCATCTAATTAACACGTTCTCACCCCATTTCCATAGCTCAGACACACAGGAAGTCACACAGTTAGTGTAGGAACCGTTTAATTGAGTCAGTCGCAGAATTTGTACAGTGGGTTTGCAGAAGTGCCATTTTCCTTCTGCTACTGCAACGAGGTCAAAAGCAGTTCTTGTTTTTGCTTGTGTTTCGTTCATGAACTCAGACTGTACCGATCTGATGTTGAGGATTAGTGAAAATCTCATTAAAGAAACATTCCCAGTTTAAGCTGCATGTAGAATACAATTTTAAACGTGTACAGTGATATAGTGTAGTAGATAAACTAGTAAAGTAACATTACTTGTTAATTACTTTTACTTTAAAACACAATATCTGACAATTAATGCAAAGCTACTTTGTTTTCCCATGACTGACTGACAGCTCTCTCGTCGGCACGGTGAGAAAATCGTGAGTAAGTACAGAGGAGTTGTGTGCGACGTGTGTGAACGTGATGGTTATTATTAGTTCTAGACTAAATGTGAGCATGCATTTACTCATCTCACTTGCACAAAAACAGATTCAGTGTTCCTCAAAATTGATAAAAACAGTGGAATGCAAACTCAGAATATTATGTAAAAATGCAATAATTAGATATGTTAAAGAATACAAATATACTTTATGTATTTTAGCCAAGCGGCAACCTCCCGCAATCTCTCTCGAAGCCAATACGGAAGTAATGTAAACTGCAATTCCTAAACTGGCCACTAGAGCGGCTCCAAAAGGAGCAGAATCTCATTGAGCCCCATTTTAAAATGCCCAACTTTACAGCAGAAAAAAAACATGTTTACAGTTTCGTACAAATTGTGGTTTTGGTCTATATGGCTAATTTTGCCCTTCATGACGACTGTGAGGGGGTGAATATTTAAAAAACTAATTTGTTTACATTAAATAAAGCCTTAAAGTTCTGCATAATTAAGGGCGTGGTTACTTTGATTGACAGGTGGATAGCCATTTATCGCTGTCTATAGTCACTTAAGCTCCGCCCACATCACGCTTTTTTGCCCATTTTCTGTTATCCGGGAGTGACTCGAGATGACTCGCTCGCAAGATGGCGACGCCCAGCTCGCCCCTACTTTACGCTTCAGAGCGGCTTATCAGAATCCTATGGGTGACGTCACGGACGCTACGTCCATATTTTTTTACAGTCTATGATTTAATCTCACTTTATGAAGCAATGTCAGGTGTGAATTTGCATTTCCTTCAGCCTAATGGTGTGTCCAGCGATAAGCACGAGTGATACACCTGTTAAGTCAATGCAAAGGACGTGAACAGACATTCTGCGACGTGATTTGCTTGAATGAAGTGAAACGCGTGTTTCACACAAGTTGAAAAATCTGAACTTTGTCAGATATTCGCGCCTTATTGACCCATCAGGAGCTTGCTCTAGTTAAGCATTTTCCAGTAATCGTTTATCAGTTTTATAATATCGGATTCACCAATTAATGCTATCTTGTGTTTATTTTGCCTGTTGTTAATGTTATAAATCAAAATATGCAACAGCATTAATGTTAAAAAGACTTTGCACTATAAAAAAATGCAATCTTACAGACTTTTTATTGATGTAAGTGTCCTTTGTTCTGGTATGTAAGGGAGTGAAATTGCACAAATTACAGTGTTAAAAAATTAAGTTCAGTGTTGTTGCTATAATTGTAAAAAACTGAAATAATACAATAAATAAATAAATATCGGTTCTATATATTGGCTGTCGGCACATAAACATGCAAATTATCGCTAATTAAAAAAAAAAATCAATATTGGTCGATCACTATTGACAACAATGTGGACAATACCCGGAGCTGTACGATACATCCTCGTACTTTATAGGAACAGGGATAAAAAGGATCTTGCTAAGAAGAAACTGAGTGAGGAGGTCTGACAATAAAGCACGATTCCAATCACCCTGAAAACACCCTATAGAGACTCTAGGGTCTAGGCTAATTAAAGCTGGTAAATTGAGCTTCTCCGCCGTATATTAAAAAAATCCATATCGGCCTTTTCACGAGACGAGCCGTCTGGCAGAAGAACCTTCCATGACGCAAATTTGCGTCTGTTGTGACTGTCGCGTGCAAATTAAGCGAGTAAACTGAAAATGTTCAAGCGTCTAACTACGTCCAATAGCATGATTTATTCGCTTCATTCTTGGCTTATTCATTTCATTTTTTGGTGTGAAACGACCTTAACATTTGCTAAAATAGAAGTTTTTTGTTTTTGGTTTGCTTGTTTGTTACTAAAGTGTTAGTTCAATTCAAAAATAAAAATTATATCATAATTTCCATCCTAGATGTATACAAGTTTTTTCTTTAAGTCAAACACAATCAGAGTTATATTAAAGGTCCCGTTCTTCGCGTGTTTTCGAAGCTTTGATTATGTTTACAGTGTGCAATATAACATGAGTTCATGTTTCGCGTGTAAAAAAACACAGTATTTTTCATTATTGTTCTATGAAGTCCCTCCTTCAGAAACACGTAACGAGTTCTGATTGGGCCAGCGCTTCCCGTGTTGTGATTGGACAGCAGCTTAGCGCACTTTGCCCGGAAAGGTCCCGCCTCTTACCACCCACGTGGGAGAGCAACGAGACCACGCCCCCTATTTTGCGTGTTCTTGTGGGCGGAGGGTTCGTCAACAAACGGTTCTAGTGACGTCACTCCTGAAGGAAGTGCAGAGCTGTAGTCCAAACCGGCCGTTCACTGAAGGCTTTGAAAGGGAACTTCTGTTAAATAAAATATCTCGCTTGGCAGCTCATATAATTTTACAGGTATTATTTATGCTCTAACAGCAACATTACACACTAACTAAAGTTTGAAAGATAAAGAACAGGACCTTTAATAAATATCCTGGCTCTATTAAGCTTTACAATGGCATTGACTGGTACCTGAGATTTTGAAGCCCAAACAAAGTGCATCCATCCATCATAAAACTGCTCCATGCGGCTCTAGGGGGTTAATAAAAGCCTTCAGAAGAGAAGCCATGCGTTTGTGTAAGGAACATATCCATATTTAAAACTTAATTAATTATAAATCACTGGCGCGTCTTAGTTATGTTACATGCATCTGGTTAAGAATTAATGCCATAGTGAAGCACTCCATACAAAATAATTATGAAATGATTAATTTAAATGTTATGCATAGTAGTTAAGGCCATCTAGTATAAAGTGGGTCCGTTACTCTTTCAGGGAATAATGCAATATTTTTTAATGCATTACTTTTAACAGATCTGTGACATATTTTTGTTCTAACAAGAACCCAGTGATCTGTGAAGTTGGTGAAAATGTCCTTTCTTCATCCTCTACTTCTCAAGGTCGGCGCATCTCTAAATCCAGTTCATTTGTGCCGCGTGATGAGAAGCGAGAGCGTGACCGTTGTGTAATGTTTTTTCCAGTCATAATTGTGACTGATCTAATTTGGTCTTTGCTTTTTATGATGTGCAGCATGAGAGAATTCGAAGCTCTAAATTCTACCGAGAACCAGGATGGTAAAATGCAGAAGTGAGAACGGCTCAGAGTCACCAGTCGAACACTTACACGCATGTGAGAAGCTACAGTACAAACAGTGTGGCGTAGTCGTACCACAATCAGTTCCTCTGACCACAGGTGAGGCTGTGTGACATTGCCTTATACAGCAAACTTGTCACATATATTTTGAATCATGCATTAAAATAAAGTGAAGTCGATTTGTGTTCAAATAAACCTGATAATGTAGATATTTGATATGGCCTGAGTTCATTTGGAGAGTGGAAACTAATCATGTTATTAAATTATTTAAATACACTCTTATAAAAGCTTCCAAAAATGGGGT
Source organism: Pseudorasbora parva (assembly GCF_024679245.1). NCBI lineage: Eukaryota > Metazoa > Chordata > Actinopteri > Cypriniformes > Gobionidae > Pseudorasbora > Pseudorasbora parva. The sequence continues at coordinate 3,183,657 of NC_090188.1, read as the reverse complement.
TTTCACAGCAAAAAAACCCTATGATTTGACAGAACTAGGGCCCTACACTGTAAAAAATTTGTGGTGGTTTTTGTTGGTTTAACTTAAAAAAGTAAGTAACCTGGTTGCCTTAAAATTTTGAGTTTATTGAAATTAAAATTTTGAGTTGATACAATGAAGGAAATTAGTTTAATAAATAGAAACTCAAAATATTTTTGTATCTGAACCACATAAAAAATGTGATAAATCATGAAAATAGCACAATTTGGCATGTTTCACTGCATCATTAGAAATAACACACACATAATTACCCAATATGCTGACAAAATCTTTTAATAATCTTTTAATAAAGGTTGTCAAATCTCAAAAAATGTTCATTGTATTAACTTAAAATTTTAATTTCAATGAACTCAAAATTTTAAGGCAACCAGGTAACTTTTTTTCTAAATAATTTTTTACAGTGTATGATTCCAGTGATGCGGGAAAAAAATGGACAGAATCGTGCAATCCAGCCATAACAACTCAGAGGTCGCCACGACAACCCATCAAAATAAAAGTATGGTTTAATTGTGACAAAAATATATATTTGTGTTGTACAGACGAATTTAGCTGTCTCAATGTAATAATAATACTAACACACTAATATAACAATTTCATATGATTAAAAGATAAATTAAATGAATGCTTTATGCCTTAATTTGATTGCCAGAAAAATGTATACACACCATAATTTATGGGGGAAAAAATTATAAAAAATAATAAATTGTTGTTTTTATGAATCTAATTAATTAGACATGCTTTTTGATTATTAAAATGTAATTAAACCATTATATTGGAATCCAGAAATCTTAAAACAGACAGCACAGAATTAAAAAAAAAAATAATAATAATAATAATTTAAAAAAGGAATTTAAAGAAGGAAAAAAGTATATATATATATACATATATATATATATATATATATATATATTTTTTTTTTTTTTTTTTTTTACTGTCTCTGTGACGCTTGTTTTGTGCAAGTTTTATAATTTCAATTAATTAGGAAAAAAAATTGAATGGCAGGGAAAAAAATTTAGAAAAATTAAAACAGAATTTTTAAAAATAAAATAAAAAAACATATTTCATTGGGCTCTAAACATGTAATTTTTGTTAATTTTTAATAAATAGTTTTTATAGTTTTATATAGTTTTATTTTGTAACTTTTAATAAATAGTTGTTTAATTAGTTAAATTAATTAGACATGCCTTTTTATTACAATACATTGAATTTAACCATTAAAATGGAGTCCAAATTTTTTTTTTAACCAGAAATAAAAATGTCATCAAGAAAAATTAAAACCTACTTTTGGGCCATAACCCTTTTTTTCTTAGTACGAAGAACATTTTATCCAAATCTAAAGAACTTTTTTCCCACTATAAAGAACTTTATAAAGTACACATTGAGCCATCAATAAGACTTTTCTAGAGCGCTAGTTGACTAGTAAACATCAGTAACTGTACATCAGATGCAACGTGCATCCATCACATCAGAGCCAGAAACACAGCGCTGGAAACGTGACTCACCGGAGACAGAGATGAATTATTCAAGCGCAGAGTCAATTAACTATCCACTGAGCAAAATGAGCAATCTGGCAGAGAGTGGTGCGTCGGCGGAGAGGAGAGACGTTTACTAAAGCAGAAGCACAGGATGTTGAACCAAACGATTGCTTAAAATGTGATTTAGAAATGCATGTGGCAGATCTCTGAGGCACTTTTAAGAATGAACTCGCATGTTTAGCACTGCAGATTAGAGCTTCCTGAGTAATCGGTAAAGTGCCACTATTATGTAATTTTAAAGATTCCTAATGTTGTTTTCCTAATGTCTCTTTCACTTTCTCATAATATAAACTCCACATCACCACAGAGTTCAATGATTCTCAAACGACCCCACAGAGCAATCAGTCTCTCTAAATTAGTCAGATTGACCTGATTGGTCAGATGGCCCAGTGTGTTGTGATTGGTCTACTCTGCTCTGATTGGTCACATGGCCCAGTGTGTTGTGATTGGTCTACTCTGCTCTGATTGGTCACATGGCCCAGTGTGTTGTGATTGGTCTACTCTGCTCTGATTGGTCACATGGCCCAGTGTGTTGTGATTGGTCTACTCTGCTCTGATTGGTCACATGGCCCAGTGTGTTGTGATTAGTCTAATCTGCTCTGATTGGCCAGATGGCCTAGTGTATTGTCATTGGTCTACTCTGCTCTGAATGGTCAGATAGCCCAGTGTGTTGTGATTGGTTTACTGCTTACAGCGTGTGTTGGAAGTTAACGCCATTACCATACCTGAACTTCAGCTCCGGAGGCTCTCAGTCCTCAGCGATTGTACACACTGTAAGATAGAAATGCCGTTGATTTTACCATATCAATCCGAGCGCGAGTCCGATGATGAAACATTGGAAGAACTAGTTATTCAACCCGAACCTCCATCACAAGGACGATTTGAGCATGAGTTTCTCAGTGATGCTACTCAGTTTGAGAAGTTTCAACTGTAATTCCTCACCATCAGCATTAGGAAGAGTACGTCCATCAACAAACCCATGTGTGAATTTCTGATTTATTGCAGTGCACATGTAGCCTGACAAGCCAGACCCACATCAAGATGTTTGGTCTGGAAACTCACCACTGACAGCTCAATCTGAGGGGCGGATAAATGGTTGTCTTTCAAACTCCCTCTGCATGCGATAGGATAGCGCTACAACCACCCAGAGCAACGAAGGTGAAGCAGAGCTCGTTGATAGATTAAACATTCGCTGTATCCGGTCGGCTAAACTCCGAACACATCTTCCCTTTTTAAGAATGACTTCAGTGCCGTTCTTTGTTCTTTTCTCAGAGAAAAGCTCAACTCCAAGTCTTCCAGAGTTGCGGTCAGAGCTGATTCGAAAGACCGCCGTTCGCCAGTTTCTGTGTTTACTAGAAGCACGCAAACGCAGCTTGGCCGTCGTCATTATGGCCCCGCTCACCGACTCTATACACGATGTGATTGGCCCGGCAAGAGTTAGGCGATTACAGCTCAGAAGGGTTTTGAGAGTTGCTAGACGACACTCGCGGGCAGATTAAATTTGCTGCCGCTAGGGTGCGTCTAGATTTCTAGGCTAGTGCACATGCGGGAACTGTATTATGGAGCATAAACGTTTGCAAAACAAATCTTGCTCCATCCTTTAGCTTTACTCACAGTAGTACGAACTAGAGACAATCTGCATTAATACACACAGTTGTGGCCCCCAGATAATGAGCAGAAGTGTTTCAGTAAGACAGTGATAACGCGAGTTAGCCGGAAACATACACAATAGGGCTGTGCGATATTGAAGAAAAATGCGATGCGATATCTTGTTCAATAAAGCAATATTTGATATGCGATACAATATTGCAATTAGTGTGTAAAATCTATTTCAATTATATTAAAATTATTTTAAAACTGAAAATGAAACCATTTGTGTTTCACATTCTTTCTGGGAAAACAAAGCATCGCTACAACTTCTGAAAGTGACCAGCAGTGTTTTAGCCAACATTTGTGTACCATTGTTCACGTTTCGGTGCGTCTCAAACAGCGCGATACTGCCAGTTATTGTTTTTCGTAAATTACTGCATTTAATAACTCTTTTTAACGTCAAGCAAGTCACATAAGTAACAGTCGTGTGCCCAGTCTATTCTCTGCCCGATATGTGACCTAAAATGTACACTTTTCACTATGTTGAAGTAGCCTATTAAAATCATTCAGATATCGCGAGCCATTGGAATATGCATATTGCAATGTGTACATTTGCGATATTTCGATATATTGCACAGCCCTAATACACAATATAAAACACAAAACTATGTGTTTTGAACACCTGGTAGGTATCCAAAAGAATTTGCTGTTACTGAACATTTGACTGGTGCCGTTTCAGAGAAAGAGCTGATAAGATTGATCAGTTGATGCAAGAACTTGTGTTTCTGTTTAACTCTGATGAACTGAGATGCTGCTTCACTGCCGGTCAGGACGTGTGATGAGTTTCACTGCCGGTCAGGACGTGTGAACTTCCCAAAAGTCATGTCCCAAAGTCTATGACTACCCAAATGTAATTTACACTGAAAAATAATAACTGCGTTAAATAATGTTTAGAGATTTGTAGTTTTGAATAGACAAAAACGAAATTTTGGAAAGAAACATTTTTTACATGAAACTAAACCTCCAGTAGATGGCAGCAGGTGGCCGTCTTAATGAGTGAGTCATTGAGTCGTTCATTCAAACGATTCATTCAAACACTGAATCGTTCAGTAACACTTGTTGCTGTGGGATGCGAACAGCTCTGCAAATGAATGATTTTCGCCGCTAAAATAGAATAAAACACTCAATATTGCATCTAAAATGTAAGTGATGTTAAGTGAATGTTAGTGAATGTTAATTAATTGTTTATGGAGCTGTCATATGAAATCATTTTTAGTCGTGATGGTATTCAGGAAACAGCTTAAATGCTTGTGTTGTAATTTCTCCTCGAGAGGCTGCACGAGCGTCAACAGCGCAACCTTTTTATCGTCAGTTCATTATATATTGTCATCCACTATCGATCCCGACTTACACTAAATTAATGCACAAACCTTCGTGCATTTTTGTGATTCGCTAGTTATTTTTTTGTTTTAATCAGGCTCTTGTCCGTCGGTCGGGCAAGTAAAATTCTCTTTCACTTGTCCCTTCAAAAAACCCACTTGTCCCGGACAAGCGGACAAGTGTTAATGTCGAGCCCTGCTAGGTATATCAACATTCACTTACAGTCAAATTTGTCTTAAGTGATTTTGCCTTCAAAAAAAATATGACAACGTTTTACCAGCGTAAAAAATGTTTTATTTGACAGTGAACCATTGAAATGTTTGCCTATATCACGGGGCCTCAGCACAACACATGTGAACAGTAACAACTCAAATTCAGCTTCCTTTTTATCAAAAAATATTGACAAGACAACCAGCAAAAAATGTGCCATGCATTGTCTCGTGGCGCCGTCTGATTTTAAATTCTTTACAAACAGTGACAACTTGGTTGCAGATTAGACACACCAGCTTTTGCATTCGCATTACCAGGTAGGAGGCATGCACAAATGTCTTTTTCCCATTCTTCTTTGTATGCCCTATTTTCGCTGTTAACTTTCCTCTTTAGACTCTTTGATAGTACTATCTTAAATGTTAACATCATTCTGCACTGGATGAGATAATCGATTACCTCCAGCACGCAAACGATTAAAAAATGCAGTTTAGTACGTGAGCCATACAGTTCAGTACAGTTTAGTACGGATGCCATAAAAAGCTATATAGCATTAGACTGGGTAAACCTAGCTTGATCTGCCGGCGATTTGATTTCACTCGGCAACTCAGTCTGGAAACCTGTACATTCATTTACATACTGCTTCTGTTACACTTATCACAGAACCAATCACAGACTGGCTTATCCACCTGGCGCGCTATTGGAGGGTTTAACACGATGACGGATAGAGAAGCGATCATAGACAGTAAAAGAAATGGACAGAGCAACCCCATAGACTTCAACGGCGGAAATGAGGTCAATTAGAGGCACTCACTTCCTGATGGCTGAGCGAACTGCGCAGACTCAGACTGAGCTTGAGGACGTAGATGTGGCGTGAGCCTCCTGTCTGACAGCTGTAGGTCTTCTAGTAGTTGTGGAAAGTGAAATCTGAATCACGTTGTTTAAATGTTTCTCCCGTTGCTTTTGGCTCACTATCGGCTTCTCCCCATTCTTCCCCCTTGACTTTATCAGACTTTATATCTCCACGTCCCCCCGACTGCCTCATAGACAGTGAAGATTGCCTCTGAGCGTCTCCTCCTATCTATACGGTAATTTCTCAACTGTGTGTCAGAGTCGCGTTGGTTATGACGCAATCGTTAGCCTATTTTTACAAAAACAGCTTCTGCGGGGCGATAGTGTAAGATACAAGGTAATGGAGCCTTTTATACATTGTCGTGTTTCTTTAGAAATAAACAATGGACAAATGGAGTCTTTAAACGCCTCTGATGTAAAGTTATTCACTGTCAAAGTGACTCAAAAATGAATGGGAGTCAATGGGATGCTAACAGCAGGTGATGGCTTGGTTAGCAATGGCCGCCCCTATGGGTGGAACGCTTTCAGAGAGCTAGATTACCCCCTTGGAAGTGAAGGGTCCTTGCCTGTTGATCACGCCTCTTGTGGTCTGATTGGTTGAAGGACTATCCAATTGCATACAGAGTCATTTGAATAAAGCTCGTTGATCACAGTTGAGCAGACTCCCCAGACCAATGTTCAATTTTAAATTGAGCTTGGTCTAGTGACAGCCAGACAAATATAGCATCTCATTGATACTAAAATAACCCTAGAGTGGCAAAATCTGTTACAGTGTTACAATGCGTGTTATATATATATATATATATATATATATATATATATATATATATATATATATATATATATATATACACACACACACACACACACATATATATTTATGCAGAACTAGTTAGGTGCACCCTTAAAGTTTCGAAATGTGCCCCTCATTTTTCAACTTGGGACCACAAGTCAATGGGAAAAAATTAAGCGTCAAGCCCTGTAAAAAAAAGGGTGAGTAAATGACAACTTTCATTTTTGGTCGAATTGCTCGTTTAAAGCTCATTGGGAAGAGTGTATCTCGATGTCATTTGTGACGACTGATGGACAGACTTTAGGATTAAACAACCAGAGAATTCTCAATCAAAGCTCAGCGACTGCATCTGCGCTCGATACACAAGAGTATACAAGACTGTGTATTTCCATCAGGACTCTTCACATGAAACCTTTGAACCACCAAAATATATTAAATGACTGACTTACCCACAATCGATCAGAGCAGTGTGTGGAGAACTGAAGTGAAGCGCTATTCGTGTAGACATGAAAAGCAACAAGAAGTGAGACGAGCGGGCATCCTGTTAGTGAACGACATCCCCGCTATCAAATCTCATCACAGAAACATCGCATGCAAACCTCAACTGATTTAAAGCAACACTGAAGTGTCGAAAGCCTCTTCCAAAGACATAACAGCCAGCGCTGCGATGGAAACGAGTGTGGTTAGTTTCACCAATACATTTTCACAGCATACTCGACATGATTCAAACCTGAAGTTTCACATTGAAGGGCTTGTTCACACTAAGAACACTAACTAAAAAAATGTAAAAATAATTTTAATTGACAACAGGGATGGCCACACCATTGCAATAACACTATCACCATATTGTTTTGATCACTTTCAAAATATTTTTTAATGATTTTACAGTTTGAGGATTTAAAGTAAAAATTATTATGCTCATATTATACAAAACTTTTTTTTTTCTTATGGTTTATGTTTCAGACTGTGTTGCACACAAGTATTGCATTGTGGGATACAGTATCTAATGGAGTGTGCTGTGGTTGTATCCTACAAAAATTGATAAATAGTCTATACTAGAGAAAATGCACGTTGTGTGCATAATATACATGCTTTATACAGTACTAATAGTAAGTGTAGGCAGGTCTGTACGAAAAAAACTGTCTTTGTGATGGATACAACAGCACAACGTGGTACAATTTATAAATCAATTGTTAATTTATTTTGCATTGGTATCAAATAATTACAGTAGTTAAATAATTAACCCTTCTAGGCTGTTGGGGTCTGGGTTTAATGGGGAAAAAAGTTTCCTTAATCTAAATGGCATGAGACTTGGTGACTTTTCCTGTTCTTGTCATCATTTATTTAATTTATTTAAAAGGGAACAAACACAACACAAATGATAGAGTTAGCTAGATAGCTCATTTGCATCTGTGGTCATACTTTAGAACAATAAAAATACTAAAATTTTCTATAATAGTGTTTAATAATCAGTGAAAATAATTACGGCAAATGAGTGGTCCTCTGCAGCCATCCACGGGTTATAATGGTCATTTCATGCCATTTTCATTTTAAAAGTGATTGTTTACCCACAGGTTGCAGAAATCGTCCACTTTGCGTGGCACATTTTTCATGTTATCTCCATGAATGAAAATGAGAAATGTAGATCTCCTTTAAATTGAATTTCACTTCAGTTCAATGTTGTTGTGAGGTTGAATTGTAAATGGATGTTGTTTAGACTATTGGGCTATAGAAACAAAAAAGACAATGTTTAAGGGTCCATAACACACACAGTTTCTGCCAGTCTTATGTTAATCTTAAATATCTATAGAGTAGTGTTGATCCTCTTTATATATCCCAAGAGTCTTTAGTTTATCATATTTATAAAGGACAGATACACTGCGCCGAATCTTTCTGAAAACAGCCGAGTCCATGGAGACAAGAAGAGAGTGGAGCTAATGAGTTACGAACACACACACACACACACACACACACACACACACACACACACACACACACACAATACAACATGGCATTATCCCTAATTAAACTCTCGATTGACTATATGTTAATGTTGTTCAAATGATATGCATTTATGCACCGATTGCCAACAAAACACACACATTTGATGCAGCACAAAGAAACACTTCTTTAGTGACATAGTTGATCTCGTGTCTAAAAACACAATGCCAGCACCACAACCCAAACTAAGCTCACTGATGGACACGCTCTTGCTGTCGCTCTGGTTTGGTGTGTGTGTGTGTGTGTGTGTGTGTGCTCATCCAGGAGAAGTACCCATACAAGCAATCCCGCTCTTTATAATGTCATACAGGGCCATACTAAAAATAAAAAAAAATCCTGAAGAAGTGTATTTGCACAGAAATACTCTGTCATACGTCCAACTTGTCTTTTGAAATGTCCATGTTCATCATGAGAATCAACTCTTTAACAGTGCAAAAAAAGCAGAATGCATGAAATAGCATTCTGTGGTGGTGGTTGTTTTATGATATGTAACGTATGTTTTATACAAGAAATAGCATTAGACATTTTGGGCAAAGAGAGAAAATATTTGTCTGAAAAGTTCTTGTTAAGGGTTGGATTTTGCGCTCCCTGTAAGAGAGACGTCAGTCCTTTCGCCAGCCTGTTTAAGTGACGAGCTGTGCTACTTGTGGTTGTTTTATGATATGTAACGTACGTTTTATACTTGTGCTACTATTGTGCTGACCTGAGGTACAAAACATTCAACCTCTGTAGCACCAGTGCTACGTGCAGAAAGGCTACCGTACAGCCCTGAGTAAGTGTAGGTCTGCTATATGCATAGAGTTTAGTTCGTTTTAGTAACCTCAATAAGGCCAACTCCATCATACAAACATAAAAGAGCAGTTTACCTGATGTGACAATAAATCATTCAAAACCAACTGGAAAAATTAATAGAAACAGCATCACGAGAGAGAGAGAGAGAGAGAGAGAGAGAGAGAGAGAGAGAGAGAGAGAGAGAGAGAGAGAGAGTCTTCACACTGTGTAGCGCTTGCCGTTGACAGGAACTGTCATCTGGGGAAACCATGCAGCAGCAAACTATAAGTGTAAAGCACACGATGACACGACCACAAACACACGTGAACAAAAAAACACACCCACACGCTTGTTTAAATATCAAGACAAGAAGACCCTGAACAGTCGCCCACAGTCTGGTGAAGGCTATCTGTCTGACCAATGAAAGATTGAAGAAATCACACACTTTAAACCTCAAGCTCTGGGAGGCTCGATCCCTGACCAAAAAAACAACCATCACAACATAAAGACCCGTTCTCATTTGTCTCATGTTGGGTCAGTGAGAAGAAAGTCTGTAAAAACACATCTCAAAAAGATAGATAGCCCAGACACAAAGTGCATTAAGCCTAGTCCGAGAGCGTATGCAAGTGTATGCACACTATACTGTCCATGTCCAGAAAGGGAATAAAAACATCATCACAGTAGTCCATATGAGACATCAGTGGGTTAATTAGAGTCTCTTGAAGCATCCAAAATACATTTGGGTCCAAAAATGACAAAAACTACGACTTTATTCAGCATTGTCTTCTCTTCCGTGTTCGTTTTCAATCCTCAAATAAAGATTCAAACGGTTATAAATCAGCGTATTGATTCATGATTAGGATCGCGTGTCAAATAGCTGACATTAGCATAAATCAATGAATCAATAGGCTGATTCATAACCGTTTTAATCTTTATTTGAGGGTTGAAAACAAACGCGGAAGAGAAGACAATGCTGAATAAAGTCGTAGTGTTTGTAATTTTTGGACCAAAATGTATTTTGGATGCTTCAAGAGACTCTAATTAACCCACTGATGTCTCATATGGACTACTGTGATGTTTTTATTTCCTTTCTGGACATGGACAGTATAGTGTGCATACACTTGCATACGCTCTCGGACTAAATATAAAATAACTTAATCTGTGTGTGAAGATGAACGGAGGTCTTACGGGTGTGGAACGACATTAGGGTGAGGAGTTAATGACACCAACTTCATTTTTGGGCGAACTAACCCTTTAACCCATCTTTTCAAGCAAAGCCCACATACAAAGTGTGTCGTCTACTAGCGCTTACCTGCAGATCTGCGCCCTGTGCACGACAGTCCATGTAATTGTCCCAGGCCTGGGACAGATCAGCCCGGTGTGAGCTGGCCATGTCCAGCTGACCGCCACCGGGTCCGGTTCATCCACAGCAGCTGACAGAACAGAAGTCTAAAATCCAGCGGGTAAATTTGAACTGCATGCGCGGGAACCCTGCATCATTCCATTAGGGTTCCATCTGTATTACGAGATGTAAAGTCCGTTGAATCCGTTAAAACCCGTTACTGCCTACAGAGAATAAACAGAACTTTTTAATGTTCGGCAGACGCACTGCACCATTTATCCGCAATTTAATTCGCATTCAAAGTATTCCTGTCAGTTTATTACCTCTAGCTGACAGTTGCTGTCAAGTTACAGTGTGAGCAGTAAAATGAGTGCACTACTAATACAACTTGGGACTTATATTAGCTTCGGTGTCAACATTAGCGCGAATCAACCAGTAAAAACGCATTGACTAGAAGAGATAAAGATCAATTGGTTCGTTTCTGCAGACAGCAGCTCATGTTTGCGTGTATCTGGATCATTTCACGCCACAGCAGACGCAGAATATCCCGCAGCACAGCTTAGGCTAACACTCATTGATTTACTTCTGTCTAATAATGAGGTTGCAGCCATTTTAAACACTGTAGCCGTATTGTTCATCTGAAAGTAACGTGTAAGACGTGTTACAGCTAAATTCAATTACAATTTACTTACCTCGTCTCCGGTCTTCCATCTAACATATACACACAGAAGCAATTTAGAAGACAAAAAAATGACATGCAAAACACTACAGGAAATAACGCCCACAAAACAGAATCCTAAGTGGCCATTGGTTGAATAGACTTTAACCTCCTGTCAATCAAATCCGCGGCCTCTGAGGACGCTCCCTCACGCCCGTCATTCTGATGACGTCAATCGTGTCCCCCCTGTAGGGGCGGGGCTTACGCGCTGACGCCTCTTGTTCCCGCTGTGGGCGTGGCTGACGTGATGACGCTATTGCGCAGTGTCTCCAGTCACTGTAAAGAATAATGTTCGCCAGTCACAGGGCATCTCTTATTATTTTCCTCTTTATTGTCGCCATTCTTTTGTACAGATTCATTCATTATATATAAGTATTTGAGTCAGTCCTTCTCATGCATCAAAGGTCAAAGTACTACAATAAACTGCTCGTAGGCCTATATCACCCTAATCTATAAAAACTAATAGGCCTATTCAATAATAGCACATCGATCGTATTCATATTTTATTATTGTAATGCTGAGTCCACATGTCGTATTTCTGATTCATTTTCATCGTCTAAAAATGATAAGGTCTTCTTAAACTTTTAGCAATGTAGTAATTATTTGAATTGTCCCTTCTACTAGCAATAATAATACACACTTTAACAATCCATAACATAAATATCTAACATTATGAATTGTATGTGCATGTAATCGTGTGCGTGTGTAATCTATATTTAATCATATAATGAAAAATGCTTGTATTAGTACCATCAAATTGATTAATCGCATCTAATAAAAGTTTTTGTTTATGTGTGTATAGTCATGTTTGTGTTTATATAATGTGTGTGTGTGTGATATCTATATCTATATCTATATCTATATCTATATATATATATATATATATATATATATATATACATATACACACAAACACACACACATTATATAAACACAAATGACTTTCATGTTAGATGTAATTAATCGTGACTAATTGATTTGACAGCACTAGTTTGTCAGACTTTACATTAATTCCATAATCATAACAGAAAGGCTGTTTGAGAACACAATGCTTGTTTCTTTAAAAAAAAAAAAAAAAAAAAAAAAAAAAAAAAAAAAAAAGGTTTGCTAAGGGAGATGGACATTTTCCATCTGATTTTTAGGCTGCTGTTGCCCTCTGGTGCTCATTCCTGAGCTTTATTTACCGGTGTTCCCTTCTGAGACTCATCATCACAGCATGAACAAAAACAGAGTTTTAATTAGAAAACAAGCATTTGAACAATATATCAAAATATGACAAGGCTGAATAAACAAAATATGATTTTATTGAACAGTTGTATGTGTAAACATCTATTTATGTCAGGTTATGTCACACTTGTATCATTATTTGTTTAGAAAGGGTAATAATGTAAGTTGTTAGAGACATTCACAATGACCTCATTTAAAGCACCATGAACATATTTAAGGCACGAATGCATTTCAGCATCTTTATTAGAGAGAGTGGCTTTATTGCATATTTCAGCTGATCACGAAGGAAGGAGCGGTCATGTGATTGAGTCTTCAGTTCCTGCCGTCCCGCTCCACACAGCCCAGTCCTACAGCGTTGTCTGGACATCTGCATGAGCGGCCAGCAGGAGTCGCCAGACACAAGTGAGTGCAGCCTCCGTTATTGGTCGAGCAGTAGTTCTGACCTGATGGGGAATATTGACCACATTACGATACCATTAAGATCATTTAAACCTTTGTTTTAGGGGTTCAGATTAATACATGAAAAGCAACACCTGTTTCATTTAAAAAAATAGACAATGTGATTGGAGTGCCGAGAAAAGCGCTATATAAATGTAAAAAATTATTATTATTATTATTGGTTACATTAATAAACCAGGGATGAAAAATATGGTAAAGATGAAGATACACATAGCTAAATAGGCCGACCAGGCATATCAATATGACCACTGACAGGTGAAGTGAATAACACTGATGATCTCTTCATCACGGCTCCTGTTAGTGGGTGGGATATATTAGGTGGCAAGTGAACATGTCCTCAAAGTTGATGTGTTAGAAGCAGGAAAAATGGGCAAGCGTAAGGATTTGAGCGAGTTTGACAAGGGCCAGATTGTGACGGCTAGACGACTGGGTCAGAGCATCTCCAAAACTGCAGCTCTTGTGGGCTGTTCCCGGTCTGCAGTGGTCAGTATCTATCAAAAGTGCTCCAAAGAAGGAACAGTGGAGAACCGGCCACAGGGTCATGGGCGGCCAAGGCTCATTGATGCACGTGGGGAGCGAAGGCTGGCCCGTGTGGTCCGATCTAACAGACGAGCTACAGGAGCTCAAACTGCTCCAGAAGTTAATGCTGGTTCTGATAGAAAGGTGTCAGAATACACAGAGCATCTCAGTTTGTTGTGTATGGGGCGGCATAGCCGCTGACCAGTCAGGGTGCCCATGCTGACCCCTGACCCCGCCGAAACACCAACAGTGGCATGTGAGCATCAGAACTGGACCGCGAAGCAATGGAAGAAGGTGGCCTGGTCTGAGGAATCACGTTTTCTTTTACATCACGTGGATGGCTGGGTGTGTGTGTGTGGCTTACCTGGGGAACACATGGCCCCAGGATGCATTATGGGAAGAAGGCGAGCCGGCGGAGGCAGTGTGATGCTTTGGGCAATGTTCTGCTGGGAAACCTTGGGTCCTCCATCCATGTGGATGTTACTTTGACACGCTCCACCTACCTAAGCATTGCTGAGACCCTGTTCAGCCTTTCATGGAAACGGTATTCTGGTGGCTGTGGCTCTTCCAGCAGGATAATGCTCCTGACACAAAGCACAAATGCTTCAGGAATGGTTTGAGGAGCACAACAACCAGTTTGAGGCGTTGACTTGACCTCCAAATTCCCCAGATCTCAATCCAGTCAAGCATCTGTGGGATGTGCTGAACAAACAAGTCCGATCCCTGGAGGCCCCACCTCACAAATTACAGGACTTAAAGGATCTGCTGCTAACATCTTGGTCCCAGATACCACAGCACACCTTCAGGGGTCTAGTGGAGTCCATGCCTCGACGGGTCAGCAAAAGGGGGACCAGCACAATATTAAACCTAATTTATGCCTGATCAGTGTAAATAACACAAGCACTGCTGCTTTTCAAAAAGAAAATCCAGAATTTGATTACATCACATAATAGCATTCATGACATTCAACTTGAAGATGGTCAAAAACGGACATCATTAATGAAGAATTTAAGAATAAAGGCTCATTCACTTCAAAGATGATAACTATAATGAAAATGATAACAATATTGTTTTAAAAATCGTTCTAAATATAAAAGAATAACAAAGCTCACATCACAACTATAATGATAACAGCACAGCTTTTTCCAGCTGACAGCCAATCAGAATCCATCCTGCTTTTCGAGCTCGAGCATTTAAAGAGTAGATGACAAAACTACAGGGCGCTTATAATAAACAGACGATATCATCCTAATATATTTAGTTAGTAAAGGGAATCAGCCTTAAGAACTGGAAGACATGAGAAAGAGGAATCATACCTGAGGGGCACTGGGAGTGAGCGACTGTGATCCCGTACAGACGCGTCCGTTTCTGAGGCTGGAACTCATCCACCTCTGTTCTGGTGTAGCGATCCACCACGACTACAGAACCCCTGATCCAACACACACACACACACACACACACACACACACACACACACACACACACACACACACACACACACACCTCTTTATGCTTATAATACATATGAATGTACAGCATATCTTTTTTGAAAGAAGTCTCTTCTGCGCTTGAGTGCCTTGAAAAGCGCTATATAAATTGAACGCATTATTATTAATTTTCTGCTCACCAAGTCTGCATTTATTTGATCAAAAATACAGTATTTTTTTTACATATTATTATAATTTCAAATAACTGTTTTCTATGTGAATGTATAGTAAGGTATAATTTATTCCTGTGATCAAAGCTGAATTTATCATCATTACTCCAGTCTTCAGTGTCACATGATCCTTCACTAATTATTAATAATTTGTCTATAATTTGTCTGTAACTAATAATAAGCCCTCAATTATTAATAATGCAGCGTGTAATTGGCTATTGTTCCACTTAGCAGCATGTGAAACAAAACTTTTATTCAATGGATTATAGCTATATAGCCTGGAAAACACGAAAGAGCGCTCACTTTAATTACTTATGCTGTCACTCATCTCAGTTCGCAAACTCTCATTATGCAGTGTAGACAACTTTACTGCTGCAGTATCTCTTACATCATGTCTTTGTTAATGAGAGAATTCACGAGAGAGAGCAAAACTCAGCACTGAATAAAAACTGAGTGGATTAAAACTTAAACATCTCTGATTGGCCATTGCGTTCCAGAGATCAACAAGCATGTCTGTGATTGGCTACATTTCTCACCGCTACAAAACCCGCTGTGAATAGGAATATTTCACGTTCCCCAGAGCGCAAACTCCAACGCAATGTTTGTCAAATCTGTTTAGTCAATAATATTATACTGTTACTGTATCAAAGGAGGGTGCGCTGCTTTCGTTTAAGGGTGCTTATATTTGAATTAGTGATGTTTTTTACCCCATGTAATAATTTTATTTATCGAAAACATTAATTGGCGGTTGACCTGCAGTACCACTTTGGACCCCTTAGGGGTCCCTCGACCCCCGGTTGAAGACCCATGCTTTAGTTTAGACACTAAAGGGTGGTAATTATAGTAATGATTATAATTATTATTACTGTAAAAAATATTAACGTAGTGTCTGTGTCATCACCCATAGGATTCTGAGAAGAGTCTTTGAAGTGTAAAGTCGGCCATTGCCATCTTGGTCACACATCACTACCAGATAACAGAAAATGGGCAAAGAGGCGGGACGTGGGCGGAGCTGAGGTGACGTGTTGATAAATAATGGCTATCCACCTGTCACTCAAAGTGGCCACGCCCTTAATTATGCAGAACTTTAAGGCTTTATATAATGTAAACGAATAAGTTATAAAAAACTTCACCCCCCTCACAGAAGGGCAAAATTAGCCGTAGACCAAAACCACAATTTGTACCAGACTGTAAACGTTTTATCCCGCTGTAAAGTTGGGACCGATTACTCTGGCAGTAACTTGAGCTGCGTGTTGCTCGATAATCTCATGACACCAGCAGATCTGACCGCGTCTCTCAGATAATGTTACACTGACGTCCGTCCATTGATAATATTGCAGGAAATCCCTTCACGCTGCTAATTGGAGCAGGATGTGACGACACACGGACTGTGATAAAGGCATTTTCCTCCTAAATTCTCTCTGCTGTAATGCACGCTGAGTTGTTTTTGTCCTGCTCATTATTCTCAATAGCTATAATAAGCTCTATTGTGACTGTTCACTAACAGAGAGGAAATGGCTGTAGGAAGATCAGAGAGAGGCCGTTGGACATGCCGTGAAATTGCACGCAGCTGCCACAAGCCTCAAAACAGGCCTCTTGACCCGACCTCAGCGCCTCTGCATAGCAAACACATTCAGGGTTAAAGTGCCAAATCTGTGCCGACTGCTGTTGAGGGAATCCACGCTAGCAAACAGACACATCAAGGCCTCAGAAGAACAGTCACCGGTTTAGTGGACTGAACCTTGACCTTGCTTTCCAATCTTGAACCACAAACAAACAGACCAAATCTGATGATTTTCCAACATTATTCCTATTATTCTCTTGTTATACACTACTATTCAAAGGTTTGGCGTCAGAAATAAATACTTTTACTCAGAAAGGACGCATTAAACATACATTTCTATTCAATTTAAATAAAATGTATCACCGTTTCCACTACTGTTTTCAACACTGATAATAATCATAAATGCATCTTGATCATCATATTAGAATGATTTCTGAAGGACCACGGAGGATTTCTAAATTGCGTTTGGGATGTAAAATGTGTTATTTTGGCAAGGTTGCCTGCTAAAATTCGCATTTCTATGTCTATATATCACATAAATGAGGTCGTTTTAACCCGTGGGAAAAAGCGCAGACTTGGCAACACAGTGCAGTAGAGCTCTGTTGATATTTGACAACTAACGTTATGTGTCGCTCCGTTGCTCTGATTGGTTGTAGGTCTATCCAATCAATATCTTTCCTGGTTCGGTTGAAACGCCCCATAATCACAGCCCAATGGAGCATCAGACTCATATTCTGACTAGAGCTGAGGATGAACACGTCAGGCTATTCTATCTGTGATCCAATGTGGACTCTGAAATATTTATATTTAATGCATAAGACTATGCCATTACTATAGTAAACATGGTAAATATGATCGCTTGAAGAAATCAGACCAATCATTTCGGGTGTCACAATCGTGTGTTTATTTAATCTTTTAGTACATCTCGTCTCATCTCTTTATACCGGACTGTCTGATATCCATATTTAGCTCCACGTCATAAAATACTGTTTCTCTGACTGAAAATACTGCATTTGGACTGTCACTGGAGAGAGTACTAAAGCTCCTCAGGTCGTATTTTTGGTTAAAAAAAATGTGTAGAAATGATCATTCTTTCTAAATGTGATGTAAACTAGGGTGACCATATTTTGATTACCAAAAACCAGGAAACTCTGCCCAGCAGCGAGATAATTGTAGATTTCCCTAGTGTCGGTCAATTACATGCCCCAACGAAAAATAATGAAAACCAGGACATTTTCACCACTTTATAAAAAACAGCCAGGATGGCCAGGACAGGACTTGAAAACAGGACATGTCCTGGGAAAACAGGACATTTGGTCACCCTATGTAAACTGTGCTGTGACTAAATAAAACAGACATGACTGAGTACAAGTGTGTCCTCTTTCTTGTGTGAAATAACGGTAAACCCTGTTGAAAAAAACAGCATATGCTGGTTAGGTATGTTTAGAAGCACAGCAGATGATTCGAGCTGGTCCTGAGCTAGAGCTAGTTTGTTTTAGGACCAGCACCTTGACAAGCTCAAACCAGCTGCCATGCTTCAAAGCATACCTAACCAGCATAAGCTGTTTTTTTTTCAACAGGGAATACCACTTTATTTCTGTGACTAATGTGTAATCTTAAAACAAAAAAGAATGCATCATGGTCAATGCATCACTTATTATTGTAAAACTGTGGTAAAACATTGATGCTTAGGGTTTTAAATCTTTAAGTAGTCAAAAATGGCAACAAACAACCGCTTTTATCATGTTGGTTTGGCAATCTGGCTAGTTTCCAGTGATTTCTGTCCGAGTAGTTTTTTGATCAAACATCCATTAGTTGGTGAAATGATGTGTGTGTGTGACATTGTTCCAGAGAGGTGTGTTACGGGTGGGTTTGAGTGAAGTTCTGCAGTGCTTCTGGCCCGACAGTGGAAACACAGTGTGGTTTTGGGCTCGGCCTACAGGTCTGAAGCTATTAGCCCAGCTTGGCCTTTTGAAAGCCATGGCTCACACTGGCCCAACGGTAGAAAAGCAGCTAATGTTTACATTTTGAGTGAGATAAACCCATCAATTGTTTACTAATAGTAGTCAATGAACAATAAACTGGGAAAAGAGAATGCATTCTTTTTTTTTAAATCACCTTCAAAGGAAGTGTATGTAAGATTGTGACCAAAACTGGCACTACAATCACTATCCCCTCTCCCCCTCCCTCTGACTCGAGGTTGCCAGATTGGCTGCAGGATCAGAAGGAAAGTTCTGCAGCTGTGGTAAGTAGAGCAGATCTGGCAACCCGGATTCAGAAACACTACTGACTTCATGATTGGTCGATAGGTGGAGGGCGGAGCTTCAGGCCAAAACACAACATGTCAACATCAACATCAGTTGAGGGCTGCAACAACAACTTATAACATTTATAACATTTATGATTAATTGAAATACATTTTTTACCTACAGTTCCTTTTAAATTGAAATAATATTTTATAATACTGTATTTTTATATCAAATAGATGAAGTCTTGGTAAGCAGGTGAGACTTCAGTTAACTTCTCATTAAAGTGTAGTGCTGTTGAAGGGAAGGTTTACCTTGTCCAGTCAGTGTAGTACAGGTTTTTTCCATCAGTTGTCATTGCGAAGGGATACTGAATTCCCTCCATGAGCTGCGTCCGACTGCCCTGCTGTGGATTCATGCACTCCACTTTATGCGTGCCTGCATTAAAAACACCAAACATCACCATCAACACGAAGATTTTGTTTTTATGGAGCTTGTGGCTTTAGTGAGCTAAAATAAGTTGTTTTCCTGCCTAGAGGCTCAAACAGCTGTCATTTTATTGCACTAGTGAATGTTTTTCTGAACTGGAGACGTACCGGCATCCGCCCAGCACAACAGAGACGTCCGCGGGTCGAAAGTTAAACCATTGGGGAGGCTTAAGTCATTCTTGGCTAGGACCCTCCGATTTGTGCCGTCCATGTAAGCCATCTCAATTTTGGGGGAGTCCCTGTTCCAGTCAGCCCAGTAGATGTAGCTGATGGGGGAACAGGCATTGAAAATGCTTGGTACTTTGGGAATCATTCAAATTCATCATGCCAAGTATATAAATGGTGACACTTTAAGACTCTGTTAGTTCATGCATTAACTTACATTAACTAGTAATGAGCAATTCATTAGTTACAGTATTTATTCATCTTTGTTAATGTTAACTGTTAGTTAGTTCATTAGCACAGGTTCATTAAACAATATTAACTTAAATGTATTAGCACATCTTGAAATTAACATGAACTAAATGCTAAGTTTAGAGCTATTTTGTTAACATGTTAACAAATCTGACACTGTATCCAGAGTTCAAAACTAACAAATTAAATGTGTAAATTCACCTGCCATAAATATTTTGCACCAGCCAATACATTTTTTAAAAATAAAAGTACATTATTATGCCAAATTTTCACCTCAAATGTAGCACAGAAGTGTATAGTTTGATCCTAGGGGCTGAGGTGGGTCTGACCAGGCATAATTAGTTCTGACTTTTATGCAGCATTATATCTTTACTTGAATTATTTCAAGTATAATACTTTACTTACATCTTGAATTTTGAGCAGGCACAGATCTCACCTGTGTAAAAATTCTTTATTATTGAATATTATGGCTTGGCATTAACTTTTTTGCCCACCAGTCACTCAGTCACTCTTTCTGGTTTTCCAAATTTACTAGCCACTCAGCATTTTCACAAGCCACAATTTTGACATTGATACCATGGGGGAAAAACTGCCATATAGATATCTTCAATATTATCTCATTATTTGTTAGCAGGTTTATTATGCTGCAGTCACTTTAAAACCTGATGCCCTAATCCTAACCCTAACCATTTCACTGTTACACATGTTTTCTTTCTCAACTGTTTACATTCACATAAAACAGAACTGACTCTGTTTACGTGAATACTCGCCAATACCGGCATTGACATTATAGTGTGTGTTTTTGGCTGTTTAAGGGCAAAAGGCAGCGTAAAAGAACTCAATTTAGTGCTGAGAGTGGCTTTATGTGGTTGTAAGCAACAATATTCATCCGGAGCAAATGAAGCGAGTTAGTGAGGAGAGGCAGGTTTGTGGGTCACTCGCTGTCAGAGAGATGCATTGCAGTTTATTTCAGATGCATTTTTAAAAGACTATATTTGAAAAATTCAACCTGACAAAGTGGCTAGAAGCCACTGCTAAAATACACCCGCATTTGGCGGTTGTAAATGTCAAGCCCTTTTGAATATTATTGAATCACTTAAAAGGGTCAGATTATCCTTCTTACAATTTGATTTAATAGTGTGTTATGTTGCATTTATATCCGAGGAGGAAATAACATTTTCTTTACTTGCCAAAACTACTCTGAAGTGTGCATTTTAGACCTTGTGGCCAGTTGCATGAAATGTCTTAATAACTAGTCTGAGCAACTAATCAGTCTTACTTTTCTGGATTCAAATTAGAAATAGAAAAATCTGGATAAATTGAAGACTAACTTGTAAGACTAGTCTAAGCAGTTTATGCAACTGGCCACTGGTTGTTCCTAATTAGTCACACACCCATTGGTGGGGTCGGTGAGGATGGCTCTCGGGTTAACCAGGTCTGTGTTAATCAAGACGCGTCGCTTGGAGCCGTCTAATGAGGAAACTTCAATCCTGTCCTTCATGGAGTCTGTCCAGAACATGTTTCTGCCCAGATGGTCAATAGCGATGCCCTCAGGACTGCCGAGATCTGAAACAAAAGTCATAATTTTGCAAACATTATGGAAGTAATGTTCAGAGAAAATTTAAAAGTAACATATCGAACGTGTAGTTGGTTGGAAATGTTGGGAAACGTAGTTTGCGCGCTGGAGAGAGAGAGAGTTGTTGGCGATTCTTCCTCCTGTACACTCATGCAGTGTGAACGCTCCTGTCGCCGATCCATCGGTCAGTGTGAACACAGCAGTGACTGACTGCTACCCCAGATAGTCATGCAGTGTGAAAAGAGCAGTGACCCAACCAGTTTAAAAATCATGCAGTCTGAACTAGGCTTTAGTGTTGGATCGTCCTTGTTCCTGTATTCTCCTGAGTATTTTGGGATTTAAATTAAAGTGAATCTCCTTTGTCGAGTTTATTGACTAGCAGTACGGGACAACTATGTAGTTTTATTTTTACATTTGATTATTCAGTTTCTTACTTGAATGATACTGTTAAACAGACCTACTGTACAAAAAACAGCATATTTCATTTGTATCTTTATTAACGGTATATAGCATTTGTCATATTTTTTTGTATTGTGCATCTCTGTTCTTACTTTTAATAACAATAAAATAATTAAAATAAAGTTGTATTTCATTTAATTAATTAATTAATTTAAATACATTCACAAATATTGTGTGTGGGTGGGGGTCTGGTAAACCCTACATTATGGGGACAAAAAAATGTTGGTCCCCATGAGGAAAACAACTTATAAATCATACTAAGTGATGTTTATTAAAAATGTAAAAATGCAAAATGTTTCCTGTGATGGGTACGTTTAGGGCCAGTGTAGGGGGATAGAATAAACAGTTTATACAGTATAAAAACCATTACACCTATGGAAAGTCTCCATAAAACTTGTAAACACAACGTGTGTGTGTGTGTGTGTGTGTGTGTGTGTGTGTGTGTGTGTTTGTGTGTGTGTGTGTGTGTGTGTGTGTGTGTGTGTGTGTGTGTTTGTGTGTGTGTGTGTGTGTGTGTGTGTGTGTGTGTGTGTGTGTGTGTGTGTGTGTGTGTGTGTGTGTGTGTGTGTGTGTGTGTGTGTGTGTGTGTGTGTGTGTGTGTGTGGCCTGGTAATCCCTACGTTATGGGGACAAAATGTCCCCACAAAGATGGCAATATCTGAAATCCTTGTCCTTGTGGGGACATTTTTAGGTCCCCATGAGGAAAACATCTTATTAATCACACAGAAGGAGTTTTTTTGAGAAAGTAAAAATGCAGAATGTTTCCTGTGATGGGTAGGTTTAGGGACAGGGGCAGTGTAAGGGGATAGGATGTACAGTTTGTACAATATGAAATCCATTACGCCTATGGAAAGTCCCCATAAAACATGGAAACACGACAGTGTGTGTGTGTGTGTGTGTGTGTGTGTGTGTGTGTGTGTGTGTGTGTGTGCGCGTGTGTGTGAGAGTGTGTTATATATCTAGCAAGTCGTACTTTATAACTTAAGTTTATTTTGCTAGACACAAACTCGCCATTGCGAGAAAAATGTCAGAATTGTGGGATATAAACTTGCCACTGCGAATTATAATGTCAGAACTTTTACGATAAAAAGGTCACAATTATCTTTTTTTAATTTTTTTTATTCCCTAGTGGAAACAAAATTTATAGCATACTACTCAGTAATTAGCCAAAAAACATCTTGTCTTAAAAACTAACATGAAAAAGCCTGAACTTTATTTTTTTTTTAAATATGGCCCACCTCTAGTTTGAGGGGATATTAACCAGTGTCCCATGAATCATGCAGGTTTGGAAAGACATTAGGGCGAGTCTAAATGAACTCCACCTGATTTAATGAGATGGACGGGCTCTCCTCCTTGTAGATTAGCTTTGCTAATGGCAGGTGTGCTTATGTCTGTCCAATACACCATCTTCTCCACGCAGTCATAGGCAATCCCAATCACCACTTTCTCCTGGAAAACCAATAAAAAGATCTCACAAACATGCATGGAAGTGTTTAAGATGACAACACGGCACTAGTGTTTCCCTCCAGCATTCATTCATTAACTAAACATCTGTGAACGCTGTCTAGACAAAACATGAAACCACACATTCAGAATGTGAGTGAGTCAAGTTTTAATTCTAACGCATGGCTGAGTTTTTCCTTGTTTAATAAGCTTCAGTTATGTTAGTCATTACAGTAAGTGCTGACATGTGAGCAATAAATGAGAGCAGATGGGAATGAAGATTCACTGAGATTTATGATTTCCTACAGTGCTACACACACTGACGTCTAAAAGTCAATTTCAGGAGTCAACAGATGAAAATATAAACCTTGTGCATATGCCACATATCTAGCTAAACAAAATAGTTGGGCAAAATAATCAGGAATAGTGAAAAAACTAATATTTATGTGCTGACTGCTGAAATTTCTTATAATGTACTGTATATCTAAGTCCCTTTTAAAGGGTTACTTCAGCGATTAGCATATAGCTTTGTATCAGTAGAAACCCTGGAGAATATTCAAATGATTGTGCTTTCCCCCCTCATATCTCCCTGAGACAAGAGATTTATGCATTTTATTTCTGGAAAAATTCCTCCTATGATGCAAATATCGTCAATTTGCATCATAGGAGGAATGTTTGGGCAAAGGCTAAAGACTACAGCCAGCAGAGGGAGCCATTTCCGCATGTTTTGAATCCGCGCATGGGGGATGGAGATCACACTCACAGCTCAGCTCAGCTACAGGCACTCAGCTATGGTGAGCAATGTAAGTCTTTTAACTTCTCAAATTAATTTCTATGAAAGTTAAGCTTCCAAAGGCATGAACTGAAACGCGCCAGACTGAACTTGCGTTGTGAATGTATGCCGTGAGTATAGTCGCGATAACCTCAGCTCTCATCACGAGAGCTCATCAGCTCATTTATCTCACTCCTGCAGTCAGTGCTCAGTGCTGTGAGACTCACGCGGTGACTCAATCGTTATATTGAACAGACACGTTCAGTTTTTAATTGTAGTGTCTTCTCCAACTCAGTCACAGTAATCCAGTAGCGGTGGCTTTGGGAATGGCCTCACAGGGCAGCAAAGCATTCTGGGAATTGTAGTCTTTCATCCCCATGAGACAAAAATACATTTTCTGTCTTTTCTCAGTCTAGAAGACACCAAACTCAAAAATAATTTCACATTTCTACTACATTGATGACCCAGTTTAAATACAGATTCATCTTCCCAGCGCTGAAGTACCCCTTTAAGGAAAGTATGTTCACTGGGCGGCCATATCATCCAAGCCCAAGTCCTATTTATTTGAATGTGGAATCCTGAAATCTCATAAACAGCTTGTCGAACTCATAATTAAATAACATATTTCAAATTGGCAACAAAATCTGACATGACCAGTCCTATAAACGTTGTTTCTAATGTTCATATAGCATTAAAAGGCTTATTTTTCAGGCTGGACCAGCCAATGAGCATGTGCAGTGATGCGATGACTTTAAGAATCAGCGATTGGCTCTTTTATTTAGAAGGCGGGACTTTTTCTGCCATATTACACATTGCACTTTCTCCCGTTCTTAAGTAAAATGAGTAACGTCTTCCTAAATATAAAGTAGTCTTTGGAATAGCTGAGAGATTACCTTTGGAAAGATGATGCAATATATACTAACAGACCCAATATTATCTGAAATGTAAGAGGCTTAAAGTTATTAAAGACCTCCTGTGGTGAAAATCAAGTTTTTTAATATTGGGTAATTTTAGCAATATAGCAGGTGATTATGTATATTATAATGTTATGATGATCTATATGCCTTTCTCCACTGATGTTCTGAGTTGTTCAAAGAGTTTCTAAGGACGCTGATTTTCAGAAGGCAGACTGAGATGGCGAACGGGAACATGGTTTGTTCCCGTTCCCATTCTCTGAGCTGGTGTAAGTGAGTGGAGGCTGGGCTCATTTGAATATTCATGCATATTCATATACTAAATGAGGCAAGGGTGTAGAGTTACATTCAAGCTATTTTAAGGCATGAAGAAATTTTCAGAGGGAAAAACTTTAAAAATGTAATTTTGGCGATCAAAGATAAGTTTTAAGGGATACAATTATAGACTACAGCGGACCATCATTAAAAAAAAAATTAATAGAGCTAAGTGTGCTTCACTATTGTAGCTGAAAGATAGCAAAGTTATTTAATAAACAAACAAAAAGCAAGTGACTTACATAACTATGAATGGCCGTATTTTACTTCTGTGGTAATCAGGTTTTAGGTATTTGTGTGTGTAGATTATGTGAGAACATGTGAAGAGTTTTTACAAATATAAGGTTCTTAAAACAAGCAGTAACATTTAATACAGCACAAGTCAATAACATCAGAACAGGTCAATTTCTCAATTTGTTTATACTAATATTTATAGTTTAATACACTAGAATTCAAAGGTTTGTGAAAAGTACCTTAAAAAAACTTTTATTCAATTAGTATTAAATTAATTAAAAAATATTCTTAAGTATATTGAAATAAATTGAATTGAATTTTCTATTTATCAAAAGAATCCTGATCAGTTTCCACAAAAAATGAACTGTTTTCAGCATTGATTATAATCATATATGTTTGATGAGCAGTAGGGATGTGACAGTTAGGAAATTTCCCCACCGGTTAATCGACGTGTGACAACACCGGTATGATATCACCGACTGGGGGCTTTTAAAATGCTAATTTCAACCCGAAAATAAAATGTGCACAGTCGCTCTGGCATTCATAATGGTGAAAAGCAAAGCAAATCTGTTTTCAATGAATTTCTTCAATGAAGCTTCCACAGGAATGTAACTAAAAACGCGCCAGTGAACGCACACTGTGAACGAATGGCAGTGCCAATTCTAATGGTTTAGAATTAGTGCCAATTGGGGGGTGAGTTGCTTGAATTGTGAGTGCATTAGCCTATTATTCTTAATGAAAAAAGCAACAGAATAGTACAAACTCCTTTAAATAGGCACTTTCACATTTCGCTTTGAAACCAAATCTTCTGTCATTCAGCTCCTCTTGTGATGAATGAGATCCGACTCCTGCTGCGTTTGTGCACCGACTATCGTTCGGCTTACGCTGTATTGAGCAGACACGTTCCGTTTTTAATTGTAGTGTCTGTTTTCGAACTGAACTAAATTATTTTATTCCTATAAAAATCTATTTATCAATTTAAAAATCTAATCTTTATCATACAAAGCATTAAAAAAGCTCACCAACCCCAAACTTTTGAGCTGTAATGTACATTTTTAAGCAACAGTTCAATCCAGGGTGTCTGCAGAAAACATGCATGCTAACATCGTCTTCTTTTGTAAATCGTCTGGTCTGTTTCTCCTGGAATCTCTCCTCACATACGTACGGCTAAAGGATGGCGGTTATGTAATCAGCGGAGGCAGCATATGGTTCTGATAAACACAATTTCTCTCGTACGCATATTTCCAAGAAAAACAGAGTTAAGCAATCCTAAAATTCCCCAGCAATCCCCCCAGAAGTTCTCTGGCTCTGTGTTATCAACAGTTTAGCCAAGAGACACAGACTACGAGGAGAACACAAACTGCACGTTCACTCTGAATTTGCTAACATCCCTAAACAGGCTTTGTATTTATGCATACCAGAGCAGGGAATGAATCCGGGTAAAGACTTCTGGGTGAATCTAATAGTTTTGTGAATGATGTGTAAAACATACTCCACGCAAGCACTTCTAGACACACCAACTCATTTCTTAACCAACACAATTAGTTTTTTCCCTTCTACATTACACTAACAGACTTTACCGGGAGGTGCAGTGCAGTCTTGGCTTCATTCTTCTTCAGGTCATGACCATCCAGAGGAACATACTCAATCTTCCCGCTCTGGGTGAAGAGGATGTAACTGCCCGGAGGCAAAGGAGTAATGTTGGGGTTGGGTGTTGGTCCAATCGGGCCGGGGCCATCATGAGCAGGACCTGAGGAACAGAGGATGAATATAAATGATTATGGAAATTCATATCCTATATATACAGAAAATGGTCCCTGTGACAATAAAAACTAGGGATGTCCCGATCAGGTTTTTTTGCCCTCGAGTCCGAGTCCGAGTCATTTGATTTTGAGTATCTGCCGATACCGAGTCCCGATCCGATACTTCTATAATACATAAAAAAATTATAAAGAAGAGCGAAAAAACGAACCAGGATGTTCCTTATTTTTTATTTTATTCACATTATTTTAACATTCAACAACTCTAACAAACAGAGCACTGCTGTGAGGTAGCTTGAACAATCAAGTAATAAATAACATAAATTCTTCACTTTTGGATTTTAGTGCAACAGTAAATATAAAAAAGTCCGGGACCGGAGTTGCGCAGAGCAGGAAGTACAACGGTGATATCAAAAGCACACCCATACTCTCACAGATGCAGAACAATTCATTATGTTGGTGTGAAATAAACAGTTATGGAAATTAAATTAAATTAAATAATCTGCTCCCAAAAATCCTGAAAAAAATCTGTTAGTGCCTCAGTGACAACACTCAGAGAAGACATCGATCTCAGCTGTCAATCATGACGTCACACAGCCGTTTTTATAGCATCAAATAACTAACTTAAACTAAACTTATTTAAAAAACAAACACTTTAAATGAAATCATTGTGATGATAACTGCCTACAATGACATAAATCAACTTTGGGGAAAAAATATTTGAAGTGTAATTTGACTGAATTGTAATTAACAATGTTTTTCAGGTTTTTATAGGTCTAACATTAGTTTTTAGGTAGAGAAATTTAATAAAGTAGGGTAATGAAATGTAAAATAGCTACATATTTAACTGTTTAAATTAAAGAATAATCCTTACAAAAGCTATTTAAATCAAGAGCAGTGAGTGATTCCTTATCTTTTGTTTGGCATTAAACAGACAGCAGTAAAGGCTACTGCCCCTTTAAGACCTAATGGAAGGCTCTGTCGTCTTTCTCGACTGTATACAGTCCTCTTAAGGCATATTCAGACTATGTCTGCTTGGATACTCATCAAGATGGACATGCTGACATACTTCTTGTGTGAGTTGGTCCGTTTAAGCGCAAGTCTTAAAAGAGAACTCAATATTTGCGCGCTGTGAGACGAGTGCGCGCTTTCGGATGATGCACAGAGACAGATCAGCGCGCGCGTTCTCATTCGCGTCTTCTGGCGAATATACACGGGTGATATTAGCGCTGTTGTAATGTATCACCGAGGAGCCAGCACGTGTATCCATCTACAGAAACATACATAAAGCATTATTTTCAAGTTACAACCCATATTATTGATGCGTCATCATGCTCAGCTCACCCCAGAATATACATTATATCCGAGTCCTGATCGGGATGTAACGTCCGATTCCGATCGAGTCTGAAATCACGTGATTGGGCCCGATTTCCAATCATGTGATCGGATCAGGACATCCCTAATAAAAACAGTGTCTTTCTTCCCACTGGTTCTCACCCAAGGGGCATTAACAGACCATGGTTTATAGACCATGGTAATGAATAAAATGTTAATGGTGCAGTGTGTAGTATTTATGAGTATCTATTGATAGAAATGCAATTTAATATACATAACTATGTTTTCAGTGGTGTATAAAGACATTTCATAATGAACCGTTATGTTTTTATTACTTTAGAATGAGCCGTTTCTACTGTATCTACACACACACACACACACACACACACACACACGACGGATGACGACATCTTTGTACTGTGTCGGCCACCATAGCTTCGAAAGGGAGGCGTGAGCGGTTGCGATTTGCAAACTCACCACTAAAATGAAAAGTCATGCTTTTTCTTTTTTTTACATTTTATTATAATTTTTTGTCAAGCTCGAAAATATTTGAATAATAGTTTAGTAATAATTTAATAGAAATTGCTATTTGTGCATAAAATGTAAATATATTTATTTAAAAAACTGTAATTACAAATGACAAGAAAAGTAATGTGAATTCATTGGTCGTAAAGTGTAAACCCTGAAACATTCTCACTATTAACTATTTTGCTTATTAGCATGCATATTGCTGTTTATTAGTATTTATAAAGCACATATTATTGCCTTATTCTGCATGATAATATACTACATCCCATTATTCTACCCAATACCTAAACGTAAACGTTACAAAAACGACCTTAATTAGAATTAATAAGCAGTAAATTAGGAATTTATTAAGGCAAAAGTCAGTGAATATGTGTTCCCCATACTAAAGTGTTACATTTTAAAGTGTCCATATTTTGGGGTCTACTAGAATAAATTTACATGACTTAAGGCCCTGTTTACACCTGGTATTAAGATGTGTTTTGGTCAATCAGATTACAAGTAGACAAATTCCTGTTTACACCTGGTGTTTTAATCTGTCTCTTTTGTCCGCTTTTAACCATTTCTGTCCTGATTTCGTCATGGGGAGGGTCTATGGGTGGGTAAATGTGTGGGTTTTTCCAGTTCTTTCAGTCTAATGGACAAAATTAACTCGTGTAATTTACATATGAATGTGTCCGGAAATGGCAAAAAACATACAGAGAGCAGCTTTCGTTTCTGCTCTGTTAACCATACTGAATGCTGTGAGGGTGTGTTAGAAATCAGGAATGGTGAGAGAACATTATGCTTGGTATGTTTTCATCTTTACACCAAACTTGGATCTCCAGCCGACAAAGTTTTAATCCCATCTGGCTAGCGTCCATCCCATAAAGTTTAGCATTAGGTCAGTAGACGGACTGTAGAGCAGTCTTTTGTGGCTGTTCCAGTGCATTCGACCACAGGAGCGTTTACACTATGAAAGTAATCTGGTTGAATGTGTTTTTAACTACCTCTTGAAGTGGATGAAAGTGGACAAGAACAAAACATTTTAGATCCCATTTACACTTGTATTTAGCGTTGTCCACTCGCGATCTGATCGACCAAAGCGCATCTTAAAGGGTTAGTTCACCCAAAAATGATTTTTTATATAACTGATGACTCACCCTTATGTCGTTCCTCACCCGTAAGACCTCCGTTCATCTTCACACACAGTTTAAGATATTTTATATTTAGTCCGATAGCGTATGCAAGTGTATGCACACTATACTGTCCATGTCCAGAAAGGGAATAAAAACATCATCACAGTAGTCCATATGAGACATCAGTGGGTTAATTAGAGTCTCTTGAAGCATCGGAAATACATTTGGGTCCAAAAATAACAAAAACTACGACTTTATTCAGCATTGTCTTCTCTTCCGCGTTTGTTTTCAATCCTCAAATAAAGATTCAAACGGTTATGAATCAGCGAATTGAATCATGATTCGGATCGCGTGTCAAACTGCTGAAATCACGTGACATTGGCGATCCGAATCATGATTCAATTCGCTGATTCATAACCCTTTGAATCTTTATTTGAGGATTGAACACAAACACGGAAGAGAAGACAATGCTGAATAAAGTCGTAGTTTTTGTTATTTTTGGACCAAAATTATAAAAAATAATCTAAAATATCTAAATATATTATTCTAAATATAAAATATCTTGTCTGAAGATGAACGAAGGTCTTACGGGTGTGGAATGACATTACGGTGAGTCAATAATGACATAAATTTCATTTTTGGGTGAACTAACCCTATTACACCAGGTGTAAACAGGGCCTGTGAGTAAAGCACGTGAAGGACTCACACTCAGGAAAGCGTCCAGGTCCCAAGCGGGTGCCAGAGATCTCCTGTCCATCGCGGTCCACACACCAACACTGCCTAATGCTGGCATGACACTGCATGGGTTCGTATGCGCCACGGTCATCACAGGTCGGCACATACTGACCGGGCACAGGACGAGCACCCCGAGGCTCAAACCCAGAGCCCAGAATGCTCTCCCTATGCAGCTCGCAGCGCGTCCTCCCACGTTCTGAACAAATGAAAAAAACACACACACTTGACCCTTTAAATCCAACTGAATCATATTAGATATGCACATTTCTATGGCCTCTAAATAATCAACATGATCAAAACTTTGCTGATAATAATATTTAAACTGGACGGAAGAAGCTTCAGTTTACTTGATTATCCAGACATCATTTATTATAAAAATCACAAGTATCAAATATTATCATCAGGCTTTTGAGGAAGGTTTATTAGTTTATCTGTCAATCATAATTGCATTGCATTATACGTTTTAAAACTACAGATCTAAGCATAAAACTAAGCATTTAAATATCATCTTACTAAGACGTATTATTGGCAGATATTGATATTTATGCATTTTATGTCAGAATCTGCCATCTCAGTGATTTAAATAACAAACATCAGAATTTCATCACTTTCTGTCCATATAAATATCAGCTTGAGCACCAAATTGTATATTTTTGCTTAGTTTTGGCCTTTGAATAAAATTGGGGTGTTTTTCCTCCATATTCTCACAATATCATACTACAGTCCCTGACAAAAGTCTTGTCGCTTATCTATTTTCTAGAAATACCTGATATTAACCTGACTTTTAATTAATTCATTGGTGTTAGAAATAGCTCATATGAAAAGCTAAAACCCTCCCAAATGATGTTTAATGCACTGAAATAAATAATTTTCACAGAAAAAATATTTATCATTTAATCAAGACAGAAAGGTCAAATTTTGGCAAGACAAAAGTTTTGTCGCCTATGCATAAATTGAACAAATTTACTGCAAATACAAAAATATGTCAGCAAATTAAGTTGTGGTGCTGTGAGATCCAAATGTAATATCTTGTATGACTTCCATGAGCTTGAAGGACTGCATCCATGCGGTTTGGCAAGGATTCATACAATTTATTGATGAAGTCATCAGGAATAGCTAAGAAAGCAGTCTTGCTTGCCTCCCAGAGTTCATCAATATTCTTTGATTTCGTCTTCCATGTGTCCTCTTTCATCCTACCCCACATATGCTCAATGATGTTCATGTCTGGTGACTGGGCTGGCCAATCCTGGAGCATCTTGATCTTCTTCACCTTGAGGAACTTTGATGTGGAGATGGAAGTATGCGATGGAGCACCGTCCTGCTGCAGAATTTGGCCTCTTTTATGGTTGGGAATATAAGAGGTAGCTAAGATTTCTTGGTATTTTAGACTATTGATGTTGCCTTCCATCCTGCAGATCTCTCGCACACCCCCATACTGGATGTAACCCCAGACCATGATTTTTCCGCCACCAAACTTCACTGTTTTCTGGGTGAATCTCGGATCCATTCTGGCTCCAGTAGGTCTCCTGCAATATTTGCGGCGACTGTGGTGTAATTCAACAGAAGATTCATCTGATCCTCCTTCTGCCACTTTTCCAGCGTCCATCCTTTTAGCAGGCTGTGGGCCTTGGCAAATGCCACACGGTTTTTCAATTGTCTTTTGTTTAGTGCTGGCTTCTGGGCATCATTCGACCATGGAGGCCATTTCGAGACAGAATCCGACAAACTATTCTGGTTGACACAGGGACTTCAGGTGACCAGGTCTCGTGGAGCTCTGCTGCAGTGGAAAATGGGCTGGCCTTGGATTTTCGAGCCAACAAACGGTCCTCTCAAGCAGTTGTCTTGCGGGGTCTGCCTGACCTGGGCTTGTCAAAAACGTCTCCAGTCTCTTCAAATCTTTTTTTTATCCTCTGTACTTGATGCTGAGACACATTGAAGGTTTCTGCCACATCAGCAGTGGATCTGGTCTTCAGCCTCATGATAATCAAAACTTTAGTCTCAGGGTGAATCTTAGGCATGTTTGCAGAGGTCTAGTTGCAGTTGATGTGAAGGTCTAGTGTACTGGGGTTCTTTTTATACACACTTGAGACCTAATTGATCCATTATTAGTCACAGGTGAAGCTCATATGACAAGGTGACAACACTTATGTCTTTGCAAAAATTGACTCAATGGGCTTTACCAAGCTGTGAATATTAGAATACTTTTTGAAAGTTTAGTTTTTCACTGAAACATTATCACAAAAGCTGGTGGGATTAAAATGAGCCATTTCTTGTAAAAAAAATCTTGATTAGAAATATATTTCAGCGGCACTTTAGGTCAATTTGTACACAAGCGACGAGACTTTTGTCAGGGACTGTACACTGCCGTTCAAAAGTTTGGGGTCAGTGCGATTTTTTTGGACGAGAAATAAAAGAATACTTTTATTTACCAAGGATGCATTAAATTGTAAAACAATAATATAACAAAAGACTCCATTTCACATAAACACTGTTCTTTTGAACATTATATTCATCAAAGAATTAATGAGTTTCCACAAAAACATGACAATGATAATAATCCTAAATGTGTGTTGATCATCAGATCCTCATATTAGCATGATTAGTGAAGGATCATGTGACACTGAAGACTGGAGTAATGATGATAAATTCAGCTTTGATCACAGGAATAAATTACACTTTACTATATATTCACATAGAGAACAGATGATTTACATTATAATAATATTTCACAATTTTTACTGTATTTCAGTATTTTATCAAATAAATGCAGCCTTAGTTCGCAGAAGAGACTTCTTTCAAGAGCATTAAAAAAAATCTCACCAACCCCAAACTTTTCAACATTTACTTTTTAGGAGTACACTAGCAAATGATGACCTTCCATCTCAGAAACATGAACTAAAAGTCACAAAACTCTCTGAGAAACCGAAGCAACTGGCCCGTTCCCAGCAGACATGCAGCTGCCGTGCTGATATTCATGACGGCAGGGTTAAACCTCAAGCTTAGAGGTCAAGATGCCAGGTCATGTTGTAATATTTAAAGAGTTGAGGGTCGTCTGTCATTAGAACGACTGATAAGGTTTGTGGTTTGAACTGTGAGTAAAAACAGCTCTCAGCTTCCTTTCCACTCGAGGCATTGAAACTTTGCAATACTGTAGAGTTGCTCAAGGCTGGATGCTTAAGCAAACATTCTCCAAACCACGGCATGCAAAAACCTAATGAATTTTCTCTAAATGTGACAATAATACCATTCATTTAAAGCTGTAATCTACCTGTCGAGCAGCGGAATCCGTCGCCATAGAAACCAGAGTTACACTGACAGGAGAAAGATCCAGGTGTGTTGAAACAGACGGCATTCTCATGACACTGGCTCACCTGACACTCGTCTATGTCTGAAGAGAGAAAGAAATGCCCATTTTTAGGACCATTAAAGGGTGACTTAACCCACAAATGAAAATTATTTCATTAGTTACTCACCCTCATGTCGTTGGACACCCGTAAGACCTTCGTTCATCTTCGGAACACAAATTAAGATATTTTTGTTGAAAGCTGAGAAAGGCTTCAGAAAGGCCTCCATTGGCATTCAGTACATTCCCACTCACAAGACCCATAAAGGCACTAAAAACTTCGTTACAAAGTCCATCTCACTACAGCGGCTGTACAATAAGTTCACAATGCGACGAGAATAGTTATTGTGCACACAAAAATCAAAATAACGACTTTATCCACCAAGTTATTGACTTGACCTCGACGCATGCGCGAGAATATGACGCAGATCCACCGTTCAATACATGACCCGGAAGAGGAGGAGCCGCTATCACCTGAGTTCACGTCCGAGACCTACACGGAAGACAATAACTTAGCGGATAAAGTCATTATTTTGATTTTTTTGCGCACAAAAACTATTCTCGTCGCTTCATCAAATTATTGCACATCCCCTGTAGAGAGATGGGCTTTGTAACGACGTCTTTAGTGCCTTTATGGGTCTTGTGAGTGGGAATGTACTGAATGCCAATGGAGGCCTATCTGAAGCCTTTCTCAGCCGTCAGCTTTCAACAAAAATATCTTCATTTGTGTTCTGAAGATGAAAAAAGGTGTTACGGGGGTCCAACGACATGAGGGTGAGTAACTAATGAAATCATTTCCATTTTTGGGCGAACTAACCCTTTAAGACATTGAATAATTTGTTTAATTAAACACAGTGTGGTCGACACAACCCTATGGAAGCATGTTTCCTCCACAGAATAAAACATGTTAAAAGATAATTCTGACATCACTACATAATTCTGACTTTATATCTCAATTCTTATAACTAATAATAATTCATAATTATTATAAATTCATAATCATAATTCATATCTCATAAGTCCAACGACATGAGGGTGAGTAATTAATGAAATCATTTTCATTTTTGGGTGAACTAACCCTTTAAGATTGTTTGCATTTGCATGACAGCTAATATAACACAAATATTTAATAAGCAAGGAATAATTTGTGATGGCCCACTGAATTAGTAGAAAATAATGCACACCTGAGGTGGTCATGTGGCTACATTATTCAGTTTATACTACAGTTCCCACACCTCAAGACATTGTTCAGATGTTGTATTTAAAGACATTTGTCAGGTTTTGTCTTTAAAACGCTCTTGTATGTTGGACCTCCGTTGCTAATGCCAAACTTCATTTTAGTGGCTCAAGTAATGGAGGCTTGAGCCACTGACAGCAGACTCATGCAGAATAAATCAATTGATCAATCAAACCTGGCCTGCGTTTCCCAAAAGCATCGTTAGCCAACTATAGTTGCAAGTTCTGTCGTTATCAGCAAAGTTCAACCAGTCGGTGTTTCCTTTCGTGAGTGCCCCCCGGCCTGCCAGGGGCGATGGGGGAATGTGGCAAGCAGCGGGGCGAGGGGCCGCGAGAGCGGGCCGGTGACTAGTGGTAATGAGTGCCAGCTGCATGACACACCGGTCTCGTCTCGCGGCCAAGTGACGGGAGCATAAAAGGAGGAGCGAAGGGAGCGGAAGACGAGAGAGGACCAGGCCTGGACTTTATGTTATGTTTACATTTTGTTTTGTGTGTGTGGGCAGTCGTCCGTGAGGGGCTGCCCGCGTTTGATTTTGTGTGTGTGTTTGCAGGCAGTCGTCTGTGAGGGGCTGCCCGCGGTTTTACTTTTGTTTTGTTTATTTATTTTGAAATTAAAAAGTTTGTTGAATGTTTCCCGGTTCCCGCCTCCTTCCTTCCCAACTACGAACCCTGTTACAGCGACAATACGGTTTTGGAAACAGTCGTGACGAGCTAGTTGATTTCTTCAATGATGCATCGTACTATGGTAGTTAACCAGCGAGTTACGTCGTTGTACGGGAAACACACCCCACATCAGGCAAGTTTATCAGCCAATAATGGCCAAATATCTGCTGAAAAATAAACAAACACATTGTTTCATCGTGCACCTGAATATGATATCTACTGCACTGATCAATGCATATGAAATTCAATATGTCAGCTAGTACAGTTTCACATACAATGGTGTGCATTCTTCCTGTCTTGTAATTTAAAGTGTGTCTAGTAGGGATGCCACAATACTCAAAATAATAGTGAACCGTTCGGTACGGCATTCACGGTTTAATACGCGCTGGTGAATTGCGTTTTTTTCCAGTTTTGCATTTAATTAATTATTTCAATTTTCCTCCGTTTGAAATATTCCTCTATGTTTATTTCGGCTCTTTTTGAGTGTGCCTGTGAGCCTACACGCTGATATGAGCAAATATCCAATCATATGCACTAAAGTTAGGCGGTGTTAGCCGCGTTTTAAAGCCTTGCCGGTTAAACATTACATTTTGCGTGCTTATGCACTGTTTTGCATTGAGTGCGCGCACTAAACGTCTGTCAAACACACGTGATTACTGGACAGTCTTACTGGCAATAATACTGTCAAATACACACAAGGTTAACATATAAACACAGTCAGTTATGTGTCTAAAGTGAAAGTAAAATTGCGCGTCTGTATGAGATGTGACCAGTTGACAGCAGCGCAGCCTAGTCCTTAAAGGGACAGTTCACCTCTAAAATGATGTTATTAAAAAAACAAAAAACCTTTAATACAGTAGCTTTTAATCAATGTTGTATATTAAAGACTATGTAGTTTTAATTTTAGCCTACATATATTCATTTAATTTCATACTTGCTACTATACATCTATGAGCTGTCACTGTAAATCTTTATATATATATATATATATATTTATTTTATATTATACACTGGGAATGTGTTTTTTTAAGTAAAGTTTTAAGTTAAGTTAACTTAAGTTAAGTTTAAGTAAGGGTTTTCAAGTCTTTTAAGTAAAATCAAGAAAGAGTATTGCAATAAAAACATTTTCTTCCTAACCTTTTTCTGTTCCTGTCACCTAAAATAGCAAAAAAACGTATCGAACCGCAAAACCGTGGTTAAAAACCGAGGTGTGAATTGAACCGTGGACTAACTGTATTGTTGCGTCCCTGGTGTCTAGTATAGAGAGGAAGAGACAGCTGGTGCAGAGCGTTAGTAACTCACCCTGACAGCTTCGCCCATCTCCCATGAATCCCGGCAGGCAGGAGCAGATGTAGGACGATCCGCCGGTGTAGCTGCATCGAGCGCGTTCAGGGACGTCACAGTCATGAGTGCCAATGCGGCACGGGTCTACGGGACGCTGCACTTCTACGGGTTTCAGTAAAACCAATGTTCAGTAAAACCAATGTAGCTATAATATAGTTTAGGAAGTTCAAACACTTGCTAGATTCATTTTAATTTGAATTTGAAACAGGAGTGTCTGAATATCCCCACAGGAATCAGAAATCATATAAGAGATATCTAAAAGGTGCAGTTAATCTTGGACTAAATCGCCCACCGTAGGAGTTAAAACGAAATCGGCATTGAGAGGAACTGAAACTTATATTCACTGGATGGTATACTAATATTCACCTTTTCACCACTAGATGGGAGAAAATATTACACAGTTTAGCTTTAAATGTGCAGTGTGTACATTTTAGTGGCATCTAGTGGTGAGGTTGCGAATTGCGTGCGCGCCTCCCTTTCGAAGCACAGAAAAGCTACGGTGACCGACACAGGACAAAGATGTCGTCGTCTGAGACAGCAGAGAGTAGCTAGCGCTCTGTAGAGAAGTTTGTCCCTTGAGGGCTACTGTAGAAACATGACT
Organism: Pseudorasbora parva; assembly: GCF_024679245.1. Lineage (NCBI taxonomy): Eukaryota > Metazoa > Chordata > Actinopteri > Cypriniformes > Gobionidae > Pseudorasbora > Pseudorasbora parva. Next base: position 3,145,482 of record NC_090188.1, on the reverse strand, counting down.
GTGACTTCACTATAAGGGTGTGTGTAGATCGAAACGGCTCATTCTAAGGTAATAAAAACACAACGGTTCATTATGAAAGGTCGTTATACTCCACTGAAAACATAATTATGGATATTATATTACATTTCTGTCAATAGATCCTCATAAACACTACACACTGCACCTTTAATTATCTCAGTCTCACAGAAATTAGATTAAATAGAGAGCAAACTGAGACTTTTGCTAAAGTCTACAGCTTCTTAGATGCTTTAGAGAAAAAAGTCAGTAATCTAACATGCATCTCCTTTAGCGATGTAATCAAAACTCACAGATCTCAATCCTAAACATTTCTCCTCAGAGGATATGAGCTGCTGTTCACATACATTTTAACATCAATCAGGCATCCAATTTTATATATATATATATATATATATATATATATATATATATATATATATATATATATATATATATATATATATAATGTTTTCGAAAGAAGTCTCCTCTGCTCATCAAGGCTGCATTAGTGTTAAGTTCATCAGCTAGATTTTTTAATTTAGTCTGTTTTAGGCCTGTGTCAAATGTGCTTTATAGTTATCATCATATTGAGTCCTTAACATACCTTGTCCTGTTTTTGTTTAGTCAAGTTCTAGTCAACTAAATGTCTGAGCATTTTAGTCTAGTTTTCATCACTGAAAATAACTCTTTAATATGTGAATATATAGTAAAGTGTAATTTATTCCTGTGATCAAAGCTGAATTGATCATTATTACTCCAGTCCTTCACTAATCATTCTAATATGATGATTTTGATGCTCAACAAACATTTATGATTATTATCAATGTTAAAGTTCATATTTATTTGAAACTTTTGATCAATTTAATGCATTCTTTCTTGGGGAATCAAAATATTTATTTCACTTAAAAATATTTTACTTTATTTTACAAGTTTGAGGTCTATTTAACAATGAATCCTGATTATATTTATTTATTGCCACTTTGTTAATTTTATTCACAATTTGTATTGTTATATTGTATGTTTATTTTCATGTGTAAAGCTTTGGCACTATTGTATGCAAACACAATCATCCTAATAAAGTATTTAAAATTTTAAATTGACATCTATAAAAATGTTCATATGTTACAGGTTGAGAAAATGAGAAAAAATACATAGGGAATTTTTTGGAGGGGTCTTATTCTTATCAGAAACATAATAAGCCCCTTTCACACTGCACGTCGGACCCGCAATATTCCCGGAGCATTGCCGGGTCGCCTTCTGTGTGAAAGCAACCACGTCCCGGCATTGATTACCGAATTCGACCCGGGTCGGGGACCTAGTAATATTGCGGTATTCGACCCGGGACGAGCGCTGTGTGAACAAAAGCCGAAACTAATGCCGCATCGTGTACGTAGTTATCGTGCGACTCCTAGAGCTTGTTTTTTCAATAATACAACCCTGCAGTGCCAGAAGAGCTCGTCGGTGTTTTAAACGCAGAGAGTGTTCGTATACAAAAGAAACTAAAATTAAAGAAGCAGAAATGAGCGCAAACTGGACACAAGTCGAGACCACGGAGCTCCTTACTATCTGCGCTGAAGCTGAGATCGCTCGCCGTTATACGGCACATCCGGATGTCACGTGTCAACTCGACCCGGGACCGTTACGGGTTGTGTGTGATAGCGCTCATATTACGGTATTTCGCTCGCAGTGTGAATGGACCAAATCTAGCGGCCCGGGAACAAATGCCGGGTCGCATTATCCGTGTATTTGCCGGAATCGCAGTCTGAAAGGGGCTATAAAGGAAGAGACTCTGACTTAAATATCCATTGGCTTTCCATTTAATCTCAGTCTTGTCTTGGAAAAACAAATGTGATTTGTTTCATTAAAAATTTCCCCATTTCTTTAGAATATATTTAGACCATTACTTTTTACAATGTGGACATTTTATGGTGCAAATCGACTGAATTTAGCTTTATATATCTAAATAGAGGGGGATTTTATCAACAAATAATGATGAAGATGCACACAGACAGACATAAACATGTACAGACACACATACCAACACATGTCCGTCCATCACTAGCGAACTGGAAGCCGTCCTGACACTCGCAGCGAAATGTTCCTGGCTGGTTATTACAGACGGCGTTCGGCCCACAGATCTGAGGGCTTTCCCTGCATTCATCGATGTCTGAGGACAAAAGGACAGCAGACTAAACTTCCCGAACTGGGCTGTAGTGAGCATTTCTACGACCTCTTAATGCTAACGTAAACAAAAAAGACGTCCTTATAGTCACATTCCCATGGATCACTAACGATGATACCATCGGTTCTCGTAATTACATCTTTTTAAGATAACATCTGTCCCGTTTTTGTGCAATTTCCTTTCAGCATCAAGGGATGGGTCACATCCTTAGAGGTCTGGGGGAATATTTATGTAGACACGGATACAATTTTGACGTCTGATTAGAAGATTGCTTTGGGAACGACCCCCTTAGGAAATCAAGCTCTACTTTCATGAAGAAAATTGATTTCCTTTTGAAAGGAAGCAGATTAGTGGTCGTTTTAGAGGGAAATGAAACAGGAAATGGTTTTAATTAAAATGAGGATAGTTGTAATTGTGGTGAAATCTCAGATTATCCATACCATAGCAGGCGCGTCCGTCTCCAGTAAAGCCTGCGGCGCATTCGCATGTGAACTGGTTTCCTTGTCCGGGTCTGCACACAGCATTAGTATCGCAGCCGTGTCTGCCGGTGAAGCAGGCGTTCTCCTCCGTCTGTCCACCTGTGGGTTTTGTACAAGAATCAATTGTTACTTTCACAGATTATGAATACACATTAAACTTAGAAATTGCTCACACCTCATGTCGTTGCAAACCCATCTTTCGTTTATCGTCAGAACACAAATGAAGATATTTTAATGAAACCTCAGAGATTGAACCCACTCCACTGAAAGTCTATTCACCCAAAACGTTCATAACGAGATTGTAAAATAAATCCATATGAATCGAGCGGTTTAATCCAAGTCTTCTAAAGAGACATGATTGCTTTATATCAGGGCATAAAACTAACGTTTGTTAGCTACTAACTGGTGGCTAAAATGTTTCATCCTGTTTTTGGAAAAACAGGCAGTAATGACACCAAAATATTAGATACCAGTGAAAACTTACAATTCGCTATTCTAATTTTGATACCACAACTAAAACTCCTAGCCTAACTAATATAAATACAATACATTATTAAAGGGGTGATGAATTGAGAAATCAACTTTCCCTTGAGCCTTTGATATATAAAAGGTCATGGTAATATAAAAATATCCTGTAAGTTTCGGAGCTGAAAACTACCCACCAATTCGCGGAGCTAAACGAGCAATAAACACGCTGAAGATAGCAAGATAATCATTTGTAAACAAGACACAGGTCGAGACTGGATTTGCAGACATATTGAGATTAAAACACAATGCTGTGCTTCTATATTGGATACGACAGGAATGGTGCAACACACTTATGTGAGTAAAACATGTTTTTTTTTATGTGATAGTATCGCATTGTTACAGATCGATTATATGTACGTGTCTAACAGAAAATACCTTAGCACGCTGTCACAGGCTGGAGAATCCTTTATTTGCTGGTTTATTGCGATTCGGGATCAGAATAGATAAGATCGGACATGTAGCCTAATGTTATAGACCGGGGCTCGCAAAGCCCACTATCCCAGGGCTGTGTGTTTTCCAGACCAAAACGTAAGCACGTCGGCAGGCCGGTGAATCTTCAATAGTAAAATAACATTAATTTCTTGATCTGCGTTGTTAATGTTCACTCCACTCTGCGTCCGCTTATGTGTGTGCGGTTCGCACTTATATCCACCGATCGGGCAGGCAAAGTAATAAAAAAATAAATCATTGCAGGTGGATGAGAGATAAATCATTGTGTTTGTTTGATAAATTCGTTTTGAGAGTCCTGTCAGATAATTATTCCGGTTGCCGCTTTCAAAACAATCTCTTCCGGGAACTGACAAGGGAGATGAAGCTCATTAAATATGCAAATCTTATCCAATCCTAGCTGTGGGCGTTAACTTCCAAGTCTCCAGTGACACGCCCATCAAAACCCAGCGTTTAGGAGAGAGCCTCAAAATCAGTGCAGAAAATAGCCTATTACTTAATAGTTATGATGTTTTTGAATGTAAAAAACACACGAACATCATTAGTTGGCCTCAGACAACAGTATAAAAAAATAAAAAAGCCAGTTCATGACACCTTTAAAAGACAAGTAAACAGTCAGTTATGCTAAAGAAAAAAATTAATATAATTGAACAAAGATATAAATGAAATTAAAGCTGTAAGCAACGATGAAAGGGCCCTTGCACCCGGGGCCACCGCCACCGCCACATTTACATTTATTAATTTAACAGATGCAGACCAGGTGGCCTCAGGCAAACAGTAAATAGGCATGCATTTAAGCGGGTAAATATAGTAGAAATATGGCAGTCACTTCGATGTGCCACTCTTACTGTTGCCAGCAGGTGGCACTTTGACTATAACTGAATATTGCCAAGTAAATGTCTTTAGGTCAGGACTCTTATCAAACATGAAGATTAAGGCGTATCAGACATTGTAGGCCTGAGTTACAAAAACTTCTTGTTTCATGGCGAAACATCAAACTTTGCCAGACCTCCACGGACACGCCCTTCAATGAAAACTCAAGATCTTCACAATTTAACATCACCAAGACCTTTAGATTAGACTGACTAAACATGATGTTGTTCTGATTAAATCTCAATGAGGAGTTAATCACAGTGTAAAACATGCCATTTCCTGTTGCCAGTAGGTGGTGCTATGACTGTCACTGAATATTGCCATTTAGATGTCTTCAAGACTGGACTCTAATAAAACGTGAAGATTGAGAAATATCGGACATTGTATGCCAGATGAGTTATAACAACTTCCTTTTTCATGGCGAAACATCGAACTTTGTCAAGCCACAGACACACCCTTCAGGGAAAACTCAAGATCTTCACAATTTAACATCATCACGGCCTTTAGATTAGACCTACCAAATCTGATGATGATCCGATTAAAACTGTAGGAGGAGTTTGTTAAAGTACGAGGCCTGGAAATGTCTTACATGTTTGAAACGACATGAAGGTGAGAAAATGATGAGAAAATTAGAAATGGGAAAATTACTGATTTTTCATTTTTGGGTGAGCCATTTCATTACAGGTGAATAGGGTAAAGAAAATTACTTACTGATATTTCCCATTTGACTGATGATTGCATGAATGCATGGAAAATGACAATATTGCAAGTTTTAAATATGCAAGATGCATTATCTAATTAAATATGCACTCATTTGCATACATTTCCAGAACAGAAACATGAAGATTGGAGAAAGCCAGTCTTGTTTGATTTCGTTGACATTAGTCTCTTTTTATCACATAAATCAGAAAATACTGTCAACAGCCAAAAAAAGGCACGTAATATGAACAAATTCTAGCTCCAGAAGAGGAGATTTCTGACTCAAACTCACTGCCTTTAAATATATGGATTATAATTGTATAGATAAAGTTAAACAAAACAAACATGTAAAGTGTATTTTGGAAGTTTTCTAAAACAACACTTTATGAAAATCCAAATACTCTAAAATGGTTTTGTGTGTAAGGAATTATTTTCACAGATCAGCCCTCACCGTTGACGTCTCCAATCTTATTACTCATGGCGTAACGCAAGAGCTGCTCATCCATTTTGTACATGACGAACACCTGGTCGACGCTGAGCATCTGTGTGGATGGCGTCGCCCTGACGGCTTCATCATGCTGGCAGCCCTGGAACGTGATGGTTTCTCTGAAGTTGTAGCTTCTGCTCTGGGTCGAACCGTCCTGTAGGTTGAGCACATACTCCCGTGTCGATGAAGAGGTGATCACTGACAGGAAGAGACACACATGCATCAACATCCTTTGTAAGAGCAGTTTGATGCATTAGATGTGCCGACCCTGAGTCTCCTGTCATCCCTAATTGGGCAAAGTGGGAGGAGTTTCTGATTAGTCTCCTTTGCTAATTGCTTGGTGTATATAAGAGTGATGTGTATCATTATCAGTAGCTTCCTCTGTGTCATAGACCTCCTAAAGAGGTGGCTCTGTGCACTGATGTAAGCTCTTATTGATTATTTTCTCATTCGTGTTTGTTTGTAATTTCCGAAGTCATGTAGTGTATTCATATATTCTATTATATGTTTATTTGTTTCTTTGATCCCTAGACTTCTGTTTGTTTCTATTCATTCTTTGTGGTGTTCTTTCACTTTAATAAACTAGTTTTATTAACTAGAAGTGTTGTCCGTTTTCCCCTTTTTATGTTGCGACTTTCAACAAGCGGGTCGTAACATAGATAATACTGTGCGTCTTGAGTCTCTCACACTGCTGTACAAATTTTTGTGGTTGGTGACTTCATGCTTTTAAAAGACGTCTCTTATGCTCACCAAGGCTGCATTTATTTGATTAAAAATACTGTAACAATTGTAAAATATTATTATAATGTAAATCATCGGTTCTCTATGTGAATATATAGTAAAGTGTAATTTATTCCTGTGATCAAAGCTGAATTTATCATCATTACTCCAGTCTTCAGTGTCACATGATCCTTCACTAATCATGCTAATATGAGGATCTGATGATCAACACACATTTACGATTATTATCAGTGTTGAAACAATCATATTTGTGGGGAAACTGTGATAGATTATATTTCTCAGGATTCTTAGATGAATAGAAATTTCAAAAGAACAGCGTTTATTTGAATAGAGTCTTCATTGTGAATGTATTAAATGGAAATTCAGCTTTGATCACAGGAATAAATTACACTTTACTATATATTCACATAGAAAACAGCTATTTTAAATTATAATAATATTTCAAAAAAAAGTATTGTATTTTTGATCTAATAAAGTCAGCCTCGGTGAGCAGAAGAGACCCTTTCAAAAACATTAAACAATCTTACCAACCCCAAACTGTAAAAGATTAGATGTGATGATGAATATGATACTGATTTTTACTGCTGTACTCATTAAATATTCAAGAAATCTTCAACTAAATTGTGTTGAAAATACAGTAAAATAGCATTCAAAAGTTTGGGTCAGAATAATTTTTTTAATGTTTTTGTTAAGTCTCTTCTGCTCATCAAGGCTGCATTAATTTGATCAAAAATACAATAAAATGTGTTCGAAATACAGTAAAAGTAGCATTTAAAAGATTGGGTTTAGTATTTTTTTTTATATATTTTTGATAAAAGTCTCTTCTGCTCATCAAGGCTGCAATAATTTGATTAAAAACACAGTAAATACAGTACAAATTTTGAAATATTATTCCAGTGTAAAGCATCTGTTCTCTATGTGAATATATAGTAAAGTGTAATTTATTCCTGTGATCAAAGCTGAATTTATCATCATTACTCCAGTCTTCAGAGTCACATGATCCTTCTTTCTCATATGAGGATTTGATGATTAAACTTTTGACTCCAAACTTTTGAATGGTACTGCAAATAAAAAAGCAATTTTTCTCTTTTTTCACTTCCAAAGAAACACTTTTTTGCACTATGGCAAACTGAAGTGCAAAGGATACACAGACTATTTGATCATTCATGTGCTGTGAATGATGGGAAATCCTGCATGTTTGACTCACAGTTGCTGTTGTACTGGTAGATCTCGGTGTAGGGGTCGATCTGGACCGTGGCTCCCTGAGGAACCTCGGGAATCTTCCCTTCGAGTCTGGTGTCAACCATCAGGTGGTCGTGCTCATCGATGCCTTTGAAATCCTGAGAGATGGTCAACCTCTCTCCACCCGGCTGGAAGGTCACGTCGGCCCGGCGTTTGAACTCTCCGCCTGAGAGACAGGAGAAAGATGGGAGTTTCCATCAAACATATCAAACAACTCAAACCCATGTGTCAAAGCAAAGAGTGTTTACACACTAGAGTTTGCTGAATATCCGTTGAAATAGTTGTTAAAGGAACACTCCGCTGTTTTTTTAGAAATATGGCTTATTCAACTTCTTTCCTACACTGCAAAAAATGCTTTTCTTACTTAGTATTTTTATCTTGTAATCAGATTATTTAGCTTACTTTAAGCAAAAACTCTTTTAATTTGTAGTTATTTTTCCTCAAAACAAAACAATTTTTACTGGTCGAGTAAATGTTTCTTAATGTAAGAATTTTTGTGATATTTAGACGATTATTTAGTTAATTTTAAGCAAAAACTCTCATAATGTTGAGTTATTTTCCCCCCAAAACAAGACAATTACTTTTGCTTTTCTAGTAAATACTTCTTGTTTTAAGACTTTTTAGATGTTTGGACTAGAAACAAGACAAAAATACTAAGTAAGAAAAGCTTTTTTTGCAGTGCATTTAGATATGTGGGCAAATGCATTTTTTGTCTCAGTGCATGCATTGTTTTAGTTTGGCAGAGTTGCCGCTAGCTTAGCTTAGCATAATTAATGAAATCCTATGTTGCCAGCTAGCATGCCCGAAGTAAAAGTGATCAAAAAACAAAACAAACACCCAACCTAATTACTTCTAGTGGCCTGCGTATTCACAACGAGTACAAATAGAGATGCGGATTAAGACTAGGCGATTTCCTAGGCAGATATTGACTTGGGACTATCTTATGGGGAAGCACAGGCGAAGCACTGCTACTTTACGTGCAGAGATATCACGCAACACATTGCGATCGCTCAACAGCCAGAGGACGTGAGGATGAATGAGAGCCGTATATATAATAAGCTAAGCTAGCGGCGACCCTGCCAAACTAAAACAATTTTTATCCGTTCTAAATGTACCTTAAATTATTATTATTCACGTTTTAATACTCTAATCAACATTGGTATTGACAAATATGCATGATTTATGCAAATGTACGTTTATTATTAATGAAACCATACTCAGAGCATGAAGACTAGTCAGAAATTTTTGTCCAACTTTTTATCTTATTCTGACTTTATTACTTCAATTCCACACAATTCTGAGAAAAAACTGTTAGATATAAAGTTTGAGCTGAGAAAAAAAAGTCAGGAATGTAAGATAAAAAGTTGCAATTAACTTTTTTATCTTTTATTCGGGTGGAAACAAGATTCCTGGAAAATCTAAATAACATTTTTTTTTTTGGTAGCACTTTATTTTACAGCCCTGTTATACTATATACTTATTATAGTAATTACAATAACTAGATCTTAGCCCTGAACCTAACCTTGTGTTGCAAGAAAAAGTGTGTGAACCGCATGCAGAATCTGTGAAAATATGAATAATTTTAAACTAAATGTGAGTTAATACAAAAAGCATGTTATTTTTTTATTTAGTGCTGTTCTGAATAAGATATTTTACATAAAACATGTTTACATATAGTCCACAAGACAAAAAAAACAGCTGAATTTATTAAAATGATCCATTCAAAAGTTTATGAACCATTGATTCTCAGTACTGTGTGTCGTTCCCTGATGATCTACAGCTGTGTGTGTGTGTGTGTGTGTGTGTGTGTGTGTGTGTGTGTGTGTGTACATGTTTTCTAGCCTGGTGGGGTCTTCAAACTGAATGCACACAGACTCATGTTACTGTGGGGACCTAAATTGAGGTCCCCGTGGGTACAAAAGCTTATAAATCATACAAAATGAGTTATTTTGAAAATGTAAAAATGCAGAAAGTTTCCTGTGATGGGTAGGTTTAGGGGTAGGGGCAGTGTAAAGGGATAGAAAATACGGTTTGTACAGCATAAAAACCCTTACGTCTATGGAATGTCCCCAGAAAGATAGTGCACTAGACGTGTGTGTGTGTGTGTGTGTGTGTGTGTGTGTGTGTGTGTGTGTGTGTGTGTGTGTGTGTGTGTGTGTGTGTGTGTGTGTGTGTGTGTGTGTGTGTGTGTGTGTGTGTGTGTGTGTGTGTGTGTGTGATGGTTATTCTTGTCTCTCTTGTTTGTGCTGAGCGGTTAAACTGCCCAATGTTCTTCAGAAAAATCCTCCTGGTCCTACAAACTCTTAGGTTTTGAGATCCAGCTTTTCACACTGAGGACGATTAAGGGACTCAAACACAACTACTAAAAGGTTCACACATTCACTGAAGCGCCAGAAGGAAACACGACGCATTAAGAGCCGAGGGGTGAAAATTAGTAAATTTGAAGATCAAGGTAAATTGTGCTTAATTTGTCTTCCGGGAAACATGTGAGTGTGTTCTGTTGCTTCTGAAGGGCAGAACTACATGAAAAAATGCTATTTAAACAAAATAAGAAACATTTGGACCCCTTCATCCTGAAGCTCTTAATGCGTCGTGTTGTCTTCTGGTGCTTCAGTGATTGTGTGAACCTTTTTAGTAGTTGTGTTTGAGTCCCTCAATCGTCCTCAGTGTGAAAAGCTGGATCTCAAAATCCTGCAGTCACTGCTGGAGAGGGTTCACATATGCAAAAGATGCTGGAAAACTGAAGAGTTTGCAGGACCTGGAGGATTTTTCTGAAGAACATTGGGCAGTTTAACCGCTCAGGACAAACAAGAGACACAAGAACAACCATCATACTCACACACACACGGCTCATAAGGGAACACACAGTACTGAGAATCAATGGTTCATAAACTTTTGAATGGGTCATTTTATTAAATTCAGCCATTTTTTTGTCTTGTGGACAATATGTTAAAAAAAAAGATTTTTTTTTTAACTTAAGCCGGGTGCACACTGCGCGATTTTGGCCACGATTTGGCCGTCTGAGACAAATTTAGGAAATCCTAAAAGATTCCTCAGATCCTAGGCTAAAATCTGACGTCTTTGGTCGTTAGTTTGACATGTTCACCGGCCGCCGATTAATGAGCTCTGCGATCAAATTTTACCTCAGACGAAATTCTGGCAGTGTCAGAAGATTTGGCACACAATCCTGCAGTGTGACTTCTACGACGACAGTCAAATATCTCCGTTTTTCAAGACAAACTATGATCAAAACGAGAGCTAGAAATTTATTTGTAGCCAGTATTCAGTCCCGCGTGTAATGCAGCTCACTGTCACTGAACGCGTCATTCATTGATGATATAAAGCTCCGGGTGAGATTTCTTGCGCGCGTCCGTTTTTAGCGCGCCTAAACTATCGTGCAGTCTGACATTATGGCAAATGAGATCTTACAGTGTGACATGGCGATCATGTTCGTACAGTCTGACAAGGGACATTCGCAAAGGATTTTGAAAAATCGCACAGTGTGCAGGACCCATTACTTGAAAATCTTATTCAGGACAGCACTAAATAAAAAATAACGCATTTTGTATGATCTCTTATTTTGTTAAAATGGTAAAACTTTACAATAAGGTTGATTAGTTAACATGAACTAATGATGATCTGCACTTATAAAGCATTTATTTATCATTGTTAATGTTAATTTCAACATTTACTAATGCATTATTAAAGTCTTGGTAACATTAGTTAATGGACTGTGAACTAACATGAATAAACCATGAACAGCTGTATTTTTATGAACTAACGTTAACAAAGATGAACTAATGCTGAACAGAGGGGTTGTTCATGGTTAGTTCATGTTAACTAATGCATTGACTAATGTTAACTAATACAACCTTATAGTAAAGTGTTACCGATAAAATTATTATTTTCACTGATTTTGCAAGCGGTTCACATACTTTTTTCTTGCAACTGTACCTTATTAATCTGTGCATTCTTAGATAAGTACACATAAGCGCACGTACTGTAAAATTAAGTGCAACCATTTTTTTCGAGGTTGACACGGGAGTGGATTTTCAAACCTCTGCCGTCCCACTCCCACAAAAAATTCCTGTCCCATCCCAATCCCAGAAGAATGACTCCCGTTCCCTCCCACTGCCGTGTTGTTCTGTCGGTTACAGTAAAACATTCAGTACTGATCACAGCATGCCCAGCTTAATAAAAACCCAAAATGTTGTTTTTGTTTAAGATGGCTTTTAGTTCAGTATAATAACGATGCACACACATTCAATTCCACGTAAATCATCTATGCAAACACACACACGAGCGCACACAGTAAATGTCTATGCCGTTTTCACGTCTTCTTTTTGGTTAATTCAGACTGCCCTCGGTGAGCTCAACTGAGGAATCGTTTTCCAACAGTAGTCGTTGCAGCATAGCTTTCATGTCTGACTCAATTTTGATGATGATTTCTCAGCTAAAAAGTGCATGGGGAAGCCTCCTTTCTCTTATTATTGGTGGTTGGCATTGATCAGCAACTGTTACGGGTGTGGAGTTCGTCATTCACTGAACCAGCCACACTAAAGCACACAGGAGAGCTTAAAGAGACAGGGCAACTAGAATTGAGTCAAAATTAAAACGTATAGTTAATTTATATAAACAGTATATTTGTATAGCTGGTATCATATATGTTATTACAATTCCCGGTCCCGCCCACTCCCGGTTAAAAAAAAAAATACTGCTCCCGTCCCAATCACGTGATTTTATTTCCCTTCCCACGGGATTCCCGGAAAAAGTTTGCCTAGAAATCTAGACGAACCCTAGCGGCAGCAAATCTAATCTGCCTGCAATTGTCGTCTAGCAACTCTCAATACCCTTCTGAGCTATAAACGCCAAACTCTGGTCGGGCCAATCACATCGTGTATAGAGACGGTGGGCGGGGCCATAATAACGGCGGCCGAGTTGCGCTCGTGCTTCTAGTAAACACAGAAACTGGCGAACGGCGGTCTTTCGTAGCTTTGACCACGACTCTGGAAGACTTGAGTTAAGCTTTTCTCTGAGAAAAGAACAAAGAACGGCACTGAAGTCATTCTTAAAAAGGGAAGATGTGTTCGGAGTTTAGCCGACCGGATACGGCGAATGTTTAATCTGTCAGCGAGCTCTGCTTCACCTTCGTTGCTCTGGTTGGTTGTAGCGCTATCCTATCGCGTGCAGAGGGAGTTTGAAAGACAGCCGTTTATCCGCCCCTTGGATTGAGCCGTCAATGGGGAGTTTCCAGACCAAACATCTTGATGTGGGTCAGGCTCATCAGGCTAGAAAAAAGTGTCAGCCTCTACTGTAAATCTCACCGATGACGCTGAAGCCATTCTTAAAGCCCGGCTGCTGAAGTGCAAAAGCCCATCCGATGACTGCTCCCATTGACGACAGCGGCTGGAGAGAGAAGCCCACGACTGGGGGAATGGCGCTGATGGCCACATAGGCCCGTCCGTCGTTGACCACCACATACGAGTGCAGATCGTTACTGGCAAAGTCCACCGGCACCGGCGAGTTTCCCACGAACACACGGCCGCTCACTTTACCGTTCATCCTCTGAGGGACGCCTGTGGAAGAGCCATCAGTTCACATTATGCTTTTCTCAGGACTCAACACAGCACCAGATACTGTATAAAAGAAACAAAAATACTCAACAACTAATTATATGTCAAACTCATATTCTATTTTATTTTTGTTGTTGTTGAGAGAACCACAAGGGATTCGTGAGATGATGAAATGCTAATAATTACATTTATTTTAATTAATTAATTAATTAATTAATTAATTAATAGTTATTGTAATTACTATTATTTTATTTTATTTTATCATCAACATATTATTATTATTAATAATAAATATAAGTGTTGTAATAAAGCATAATAAAAATATGTTTATTTTATTATATTATTATTATTATTATTATTAAATATAAGTCTTGTAATAAAAAGCATAATAAAAATATTTTACTTTATTTTATCATCATCATATTATTATTATTATTAAATATAAGTGTTGTAATAAAAAACATAAAATATTTATATTTAATTTTACAATCATATTATTATTAAATAAAAGTGTTGTAATAAAAAAGCATAATATAAATTATTAGATATTATTCTATTAATATCTAATATTAAGTTATTAATATCTAATATTAAGTTATTCTATTAATAACTAATATTAGTGTATTTCTGTTTAACTTGATGTACTAAAATAACTAAAACTAAAGATTAAATAAAATAAAAAATAAAAAAAACTATAGACATATTTTTTTTAAAAAAACTAAAATTAACAAAAAATGACAAAAACTAAATTATAAAAAGTTTGCAAATGGAAAATATTAAAATTATATACTAAATGACACTAAAATAGCTGCTGTAAGCATGAATATTAAATATGGTATTAAATTCTGATTATTATTATATATATTTATTATTAAATTATATGTTATTCTATTAAACTTAACATTAACTGAAATAAAATACAAAAAAATGAGAATTTTAACTTGATGTACTAAATTAACAATTAAAAAATTAAATAACTAAAGCTGAAATAAAGATTTATCAAAACTATATAGACATATTTCTAATAAAACTAATAAAATGACTAAAAATACAAGAAAAATATTTAAAATATTTAAAAATATAAAGATACTTAATGACACTAAAATAACACTGCTGTATACATGAATATTGAATATGATATTAAATTATGATTATTATGTTATTATTATATATGTGATACTTAATGACACTAAAATAACACTGCTGTATACATGAAAATTGAATATGATATTAAATTATGATTATTATGTTATTATTATATATGTATTAAATTATTGTTATTCTATTGAACCTAATATTAACTGAAATAAAATAAAATAATCAAAAAACATGAATTTCTTTTCAACTTGATGTACTAAAATGACAACAACAAAATTAATAACTAAAACTGAAAAATATATATCTAAAAACAATAATATAGACATACAGTTTTTCTAATAAAACTAATAAAAATGACTAAACTACAAGAAGATTATTAAAAAATTTAAACAGGTATATATTTTAAGAAAATATTTTAATACAAAGATACTAAATTACACTTAAATAACTGCTGTAAACATGAATATTGAATAAGGTATTCAATTATGATTATTATTATATATGTATTATTAAATGTATTATATGCTATTCTATTAAACTTAACATTACTGAAATAAAACAATTTCAACAAGTTCAACTTGATGTACTAAAATAAAAACAACAAAATTAAATAACTAAAGCTGAAATAAAACTTAATATAAACTATATAGACATATTTCTAAAACAACAACTAATACCAAAAAAGACTAAAACATCAACAAAATGATTAAAAATATAAAAATAAACACTATTTCAAAATATAAAAGATACTAAATGACACTATAATAACAGCTGTAAACATGAATATTGAATATGTTATTAAATCATTGAAATATTAACTTAAAATCTAATATTATTTTTTTTTTTTTTGCTTCAATGCATTAAATATTCACATTTTGACAGGCTGTCAGTGGTCATAACTAAAGCAATAACAGCCAAAGTCCATTAGCGAGAGGCATTACCATCAGACACACACTGAATCCCATTGCCGTAGTATCCCGGCTTACACTGGCAGCATCGTCCACTCGGATAATTCCTACATTCGCCAAATTTGGAGCATCTGTGCCCGCCACATTCCCCAGAGTTGTATGTAAACACTGTAGGCAAAGAATAAGAGTCATTTTGGCTCAAGAACTACGGTGGCCGGGAAGTGCAAAACAACATTACAAAGTGTGAAACACTTTAACGAAGCACAAGACAAATTTACATTCTGTAAATCATTTTTACCTGTCATAAAACACAATTACATGGGAAAAACACTTTGACCAAGGACGAAACTAATTATGCACATGCAAATCAACTTTCTCCTGCCACAGCCAGCGGTATCATTTCTGTATGTCATGCACTAGCGTAGCTCTGATTGACAGCTTGCCCATCCTGTCAGATCCAGGGAAATACGTTTTTTAATAATAATACTATTTGTTATGCATTAGAACTCTATTCTAATATTAATACAAAATATGCTAATTCGTCTCTTCAGTTAAGTCACGTTTTACGTAGTAATGTTACATAGTAATGTTATCCTTTGCTTCGCGGCAGTCTCCGGATTCTATTCCAACTAGCAGCGCCTTATTTTGTTATTAAAACATGGAAAAACTTAGCCTAGAAATCTAGATGCCCCCTAGCGGCAGCAAATCTAATCTGCCGCGAGTGTCGTCTAGCAACTCTCAATACCCTTCTGAGCTGTAAACGCCAAACTCTTGTCAGGCCAATCACATCGTGTATAGAGTCGGTGGGCGGGGCTATAATGACGACGGCCGAGTTGCGTTTGCGAGCTTCTAGTAAACACAGAAACTGGCGAACGGCGGTCTTTCGAATCAACTTTGACCGCGACTCTGGAAGACTTGGAGTTAAGCTTTTCTCTGAGAAACAAACAAAGAACGGCACTGAAGTTATTCTAAAAAAGGGAACATGTGTTCGGAGTTTTGCCGACGGGCAAATATCTTCAATTTGCGTCATCTGAGAAATATTTGGCCAGAGGCTAAAGACTACAGCCAGCAGAGGAGCTACCTCAGCTCTTATCACGAGCTCATCCATGACTGTCAATGTAATCTGACTCCTGCAGCGTTTGTGCTGTGACTCTCCCTCAGCGGCTAAATCATATTATAAAGAACACACACGTTCAGTTTTTAATTGTAGTGTCTGTTCTCTAACTGAACTGATTTTATGAAAATGAACGCGGTCGCGGTGGGAAAGTGAAAGTGATCCAGTAATCTAGTAGCGGTGGCTTTGGGAGTGGCCTCATAAGGCAGCAAAGCATTCTGGGAGTTGTTGTCTCGTCCTGTCATCTTTGTCAATACGTGTTTCCTTCTTAAAGCAGTACTTCAGCGCTGGGAAGATGAATCTGTATTTAAACTGGGCCAATAATGTAGTAGAAATGTGAATTTTTTTAATTTGCTGCTTTCTAGACTGAGAAAAGACAGAACATTTATTTTTGTCTCATGGGTATGAAAGACTACATTTCCCAGAATGCTTTGCTGTCCAAAGCCACCGCTACTAGATTACTGAATCACTGATCACTCTCCCACCGCGACCGCGTTCATTTTCATAAACTCAGTTAGAGAACAGACACTACAATTGTAAACTGAACGTGTGTGTTCAATATGTGATTTAGCCGCTGAGGGAGAGTCACACAGCATAAACACTGCAGGAGTTTACACACATTCATGATGAGCTGAATGAGCTCTCGTGATGAGAGCTAAAGTAAACGCAACCGTGTTCGCGGCATAGATTCACAGCGCATTTTCAGTTCATGCCTTTGTAAGGGTTAGGAATTAATTTGAGAAGCTAAAACACTCACTTTGCTCCACGGGCCGCACTGTTTACAAGAATGCCTGCAGCTGCGAGCCAAGCGCTGTGAGTGTGATCTCCATGCGCGAGTTGAAAACATGGAAATAGCTCCCTCTGCTGGCTGTAGTCTTTAGCCTCTGTGCAAAAAATTTTCCAGAAAAAAAATGCATAAATCTCCTGTCTCAGGGGGATATGAGGAGGGGAAGCACAATCATTTGATTATATTCCAGGGTTTCTACTGATACAAAGCCATATGCTAATCGCTGAAGTAACCCTTTAAATGTAAATTTGTTTCGTCCTTGGTAAAAGTGTTTTGCCCATGTAATTGTGTTTTATGATAGGTAACAATGTTTCCCAAAATGTAAATTTGTCTCGAGCTTCGCAAAAGTATTTCACACTTTGTTATGTTGCTTTGCACTTCCCGGCCACCGTAAAGAACAGAACAAAGGTTTTATTCTAGTAAATAAACCGCGGGTGCTGACCGTCCACCTCGATGTTGTCTTCATTTTCGATTTCCACCACCTCGGGATCTCGCGGTGGGAACTGAACCGTGTGCACCTGAACGGGTGGAGGGTGTTCTGGGCGATGGTAAACTCCATCCAGGTTCTCCTGCGGGACATCAGGATAGACCTGCTGCTGCTGGATGTGGGAGTCCAAGGGAAAGTCCGGCACTTCTCCAGGAGCGATGTTGGTGAAGTGAGGGAACGTCCCGATTTCATACACCCACACGCCGCGCTTCCCGGAGTTAGTCTGCCTGGAAAAACACATTCAACACCGGTGTGGGAAAACATGCTCAAAGTACAAAAACAGTGGACAAGTCACCCAAACATTATTATTAAATCACCTAAAAATGAAAATCCCAATCCAATCCACTTTGCTGTTACTTATTTTCTAAATTATTCTAAACTATTTATTATTTTAAGTACTAAAATTACTAAAACTAATAATAATAACAGTATTAATAATTATGTATAATAATCGTGTAAAGTTATAGGGATTTCCGCCTGGATTTGGCCGACCCAAATTGAAAACCCTCCCATACACACATACAGTGGTCCAGGTTCAAAATGTTGGTGTCATTTTACAGGAAACCCTTTGAAGTTACATAAAACACTGCTAAAAGTGATAAACATGTAAGTATATGTTGTGTAAGCTGTAATAACCCCCCAAAAAAGTAGGCGCTGCAGAAGAAGTTTGTCTGTGTCATGTTGTATTCCAGATTTATTCAAATGTGCCTGAAGGGATGACCCCCCTTTTTCCCTTTCCCCCCCTCCCCCGACCCTGCTACCCCCCTCCACCATCATGTACAGTGATATAAATGCAATATCCCAGTGTCATTAAACGTGCAGTATGCAACTTTTGGCCACTAGGGGTCACTCATTCAAAATAATAACAACTGACGTACTTTGGTGACGTCGGGAAAGTGCGTGGGCTCATGGGAGTTGTTGTCATTATTGCCACTGTCAACCAGCGAATCTGGCATCTCCAGCAGAAAACATGTTCACTGACAAGGTAATTGATTGTTATATTACATCTCTATTATTGTTAAGTTTAGTTACGGCTTTTCACTTTATGAAATGTCAATCTAATGAAATAGCAGCGAGCTACCGTTACTTAACAAACTTATCAGTAACGTTAGCTAATGTGCGAGACAGAATGTTGTGCGGGCGGTCGCTATGCCAACATACCTATAAGTTGGTAGGCTATGTTGACATATTAACCGCGCATCATAATTTGAGTTACTCAAATTATAGATATATTGACATGGCATCCGCGATTGTCGAACATTCTGTATATCAACTGTTCAATAAGGAAATACATTTCAATTTAGTTTATCATTACCAACATAAAACATAGTAAATGAGAGAACCAGCACCAGCAATACGTTGTTCATTGGAACACGCGCTGTGTCGCTCCCCACGTTCATCAATCCTTCTAATAAACATTTATTTTGGAACTCGGAGATATATGAATAAGTAGATCATTATTAAATCAATATTATATGTAGCTAGTATTAACATATGATAAAAGTGACGGTCACCTTATATTAATTGACCAAGATAGTGGCATATTACCTTATGAAGCTAACGTTACTTTCTCCAGCTACATATAAAACCAATAATAGCTAGTCCATCTGCGTTTTACACACGACATCATCGTGTCACCAAATATACGGATAGAAATACTTTTGAATCAGTTTTTAAAAAAATAGCTCTTTCAGTCTCCAAAAACAGAGAATCCGCCTGTTTGAAAAGCCGATACAAAATGTATAACATTACGTATTCAGCTAAACGCGTCTCAATGTGGTCAAGATCGCTATGCAATATGCAAACATACAGCATGTTATGATTATATGATTATTATGTTAGCTGAATGGTTACTTAAATGACCTGTTTATTAAAACGCAAGCGAGATCAGCATATCTCTGCAGTCCGAGCTTGTCACGAAGATTTCGCCATCTCCAAAGGCTTCTCCAAGGTTTACACGTCTCTTGCTTCTTCTACTGTACCAAAATCTTCTCGGGTCATTTTTTTCACCCGTACGTTTGCGCTTTGTTGAGCTGGCAAAACGTACAGGCAAAGAGTAGTCATGATCCATTATCATACAGACTTTTTTATACGGGGGTTCCCCTTATACTGTCTGTCAGTGTTCCTCTTTGAGTTTGGCGGTTCCGCCGAGTTCCGCAGGAAGCAAGACGCAAACGTGGATATGACGTGAAAGACTGGCGACATAACGGAAATAAAGACACGGTCCGTGTCTTCGAATTAAAATATTAATTTCTCTGGATTTAGAAGTTAATTAGAACTGTCGGGATAATGTAAACACACAACTTTTCAAAATATATAACATAGATATAGTGATCTTTTATATTTTTAATGCTGAAACATTACATATTGTGCCTTTAAATTAATTATACATGCTGGAAGCAACCCAAACTGTCTGCAGGGTCCTAGAGCACACAGGGCCTGAGTTACACATTTTCCAAAATTAATTTATATTTTAAAAAAAATCAAAAAGCGCCTAATTTTTGGGGGGGGTTATAACAGCTTACACAACATATACTTACATGTTTATCACTTTTAGCAGTGTTTTATGTAAGGGATAATGTACACCCAGCCGGTAGTTATCGCAGAATAAACCCCCGACAGAGTGTTTGAAGGGGTTCTGTTTTACAATCTGAAGGGGTTTATTCTGCGATAACAACCGGCTGGGTGGACATTATCCCGCTTATTACACGGCTACTAGTCTCAAATAAATAATTATTAGACACAAAATATTGTCTTGAGATTAAATATTTTATTAGCTCTTACGCAAAGCTTCTGCAAAGAAAAACAGTTCCAACCTGCTTTAAGCCTTTATCTATTGCTGCTAAATGTTGAAAATGAATGCTGAAAGGGTTAGTTCAGCCAAAAATGAAACCAAGCCTCTGATTTACTCACCCTCAGGTCATTATAGGTGTATATGACATTCTTCTGTCAGACAAATACAATCAGAGTTATATTTAAAAAGTCCAGGCTAACGTTAATCCCAGCAGTAGTTGTAGTTGTGTTTGAAGTCCATAAAAAATGCAGCTGTCCGTCAAATAACGTGCTCCACACGACTCCGATGGGTTAATAGAGCCTTCTGATTCCAATCGATGCGTTTGTGTCAGAAAAATATCCATATTTAAAACGTTATAAAGGAACCCCGCCTTGAAGTCTTCCATTGTAACCCACGGCTGTTTAAGCCACAAGATGGCGCCAGCGTTAAACACAGAAGTAGCACCGGTCAAGATAACTCGTAGTACCCGGATGAGCGGTTGTTATCTGGAAATAACATACCGCTGGAATGCGCGATTGACCAATCAGAATCAAGTATTTCACAGAGCCGTGTAATAAGTAATTTTAAAGGCTTTCCTGTAAAACGACACCAACATTTTGAACCTAGACCACTGTATGTCCACAAATCCAGGCGGAAATGGCACCAGAGTAATTTAGTGTAAATACATTACTATGTGTAAAACAAATGCCAAAGTGATGTATATCTCCAGAAAGTAGAGACTCTAAGCTTTCAACTGGTACCACATAGACATCATAGCTCCTCCACAGACATTTCAAATGGAAAGTAAATACATGACAATGTCATTCCGAACCCTGTTACGAGGTTAAGGAGCATTATGGTGTTTTCTGGTCATTTTCGTAGCTTGAGACGTGGTCAATATGATCCAATTGTATGGAAACATATGCCGTGAAGTTTCATCAGAACGTCTGCTTTTCATTTCTTCAGAAGAAAGAGTAAATGATGGCAATATTTCTGGTGAGCTATCCTTATAGACCCACACAAACAGCAACTGAACTTACTCAGCCAAGCTCCTGACCGACGCCTCGGTGTCGTCCGTGATGCGATAGTACGGTCCTGCTTTCCTGAAAAAGAGTGAGTATGTCTCCTGTCCTTTACTGAAGCCGGCGTGCATCGTGAAGCCATGTGTGCTCTGGAACTGCATCGCCTCTCTCGGGTAGAGAAGGATCGCGTAGGACATCGTCTCCACCGAAGCAATGACCAGTTGAAACGTATTTCGCTACGAGATTAAACAACATGAGTTATTAACTCTGCCTTTTTATACTATTACTTGAATCCAAGACTGTGTTATAATTCACACACAGCAATCTGAAATGACAAAGCCGTCATTTTTAAAATTAGAGTCAGTGATTTAGTTAAAAAACATATTTTATTGTACTTATCTGCAAAGGCAATATTTCGCATTTTAATTTAAAATTACTAACACAAAAAATATATATATATATATATTATACAGACATATAAAAATCAATTAGCTATAAATAAAAAATATAAATATATTATATAAAAAAATTATAGTTTTAAAATTAAACTATTGAACAAAATAGTTAAATAAATAAATAAATAAATTATATATATATATATATATATATATATTTTTTTTTTTGATAATATTTAATAAAACTATTAAAATAAAATCATTATTTTAATAAATAATATAAAATTAATTAAAAAAATTTCAATTAGCTATAAATAAAAAAAAAATTATATAAAAAATTAAAGTTTTATAATAAAACTATTGAACAAAATAGTAAAAAAAAATAAAATAAAAAAAAAAAAAAAAAAAAAAAATATATATATATATATATATATATTTGATAATATTTAATACAACTATTAAAATAAAATCATTAGTTTAAATAATAATTGTAAATTAATTTAAAAAATGTAAACTCGTGTGGAAAAGGGTTACATTAGTTTCATATTTCTGTCATGCTACTGAAACTTATATAAATAAATACTTGCATAAATAAATATTTATTGTTAATAATGTATATTAGTGCTGTCAAACTGATTAATTGCTGAAAAATTGCTTAAACTAATTAATACAATTTATAATAAAAACAATACAGACATATAAATATAAATAGATATTAAAAAAATAAAAAAATAAAAAACATAAAAAATATATTAAAAAATCATTCATAATATTAAAATAAAACTATTGTACAAAATAGTTAAAATCATAATTAAAATACTATGTGTGTGTGTGTGTGTGTGTGTGTGTGTGTGTGTCTGTGTGTGTGTGTGTGTGTGTGTGTGTGTGTGTAAAAACAAAAACTCTTAGTTTTTATTTATTTTCCCCCAAAACCAGACATTAATTTTTACTTGTCTAGTAAATGTTTCTTAATGTAAGAATTTTTAGATATTTTAACTAGAAAATAGACAAAAACACTAAGTAAGGAAAGCATTTGTTTCAGTGAGATGCTATGGCATGTTTTGCAGCCGTACACAAACGCAAGGCGACCAGCAGTAGGAATGACCAACAACACCCTAATTAAAAAATACATGATAAAATGACAGAAACCGCCCACAAATAAACTGAACCTCACTCTTCCGGTGTGTTCCAGGCCGTCTCCTCTGATCTCGGCCCTACGAGAGGCCACATCCACCCATGTAACCACCAGCGCGTGGATGGGGTTCACCAAATCGTCCTCAGGAAAGGCTCTGTTGATGTGATCCGCCGCCTGCTGGAGAAGAGCCGGATTGGAGTCCTGCCGGAAGAAGACTTTTCCTACGCCGTCGCTGGTGTCCAGGTCGCCTTGCAGAGCAGCGATCATCTTAAAACTGGCCGGCATTTTGCCGAGGTACTCTGACTCTCCTGTAGGACTCTCCAGGGCAACAAATCCATTGGTGTTGATCTACATGTGAGATATAGATACAGAAGACACTGATTATAGAGATCAACATGTGTTGTCAATCGATTAAAGGATCAGTTCACCCAAAAATGAAATGTATGTCATTAACTCCTCTCCCTAATGTCGTTCCACACCCGTAAGACCTCCGTTCATCTTCACACACAGTTTAAGATATTTTATATTTAGTCCGAGAGCTTTTCTGTTCCTTCAATGAAAGTGTATGCACACTATACTGTCCATGTCCAGAAAGGGAATAAAAACATCATCACAGTAGTCCATATGAGACATCAGTGGGTTAATTAGAGTCTCTTGAAGCATCCAAAATACATTTGGGTCCAAAAATAACAAAAACTACAACTTTATTCAGCATTGTCTTCTCTTCTGGGTTTGTTTTCGACCCTCAAATAAAGATTTGAACGGTTATGAATCAGTGTATTGATTTATGATTCGGATCGCGTGTCAAACTGCTGAAATCACGTGACATTGGCATTCCGAATCATGAATAAATATGCTGATTCAGACCCTTTGAATCTTTATGGAGTATTTCTGTGTCAAAAATGCTCCTTCCGGTTTCTCACAAGTTTCAGAGTTTTTTTCGAGTATGGCTCGGCTTGACGTTAATAGAGCGGAAGGTCCTTGTATGGGCCGTACGGGCTCTTCTCCCGGTAGGGTGCGCGCGCGTGACTAGAGCGAGAGAGAAAATGCACGGCCATAAACAGTCTCTCAGGTGCAGATCTAGTCATCTGTGAACACTTCTGTCGCGCCGCGCTCCACTTTATTCCTATGGGTGACGTCGAGCGACTTCAACGCTTCAGCACAGCATTCCGGGAAGGCAGCGCTGCATTTGAACCGATTTGAACGCAGAAATGACGGGAAGCTTCACAACATACGCTTCAGTCGCGTCTCAAAGTGGATTTACACGCCACTGCTGTCAGGACTTCACCAAATCATACCAAAGAAGTGTGTTTTTGACGGAGCAGTCCCAGCGATAAAGGTTCGGTCCTGCTTTGGAAGCAGCCGGTGAGTAAAACTGCTTCAAATGTCTGTGCTGTCGGCTATCGTCGCGTGAGTAAACATCAGTAAACGACACAATCACGTGCTTCGTCATTCAAATGCGCTAACGGTTTCTCCATTGTTGTTCTCTGTATAACGTTACACTAGTCTGACGTGCAAAACCGTTTTGCTTGCTACTGCTAAGGTTTAGTCGCATACAATAGTCCATAAACCGAATCATGTCCTCATAAACTGCGAGTAAACACACACAAATGTTGACAGGGCACTAAATACAGTCCATACCACAGAGACGGACGTCCTGCTGTTGTTGTTTCTCCTATTAAATTTGATTCTGGATCATTATCTGTATTAGCTGAGATAGCCATGGGTTTCTCCACGCTTGAGGACGTCACCGCTTTGCGCGCTCGTCATTCTTTAGCTCCGCCCACACGATACGCCTCCAGACGCTCGTTTTTTTCCGGAAAGACTCGGTACAGCCCATATTTCTTTTATAAATATAATAAAACTAAAGACTTTTCGGAGATATGAAGGATGCAATACTACTCTATAGGTACTCAAGATTGACATGAGATTGACTGAAACTGAGTGTTTCACCCCCCCCCCCCCCCCAAATATATTTATATATATTTATATATAAATATATATATATCTTACAACCCCTACATCACCACATGTTGTTTGGGAGGGATTCCTCGCTCATCCAGAAACAAACTCCAGCATATTCAGCTGTCAGACACGACTGGAAATTTAAAAGGGACCTGGTTCTGTACACTCTAAAAACTAATACTATGATTTACTCAATTTTTTTTGGTGAAACATTTTTACACTAAAAAAATTGAGTAAATTTTAAAGAAGTGAAATCAATTATAGACACCATATGATCTGAGTAAATGTAAGTAAAAAAATTAAGTAGATCTGAGTAACTGCATTTGTTACATTAACAAATTCAATTGAGTAGAAAAAAATGGGTAAAAGGCATTTTAAAAACCAATATTTATGACTAATATGAACTGTTTTTATTTATGAGTATTACTAACTTGTATAGTATAACTTTAATTTCCTCTAAACCTTTGTAAAATACTCCACAGTCCACACAAACACACTTATACATGACATGGCCTTTATTGTCGATGAGTACTACAGCAATAACGTTACAGCATATATTACTCTTTTGACATGTAAAGAATAACAGTTATTTTACAACATTTAAACTCATGTAACAAACATTTTAGAAGTAAAAATTAAACATTTAAAAGTAATTCAAGTGTAATCAACCGGTCTGTTATCCCATTTCCACCGTATCAGCGCTGTTTCTCGAGCCTGAGATGCGGTCTGCGGGTGGACTTTGAACTTGAGACCGCTGTCCTGCGTTTCATTCGTAGCTGAAAGATGCTGCGAGGCGCCAGACTCCATAACCTGACAATTAACAAACAGTGCCCAGTTTTAATAAGATTTTATCATCCAAATTCATAATATTCATTATCTTTAGGAATAAAGTTGTGTGTTTTGAGCAACACAGCAGGCGTTTCAAAGACCAACGCCACACATTAACTTAAGGTGACTCACACTGTCCCTGTATGTTGTTTTGAATTAAATAAAATGCCTTTTAGCACAGTAATGATTATATAGATAATAAAAAAAAACATACAAACCTGAATTTCACAGAGGAAATGCCCCAATTCTGCGACGCTGAGAAGAAGAAACTGCTCTGGTGACTGAGGAGAATTCAAATATCCGCACTCACTCAACCGTCGAGCTGTCGTGGCGTCAGAGGGTGGGGGAGGGGCACATTGTTTTAATCGAGTAAACTAACTCAATTTCTTCAGTGTGTGTTAAATATTAATAATCTTGATTTTAATTAAGTAATATTTGTGGTTCTTTAAACAGATCGGTTTAATTCTCCATTCTCAAATATTTTGAAATAAATTTCGCAAATGTATTAAGTATATTTAAAATAAATAATTGGTTATTTGAATACTAAATTATTTTAGTGAAAAAAACTTAAATATAACTATACATTTTAGACAAAATTAACTGTTGGATTTTTAGTCAATTATTTTGGTATGTTTAACTAAAACCATTAAGTTAATGATATTGAGAGATTTTATTAAGTTAATAAAGTTAATTATTACTGTGATATTTACTAAGCCACTGAATTATTTTTTAGAGTGTAGTCAGATATTAATCACTATAAAAAGAGCTTTTGGGCAGCAAACGCACCAGATCGGTTTGGTGCAAACAGGAATAGAAATTACCCCATGCCCATGGTTAAATACACCGCTGGATCTTTGATGTTGTGGCCCTATTTTTTTGACATCTTATTCAGACACATGGTATAATGGATACCAACAAATAAAAAATCTAAACCTGACGGCCTCTGCTAGAAATCTTATAATGTGCCATGGTTAGATCTTCCATCAGGACAACGATCCAAAACAAATATCAAAATCAACACACAAATGTGACTGAGCAGAAAATGAAGTTTCTGCCATGGCCGTCCCAGTCCCCTGACCTGAACCCTAAAGAGAATGAGTGATGAACTGACGAGAAGAAGCGCAAGCATGGATCTGTGATCTGAAGGATCTCGAGAGATTCTGTACACTCTAAAAAATGCTGGGTTAAAAACAACCCAAGTTGGGTTGAAAATGCACCGACCCAACAATTGGGTTGTTTTAACCCAATGGTTGAGTTGTTCTTACCCAGCAATTGGGTTGTCTTAAGCAACATTTAACCCAACCACTGGGTTAAAACAACTCAACCACTGGGTTAAAACAACTCAACCATTGGGTTAAAACAACTCAATTGTTGGGTCGGTGCATTTTCAACCCAACTTGGGTTGTTTTTAACCCAGCATTTTTTAGAGTGTATGGAGAAATGTTCCTGATCTCTTGTCAGGTGTTCTCCAAACTCATCAGGCATTATTGGAGAAGACTCAGCGCTGTTATCTCGGAAAAAGGGGGTTGCAAAAAGTATTTAAATTAAAGGATACTAATAAGAGTATCCTCCTCACCGCATATTAAGACGATACACACACACACACATCCTCTTCCAGGCAGATTCATAACATCTTTAGTTGATTGAACTTCTTAATTATTGCCCTGATGGTGAAATGGGGTCTTTAAATGCATTAGCTGTTTTCTTATTTTGTGAAGCTCAACAATTTTTGCTGCACATCAGAACTTTATTATGTGCTTTTACTTATTTTGATAAGGGATTTCGGCCTTTGTGCTTCCTTATATTTATATCCCTGTGAAATAAAAAGTCATAGCTAGACAATTTCATGTTCTAGAGTCACCCTAAGGTGCTAAAAAAAAATGTAAATATGAATGGGAATATACTTCAGAGATATTTTACTCATAAACATTTCTAGGGGGTGCCAGTAATTGTGTCCAACGTGCTTTGGAGAAAAACATTTATTTCATAATGTGATCTCTCTCTCTCTCATCTCATCTCTCATTTGCAAAATGATATTTTATTCATATATGTCCTCTGTAGGGGACACAGAACTCTAAATATAAAAAGTCATGGAAAAAATACCAATCAATTTTTACGTTTCAGGATTTTGCTTTATGCAATATGTGTGTAAATATGTAGGTTTTCCCATTATACACAATGTATCTATACACTGTCTCTAATTTGCATATTAATGTGTTCTTGGTGCAACAGAAGTATAATATTGGGAGTAGTAAAAAGATTTTCATAAAAATATCTAATATTTCATAGGAATATTTAAATATAATTTCTTTCCCACTCTCCCAGAATGCCTGATAAACATGATTTAAGTCTCAGTGTCCTCTAGAGAGAAATCAATGCCCTGTATCATAAAAGAAAGTCATATTTTGATTTGAAACCCCATAACATTTTCGTGAGATGTTAATTTATGACAAACAATTTGAAAATATGTCATATGTCCATAAGAGCGTTAAATTTGATCGCTAAATTAATGTCAGTCATTTTTAAAGTCCAAGGAGAGGCATTTATGAAACTTCCAAACATTTGGTATTTCTGAAAAGCCCTAAATGTGCTCTTTACGGGACATCCAGACGTAATATTGTGACATTTATTATATATAAAAAAATATAATGTCCACTACAAAGGACAAAAGTCTGTTCCTGGGTCTCGGGAGGATATTGAACCTTAAAGGGTTCCGTCAGGCGCTTCGTATTCAATCATGGGGTCATTTATGGATTTAGTTTTTAATTAATTATTTTATTTTACCTTGACTATATCACAACTTAAAATGTAATATTAGAAAAATAATGAGTTATTTCAACTTAAAAAAAGTGTCCAAGCTTGACTTAAAGGTTTAAGTTTAGGTAAATAATGTTAGATATTTAAGTTCCCTCAACACATTTTAAGTTATAACAAATTGCAGCAACATGTTTACAGTGAAAG
This sequence comes from Pseudorasbora parva, assembly GCF_024679245.1. NCBI lineage: Eukaryota > Metazoa > Chordata > Actinopteri > Cypriniformes > Gobionidae > Pseudorasbora > Pseudorasbora parva. The sequence goes on along the minus strand of NC_090188.1, from coordinate 3,116,761 downwards.
TATTTTGAAACCATTTAAGACATTTTAACTTACAAAGCACTTTATTGGTATAAAATGTTATTTAAAACTGAGTCAAGAAACCTAGCATCCTTTATAGAACCACATTAAACCTTTTTCCTGACACTGTAAACCCAAACAAGTTGGCAAACTCAAAGATACTCCACTGCAAAAAATATTTCCATGATTTATCACAACTTTTTATCATTTGTCAAATCAACTTAGATAATTAATGTGGTTCAGATAACAATATTTTGAGTTCCTATGTATTAAACCATTATCCTTTGTTGTATGAGCTAAAAAAAATTATTTCAATGAACTCAGGCAAACAATTTTAAGGCAACCAGGTAACTTACTTTAAGTTAAACCAACAATATTTCTTTACAGTGTAGTAACTTAGTTAAGTAGATTTGACTTAATTATATTTGTGAATTTAAATATAATTAAGTAATATTTACATACTTTCTTTATGAATGTTAAGCTCAATAGTCATTTTACTTGATATTAATAACAGGTAAGTAGTACAAAGCAGTAAAATATACTTTAAATGTGTTAATACAAATTGTTACAAGGATATTAGTAAGTAATTTTTTTCAGTGCAAGTTCCCATAAAAAGAGTAAATAGTCAAATGTGCACTAAAATCAACAATAACCCAGTTGGTGTTTGTGATGGCTTAGGGAATAAAGTCCCATTGCCAAACACCCACACGTGTACACACACTGTAAAACAATGAAACTATTCTAATAAAGCTAAAACAATACTTTGAACATGTAATGGGTTGTTATCATAGTTATCAAAATCCAGTGTTCTGTATTTTCCGTACGTGAGTATTTGTTGTAGCTGGCTATATATCAAAAAAAAAAAAAAAAAAAAACAGTTGTGTACTGTGCTAATTAATTGAGATTTCTTACAGCTCTTACAGGTTGTTGGCCTTGTTTGTTTCGTTGCTTCTATTGCTCTCCCCTTTTTTGTAAGTCGCTTTGGATAAAAGCGTCTGCTAAATGATTAAATGTAAATGTAAATGTAATGTAACACAAATGACAAGAACATTTTAAATACAGCAAAAAATGCTCTTCTTATTTAGTATTTTTTTCTTGTTTCCAGTCCATATATCTACAAATTATTAAATCAAGATGCTTTCACTAGATAAGTAAAATGACATAAGCTATTTGTTCTTGTTTTCTGGGGGGGGGGGGGGGGGGGGGATTTTTAAATGAAGTGAGTTGATGCTTAAAACAAACAAAATGATCTGTCAATGTGGTGAGAAAAATAATCTGGTTTCTGATTGGGACAGAAACAAAAAACAAGATTTTAATCAGAAACAAGATTATTTTTTTCACCCCATTGGCAGATCATTGTGCTTGGTTTAGCAAAAACTCACTTCAATTTGATTTGATGATCAAGAAAACAATAAACAATATAATTTAATTTTAATTATCTAGTAAAATCATCTTGATTTAAGAATTTTTAGATATTTAGACTAGAAACAAGAAAAGTAAATACTAAATAAGAAGTGCATTTTTTGCAGAGTATTGATGATTGTGACTTGTTAGATAACAAGATATCAAAGTCTCCAGTGTCTCTACATCCAGACTATCAAGTCAAATATTAAAGCTACACTGTGTGATATTTTCCCCCATCTAGCGGTGTAAAGGTATATGACCATCCAGTGAATATTAGTTTCTGTTCCTCTCTTTCTGATTTCGTTTTAACTCCTACGGTGGCCGATTTAGTCCAAGATTAACATGGCAATCCCCCTCTTCACATTCGACACGGTGCCATCGAGTGTTAAAATGCGAAAGGCAAAGCTTGAGTTTACGGGTATGTCCCTCTTTGGCTACTGTACTTTCAAGATGGAGGGGCAACATGGCGACCGGCATTCGAACCCCTCACCCGTATGTATTTTCAATGGCATATTATAAACTTACGAGAATACTTTATTACGTGAAAGAAGTAAATATACATTAATGAGCACATATATTTTTGAAAGAACTGAAGTGTTTTTAGCTAAGAATAAAAAAGTTACACACTAGCTTTAAGTTACTCTGATAGTCTAGTACTCAAATCCTCAGCATAGACGAATCAGACCAATCCAAAGGCCTAATCTTGTGATCATGGTCTTCTTATGCTTGACCAGATTCCCTAAAGCGTCACCCAAGAGACTTACAAACATAATGATTGTTTTCAAAGAGGTTTCCGGGCGGGTCATCCTGGTATTGTTTCATGAATACACTGTGCGTCAATATATATTCACATACTGATAGCTGCTTTGGATAAATGTGTCTGCTAAATGTATAAATACACACTCACACACACATATATATATATATATATATATTCACAAACACGCACTATATAGGCTATATATATTATATATACATACAGATGATATAGATGCCACATGCATACATATATATATATACACACACACATATTCACAAATACTCGCACACACACGCATATATACACACAAACAAGCACACATATACATATATATACACACACACACAGACACACACTCACTCACACACAGGCTATATACACACACAAACACGCACACACATATATATATACAGACACACATATTATATAGACACACATATTCACAAACGCGCACACATGCACACACACACACATATATACACACTGTACGCCAATATATGTTCACATACTGCAAGCGGTGCTTTGGATGAAAGTCTGCTAGATGCAGAAATGTGCATGTAAATGCTGTTTCGTCTCTGCACATTAAAAAATATATCATAACAGATACTAAAAACAGCTTGGATAATATTTGAAATGGCATATTCGTCTGAGGAAAAAAAGCTAAGTTTAACATATTGAATAACAAACGACTAAATGTTTTAGCGGTTTAAAAAGGAATGTCGTGCACGTTTTAATAATTTGTACACCTCACTAAAACAGATGTGCATGCTTAGAGTGTGTTTCCAGATGTTGTCAGAATCTACAAACACATGCACTTTTATTCAGCTGGAGATCCTATAAATCCTGAATGAAGGAAACCTCATTCCTTTCTTGTGACTTTGCCATTCATTCATAATTTGCTCCAAAAACTGGAGTTTTGTAAACTACAAACCAACAAAAAATGTTATGAAGTGATGCATTGTGCTCAAATAAACAGTTCATGGTAAGACCCACAATGCTTGTCCTGGAAAGGAAACTGGCGGAGGAGACCTGTGGGAAAGGAAGCATTCACGGGATTGTAATTACGAATGTTATTGTTAGTCAAGTCCTCTGAGATTATTCTCCATAAAGATGTACGACATCTAAAGCGGTCCTGTGAGCCAGTCCACCCGATCAATAGCCTACAGACATGAAGGAATGTGTCCTAACTACAGAATCACCTGAAGTCTCAACGAGAACGCAGAACCGGCTCTATTTACACTTGTGATAAGCATTCCTACTCTAGCTGTTAATGATTCATCAATGCAATCAATCAGGCACTCAATTCTCAGAGGATAAAATCACATCCTGTCCTAAACAGCATATATTCTACAGTGAAATGCACTAGTGACAGATCATATCATGCTCATCATGTGTTTCTGAAGCAGGTAAACCTGAAATAACAATAGATCTATCAATCAATTAGCACTGGAACAGCACATTTCTATTTTAAGAGGAGTGTAATGAGCTGTGTGTGTGTGGAGGGGGGTAGCTATATGTATGTGTTTATATATATATACACACAGGCTATATATATATATATATATATATATATATATATATATATATATATATATATATATATATAAACACAAACATCATATTATATAGCCTATATATATAGGCTATACACACACAAACACACACAGCGAGAGAGAGAGAGACAAGGTAAATTGCGAACTTTGGGTCCTGAAGGGCAATTTAACTACCATAGTGCATATATATTGCAATTATTTTTAACTTCGATAGTTAATATCCCAGAGTGTTGTTGTAGGGTGACATTACTCCACAATCAGACGCATCTGACACACTCACGTAAATACTGTTGAACTGTCCGTCGTAAAACGTCACGGGCTTCTCCAGCGCGACCTCGCGCGTCTCATCGCTCCCGCTATTTAGAGACTGATCGCCAGCGTTTCTCCCGAATGAAAACAGCTCATGTCGTGTTATCGCGCTAACCGACACTGATAATCCGAATAATAGGATCCACACCGACCATCTCTGCCCCTGCCGACCCATTTCCAGTCCCGAACCGACCCTGAAGCTGCCCTGAGACTGACTGAAGAAGCGCGTGTCCGACTGACCAGCAGCGCGCGCGCTCCTCCCTCAAACTTCCCGAGTTCAGTCACACACACTCTCCCAATCTCCCGAAGTTCTTCCCAAAAAATGCTGATTTTTTGTTTTGTTTTTTGTGATTGTTGCGGGGAAAAATCCTTGATTTTGCGGCACGTTTTCTTAAATCCGATGGAATATGAGGGATATTTATCCGCGTATTTCATTGGTAATTTCATCGCGTAAAATTGCAAAAACTGCGGATTAATGAAGAAGAGAAAAAAAGTGATTCCCCAACACCCAGTTCTCACTAGGCTACTACCATAATTTAAAGAGTATCTCTTATTACTTCCTATGATATGCAAGCATACTAGGCTATGGCCTACATCACAGAAAGGGCTGGGAATTTACTTCTCATCTTGTTTTATTTCAGACCTTAATAAACACATGACTCAAACAAGTTCTGTAGCTTTACAAAAGGAATATGCAACAACTTCTGTAAAAATGAATAAATAAAAAGAAAAAAGTGTGGTAGCTATGCAAAACAGACATTGGTAAAAAGTGCAATCTCTTACTGTAACGTAAAAATTACATTCTACTAATATATTTGCAACTGTAAACTGTAAGGTTTTTGACACTAGCATGATTTAGCCCACTGGTAACAAAAAAGTGCAATCTTACAACTGTAAAGTTGCATCAACTCCTGAATGAAATTTGCATCAACTATACATAGATATTAGTGCTGTCAAAATTAGCACATTATTTTTTCTGTTAAAGTCGTTAAAAATATTTAGAGCCATTAACACAACATCGTCATCCCATGGCCACATTACATTATACGATCACGCGCTTTCTATCATGCAAATGCTTAAGCATCCAAGCAAGACAAGAGAAACGAGAACGCGCTGTCTGTGAATGACCTGACTATGACACACACACACACAATGCTCAGAAAGACACGCTCTCAACGAGCTACTGGAGCTCAAACTGCTCCAGAAGTTAATGCTGGTTCTGACAGAAAGCTGTCAGAATACACAGAGCAGCTCAGTTTGTTGTGTATGGGGCGGCATAGCCGCTGACCAGTCATGGTGCCCATGCTGACCCCTGACCCCGCCGAAAGCACCAACAGTGGCACGTGAACATCAGAACTGGACCAGCAATAGAAGAAGGTAGCCTGGTCTGAGGAATCACGTTTTCTTTTACATCACGTGGATGGCCGGGTGTGTGTGTGTGTCTTACCTGGGGAACACATGGCCCCAGGATGCACTATGGGAAGAAGGCGAGCCGGCGGAAGCAGTGTGATGCTTTGGCCAATGTTCTGCTGGGAAACCTTGGGTCCTCCATCCATGTGGATGTTACTTTGACACGCTCCACCTACCTAAGCATTGCTGAGACCATGTTCAGCCTTTCATGGAAACGGTATTCTGGTGGCTGTGGCTCTTCCAGCAGGATAATGCTCCTGACACAAAGCACAAATGCTTCAGGAATGGTTTGAGGAGCACAACAACCAGTTTGAGGCGTTGACTGGAGCATCCAGTCACATAACCCAATTAATATTCATGATGACAACACTTATCACTGCCTCAGCAAATCAGGTAGTTCTACTCATTAACATTATGTTTCATAATTAACACAGTGGCATTAAACAAATACTAGCAATTGATCTTTTGTTCATATAATAATGGAGCAACATCCAAAAGACCATGGCCTTGTTTTTGGCACAATCACACTCCCTTCGAAACGAGACGATAATTGGCAATAATATCCTGAGTTCACTGAACTGAGTACAAATAAACAGTGACACAAGAACATTCCAGATTATTGGTAACTGCCAAGTGATAAACATGAGTGTAAACTAACTGATCTGGATGGTTACTTTAGTTAATTTAGGATTATAGGGTTAGTGTCAGACAACATGATTAAACAAGTAAACCAGGTGCTGTAATATTAGATAACAGCGCTGTCTAGTGGTCAATCATATCTGTACACACATTCTGAACTCAAGTGAGAAAAGATTATAATTCTGATTCCGAAATTTTAAAGGAACTAAAAAATGAATACTTGTCATTTTAAGCACAAAATATTAAGTTTAAATAAATTCACGTAAGTGTTGTGCCAGTATCAATTAAACCTGCACACAACACTGAACTGCAATGTTCAATGTTTGAAATTCCACCTATAGACATAAGCATTTATATTAAATATGTTTAACTATATGGAAAGCCGGTTTCAGGCACTAAATAAAAATAATAAAAAGAGTAATTGTGACTTTTTATCTCAGAATTGTGACTTTATAACTCGCAATTGTGATTTAAAAAAGGCAGAATTATGACTATAACTCACCATTATGAGAAAAACTCAGAATTCTTAGATAAAAAGTCGCAATTAATTACTCTTTTTATTTAGTGACGGAAAAAGGCTTTTATATTTTTAGACCATGGTGGAAGAACACATCATTTCTGATCTTCAAAGTGGAGCAAAACAACATGAAGTGTGTTTAACAGATGGAAACCTTGATCAAAAAACAAAATAATAATAATCTGCTCTGGAACATTTTAGTTGTTGTGTTGGACTCAGTCCCTCTATTGTATGATTATGTTGAACATCTTTAATGATTCCTCTTTCTGTTATTCCATTTAAATTATGGCAAATTATATTCAAGTTCACACTGAATGTAAAGGGAGACGGGTTTTAATGATGCTGCATGAAATTGAAGGATTATATAGTTATAAAATATTTGTATTAGTAGTATTTATTGTCAGTCATCAGTAGATTATATTTATATTTCATTAGGAATAATGACATTTTAAAGCTCAACTGTGTGCTATTTTCCCGCATCTAGCGGTGTAAAGGTATATGACCATCCAGTGAATATTCGTTTCTGTTCCTCTCCATTCTGATTTCGTTTTAACTCCTACGGTGGCCGATTTAGTCCAAGATTAGCATGGGTTCCAGTTCGACCTCGTCCATGAGTGCCATCGAGTGTTAAAATGCGAAAGGCAAAGCTTGAATTTACGGGTATGTCCCTCTTGGGTTAATGTACTTTCAAGATGGAGGGGCAACATGGCGACCGGCATTCGAAACCCTCACCCGTATGTATTTTCAATGGCATAGTATAAACTTACGAGAATACTTTATTACTTGAAAGAAGTAAATATACATTAATGAGCACATATATTTTTGAAAGAAGTGTTTTTAGCTAAGAATAAACTAAAAAAGTTACACACTGTAGCTTTAACTCCAGATATTCCTCACATTATTTCTGTGATATTGACTTTCAGATCAAAATTATAATCCGAGACACTTATGAAACATGAAAGCATGCATGTCATTGCCCATTATAACCACATCACATGACCTTAACGTGATTATTACTGCACTGTTGATGGATTTGCGTGACCTCTGACATCTGTTGAACGAGAACCCACGCTGCATCAGCAATAATTCACAAATACAGTCGAGGCGAGGCGCAGACACACAGAGGGTTCCCACGGCTCGAAGAGGCTTGTGGTGAAACCAGAGGTTAGTCAAAAGTCAGCGACAGACGCTTTAAAGTTATAAACCCTTCAGACTACAGATGTAATCATGCAGGCTGTACTGAGGTTACAGTGACACTGGATTGGGTCCCATGAGCCAACACAGTCTGAATGTGTGACAAAGTCTGAGGGTTTAAAATGGACAAACCCAGCAATTGGGTTGTTTTAACCCAGAGGTTGGGTTAAATGTTTGCTTAAGGGGTTAGTTCACCCAAAAATGTAAATTCTGTCATTAATTCCTCCTGTGGTTAGACACCCGTCAGACCTCCGTTCATCTTCACACACAGATGAAGATATTAGTGTTGACATCCGATGGCTCAGAAAGGCCTTCATTGACACCAATGTCATTTCCTCTCTCAAGACCCATAAAGGCACTAAAGACGTCGTTACAAAGCCCATCTCACTACAGCGGCTCTACAATCATTTATGAAGAGACAAGAATAGTTTTTGTGCGCAAAAAGGTCTTACGGGTGTCCAACGACATTAGGGCAAGTAATTGAGAAAATTTTAATTTTTGGGTGAACAAACTTTTGGGTTTGTCCATTTTCAACCCAACTTGGGTTGTTTTTAACCCAGCATTTTTTAAGAGTGTATTGATTAGCTTCCTAACTTGAATATTAAATTACCGAAATAACTATTCGTCAGCATCATAAATTAGCCCAGACGTTGGTTAATCAGAGAATAAAGGTTTAGAAACAGTTTTACTATAATTTTTTAACAAAAAAGGGCCAACAATATGCAATACATTTGATAAAATAGGTTTTTCTGATCACACTTGACTCAACAATAGCAATGTTTAGTATAGTAAATTACATATTTGAAATAAAGCTGACATAAAATATAGATTATAATCAAATATAATATATAATAAAATATTAGATGAAAAGCTAATTGAAATAAAATAATTAAGATCTATATAGATTTATAACTGAAATAAAACCTAAATAGGAATATAAAAAAGCAAATAAAATGACTCAAACGTAAATAAAAATAAAAACTGTTGCATAGTATATAATTATTATTATTATTATTATAATTACCATATATATATATATATATATATATATATATATATATATATATATATATATATATATATATATATATATAATCATACAAGGCAATAACCAAACTAGGCCCCGTCCACACGGAGACGCGTTTAGCTGTATACGTAAACAGATAAATCCGGCATTTTGGGAGCCTGTATGGAACCAGTATTTAACGGGTCCGAGAGTGGATACATCTGAAAACCACACCCTTGCGTTTTTGTGCGTGCAGCCAATCCGTATATTTCGTGAAGCGGTGATGTCATCACACCACGTCCCGCACGGGAAAGACTAGAAGGGACACAGCTACGGCAACACGGGGCATCGCACATTAATATTGCGTCATTTAATTACTGTATTTGCATTACTGTAAGGGTAAATTTAGGGTTGGGGTAGATGTTGACACACTGTAAAAAAAATCAGGTCTCCAATTGAAAATTGTAAATAAAAATAAAAACTGACAGAATAAAATAAAATCTCTAAATATAAATACATATAATTAATACTAAAAGAACACATCACTGTAACAATTTCTCTAAGAAAAAGAAGTTAAGTATGATTATTTCACTTTCAATTTTCAACACCAAAATATATGGTATAAAATGTATATTTTGCATGCATATTGCTGGCTAACAACTGATATGAATTATACATTCATGCAGTTGGCAGACGCTTTTATCCAAAGCGATTCACAAATGAGAAACAATTCATCAATATAATCATAATTTTAAAACGCCAGCTACTGTACCAGGTTCATGTTGCATGTAATGTTGAGCCATCTGAATTGAAATATTAGATATTTAAAACATCTAATAGCAACCAAATTCATAACATTTTCAAGACTCTTCTATATTTGAATTAAAAATGATTTATCATAAGTCATAATTAAATAATGCATTAAACAATAATTTAATAATAATAATTAAAGGTGCAATATGTAATATTTTTGCAGTAAAATATCCAAAAACCACCAGGCCAGTGTTATATATTTTGTTCAGTTGAGGTCTTACTGTAACGGACTGCTCTGAGACAAAAGGTTGGGTTGAAGATCCAAACGCAGTATTTATTGAAGGGTAATCTGAATTTGTAGTACATAAAACACACAAAAGGTCATACACAGGCAATCAGTCCGAAAAGGCAAACAAAACGGGCAAAAGGGTAATCCATGGGAAAGGCAAGAAATCAAAGTCCAAGATACATGAAACCAGGGAAACGCTCAGAAATGCAGTTGTGACACTAAACAAGACTTCGCACGGAATGACTGAGAGAACAAGGTGATGAGAGACAGGTGTAAACATTGAGTGCTAATGAGTCCGGGGAAAGGATTATGGGTAATGTAGTTTGTGATGGAGTGACAGTCCGGCGTGGCGTGCCCTCTGGTGGTGATCACGGGCACTCACACTGGTGAATTGTGACAATATCCCAAAAGTACTATTTGTAAACTATGAGAAAATTGCTATTTTAACCAATGAACTGAGACGTCTGAGGGAATCGCCTGTCGGTGGCGTCATATCTGCGTTCCCCTCGGTTTCCGGTTTTATTCTGCAGAAACGCTTTACTCACTGCAGTGTGAACAAGAGTCACAGGAGCCGCTGAGCGAACACACAGAGTAACGTCATAGCATCATTTTAAACACACTCAGATGTGTCTAATATGATCAACAGAGCTGTGTTATCTCACACTCATGACTGCAAAAGTGGAAATAGCGCCGACGACTGTGTCCCGTTATAATAAAAGTCTCACTGCTCGCGAGTCGTGTGTGTTTGTGTAACAATCTCTCCAGCGGCGATGCTCAGCTCACTTCACACTACAGTAATGTTAATAATCTCATTTATGAACATCATTTCTGCCCGAGTCCTATCCCGATTATTTCCCACCGGCTGTGAAGTGAAGACCGCATGTCCCAAGATTCTGCGCTCAAGCTTGGCGTCATCAAACTACACCTTCGTTTTGAATAGGCGCCCTCTAGCGGACGGAAAAGTTGCATAGTGTATAATTATTATTATTATTAGAATATTCTTTTTTTTTCTTCAAACTGCTTACACACTAAAAGTGAAACTTGAAACCCTTCGCTCCTGAAGCTAATCTTTAGACCGAGTCTGCAAAACGACAAGCATTGCTCTTGAAAACTTTACATTAGACAGATGACTCAAAACGATCAGCTCTCGTGTTTCATTTAGAAAACACAAATCATTTAAATGCCACATTTAAATAATTTCCAGATTACCTACAGTGAAAACACTAGATAATTTGAGAAACAAATATATTTTTCACCCTTGCATTTCTTTAAATTTTGTAAATATTTACTGAATATATATATATATATATATATATATATATATATATATATATATATATATATATATATATATATATATATATATATATATATATATATATATATACAGGGAGTGCAGAATTATTAGGCAGATGAGTATTTTGACCACATCATCCTCGTTATGCATGTTGTCTTACTCCAAGCTGTATAGGCTGGAAAGCCTACTACCAATTAAGCATATTAGGTGATGTGCATCTCTGTAATGAGAAGGGGTGTGGTCTAATGACATCAACACCCTATATCAGGTGTGCATAATTATTAGGCAACTTCCTTTCCTTTGGCAAAATGGGTCAAAAGAAGGACTTGACAGGCTCAGAAAAGTCAAAAATAGTGAGATATATTGCAGAGGGATGCAGCAGTCTTAAAATAGCCAAGCTTCTGAAGTGTGATCATCGAACAATCAAGCGTTTCATTCAAAATAGTCAACAGGGTCGCAAGAAGCGTGTGGAAAAACCAAGGAGCAAAATAACTGCCCTTGAACTGAGAAAAGTCAAGCGTGCAGCTGCCAAGATGCCACTTGCCACCAGTTTGGCCATATTTCAGAGCTGCAACATCACTGGAGTGCTCAAAAGCACAAGGTGTGCAATACTCAGAGACATGGCCAAGGTAAGAAAGGCAGAAAGTCAACCACCACTGAACAAGACACACAAGCTGAAGCGTCAAGACTGGGCCAAGAAATATCTCAAGACTGATTTTATGGACTGATGAAATGAGAGTGAGTCTTGATGGGCCAGATGGATGGGCCCGTGGCTGGATTGGTAAAGGGCAGAGAGCTCCAGTCCGACTCAGACGCCAGCAAGGTGGAGGTGGAGTACTGGTTTGGGCTGGTATCATCAAAGATGAGCTTGTGGGGCCTTTTCGGGTTGAGGATGGAGTCAAGCTCAACTTCCAGTCCTACTGCCAGTTTCTGGAAGACACCTTCTTCAAGCAGTGGTACAGGAAGAAGTCTGCATCCTTCAAGAAAAACATGATTTTCATGCAGGACAATGCTCCAGCACACGCGTCCAAGTACTCCACAGCATGGATGGCAAGAAAGGGTATAACAGTGTCTGGGAGGCTGTGGTTGCTGCTGCACACAATGTTGATGATGAACAGATCAAAACACTGACAGAATCCATGGATGGCAGGCTTTTGAGTGTCCTTGCAAAGAAAGGTGGCTATATTGGTCACTGATTTGTTTTTGTTTGGTTTTTGAATGTCAGAAATGTATATTTGTGAATGTTGAGATGTTATATTGGTTTCACTGGTAAAAATAAATAATTGAAATGGGTATAAATTTGTTTTTTGTTAAGTTGCCTAATAATTATGCACAGTAATAGTCACCTGCACACACAGATATCCCCCTAAAATAGCTAAAACTAAAAACTAAAACTTCCAAAAAATATTCAGCTTTGATATTAATGAGATTGTGTTCATTGAGAACATGGTTGTTGTTCAATAATAAAATTAATCCTCAAAAATACAACTTGCCTAATAATTCTGCACTCCCTGTATACATATATAAAATCACTTGCTGTTTGTGTGTAGAGATACTACCCAAAAATAGTATTTTTGGAAAAGTTAATATAGTTTTGATTTAAGTGTCTGCTTTTGAACGAGATGAAGTTTTGCATATTGTGTGTGTGTGTGTGTTTTGTGTGTAGAGTTTTGAGAAATTGAGCCATAGTTTCAAAAACTGTGTAAGAATTTTGGAAAAACTGTAAATAATATAACATTTATAATATAAAAAGTAATAATTAACGGTCAAAAATTACCTTTTTTATTTCAGTGAAGTATTTTAATTCGATAATATTTTCTATTTAATATTTCTAGGGGATTTTATGGTACTAAATTATATTTATTCAGTGATTATAACCCATTTATTCACATTTTTTGAGCATGGACCTGAAAAATAAAATTTCCCACAAACGGTCTTGCCTCTAATGCTTAAACACTTCAGTTTGGTCTCTTTTTAAAGACACATGGCAGATTATTGAAAAAACGTTTTAAAAAGGGAACTTGAATCATACAATATTTGACATTTATTGTTATTAAAAATAACACAAAAAACTATATGAAATATATATTTCCCAAAAACACATTTTACTTAAACTGAAAATCAAAAATCAGAAGTTGTTACACATTTGAGGTTGATATCTCAAAAAATTTGCTTTCAGTGAGAGTTAAACCAGACATGTACCGAACGCTTCATTTCCAACGCGCTAATTTTTTTTAGTGTTTCAAAACCATTTAACATTTTTGAATCATGTCCATGATTTTTTGTGTGTGTGTGTGTCAAAACCGTTATGACCAAGCACCACCAAATCATAAAACCAAAAAGAAAAATGAAAATAAAACAAAATTAAAAATAAAAAGTTGCAACTGCCCCAGATTCATACTATAATTGCTTATTTAAAAATATGCATCGTGTTTTATTATTGTCGCGGTTTGAGTTTTTGTTATTCTCCTAGTTCCATTGTGTTTTTTGGTTCGCTTCCCTCCAAAATCGTTAACTGAGGCAATAACCAAACTAGGCCCCGTCCACACAGAGACGCGTTTAGCTGTATACGTAAACAGATAAATCCGGCATTTTGGGAGCCTGTATGGAACCAGTATTTAACGGGTCCGAGAGTGGATACATCTGAAAACCACACCCTTGCGTTTTTGTGCGTGCAGCCAATCCGTATATTTCGTGAAGCGGTGATGTCATCACACCACGTCCCGCACGGGAGAAGGGACACAGCTACAGCAACACGGGGCATCGCACATCCATATTGCGTCATTTAATTACTGTATTTGCATTACTGTAAGGGTAGGTTTAGGGTTGGGGTAGATGTTGACACACTGTAAAAAAAAAAAATCAGGTCTCCAATTGAAAATTTTCCAAATTTAATTTCTGTGAATTAAATTGCATCAATTCATAGAATTTCAATTCGGCCAACTAAAAAATGTAGATGTGATCAGTCACCGGAAAATTTTCAATTGGAAACCTAATTTTCTTTTTTACAGCACATTAATAGATCACAATCTAGTAAGTAGCAAATTTATGTATTGTTATTTTATTAAGAGATTTTGCCTCACATTGCTGTCACGACTCTTCTATTCTAAACGAATTAAAATATTTAAGCTTTAGGGCCAACTGAAGGAAAATACAAAAAAGTAGCACACCTGTAAAAAAAATGCAGGTCTGCAATTTAAAATTTTCTACAATTTAATTTTTCAGTTGGCAAAATTGAATTTCTGTGAATTAAATTGCATCAATTCACAGAATTTCAATTCGGCAAACTGAAAAATTTAGATGCGATCAGTCACTGGAAAATTTTCAATTGGAGACTTTTTTTTTTTTTACAGTGTAGTTGCAATTGCCTCTATAAAATGCAAAATTGTTTGATTATGTAAAGGAAACAGTGCTTCATGTGCAGATACTGCCTGTGAGTGACAGCCACATTAGGAAGAGAGAGAAACACCAGCATCCCGTGGGAAGCTGGAGCAGAGGGTTAAAGGTACAGTAGCGCACGTCAGCACCGCGTCAGAGAGCCATCTCCCTCCCTCCTGCTTTCACTGCCCGCTGCACAATGAGCCTTCCTGCCAGCTGAATGCGGCTCACGCAGGAGGAAGTGCAGCCTGCTTTCTTTTCCTCTTTCGTTCTCATTTCCTTCCCCTAAATCCCAACGCATTTAGTCAGTCTCTCAAGCTCGCTCTCTGCAGACGGCTGGTCGTGACATTGGCTCTATTGGGATTTTAACAGGAGAAGGAGGAGCTACAGAAGCCGGCAGACGAGGAAAGGAGACCCATGGAGGACGAGTCTCTGCCTCCTCTGCCCACCTTCAGCCCAGCCGTGCCTCCGTATGTGAAGCTGGGTCTGACTGTGGCTTACACCGTCTTCTACTCGCTGCTCTTTGGCTTCGTGTACGCGCAGCTGTGGCTGGTTCTGCGTTACAGACACAAACGCTTCAGCTATCAGACTGTGTTTCTGTTCTTGTGTCTGCTGTGGGCGGCTTTGCGCGCACTGCTCTTCTCCTTTTATTTCAGAAACTGTGTGACGGCCAACACACTCGGACCTTTCTCCTTCTGGCTGCTCTACTGCTTTCCCGTCTGCCTGCAGTTCTTCACGCTCAGCCTCATGAACCTGTACTTCGCACAGGTGAGTTAGACACACCTTCATACTGTGGTAAACCGGAGAGACTGCAGGTCACATGTACGTTTATGCGAGTGGGTTACACTATGAAAAAGTATTTTGCACATTGTAAATTGTAAGCGAGACGAGATGTTCTGTCTTACAACTGTTCTAGGTCTGATTATGGATAATTCCTTCTAAAGAGAAATTATCTATTTTAATATTTCATCAAAATTTACTCTTAAAATGTTCCTTTTTGCTTAATGTCTCTCCTTATTTATCAAACCACCTCCTGTGTTATTTAGTATCTATTATAGTTTAACTGGTTTGATGTTGACAATGTGCCTTTGCTTTAAATTGATTATATATATATAGTTAAGCTAGAAATTTCATTTTTCAGGTCCATGCTCAAAAAGTGAATAAATGGATTATGACCACTGCATAAATATAATTTAGTGACATAAAATCCCCAAAATATTAAAAAAAAATATTGTTGAACATTATATATATATATATATATATATATATATATATATATAATAAAAGTTTGTGTTAACATAATATGTATATATATAAATAGTATAAATACATACACATTCATATTTATAAAATTTATATATAATTTATATTATATATAAATATAAATAATTTATATATAACTGTAAAAAATAGACATGCATATGTGTGTATGTATATATACCATTTATATATAATTAATTAGATTTTATATATATATATATATATATATATATATATATATATATATATATATATATATATATATATATATATATATATATATATATATATATATTCATAATTAATTTAAAATATTTAAAAACATCTAGTGCAGAGATGCCCAAACTAGGGCCCGCGGGCCAAAGTTGGCCCGTGGAAACCTTTGATTTGGCCCACCGAGGTCCGAGAGAGAGAGCCTACATTTTGAAATGATAAACGCTCAAACATTATAATAAGCATGCATGTTTATTTTCCGTCAGTGAAACAACTCACTGCAGCCTGTAAAACAATTAAACAATTATCAGTAAATAATGGTAACCCAAAGAGTATAAGAAAATTAATTATTAGTTAAAAAAAGATTTGTAGATAGATTCCTAGCCTTTTCCCCCTTAAAGATGCGTCCTATGCCGGTCTGCGCTTTGAGATGAATGTGGGACATGAGCTGGATAGACACCTTTTCTAATATCTTTGTCTTCGTGATGTTGCAAAGCAACACTTGTTGTAAAAGGGCTGAAGAGTGAATTTTATCTTCCACAGGGCCAAGACATTTAGGCTATGTTTGATTATGCACCGCTAGAAAAAGCGAAAGTAAAACCGCTGGGTGCACGTGAACTGCGCTATTCAAATAAACTTCACGCGCCTCAAATCTAATAACAAGCACAAACATAAAATTTATTAAAATAAAATTTGTCAAAAGGTATTCGTCCTACAGTCTTTACCATTGATGTGAATGGGTATAATATACTTAATTATACGCAAACGAAAGGAAGAAGCATTAATATTTTCCTGTGAAAATGAGTGCGACGCGAGTGATCGATTTGAGAAAAGAAACCAGATGTCCATCAAATCGGGTGACCAGAACGCAAAACAGAATTAAAAAGCTGGCAGATCTTAAATTGGGCTCAGCCCACCTCTCTCATCCAGGGCTGCAATGTTACATCTGCGAATTTATTTCCTTTTTAAAAAAAGTTTTGTGCTTTTACTCCTGTGGTAATATTCACGTAAAACAGCATTCATACCAAACACTGGGTTAATGACGAAGATAGAGCTTTAAGTAGAAAATAGTTTTTATGTAAAGAGATAAATTAAAATAAAAAGTGCACAACTCTTCTTAAGTGGAAGGAAGTTACCTTTTTTCCCCATCACGTGGAACCTAGTGCGGGTGAGTCCTTATTTGGGTTAATAAAATAATGAAATTATAGTTTTTAAGTAGAAAATAGTATTTATGTAAAGAGATATAATTTACTATACTCTGTATTTTATCTTTTTATAAAAATAAAAATAAACGACGATATCATCGTCCATTGCGATGTTTTACTGTAAACATTGTCAACTGCCAATTTAGGGGATATCGCCCAACCCTATTTGCAAACAGTCTGTTCCTTTTTTAAAAGAGTAAAATATCCGTCAACATTATGAATCTGGATCATTGTGTATTTGACATTGAACCGTATTTTACATTGAACACTTGGGGATTGTTGCCCATTTAATTGGTCATTAAAATGCAACACTTTACAAATAAAACTGGATTAGTTAATCAGATTACATTTGTTTTATATTTATTGTAAACATTATGAAATGAATAAACCCATAGCAACTTTAATGTAGGCCTAATACAGTTTGATTTATGATTTTTTTTTTTATTACTTTCGGCCCACGTCTCTCAATCAAGTTTGATTTTTGGCCCTTCATAGGAAAAAGTTTGGGCACCCCTGATCTAGTGGCAACCTAATTCACTAAAGTGTTTTCTAAATTTTTATGTAATTTAAAAAAAATATTAATTACAATATTTAAATTTTGTATAAATCATAAATAAATAATAAATGTAACAATTATCGAATAAAAATAATTAAATCATATAAATAATAATAATTATAATATTAAACAATTATAATATTAAGTTGTATAAAATGTATAATATAAAATAATAATTAACCCATCTGGTACTCATGTTTCAGTCAGATTAAATGATTGTACAATATTTTAGTTCAATAATATTTTTTATTTAATATATTGGGGGATTTTATGACACTAAATTATATTTATGCAGTGGACATAATCCATTTATTCACTGGACCTGGAAATGAAATTTCTAGCTTAAATGGTCATAAATCTGCACAGACTTAAAGGAATAGTTCACCCAAAAATAAAAATTCTGCCATAGTTTACTCACCGTTCTGCTGCACAAAGATATTTGGAAGAATATTGGTAACCAAGCAGATCTCGGCAGTCATTGACAATCATAGTATTTGTTTTTCCTACTATGGTCAATGGGGCCTGAGATTTGTTTGGTTACCAGCATTCTTCCAAATATCTTCAAAATTTGGAATATGCATCACATCAAAAAGCATAAGGATGTTTAAAAAACTGGCCAACCATCCAATCTAGCCTCTTTAAGAGCCTTGTTATTATTGATTATTATTCACACACACACTAGCGCTCATGTCAGTTCAGTTCAGATTCACATGTATTGAAAACTTCTCAGAATTAATGTTGTTCGAATGATGTTGCCGTATAAAACTATACTTCCTGTTTTATTGTGATTAAAGCTGCATATGCAAATGAATCATATGTGTGGGAGTACAGCGTGAGTAAAAGAGAGAAGTGAAATCATTCACTGCGGTCTGATGCATTTACACTACACTGTAAAACACTACAGTAAAACCTGTGGATTATTTACAGTGAAAATCACCATACCTAACAACTGATTCAGATTTAACAGAACAAAACATGCGTTCTTACTTTTGACATGTAGTATATACGGGTAAGAACAGTTAAAGTCCCCATGAAATCAAAATTTTAGTTTTTTGGCTTTTAGTATTAATATGTGAGCCTTACTGTTATCTATAAGCGAGTGTGCTCCAAAACAATGACAAAATTCACATTTACATACAGTCTTACTTCCACCAATAAGGATCAATGATTTTGATGACATCACTGCACTACAGCTTCTCATCAGATTTTCTATCCAATCAAATGCTCTCTAGAATCGGAACATTATAAACAGAACGGCTGAAATCGCTCAATTGTTCACACATTTATTATTTTATACATGGTGAATGGCACATAATGCAATTTTTTAAAGCGATATGGAGGAGATTCACAGGAAACATTGGCTTTACCAAGCTCAACAGCTGAGCTGTGATGTAAACAAAATGCTATTGGCTAATTTAAAAAAGGAGAGGAGCTGCTCGATATGCCCGACCCTGTCTTCCTGTTTCAGTGGAAATTACGTTCACTCATTCACACATTGAATAAGGCACTTCAGTGGGCCTTTAAGAAATATACAAACTTGATTCCAAAAAAGTTGGGACACTGTACAAATTGCGAATAAAAACAGAATGCAATGCTGTCGAAGTTTCAAATTTCAATATTTTATACAGAATACAACATAGATGACATATCAAATGTTTAAACTGAGAAAATGTATAATTTTAAAGGGAAAATAAGTTGATTTTAAATTTTCATGGCATCAACACATGAAGTTGGGACAACCACAAAAAGTTGGGACAAGGCCATGTTTACCGCTGTGTGTCATCCCCTCTTCCTTTTATAACAGTCTGCAAACGTCTGGGGGCTGATTAGACAAGTTGCTGAAGTTTAGGAATAGGAATGTTGTCCCATTCTTGTATAATACAGGCTTCTAGTTGCTCAACTGTCTTAGGTCTTCTTTGTCGCATCTTCCTCTTTATGATGCACCAAATGTTTTCTATGGGTGAAAGATCTGGACTGTAGGCTGGCCATTTCAGTGCCGGATCCTTCTTCTACGCAGCCATGATGTTGTAATTGATGCAGTGTGTGGTCTGGCATTGTCTTGTTGGAAAATGCGAGGTCTTCCCTGAAAGAGACGACGTCAGGATGGAGCAGATGTTGTTCTAGAACTTGGATACACCTTTCAGCATTGATGGCCTTTCCAGATGTGTGAGCTGCCCATGCCACACACACTCATGAACCCCAGACCATCAGAGATGCAGCTTCTGAACTGAGTGCTGAGAACAGCTTGGGTTGTCCTTGTCCTCTTTAGTCCGGATGACATGGCATCCCAGTTTTCCAAAAATAACCTTAAATTTTGATTCGTCTGCCCACAGAACAGTTTTCCACTTTGCCATAGTCCATTTTAAATGAGCCTTGGCCCAGAGAAAACGCCTGCGCTTCTGGATCAAGTTTAGATATGGCGTCTTTTTTCACCTATAGAGCACGGTTGATTGTGTTCACCGACAACTTTTCACTGACAAATCACTAGATTGTGTTTTCTGGGAGTATTCCTGAGCCTGTGTTGTGATGTCCATTACAGTATCATTCCTGAATGTTCTGCAGTTGAGTCTAAAGGCCCGAAGATCACGGGCATCCAGTATGGTTTTCCGGTCTTGACCCATCCACACAGAGATTGTTCCAGATTCTCTGAATCTTTGGATGATATTATGCACTGTAGATGATGATAACTTCAAACTCTTTGCAATTTTTCTCTGAGAAACTCCTTTCTGATATCGCTCCACTGTTTTTCGCTGCAGCATTGGGGGAATTGGTGATCCTCTGCCCATCTTGACTTCTGAGAGACACTGCCACTCTGAGAGGCTCTTTTTATACCCAATCATGTTGCCAATTGACCTAATAAGTTGCAAATTGGTCCTCCAGCTTTTCCTTATATGTACATTTAACTTTTCTGGCCTCTTATTGCTACCTGTCCCAACTTTTTGGGAATGTGTAGCTCTCATGAAATCCAAAATGAACCAATATTTGGCATGCCATTTAAAAATGTCTCACTTTCAACATATGATAAGTTATATACAGTGCCCTCCACAATTATTGGCACCCCTGTTTAAGATGTGGTCGTGGACTTCTAAAAATTCTCCCTTTTTTTAAAACAACATAGAACCCAAATGCAAAAAAAGAGAAAAATCCAACTTTTCATTTAAGCACATTACTTTGGTGGTAAAAAAAATCACACATTTAGGGAAAAGAAAATTTGAAATCACGTGTACCACAATTATTGGCACCCCTAACAATTCCTCTGAAAAATGTAATTTATTTTTTTCTAAATATATTTTTCTGTAGTTGCTGAAGTTGGTTAGGGTATCTAGGAAATTTTAATTAGTAATTCATGAGTTCCTGCTTCCCTGGGGTATAAATATGATGTGACACAGAGGCCTAATTCTCTTACCCATTTGTCAACATAGCAAAGACAAGAAAACACACCATTCAAGAAAGGCAGATGTGTGTCGACCTTCATAAGTCAGGCAATGGCTACAAGAAAATAGCCACTCGCCTTAACTTCCCCGTATCTATAGTCAGAGGAATCATTAAGAAGTTTAAAACAACTAAACAGTGACAAACAAGGCTGGAAGAGGTCCCAAGTTTATCTTGCCACAACGCATAGTGAGGAAGATGGTAAGTGAAGTAAAAAAATGTCCTAAGCTCACCGTCACAGAATTGCATCAAAAAGTGGAATCTTGGGGTCACAAAGTCTCCAAAACAACCATCAGGCGCTCTCTACATGCCAACAAGCTGTTTGGGAGGCATGTAAGGAAAAAGCCTTTTCTCACTAACACTCACAAGCGTAAACGTCTGGAGTTTGCTAAGTGGTAATGGGACTTCAACTGGGATCATGTGCTTTGGTCAGATGAGACTAAGATTGAGCTTTTGGCAACAGACAATCTAAGTGTGTCTGGCGTAAAGCAAAAGATTAGTATGCCGTAAAGCACCTCATGCCCACCGTGAAGTATGGTGGAGGATCTCTGATGCTGTGGGCCTGTTTCTCTTCCAAAGGCCCTGGGAACCTTGTTAGGTTGCATGGCATTATGAATGCTTTGAACTACCAGGACATTTTAAATAAAAACCTGATGGCCTCTGCCAGAAAGCTGAAGATGGGTCGTCATCACCAGGATAATGATCCAAAACATGTGGCAAAATCTACACAAAAATGGTTCAGCAGTCACAAACTCAAGGTCCTCCCATGGCCATCTCATTACCCAGACCTCAACCCAATCGAAAACCTGTGGGGCGAGCTAAAGAAGAGAGTGCATAAGAGACAACCCAGGACACTATGATCTAGATTGTGCAAAGAAGAATAGTCAAAGATCCCTCTCTCTGTGTTCTCCAATCTTGTGAAATGTTATAGGAGAAGATTAAGTGAGCTCTTGTTGGCAAAAGGGGGTGGAACAAAGTATTAACATCAGGGGTGCCAATAATTGTGGGACATATGATTTCAAGGTTTTTTTTTCTTTCCAAATCTGTGATTTTTTTTACCACCAAAGTAATGTACTTAAACGAAAGGTAGGATTTTTCTCTATTTTTGCATTTGGGTTCTATGTTGTTTATAAAAAAAGGAGAATTTTTACAAGTCCACGACCACATCTTAAACAGGGCTGCAAATAATTGTGGAGGGCACTGTATATTATATTGTAAATAAAATATAAGTTTATGAGAGTTGTAAAATTATTGCATTCCTTTTTTATTCACAATTTGTACAGTGTTTCAACTTTTTTGGAATCGGGTTTGTACTGTTGACACAGTTTTTTACAGTGCATTTTTTTAATAAAAGAGCTTTTGAAGAATGAACTGGGTCATTTATTTTTACACCTGTAATTTATAAGAGTCAGATCGGGTTGAAGTAACAACTGTACATTTTCACTTTTTACAACATATAATGAAACTTTAGTCCCTCAAAATCAGATCATATGTGATAAGAGCATGTTGACAAGACAATGTTTATAATGGAGGCGAGCAGTAAACCTGACAATCTTGTTAATGTTATGTTCAACGTGAGGTGTGACCTGAATGTTATGATCCTAAATGTGTTATTCTTGGCCTTAAAAATGCTTTTTGCATGTGATATTTACACCAACTTACAGCTTGTTTTCTGGGACAGGTCATTTTCAAGGCAAAGTCTAAATATTCCCCAGAACTTCACAAGTACAGGTAAATATGGATCCATAAAATGATCACCTGAAACTTCTGTACTTCTAAAAGTACAGTTTGTTTATTATTTTTAATGATAAATATCTTTATCGTCAGGCTGCCGCTGTACCTGCTCTTCCTGTGCATCAGCATCATCTTCCTGCTGGTGAATTTGACCTGCGCGCTGCTGGTGAAGATGACGAAGGCTGACACAGAGACTGTAGTGCTGGTGCGCGTGGCCATCAATGACACTCTGTTTGTCCTCTGTGCCGTCTCACTCTCAGTGTGTCTCTACAAGATCGCCAAGATGTCTTTGGCCAACATCTACCTGGAGTCCAAGGTGATGAAACACAAATACATATGACAAAACTAAACAGATGACAGCTGTGATGCACTACTATACCAAGGCCGAAACCATGTCTTGAACATCGGGGGGCTCTTATTGGGATGTATTGGTCTTATTGGTTAATTTTAATTAATTAAATAATTACAGAATTTAAATGGATTTAAGGAAATAAAGAAAAATAATTAAGAACTAAAATTTCCAGGTCTGTTATGAACTACAAATATGCACACATTCACTCTTATTTGTATGTCTAATATGTAAAAAATTAAAATTGGGTGCGTCTCTATCCGCTCCCTAGTTCAGTAGTCAGGGCACTGAGCAGCACACAAGTCAATGGGCTGACTGTTTCTTGTCACATCAAATTCAGATTTACATGAATCATGTAAATAATAGCATATTTTCAATTCAAAACTGAGAAATTTCATAAAAATGTTGAGTCGTTTGCATCACTGGATATTACTGTCGGCCGCTAAGTGTTTCAATCGTGAAACACTTGTCAAATATTAAATGTTTCGTTTCTTACATCTTACGACACACTCATTCAACGCTATAACTAAAGTGTTGCGTTGGAATTTGCACTAACAGTAAGCCCCGCCTTCTTTGATTTGATTGGCCATGTCACTATTGACAGTGACAAGCGCTCAACCAGCCTAAAAATGTAACATTTAAAACGTTTTGTTCCCTAACAACAAACAGAGCGGTGCGTAATGCAGAGCAGCATTAACCATATCAAATATTCGGGGGTAGGATGTGTGTGTGTGTGTTTGGGGGTCTTTCCCTCAATGTCTATGGTGGTTAAAAAGTACATTTACTCATTCAAAAATGTAGTCAAGTAGAGAGTAAAAGTTGCTAATATCTTTGATACTACTACAAAGTAGCCAAAAATATACTTAAAGCTACACTTTGTAACTTTTTTAGTTTATTCTTAGCTAAAAACACAAAATATGTGTGCTTATTAATGTATATTTACTTCTTTCAAGTAATAAAGTATTCTCGTAAGTTTATAATATGCCATTGAAAATACATATGGGTGAGGGGTTTGAATGCCGGTCGCCATGTTGCCCCTCCATCTTGACAGTACAGTAGCCAAAGAGGGACATACCCGTAAATTCAAGCTTTGCCTTTCGCGTTTTAACACTCGATGGCACCGTGTCGAATGTGAAGAGGGGGATTGCCATGTTAATCTTGGACTAAATCAGCCACCGTAGGAGTTAAAACGAAATCAGAATTGAGAGGAACAGAAACTAATATTCACTGGATGGTCATATAGCTTTACACCGCTAGATGGGGAAAATATCACACAGTGTAGCTTTAAGTATCGTAAGTACAGTAACTAATTACATTTACTCCAATATTTTACACCACTGCTTTGAGAAATATTTTATTAATGTTACCAGAATAACGTTTGTTCATAACTCCCTTGCCAGAATATTTGCTAAAGTATCCGTTCCCACCTGGTGGAGTGACCTGCCGATCTCAATTCGTGCTGCCGAGTCTGTAGGCATTTTTAAAAAACATCTTAAGACACATCTCTTCCAATTGCACCTGACCAATAGAGAATAGCACTTAACGATCCATTAATTTTTGTTTGTTTGTCCAAAAAAAACAACAACAACAAAAAACTGTGTACTGTGCTAAATTAACTGAGACTGAGGCCTTGTCTGTTTCGTTGCTTCTATTACTCTCCCCTTTTTTGTAAGTCGCTTTGGATAAAAGCGTCTGCTAAATGATTAAATGTAAATGTTATATGTAAAGTACTGAGGACAGTCCCTGTTAGCTGGGTTGCACATTTTTGAATCCTAGAATCCACGAACAAACGAATTAACAGGCAAAGCATTTTAACGGGTTAACCAGAAGGAAACGGCCTCGTTTTAAAAAGATAGTATGGAAAAGCATTTACAGTGTATTTTCCATACACTTTCCCATGAAAGCTTGTTTCCGCCACAGAATAAAACATTTTTAAAGATAATTGTGACTTTTTATCTCACAATTGAGAGTTATATAGTCAGAATTGTGGGTTAACATCTTGCAATTCTGACTTCTTTTCTAATAATTTTGAGAAATTGCATAATTGTGAGCTATAAAGTCCAAATCTGAGAGAAAACATTTAGTTGAGTTTACATCGAACATTTCTGACTCTAAAACTCGCAATTTAGACTTTATACTACGCAATTCTGAGATAAAACGTCAGAATTGTACGATAAAAAGTCGCAATTACCCTTTTTTTATTATGTGGCGGAAACAAGCGTCTTTCTTTCCAGACATTTGTTGTCCTTTAACACTGTGCCAGTCTTCCCAAGTCCCCTGTATGCCCATCTAAAAAAGACGAATTGCAGTTTTTTAACCCCTTACACTTTTTTTAATGCATTTTCCATTAATCAGTCAAAACGCATTACATACAGGGTTGCAAAGGCACATTGTCAAACATCAAACCTGTTAAAAAAGATTTTTCAATGTCATTCTCTTCAAACTCATTGTGTACATCTATAACAACAAAGGTTTTTTTTAACCCCCCTATAGAGTGGAATAGATCCTAAAGCCAATGTGAACCCCTGTTCAGAAGACTGTATTTTTTATCCATTGTAAAATGAATAGGATGATGTTTTGTACCAAGAATTGCGTGTGAATGTGACGTCTCATCTCGTCTGTCCAGGGAACCTCAGTGTGTCAGGTGACTGTGATCGGAGCGACGGTGATCCTGCTGTACTCGTCTCGGGCGTGCTACAACTTAGTGGTGCTGGCACTGACAAAAATCAAGAACATCAACTCATTCGACTACGACTGGTACAACGTATCAGACCAAGTACGTGCCAAAAAACCATAACAGAAAGGTACAGAATGTTTCAGGTTCAATGCAAATTAAACTGTGATAATATTCAGCTGTATCAAATGACAATTACCACAGAAAAGAGCATAACAATTGTGGTTACAATAATGCACGTAAATTTACCCAACGTTCAAGAGGATCTTTAGTACTTTTGTTTTCATGATGATGTATTAACCTTATAAAGCCTACTGTGTCATATTTGATACCATGGGCGTCTGAACCATTGTGTGTGTGTGGGACAAGACCCACCCACTTATTATTTGCTTCCGACGCCCATGTTTGATACACACATTTCTAAGGCCTCTTACATGATCTGATAAACCTGTCGCACCTCCAGTCCTTCTGTCGTCTGATTGATAGTTTAGACTGTTTTGTCAAGTTAAAGTCTTTTAGTATAATTGTACAAACATCCACCTTGTTATAAATGTAAGAAATATAACTTTATACAGATCAGGCATAACATTATGACATGTAAAGTGAATAACACTGATGATCTCTATCACGCCACCTGTTAGTGGGTGGGATATATTAGGCGGCAAGTGAACATTTGGTCCTCAAAGTTGATTAGTGTTAGAAACAGGAAACATGGGCAAGCGTAAGGATTTGAGCGAGTTTGACTCGGGCCAAATTGTGTGGGCTGATGGCCGAGTGTGTGTGTGTCTTACCTGAGGAACACATGGCCCCAGGATGCACTATGGGAAGAAGGCGAGCCGGCGGAGGCAGTGTGATGCTTTGGGCAATGTTCTGCTGGGAAACCTTGGGTCCTCCATCCATGTGGATGTTACTTTGACACGCTCCACCTACCTAAGCATTGCTGAGACCATGTTCAGCCTTTCATGGAAACGGTATTCTGGTGGCTGTGGCTCTTCCAGCAGGATAATGCTCCTGACACAAAGCACAAATGCTTCAGGAATGGTTTGAGGAGCACAACAACCAGTTTGAGGCGTTGACTCGGCCTCCAAATTCCCCAGATCTCAATCCAAACGAGCATCTGTGGGATGTGCTGAACAAACAAGTCCGATCCATGGAGGCCCCACCTCGCAACTTACAGGACTTAAAGGATCTGCTGCTAACATCTTGGTGCCAGAAACCACAGCACACCTTCAGGGGTTTAAGTGGAGTCCATCCCTCAAAGGGGCAGGTGGACATAATGTTATGCCTGATCAGTATATATAATTTTTCTATATAATTTTTTTTGTTATTAAAGTTATATTTTTACTATTATTTCACATGTCAGGGTTGATGAAAAGGTCTTGATGAATTTGGTAATATTGCTGATTTCTTTAATTCTACAGGCAGATCTGAAGTCGACGTTGGGCGATGCTGGTTATGTGGTTTTTGGGGTGATCCTGTTTGTTTGGGAGCTGCTGCCCACTTCCCTGGTGGTCTTCTTTTTCAGAGTCCGTAAGCCGGCTCAGGATCGGGTATGACATTTATCATTTTTAAATGGTATAACCGATGTGACACTGAAGACAGATGTTCACAGATGTTGAATAGCCCTGATGTTAGACTCTCGTCTCTCTGGCTTATAGAGCGCAGCAGTGATCCCTGGGCACATGTTCTCATCACGAGCTTATTTCTTTGACAACCCGCGCCGTTATGACAGCGATGACGACCTCGCATGGAGTATCATCCCACAAAACATTCAAGCCAGGTACCAGTCAAGTCTTTTAAAAGCCATATGAAAACAAAAGTCATCAGATTTACGTTTCAATTGCACATTCCTGGTCTTATTGTAAAATATTAATCTTTATAAAATTACACAATTTAGCTTTGAATTCAATGTAAAGTTGTGTTTCTCTAATTTGACTGATGTCAGACAACATCAAACATTTCATGAATTAGCCCTCTGGTGCTCTTCGGTCACTTTTAAATTAGATTTTTTTAATTGTAATTAGGGGTGTCCCCGACTAAGGATTTACACATTCGAATCCGAATTTTCGAATCTCTTTATGGTCGACCAAAAGTCGAATCATCTGTGTGTGTGTGTAAACCATAGACTGGAAAAAAAATAAACGGTATAAACTGGTTGGGAAGGGCAGGACACTAGTCAGCAGGAGGCTAAGGAGTGTTTACTTTACACACGGCACACAGCCACCACTTTTAATAAAGTGATCAAAAGTAGGCAACACCACACATTCGTAAATTAACCGTTCTCTCATAACTTTTAAAAGCCGCGAACGAAACACAGAACATCACACAAATATATAAAAGAACATTTTGATAAATAAACCTAAAAAAATACCTGCCTAGAGAGGAAAAGAACACTGAGTGCGTTTATATGCCCGTTCTTAAGCCGATTGTGCCTAAAGGGGATCTCACACCGGACTGAAGCTCAGCGCCGTGTCTCAGGATCTCACACCGGACTGAAGCTCAGCGCCGTGTCTCAGGATCTCACACCGGACTGAAGCTCAGCGCCGTGTCTCAGGATCTCACACCGGACTGAAGCTCAGTGCCGTGTCTCAGGATCTCACACCGGACTGAAGCTCAGCGCCGTGTCTCAGGGATCTCACACCGGACTGAAGCTCAGCGCCGTGTCTCAGGATCTCACACCGGACTGAAGCTCAGCGCCGTGTCTCAGGATCTCACACCGGACTGAAGCTCAGCGCCGTGTCTCAGGATCTCACACCGGACTGAAGCTCAGCGCCGTGTCTCAGGGATCTCACACCGGACTGAAGCTCAGCGCCGTGTCTCAGGGATCTCACACCGGACTGAAGCTCAGCGCCGTGTCTCAGGGATCTCACACCGGACTGAAGCTCAGCGCCGTGTCTCAGGATCTCACACCGGACTGAAGCTCAGCGCCGTGTCTCAGGGATCTCACACCGGACTGAAGCTCAGCGCCGTGTCTCAGGATCTCACACCGGACTGAAGCTCAGCGCCGTGTCTCAGGGATCTCACACCGGACTGAAGCTCAGCGCCGTGTCTCAGGATCTCACACCGGACTGAAGCTCAGCGCCGTGTCTCAGGATCTCACACCGGACTGAAGCTCAGCGCCGTGTCTCAGGATCTCACATCGGACTGAAGCTCAGCGCCGTGTCTCAGGATCTCACACCGGACTGAAGCTCAGCACCGTGTCTCAGGATCTCACACCGGACTGAAGCTCAGCGCCGTGTCTCAGGGATCTCACACCGGACTGAAGCTCAGCGCCGTGTCTCAGGATCTCACACCGGACTGAAGCTCAGCGCCGTGTCTCAGGGATCTCACACCGGACTGAAGCTCAGCGCCGTGTCTCAGGGATCTCACACCGGACTGAAGCTCAGCGCCGTGTCTCAGGATCTCACATCGGACTGAAGCTCAGCGCCGTGTCTCAGGATCTCACACCGGACTGAAGCTCAGCACCGTGTCTCAGGATCTCACACCGGACTGAAGCTCAGCGCCGTGTCTCAGGGATCTCACACCGGACTGAAGCTCAGCGCCGTGTCTCAGGATCTCACACCGGACTGAAGCTCAGCGCCGTGTCTCAGGGATCTCACACCGGACTGAAGCTCAGCGCCGTGTCTCAGGGATCTCACACCGGACTGAAGCTCAGCGCCGTGTCTCAGGATCTCACACCGGACTGAAGCTCAGCGCCGTGTCTCAGGATCTCACACCGGACTGAAGCTCAGCGCCGTGTCTCAGGGATCTCACACCGGACTGAAGCTCAGCGCCGTGTCTCGGGTATCTCACACCGGACTGAAGCTCAGCGCCGTGTCTCAGGATCTCACACCGGACTGAAGTTTAGCGCCGTGTCTCAGGGATCTCACACCGGACTGAAGCTCAGCGCCATGTCTCAGGGATCTCACACCGGACTGAAGCTCAGCGCCGTGTCTCGGGTATCTCACACCGGACTGAAGCTCAGCGCCGTGTCTCAGGGATCTCACACCGGACTGAAGCTCAGCGCCGTGTCTCAGGGATCTCACACCGGACTGAAGCTCAGCGCCGTGTCTCAGGATCTCACACCGGACTGAAGCTCAGCGCCGTGTCTCAGGATCTCACACCGGACTGAAGCTCAGCGCCGTGTCTCAGGGATCTCACACCGGACTGAAGCTCAGCGCCGTGTCTCAGGGATCTCACACCGGACTGAAGCTCAGCGCCGTGTCTCAGGATCTCACACCGGACTGAAGCTCAGCGCCGTGTCTCAGGGATCTCACACCGGACTGAAGCTCAGCGCCGTGTCTCAGGATCTCACACCGGACTGAAGCTCAGCGCCGTGTCTCAGGGATCTCACACCGGACTGAAGCTCAGCGCCGTGTCTCAGGATCTCACACCGGACTGAAGCTCAGCGCCATGTCTCAGGGATCTCACACCGGACTGAAGCTCAGCGCCGTGTCTCGGGTATCTCACACCGGACTGAAGCTCAGCGCCGTGTCTCAGGATCTCACACCGGACTGAAGCTCAGCGCCGTGTCTCAGGGATCTCACACCGGACTGAAGCTCAGCGCCATGTCTCAGGGATCTCACACCGGACTGAAGCTCAGCGCCGTGTCTCGGGTATCTCACACCGGACTGAAGCTCAGCGCCGTGTCTCAGGGATCTCACACCGGACTGAAGCTCAGCGCCGTGTCTCAGGGATCTCACACCGGACTGAAGCTCAGCGCCGTGTCTCAGGATCTCACACCGGACTGAAGCTCAGCGCCGTGTCTCAGGATCTCACACCGGACTGAAGCTCAGCGCCGTGTCTCAGGGATCTCACACCGGACTGAAGCTCAGCGCCGTGTCTCAGGGATCTCACACCGGACTGAAGCTCAGCGCCGTGTCTCAGGATCTCACACCGGACTGAAGCTCAGCGCCGTGTCTCAGGGATCTCACACCGGACTGAAGCTCAGCGCCGTGTCTCAGGATCTCACACCGGACTGAAGCTCAGCGCCGTGTCTCAGGGATCTCACACCAGGCAGACGTGAACATTATATACCCCCGAGCTCAATTTTGAATCGACTTCTGACAGAAGAGCTGCACGATGAGTGTATCTTGTAGCACAGGATGAAATCAGTATGTACATTCACGATTTGAGGGAAATATACATTTATCCCCGCGGACAGGCGTCGAATGCCGCCGTCGGTGTATGTGTTCGAATTTTAAAGGCGCGGGGCGTCCGGTGCGAAGCTCAGTGCCCTTAAAGGGCGATCGCTCAGCGCCGCGACACGTCTTTATAACACTAATATTGAGCACACCCATATTGCCAAAATGGTATGATCCTCGTTTCATAACACCCGCGAAGATTCGACCATGAGATCAGTGGTCGAATCCGGTCCTGCATATCGATGCATCGAATCTTTGACTATTAGGGGTCACCCCTAATTGTAACTCATCTGGGGTGTATTTCCCAAAAGCATCATTAGCTAACTATAGTCGCAAGTTCTGTCGTTATCAGCAAAGTTTAACCAGTCTGTGTTTCCCGAAACCATCGTTACAGCGAACTTTCGCAAACAGCATCGCAAACTTGTGTGGTTGCAACGCAGATCTCGAGCTGTGGTTAGAAACTGAGTTTCTCGTTTGCATGACATGTGGGCTTTAAAAATCCTTTTCTTGAGCAAAATAAGCAAGCTGACATTTAGTACAATCTATATCTTTTATTTCAAATACATACAAATGTAATTTATGTCTTTTATTTTGTCAAGAGATTTAAAGCACCTTTTTTGAAGAGTGCGCATGTGCGGCCGTGCTCTAGTACGTAAGAACGAGCCTATGATTGAATCAGGAAATAAAGCAAAATAGCTGAGAAAAATAAGATTTATAATTCATAGCAAAAAATCTAGCATGAATTCGATCTCAAACTAATTCATTAAAAGCAGTTATTACTTCACCACCTGCGTGACTTCATTAAAGCCGCACTTGGCTACTTTTGCTCTCGGGGTCCCCCTACAGTTTGGAAAAAATAATGTCCTCAACTACTGTCGTAAGCTCTGTCATCCTACATCAGGGGACGCCATCGCGCGTGCATTTGTTGACATGACAACCCAGATAGCCCTGAACTAGTGATGCGCGGGTCGTCTCATAACCCGCGGACCCCGTATGTTTATTTAATGGTCGTGGGTGCGGGGCGGGTTGTAAAAATATATACAGTGGTGCGGGGCGGGCCAAATAACTTCATAAAAGCGTCCCGCGGGTCGGTGCAGCACTAACAGTTCCCCTGAACACTGCAGGAGGAGTTCAGAGTTCTTCTGGCGTCGCGTGTGAAATGTCTTCATCCCAGGTACAGTCAGTGCCATATGCTTCAGCATGTCATATGAATATAATTTCATGGGTTTTATTTTTTTCAAACGCCAAATAATCACGATGCTCAAGTTTACAAGCCAGTGTCATTATAGTAGTCTATTGGTTAGTGTTTTACAGAATCTATATGATACTTCAGTTCAATGTTTGAGTGGTCGGTAATCACCGTAACAAGCAGGACAGCATCGGTCGGGCATGCCTCCTTCAGCTCACGCCGACGAGCAAACGCTGGTCACATGTTGATCCTCGTCCTGCCTTTAATCACATCACTTTTTCGTTTCCTCTTATTGCTTTCCTCCAACAAAACCTTTTCTTTCTTATTTGTCTCTGCTGCTTCGGACATGACTATATTATCCGACGAACAAAGTTGGGCTCGCACGTCCGAATGTAAGGAAGTGTGGGTGGTGGTGGAAGTGACGTAAATGCCGTAAAGCAGTCGAATTTTGTAGTTCTTTTTTTTCTCGGGTTACTACCCGAAACCCGAAGTTTAAAAGTACGATTAAAAACGATACGGCTTCCGGTTTGAGCGATGACGGCGTAGGTCGCAAACTGGGAGAGCTCTGTTGAAATCCTTTCTAAATTAGACTACTCTATATTTTACTATTACAATTAACTTGAGTAAGCCTGTGTGAAAGTGTATTTAAGATGGGGAAGCCGTCCAAAAAGCAAAACCAACCCACAGAAGGCTCTTCAGAGGATAGCCACGATGCCGGAATCCAAGCTAATCAAAATGAACCGCATGCTGCTAACAACGCGCCGCTAACCCTAGCAGACATGGAGAAACTCCTCAACTCAATGGAGGACCGCATAATAGCCAAATTGTCTGTCCAACTTTCTGCTGACCGTGCAACGATTGATAGGCATGACCAGACCACCCAACACATGGAAACATCCCTTAACGATATGGAATCCAGGCTACTGACCCTCGAAGCTACCTGCACGACCCTGTCTAGAGAAAACGAGGCCCTCAAACTCAAGACGGACGATCTGGAAAATAGATCGAGGCGCAACAATATCCGTGTTATTGGCCTACCTGAAAAAGTTGAGGGATCGCATCCAACGACTTTCATGGAGGTATTCCTGTCTGAGACCTTTGGTGCAGAGGCCTTCTCTTCACCTCCATCCGTTGACAGAGCGCATAGAGTTTTGGCCACTTCGCGCAAGAAACAGGATGTCCCGCCGCGCCCGTTCATTGCACGGATCCACCGTTATCAGGACAAAGAGCGCATCCTGAAATTGGCCAGAGAGTCTACTGGGCCACTCTCCTTTCGCGGCTCTGAGATACACATCTTCCCCGACTACAGCGCGGAGGTTTCCAAAAAAAGAGCAGCGTACTACACAGTGAAGTCGCAGTTGAGAGATGCTGGATTTGGATATCGGATGTTTTTCCCTGCCAAACTTCAAGTCACAGACAAAAACGGTCAGAAATTAACCTTTTCCTCTCCTGAAGAAGTTTCAGCTTTCCTTCTAAACAATCGGCCAGGTAATCCTCCTACTCCCACTACTTGAAAATGAAACATTAATGAAACATTAATCTTGACGCTGACAGAACTACTCCGAATTAAGAGCGGACTTCCTGTTACTGGGGTATTTTGTGTCTTTAATCACCCCGTGATGTTCGAGCTTGAAGTCAGTCACTCTCCGTTTTACTCGTTAATCTACTGAGACAGACGCACTTCCTTACGGCCTTCCTCCGCTCTCGTTCGAGTGCACCCACTTCAAGTGCGCTCGCGCGCTCTCACGCAGTTACTATCACTAGCCCAAAGTCCACTGGCAGATGGAAATGTTGGTTCTTATTCGATACTCTGCTCCTTACACATCTCTTCACGTTTGCTAAAGCTGAACTGTCTATTACACATACATATTCACTTATTTTGAGGGCTGCAGCTTTCAATTGTTCCAATTCTCTTTATTGTACACACAGTGTCTTTGCACAAGTGACATACTAAAATATGCAATAGTCTTAATTGTTTTGTTCTTTTGTATAACAGAGTTCTAATGTAAGTTAGGAGTTCTCTAAGATGGTAGCTTTGAGTTCTTTTCGTGTTCCCTGTCCCCATCCAGATGCCCTTTTCTCCGTTTTTTTTTTTTTTTTTTTTTTTCCTTTTTTTTTTTTCCCTTTTTTTTTTTTTTTTTTTCTCTTCTCTTCCTTCTTCTTTTCCTCCCCCTCCATTCCCTTCCCATGCCGCTGCATATTTACACCCCCATCATTTAATGTATGATGGCATCTAAACCTAATTACAACCAAAACCGGCCCATTCACTTTGTCTCCCTAAATACCAAGGGGATGAATACCTGGTTGAAAAGGCAAAAAATAACATCCTATCTACAACAATTAAAATCAGACATAGCCTTTCTACAGGAAACCCATCTTAAGAATGACCATATAAACTATCTCAAAAGAGGCTGGGTTGGACAAGTGTTCCACTCCAAGTTTAACTTTAAGGCCAGAGGGACAGCAATCCTTGTGCATAAAGACATTCCTTTTCAAGCTGAAGAAGTGATTGCTGATAAAAATGGGAGATATGTTATTGTAGCAGGCCGGCTTTTCACCAGTTTGGTCATTTTGATGAACGTGTACGCTCCAAACTATGATGATTACAACTTTTTTAATAAACTATTCTCCGCTATCCCCTGTGACAATAACTATAATTTAATAATAGGGGGAGACTTTAACTGCGTACTCAACACAACGCTAGATAGATCATCAAACAAGATCCTTCCCCTCACTAAATCTGCGAAAGTTATCAATGATTTTATAGCTCACAATGGTGTCTCGGACATTTGGAGATTTAAATTTAATAATCAACAAGTATTTTCCTTCTTCTCTAATGTCCATCACACCTACACTCGCATCGACTACTTTCTTTTAGATGATAGACTACTGGGTTGTGTTAGCTCTTGCTCTTATCATAGTATTACGGTCTCAGACCATGGAGCGATCTCATTTCACATAGCACTACCTAATTGTCTTAGGCCATCCCGCAATTGGAGGCTTAATCCCCTCCTCTTATCCGACGAACAATTTGTAAATCACGTTTCCTCCCAAATTAACTTTTTTATTGAAACTAACACCTCCCCAGAAGTTTCCCAGTCAATTTTTTGGGAAACTCTCAAGGCTTATTTACGGGGGCAAATAATTGAATACTCTTCCAGGAAAAAAAAATCAAGATACTCCAAATTTAATGATATCTCGCGTGCTATTGCTGAGATTGATAATCAATATTCCTCCTCTCCTTCCCCAACACTTTTCAAAGAGAGACTCAGATTACAGACAGAATATGATTTACTCTCTACAGATAAAGCCACTTATTTACTCACTAAAGTGAGTTCTAAATTTTACGAATCAGGGGACAAGGCTGGCAGGATACTCGCCCAACAAGCTCGCCAAGCCCAATCATCTCGCCTTATCCCCAAGATTTATAGCCAAACTGGGGAGATTGTATCAGACTACTTAGAAA
Organism: Pseudorasbora parva; assembly: GCF_024679245.1. Lineage (NCBI taxonomy): Eukaryota > Metazoa > Chordata > Actinopteri > Cypriniformes > Gobionidae > Pseudorasbora > Pseudorasbora parva. Next base: position 3,081,054 of record NC_090188.1, on the reverse strand, counting down.
TTAACAACAACTTCAAACAATACTACAGTAAATTATACAGCTCTGAATGTGATGGTAACCCCTCACAGCCCAATTTCCTTGATAACCTTCACTTTCCTTCTATTCCAGCTGAACAAAAAACACCACTGGAGGGTGCGATCTCCAAGACAGAGATTCTAAAAGCTATTAATTCTTTGAAAGGCAACAAGACACCTGGTCCTGATGGGTATTCTTCCGAATTTTACAAAAAATTTGCACCTATTTTATGCCCTTTGCTCCAAGCCATGTTCAATGAATCTCTGTCAGCCGGACAGCTCCCTCCTACTCTTCGACAAGCTGCTATAATTCTACTTCCAAAAGGGGGAAAAGATCCGCTTCAGTGCTCCTCCTATCGCCCTATCTCTCTGCTGAATACGGATTATAAAATTCTATCCAAGATTCTGGCGACTAGATTAGAGACAGTTATCCCTCAAATTATTGCAGCAGACCAAACAGGCTTCATCTTAAATAGGCACTCCAGCTCAAATTTTAGAAGACTCCTTAATATTGTTTATTCCCCCCCATCTCGCTCCCCGGAAATGGTTATATCCCTTGACGCTGAAAAGGCGTTTGATCGGGTGGAATGGCATTATCTGTTTGCAACCTTAAGGAAATTCGGTTTTGGAGACCTCTTCATCTCCTGGATAAAACTCCTCTATTCTCATCCTACTGCCACAGTAATTACTAATGGACAGCAATCAGAGTACTTCTCTCTAGGCAGAGGCACTCGTCAAGGCTGTAGTCTGTCTCCTTTACTTTTCGCCATTGCCATTGAGCCACTGGCCATCGCTCTTAGACAATCTGGGGACTTCCGGGGCATAGAACGTTGGGGCCTTACACATAAACTATCCCTTTATGCAGACGACATTCTTTTATATGTCTCAGACCCACTGAGCTCGGTTCCGTCCATTCTCAATATTCTGACTCAATTTGGAAACCTCTCTGGCTATAAAATTAATTTCGAAAAAAGCGAAATGTTCCCTCTCAATCAGTCAGCTACTTTAATACCAGCTGCACATTTCCCATTTAGAATTGTCAATAAAGGCTTCAAATATCTCGGGGTAGAGATTACTCCTGCTTTCTCCTCCCTCTTTACAAAAATTTTTAACGTTTTGTTTGAAAAATGTAAAAAAGACATGGCTAGATGGATGAATCTCCCGCTGTCCCTAGCAGGACGAATTAACCTTATCAAAATGATCATGTTACCAAAATTTCTGTACCTCTTCCAAAATATTCCCATCCTGATCAAAAAAGCATTTTTCAATTCGTTGGAGAGTAATATATCCTCTTTTATCTGGAACGGTAAACCGCCCAGAATCAAAAGAAGCACCCTGCAAAGACCTAAAAAGTTGGCTGGTCTAGCTCTCCCCAACTTTATTTTTTATTATTGGGCTTGTAATATAAAGACTATACTACACTGGCTGGGAGGAGAGAGCCCTAATGGGAATGAAGCCTGGATACGGATGGAGTTTGCCTCTAGCTCATCTGATCTAGCCGCCATACTTTGTGCCCCTTCTCCCCCCCCCTCGAAGCCAATTGCTAATCCGGTGGTCTATCACTCTATTAGAATCTGGTCTCAATTCAGAAGACACTTTAAGTTGCAAACGATGTCGGTGCACTCTCCCATTAAAAATAATTATAATTTCCCACCTTCTCTCACAGACTCTACCTTTGGAACTTGGGCTTCTAAGGGTATTAATTCTATCTCAAGTCTTTATGTAGATGGCAAGTTTGGATCTTTCGCCCAACTTTCTCAACTTTTTGATTTACCCTCGTCCCATTTCTTTAGATTTCTCCAAATTAAACACTTTGTCCAGAAAAATATAACTTCCTTCCCAGACTTTCCAGCGAACAACACTGTCGACCAGATTCTTTCGCTAACCCCTTCACGTAAAGGCCTAATCTCGACTCTCTATAACTGTATAAGCAATGTCTCCCCACATTCTTTGCAAGATATCAGGAGTCTGTGGGAGAACGATCTCGGTAAGGAACTTACAGATGATAACTGGAAGGCTGTGCTTGACTCAATTTATACTTCCTCTCCTTGTGCCAGGCACAACGTGATTCAACTTAAAATAGTTTTAAGAGTACACTTAACTAAGACAAAGCTGGTGAAAATCTTTCCTAATGTCGATCCCTCATGCCCTCGCTGTAAAGGTCAACCAGCAGATTGTATACACATGTTTTGGTCATGCCCTAGACTTAACACATTTTGGGCCAACATTTTTGGTGCCTACAATATTATGCTTCAAAAAAACATTACCCCCAACCCTGTAAGTGCCCTGTTTGGTTTTATCCCTGAAATTCACCCCAAAAAATGTCCCCTAATAGCATTCACTTCCTTGATTGCCAGGCGCCTCATCCTGCTTTCATGGAAGGAACAAGCACCCCCTAGTTTCACAAGATGGATTAGAGATGTAATGCATTTTCTAAAACTTGAGAAGACCAGATATACCCTTAGAGGCTCTATCCAAACATTTAGGAAGGTCTGGTCCCCCTTTTTAGAATTCTACGAGAGCTTGCAAACTCCATTAAATAAGGATGACTAAGGTGTTATCATCAGAGTTAAGCGACTGCTCCCCCCCCTCCCCCCTGCTCCCCTCCCCTTTCCTTTCCTCCCCCTTATTATTATTTATTTATTTATTTATTTTATTATTTATTTTATTTTATATTATTATTATTTTTTGTTTTATTTATTTATTTATTATTTTACTTATTTATTTATTTATTTTATTATTATTGTTAGTTTTCTTATAAACGTTGATGTCTAGATTTATTTAGATAGCTTATTTTCAGTATTATTATTAGTATAAGTTACTGTCCTCCATTCATTCTATTACTGGTCTGGTATTCATTTATCTTGTTAGTTTACGCTACTTTGTAAATGCCTTTTCTTTAATCCTTAGTTGGACAAGAACTTTAATGGTCAATCATTCTTAGGCCAATCTGGATTTAAAGGGACAACTGGGAGGGTTGGGTGGGTTGGGTTGGTGGGGTATCTTTCATACTAGTTAACATTTGTATTATACAGCCACAACATTTTTGTATGCTTAAGATTCACTATGTGCTGCTGAAAATTCCACATTCAAGTGAAAAAATCCAATAAAAACTGTTAAACGAAAAAAAAAACGATACAGACCCCATCAGGCTATGGCAGACGTGTCATTCAACCTATTGTAAGTCGATTTATCCTCACAAGAGTCTTAAAAAATATATTATGAAGGTTGAAAAGTTACCTAGTGCTGCTTTAACCAACGTGATTTGCGACCATACGGTTTTGGGGACACAGTCGTGACTAGCTAGTTGATTTCTTCAGCGATGCATCATATCGTACTGTGGTAGTTAAGCGGTGAGTTACGTGGGTGTACGGCAAACGCACCCCAGAATGGTACAGAACGATGGTACAAAATCAATGTGAACATACAAAACTTAGACATGACTGGAAAAGGCTAAATGGCCTCAAAAAACAGTGACACTCGTAACCATAGACCACTATAAGAAATGAATGGGAAACACATCCACAAATCAGCCATGATAAAGCATCTTTACATTTTGATGTTATGCCTTCTCTGTGTTCAGGCTTGACTGTTATAATGCAAAAACGGACACTTTTATCTGTAAAATTTGAACCACTGAATTTGTGAAAGCGAATTTGTATAAGCGCAATAAAATGGACAGAAAATTGGCTGTCAAATATTATAGGTTGTATTTTTAAACAGAATATGTTGAAATCTGAGAGGTGAATATGGATTATTATTTTAATAATGAAAATGTGTGTTTTGAATCTAAACACTCACATCTCAAATATACAACCATGTTTGAATTTCAGCCCATAAAAACGCAAGCATGGTTAATGCAATGCATATTTTTTTTACAGTGTAATATTTGTATTATTTTATATAGAAATACATGGTGCATATTTTAAAGGGTGAATGATCTTTAGTACGATAAAAATCTCCTTGTAATGCAAAATATTATCGACTAAAATATAATATTTAGGTTCATCAAGGTGTTCGGTCACTTTTGACCAGGAGGAGTACACTGTAAAAAATTTTTTTGGGTTTTTTGTTGGTTTAACTTAAAAAAGTAAGTAACCTGGTTGCCTTAAAATTTTGAGTTTATTGAAATTAAAAATTTGAGTTGATACAATGAAGGAAATTTGTTTAATAAATAGAAACTCAAAATATTATTGTATCTGAACCACATACAAAATTTGATAAATCATGAAAATAGCACAATTTGGCATGTTTCACTGCGTCATCAGAAATAAAACACACACAATTACCCAATATGCTCACAAAATCTTTTAATAATATTTTAATAAAGGTTGTCGAATTTCAAAAAAAATTAATTGTATTAACGCAAATTTTTAATGAACTCAAAATGTTAAGGCAACCAGGTAACTTTTTTTCTTAATAATTATTTGCAGTGTAAAAAAAAGTCACAGCCTGAAATTTTTAAGTACAATTGACTTGGATGTTTAAGTTATTTCAACTTAGATTATGTTAAACTGACTTAAAAAAAATAAGTTGCATCTTGTATGACTATAATGTAAAAAAAGTTTAACATTTCTTAACTTATTTTGATGAGTTAAAACAATGTAAAAACACATGTTGTCATAACTTATTGAACATATGATTTTTTACAGTGTATGAGTGTGACCACCAGAGGGTTCATTTGACCAGAACCGTTTAATTCATTGCCTATTTCTCTTCATTCACAGCCTCACGCCGGACAGCTATGATTGGAGCTCCAGGAATAACAGTTTCACCGCTTACGTGGAAGGAGACGAGTCTCATCTCGCACCGGAGGAGTTAAACCCCTACTAGCACTTTCCTAATGAGGAGTCTGATTATTTTGCACATTCCCCGTCAGTCATGGATAATAGTACATACCACAGATTTTTTTTAATCTATATTTATTAGGGTATCTCCTTTATAATACAACAATTGGGCTCTGGAAGCAAATCTACCAATCATCAGATTCTTACCGATAATGTGCCGTTTTCAAGTCCTCGTCTGAGTGAAGCGCTGCGTTATGTTTCCGTAGATGTAAATGTGATTTCAAAAAACACTACCCACAATCCTGAGGAGAGATCAATCAGAGATTACCATCGAAATGGTTCCGCCCCCTCTCCCATGATGCATTGCAAATTAATTAATCGAGTCGGCCTCCCGACAGTCCACATGCTTGTACATTTAATCGCATCCCAAAAAAGTTTGTTTACATAATTTATGTGTGTGTACTGTGTATAATTATTATGTATATCAAAATACACACACATGCATGTATATATATTTAATAAAAATGTGTAATATTTATATATAAAATAAATTATATATATATATATATATATATATATATATATATATATATATATATATATATATATATATATATATATATATATATATACTGTTTAAACATGCAAATATTTCTTAAATATATTATGCATAATAAATACAATATGCATTCAAGTGTGTATGTGTGTATTGTTATATACATAATAATTATACACAGTACACACACACATATTATGTAGAAAACTTTTATTTCGGACGCGATTAATCGATTTGACAGCACTATTTTTAGACTACTTTAAATATAAACCTAAAATGTGTTTAAGTCAACTTTAAGTCAATAGTTTTATATTGCAAATCTGTTTTTGCAATGCCTTATGGGAAAAGTAGTTAATTGCCTCATTAAATTAGTATAATTTCTTATACCTTTGTCTTTTCATCCTATAAAGAAAATGAATGGGACTGAAAAAGTGTCCATTTATAATAGCGTTCAATTTTTACACTGTCTAAGAATATATGAATTAATATATTATGTATACTAGATAAGTATGCTAACATTCCTTGTTTTGCTGCTCTATAAACAAAATCAGCATCTTTATTTCAGCTCTGTTCAGATCTGGGACACAAACCTGTTTAACAAATCTTGGCCTGAACTGTGAAACATTATTGACGCTCTCCCATTGGAAAATTTCTATTTTTGGAGATACACATTTTTCTATAGACAACTGCATTAACAGAATGATAATTTTATGAAGACAATAAAAAGTATTTATTTTGAAATGTTCAGAATTAGGGGTTGGATTGTTGTCCATTGTTTTTATAAATACATTTTTAGTGTTTGATTGTACAGTTTGTTAGCTTTTGCACTCGTGTGTCACTTTGAAAGACTTTGTTCGACTTTGTTTTCTACATTAATAAAAGAGAAATTATCAAAATGACTTTCATTTTGAATTTCAGTGAAGCTCAATGACACAGAGACAGAAACCCCAGGATCAGATTACATGCATTATTATTTCAGCAAAATAAAACAATAATGACTGTTTTTATAGGTTATAACAAACATAATGCTGTGTAAACGTCTGACAATAAGCAGCAGCATGTGCTTTCTACTATAGAAGTACAACAATGGAAGTAATGTTGTTTTTGCCAATAATATACTCATTCATATCTTTTTCTTTGGACGCACACTGTATCTGCTTGTCCATTATAAAAGAGTGTTGTTTTGTCAAACGCCTTCATTCATTGAGACGTACAACAGAGCGCTTGGGCTCACAGTGACGTACATTTGGCATGTTTTTCTCTGGAAAAATAAAGCTTCATATATAAACTCAAATCTATGATAAGTAAATATTATACAATCCGGGCTACTAATTTTAATGGATAATTGGGTCCCTATCATACACACGGTGTAACGCAAGTGATTTTCTGCTAGTTTCAGCTAGTTCTCATTTCCACGTCCAGCCTCACGTTGTTTAAATATCAAATCCACTGGCGCATCTGTTCACCCATGGGCGTCTGGTCTGAAAAGCAGGTGTGTTCAGGAGCATTGTTGGTGTGTTTTTATTTTGAGGAACTGAAATCGACTGACCATTGACCAACACAAACCGGCTCTAAAGTCAATAGTGCAGTATTTTTGTATTATTTAAAAGGACCCGCAGCAACACACACATGCCAAATATTAAAAATAAAAGAATTCCTCTCTGGAGAAGTGTGGCGAGGTGAATGAGCGAGGGACACGGGAGGAGCGAGTGAGACCGGGGATGTGATTGCGAAGGAGCATCACCTGCGAGCCACACCGGTCTCGAGTCCTCTCATGAGGGAGCTCGGAGGCATTTAAGGACGAGCGACACCAGTCAAGGACGAGAGAGGACCAGGCCTGGACTTTACGTTGAGTTTTGTTTATGGTTTGTTTATGTGTGTGCGGGCAGTCGTCTGTGAGGGGCTGCCCGCGGTTTACTTTCGTTTTGGTTATTTAATAAAAGTTGTTGAATGTTCGCCGGTTCCCGCCTCCTTCCTTCCCATCTACGAACTTTATTACAAGAAGCATTTAGTCTTTCCACTCGAATGTGAATAGTGAATCTGTCATGGTGTGAGCACAACTGGCTTTTAAAGGGAACGGGAGATGAAACTCTGATTGGTTTATTGCACGTCACGCCGAAAACTCACACATGACTCATTAAGAGACGAGGGACAACCTTTTTGGACCATGCGCCTCGAGCGCCGATCGTTTTTTGCGTCGTTAAACTAGTAAAAGTGGATTCGGACTCGCCCTAAATGCACCTGCGCCATGAGCTTCAGACCATGTGCTCAATTCGTTAAAATATGTTGTTAGTGATAATTTACTCACCTTTATGTTGTTCCTAATCAATATGACTTTCTTTCTTCATTGGAACATAAACAGAGAAATTCTGAAGAATGTTAATGCTGCTCTTTTCCATGAACTGAAAGGACAAAAAAGCACCATAAATGTTCAGTTTGTCTAAGTATTTACATTTTTCATTTATCCATGCATTTCAATGTGTTATGATGATGTAGAGTTGGGTAACCTTCTATGGAGTGGATGCACTGACGGCAGATGAGCAGCTGCATAACTGGATTTATTAGGGGAAACGTGATTAAAACAAACAATTATCAGTTTAAACTAAAGGTTAGACTTGATATATATTGTTCCTTTGAACAGAGGTTTTCAAACTTTATGATGCCAAGTACCCCCAAATATGATGAACTTTTTATGAGGGACCCCCTTCCTAAAATTCATCTATTTATTTTTATGTATGAAAATCATTTAAAATGTTAGATAAGTAACAAAGTGTGACATTAGAAAAACAACATTTGTCTCCAAACTTAAATTGGCTACTCTTAAATGTTGGAAGTATAAACCTGAAGAACATTCAGTTCTTCACAAGAACTTTCACAATAAATGTATGTAATCAGCTTAGATACTGCATTAGGTATACTGTAACTATAGTGAGAAAAACTCTCTAGAAAGTTACAAAGCAGACATATACAATTCTGGAAAGTATGTATACAGCAAGAAAGGATAGAAACGTTTAGAACTGAAACAAATCGAATGTTTGGGAGATTTTATCAATTTTTGCTTAATTTTTTTAATCTCTGAAATTTTCCCTGGGGGTCCTCAGACCCAAGTTTGAAAACGCTTGCCTTACAACGTACCAAAGATCCAGTGATCTATGGATATTGACGTACAGCCAGAAATCGTGTTTCCTGACATTTTTATGTGCCTGATTTTGACGACGGAGAAATACATTAAATCAGCACCAGGTAACTTTTCAACCTTCATAATATATTTTCAAGACTCTTGTGATGATACATCGAGTTTTTAAATGAATAAAAGTTTTTAATCGTACTTTTAAACTTCGGGTTTCGGGTAGTAACCCGAGAACAAAAAGAACTACAAAATTCGACTGCTTTACGGCATATACGTCACTTCCCTCACCACACACACTTCCTTAAATTCGGACGTGCGAGGCAGCAGAGACAAATAAGAAAGAAAATTTTTGTTGGAGGGAAGCAATAAGAGGAAACGAAAAAGTGCTGTGATTAAAGGCAGGACGAGGATCAACATGTGAGCAGCGTTTGCTCGTCGGCGTGAGCTGAAGGAGGCGTGCCCGACCGATGCTGTCCTGCTTGTTATGGTGATTACCGACCACTCAAACATTGAACTGAAGTTTTTATATAGATTCTGTAAAATGCTAACTACTATACTATACTACTATAATGACGCTGGCTTGTAAATGTGAGCATCGGGATTATTTGGCGTTTGAAAAAAATAAAACCCATAAAATTATATTCATATGACATGCTGAAACATGCCACTGACTGTACCTGGGATAAAGACATTTCACACACGCCGCCAGAAGAACACCTGCATGTGAACTCCTCCTGCAGTGTTCAGGGGAACTGTTAGTGCTGCACCGACCCGCGGGACGCTTTTATGAAGTTATTTGGCCCGCCCCGCACCACTGTATATATTTTTACAACCCGCCGCGCACCCGCGACCATTAAATAGACATACGGGGTCCGCGGGTTATGAGACGACCCGCGCATCACTAGTTCAGGGCTATCAGGGCTGTCATGTCAACAAATGCACGCGCGATGGCATCCCCTGTTGTAGGAGGACAGAGCTTATGACAGTAGTTGAGGACATTATTTTTTCCCAACTGTAGGGGGACCCCGAGAGCAAAAGTTACCAAGTGCTGCTTTAAGCAAATTTGCCTGTGAACACTTTATATAATACAATATCGGTAGGTCTAAATCCGGGTGATCACTTGTATCGGTGTTATATATCTCGTCATATCGTCCAGCCATGCAGTGGTGTAGGGCACTGGACTCTAGAGCAGAGAGACGTGTTCTCTGAAGCAACCAATCACGCTTCTCTGTCTGACAATCCCATGGATGTGTCTGGGTTTGGCGGTTGCCAGAAGAACGGGAATTGCCTGACAACATTGTGCCAAGTGTATAGTTTGGTGGAGGCGGGATTATGTTGTGGGGTTGTTTTTCAGGGTTTGGGCTTGGCCCCTTAGGGCCCCTTTCACACCGCAAATCTTAATGCTCAATTCTGATTTTTTTGCTCAATCTGATTTTTTGTTTGGCTGTTCACATTACCTTTTAAAATGTGGCCTATATCTGATTCCAGTGTGAACTGTTTGAGGTTTCAAACTAACACACAAGTGCAAAAAACAATATCAATGACATCAGACGCAGCACGCTGTTGCACTAAAGTTCGGGAGGTTATGGAGGAAGTAAGCAAAAATGTTTGTGTAATGGAAGCCATAACATTAATGAGCATGTGCTGAAGAGGAGAAGAACGAAAAGAAAAAGAGCAAAATTGGTTATTTTGGCCTTTTGCCACATTCTTTTGGCACTGAAGCCACGTTTTTCTGTGTCCCCACTCTTCCATTTTGTGTGCTATTTTTTCAAAAACAGAGCGGTTATGGTAGGATACTTCTAGCGTAGCTTTAATTAAAGTATCTCCCCATAAATTAATTAGGCCTATCACCTCGCTCTCCCTCCACTGACTCGCTCCATCGCTGTTCTCCATATCTAGTCAAGTTTTTAATGTTACTGTCTGTGTCTGTTGTGTCTACGGCTAACTCGCCGGCGCATAATTGTGACAAATGTCGACATAGATTGACGTAAAAGTCACATCAAATCCACCTTGGTGGTTCACACTGCGGCCGCTTTGGAAAAAATCAGATCTGGGTCAGATTCAGGACCACATATGTATGCGGTCTAAATCTGATTGGAAAAAATCAGATCTGGGTTAGATTTGAGTGTTCACACTACCTCTGAAGAGGTTTGACCTGGTCACTTGACCCCCAAAAAATCAGATTTGGGTCACTTTAGCCTGCAGTGTGAACCAGTGAAAGGAACTCTTAGGACTGCAAATCTTAGTGCTCAATTCAGATTTTTTGCTCAGATCTGATTTTTTGTTTGGCTGTTCACATTACCTTTTAAAATGTGGTCTAAATCTGATTCCAGTGTGAACTGTTTGAGGTTTCAAACTAACCCGCATGTGCAAAAGAAGTAAGCATTTTTGCTTTTATTTAAACAAGTTTGAGTAATGGAAGCCATAACATTAATGAGCAGGAGGTGAAGAGGAGAAGAACGAAAAGAAAGAGAGCAAAATTGGTTATTTTGGCCTTTTGTCACCTTCCTTTGACACTGAAGCCACGTTTTTCTGTCCCCGTTCTTCCATTTCGTGTGTTTTCAAAAACCAATCCAATCCAAAAACGCTATTCTGAAAACACATAAAATGACTTCTGTCAAAATATTTCTATTTGATATTTATAAATTCACTATTGATAATTTCTTTACCGTACAGAACAGTTAACAAATATGAAAATCAAATACACACCAAACATTTTGACATAAGAGTCAACACCTACAGCTAAGTCGAAAATTAATATCATTCTGGCCTGTAGTTGCTGTTGAATCCTCCGAGTTGACATCTTGTTCCAGTAATTTCGACAGTAATGACTATAAGGCAACATTACCTTTAATCTCGTGTATATATTTAAGGAAAAAATAACAAACTTGCAGACGTTGTGTAGAACAGAAATGCACGTGAGGATAATCAGCGTCAGCGCAGTAACAGCGACAGCTAGCGGAAAAAGACGAGCACTGCCACAGAAAAAAGAAAGAAAAAAAAACTAAAATGGTTACAATTCAAAACGATATTCTCAAGAAAATATGTTTGAAATATTTTTTAGATCGAAAAAAAAAAACACCTGGATTTTTTTATATTTATGTTTTCATTTTAGAAGATAGTATTATCCCCCCAAACTAAAGCAATAAAATAAAATAAAAATAGTATGCTACAATTTTTTGTTATTGTAATATTGTAATAAAAAACTAATATAATTTAAAACCATGTGAGATTAATATTTTATACAATATTCTATAATATATAAGTATTGTAAGTATTAACACATATTAATGACACATTTTATTTTTTCTTAATTTTTTTCTTTTATTTCACACATGTACACATACAGCACATTTGTCAAAAATAATCAGTTGTTCCCAGCACTCATAATTGCATAAATGCATCAATTTTGCATCCAACATTACAGTAATGATGTGAAATTACGTTCATGGTCAGTTTTTGTAAAAAAGTAGCCTCACAACATCTTTAAAATGTATTTTTAGACTGACAATGAAGTGCAACTTGTGAAATATTTAAAATATATTAGAAAATCTGAGAATAATTCTCAATATTTTTATGACTTTATGATATCTCCTTAATAAGAGATCATTAAACAGTTCATTAAATAATGAATACATCAAGAAATTAATCAGAACAGGAAGTTGTAGCCTGTCCGAAGTACTCTTGCGGTAAAACGTTCTCCACCAAACTACAGAGGCAGGTTCATTACAAACACATCTCAGATAGTTTTCTGGCTTAGCAGATTCTGATCCAGAGAGAAAAACGTCTCAAGTTTTCCTTTGATGTCTTTTGCATGTGGCCTGTCCTCTGGAGTAAAGGACAGCATCTCCTTGATGAATTTATTCTGGAAAAGATGCATAAAAAAGGGCTAAACTCAGTCAAATCAATATTTATGTGCAGAAAAAGCAGGGTGCGATTCACGGAGGGCTTTTGGGGTTGGGCTGAAGGATCCAAAATAACAAAACACTGAAATGGGAGCGCACAGTTTATCTGTCAGTCAATTATGAGTGACAGTTGAGTTTATTACTATAATAGTAAGGTTTTGCCTCCACGTCGTGTATTAAAATCGTTTAATGCACTGCTAGCCATGGATTATCCCGCTTATACCATGGTCATTGGCCAGTATTGACAACTTTAAGCTGTTATTGATGTTTGCAGCACAATATTTGACTGGACAGATTTAAATGATAGTTATTTTTATCAGTTATGGCTTATTAAATCCACCATTCTTTGAATCAGACACAGAGATAAAGCAGTAAGTGTGTAAGATTACATTTATTTGAATTAATTATCGCTTGAGTGATGTGTGTGTGTGTATTACCTGTGTCTGTTCAGTGTCTCTTTCTATTAACAACGAAGCTGTGTTTATTTTCTTCAGAATAGTGATGTAACCGCCTCGTTGCTGAGAAGTATATTGTAGCGATTGAGTAGAAAACTATTTTAGCTATTACTAAAAGTCGCGGAGCAGCTGTGCTTTAAACGGTTTAATTGCACACCTTCCAGCCAATCAGAATCGAATGTGTGTGTGTGTGTGTGTGTGTGTGTGCACCCACTCCCCCCCATTGTGTATTCGCACCCTGGGTAAAATCAAATTTCTTACTTCAGTCGGATAACTGTCACAAAAACCTTCCGGAAACCTTTGATTTCTCAGATCTTGCCACAGCTGCAATGTCAAAAAACATTTTTTTAAAAACAATGTTTGGAAATATCACTACAAACAGTGAATACAGTCAATACTGATGAAAATACTGACCTCCACTCTCTCCATACCAGTGGACAATTTCCAGAGCATCTCAAACCATATGAGTCCAAGGGGGAAAATGTCTGTTTTTTCATCATAATTCCTCTTATTTTCCTACGGTAAACAACGATATTTAATTTATTAGTATTATTTTACTTATGTATTTGGTTATTTATAAATGTATTTATTTATTTTAAACATAAAATAGTTTAAAATCCTCACAAATGGGTAAGGGTACTCATATAAACAAAAAACAATAGCTCTAATCTTTGTGAATACACTAAAAAAGTAATATTAGGGACTTTAAGCAACAGCCACTGATGGAACGGCAACGGCGTTCTGGCGTTCTATTGCGCATGCGTGACTTTAAATGCTACTTCGTGACGTTCTACTGTAACCGTCTACTACGGGAGAACAGCTGATTTGCCGTAGTCAGTAATACGTGACAGATTAGATAAGTAAATATAGTTATGTGGAATTTTAATTGTATCTGTTTATAATTTAATGCCAAAAGCAACCATTTACTTGCTTTTTAAATTACATGTTTCTTTATATTTGGTCAAATTATATTTTGCGTTCTTTGGCTACGGCAGTTAAACATTTACTTCCGGTCGCTGTTGCCGTTCCATCAGTGGCTGTTGCTTAAAGTCCCTAATAATAAAAGTGTGTCACCTGCTCAGGACTCATATATTGCAGTGTTCCTCTTCTCTTTGACCTCTTTATAGGGTCACCGCTGTGATTGGTCTGAGCCGCCACCAGCCCAAAGTCTCCGATCTTCACTTTGCCATCGGTGCCAAACATTATGTTATCAGGCTAAAAGGAAAGCACAAATGGCTGAATATGGGAAAAAGCTTGTTCGTTTGCATGGTAAATCACAATATTCTCCCAGTCACTAAAAGCAATACCTTCAGGTCTCGGTGGATGAGATTGTTTGAATGGATGTATTCCACTCCACTGATAATTTCATGAAACACTTTATGGATTTCCTCTGTGTTTCTCTGTTTGTTTTTCTGATTTCTGTCCTTTATCCACGCAGTCAGTGTTCCTCCCTCACAGAACTCCATCTGGATCAACAAATACATCTCGCTGCTGAAACAGAGACATTTCAAATCATCATTATGCTTACATTGGTTCTTTCATCTGGCCCTTTAAATTAAATAAGTATTGTGACCAAACCAGCTTTGAGAAACATTATATTTTAGTTGTAATAGTAACTAATTATATGCGTTACTACCCAGTATTACATATGCATTACATGATACAAAGAATTAAATATATTTTATTTTTCTTTGTATTTTCATATAAATATTGTACTCAATTATTTTATTCAAGAATGCATTTCAAGTCAAGTCAAAAGTAATCTAAAAGTAATCAGTAATGGACTGCAATTTGTAAGTAATCACACACTGTTTGTAATTGTTAATCCATCTTAAATTTAAGATGACAAAATTATGGAGAGTTTGTGTAATTGCATGTATGATCGTGAAATTAAATGCTAAATTAAATGATCCGGGAAATGCAGAGCAGCAGTTTGGTTTAAATTGATGGTTGTTTTTGGACTAGTTTAAAGGTTAAAGTAAAATAAAATCTGTTTGTGGCAAGGGGGGCGTGGTTCAGCGAGGTCTGCAGCGGGAGAGAGAGCCGCGGGACGAGCGGTAAGTGAGTGGGTTGGACGCAGATTGATAACACCTGTTTCTGATTCCAGTAATGGGTGTGGAGAGCATAGATGGTGGAGAGAGCTTAAAACGCTGGCAGAATCGGAAGCATGGGAGAGAGAGACGGACTGCTGACGTTCCCCACAGAGACATTGAGCTTGCCGGAACCCGGAAGTGGAACGACCCGGAAGCGAAACCGAAACTGAGCAAAGGAAAAGTCACACGCTGAAGTGTGCACGTTGTTGATTTTGAGTGATTAAATAAAAGAGACGTCAGCAGTCCAAGCCGACCCCTTGTCCTCTTCCTTCCTTATCTACGAACTCTTTACACTGTTATTTACAAAAAATCCAGTTGTTGTATCATGCATTTATTGTAAAGAAATAAACTCACTGATTTAAAGGGTCCAGGTTTCCTGAGGGCCCAGCGGCAGATGCTGATCTGAGAACAGACAATCAAAGCCGTGACCAGTTGAACGAACACTGTAATGATAGTTTACTCTTTTAAATTTCACACTATATAGAAGTAAAATAAACAAGTGTCTCATAAGACGACTGCTGGACATACTCTGCTGTCACAACCAGACTCGCCATTCCTGATGTGACATCATCGTTGTCATCATCATCGTCGTCATCATCATCATCGTCATCATCATCATCATCGTCATCTTCTTCACAGCCGGCTTTCTCAAAGGTCACTACATCTGATGAAGAGCCTGATGTTCTGAACATAACACACATAAACGTCATAATAGAGAAGCACTCAATGTTTTAGCAAAAGCAATGGAGACCTGCTTACTTGGACACGTTGTTTCTTTCTCGCGTTGATGTGCAGTTCTCAGAATCTGGCCAGCATGTAATGTAGCGGACTATGTGTGGGTGATCTAGCCTGGCCAATGCCTTCACCTCGGAATCAGCTTCCCTGTTTTAAATGAATGAATGAACGAATGAATGAATAATGAATGAATGAACGAATGAATGAATAATGAATGAATGAACGAATCAATGAATGAATGAAAAAAAGAATGAATAAAATAAATTAATGCATGATAAATGAATGAATGAATGAATGAATGAATAAGGAAATAAATTATTGCATGAATAAATAAATAAATGCATGAAACATTAATAAATGAATGCATGCATGAATAAACAAAATGCATGAATACATAAATGTATGAATAAATTAATGCATAAATAAATTAATGTGTACATGAATGCATCAATTCAATAAATGCATGAGTTAACAAATGCATGGACAAATGAATGAATGTACGTATAATCAAATGTCAATTCTGTGATTTTTATGTTGTAACACATAATAATGACAACAAAAAATTTGAACTTTATGACTTGTATAAACTTACCGAGTTAAGACGACTTTCTTCACAGCGTAGATCTTGCCATCGAATTTATGCTTTACTTTATAAACACAACCGAAGCCTCCTTTACCAAGCACTGTGATCACATCAAAACACTGAGACAACCTACAGATGACACACATGTCAAACAGCAATACAGAATTCATCATCATTATCCTATAAACAATGCATGTATTTAAAACATTTCTCTTTGGTGGACTTACCCTGAATTTGAGCCCAGTCTAAAATCACTGCATGGGAAATAAAACAGGAGCTATTCAATAACACACCATTTAAAAAATATATTATCCTAAACACTGGCAAACCATGCATTATACAGTCTCACGATTGTTTTAATCAAATAAACACAACACAAACCTCTCTGGGGTGTAACTCCCATTGCTCTCCTCCTCTTCATTCAGTGTCCACATGCTGGTTTTGGCACATTTCTGTACTTTTCCCTCCCGCTCCATGCTGTACAGCTGTTTCTTTATGGTTTTTGATGGCTGTCCCAGCTCTTTGGCGACCTGATGGGCTTTTAAAGCTCCTGATCTCAGCAGATCCCTAACACGTTTCTCTTCGCATGTGTCTCTTGTCGCCGGGGACTTTTGCTCTGGTTTAAGTGTTGGTTTGATTTCATTCCTCTTCTCCATTAGATCCCAAACAGGAGGAGTTTCATTAGTTCCGGACACTTGTTTTGATTTCTGTAGTTTGTATAAATGCCTGTTCACGATGGATCTGTTCAGTCCGAATTCTTTAGAAATGATCAAAGCTGTGCTTTTGCCATTTCGTCCCAAGAAGTCTAAGATCTTCCTCTCCATTTCAGTCTCGGCAGACATTTTGCTTCGGTCCAGATTTAGATGCTGTCAGATTCTCGGTCCAGAGACCAAACCTCTCACGAATTCCGTGTGGGAATTTAAACCAGCCTTTAACTTTCAGTTTCGTTTCCTCCTGGCTTTCCTCGGCTGTGCTTTTCTAACATGTTATAACACGCCCATTAGTAAGTTTCGAGTCAATATCGTGAACATTTTTTTTTATTCTTCAATTTCTTAGTTAACATAGCCTAGGCTACAGAAAATTGGAAATTATATAGTAGATAGCCTAGGCCTATAATTAGGCCTATATAGCTATTCTACAAAAAATGTGTATTGGGGAAAATAGTTTATTGGTTATTTGGAAACATATCAGTTTAATACAAAATTTACTATTTCATTATTTATATATTAATAATTTAATTTTACAGTAATGGGTGGCAAATCGCGCTCTGTTCTGAGCATAGCAAGTTCGCAGAACTAATTTAAAGGGACAGTTCAGCCACTTCTTTAATTACTGTCCCACTTAAGTTCATGAACAGATCATAAAATTAATCCATATTGAGCGGTTTAATTAATATTTTCAGAAAGAACTATATCGCTTTAGTTTACAGGATGAAACAGGAAGCCCGTTACCGCCACAAAAAATACAAATATAAATATCCCAGATATCTCTTATCCCAGAAATCTGACTTCATAACTCGCAAGTGTGAGAAAAAAGCTCAGATTTGTGGGAAAGTCAGAATTGTGACTTTTTAATCACACAATTGCGAGTTTATATCTCAGTTATCTTTATAACTCGCAATTGTGAAAAAGTCAGAATTCTGAGATAAAACGTCGTAGCTTTTATTTGGTGGCGCGGAAACGGGCTTTCACAATGAACAGAGTAACATTGATCAGCGAACATAAAGCTCAACATCAAACAGAAGAAAAAACCTCTTGATGAAGCTCAGATGTGATGCATAACAATCCATTCATGCATGCATGCATTTCTCTTTATCTACCCTTTAATTTGGACGTTTTTAATATAACATTTTACATTTTTTATATAGATGTTTGTTTATAATAAAAACGCTACACAGATTTTGTTTGACATATTTGCAATCCTTTATTTAGTACTTCGTTCGGCGGTTTGGAGTGCACACTCACCGGCTTGCGTTGTGCTACTTCTGTTAGTTTCTTCTGATCCTTGTTTTCTATTGAGTTTAAGTTACCGTGAGATGCTTTGGAGTTGAGAGGGATGGCGTTGGTTGCGGTTTGTGTGTGTGTGTGTGTGTCCTCCGTCGCTGCGGTCTCAGACGCTCATGCAGCAGCGGAGATTTATCCGCTCGTCGATACCAACTAGAAGTGACGTCATAGGTGGGGGCGGAATTTGATTTGAGGTTTTACTCGTTGCTATTATTATTTGTAGGTTTACAATATTATTAGTTTGTCATTTTATTTACTTTGATTTTGTTTGTTTTGCAAATAACTTGTTGCTTTATAAAATGTTGATTGTATGTTTCCCCTTGTCTTGTTTAAGTGAGCTCACCGTGCCTGTCTGTTGTTTTAGTTAAGGGGTCAGTTGTGTTATTTTCAAGGTCTCCTTAGTGTTCTATGTATATTGAGTCAAGCCTGTTTTATTTGACCTCAGTTTATTTAAGAGCTAGAGTATTTGTTAGATTAAATAGATTTATTTTGTATTCTTTCTTTATTTGTATTTCTTATTTTTTGGGGGTACAACCCACTTTTTGCTGGAAATTCAGGGTCCTCGTGCCTTAGTACCTGGCTTTATCACGTCGCTGAAGCTGCTGCGTAACACGAGTGAACCTTACTGGTTCTCGCATGTCAAGAAAACATTAGATGTGTGAGTTGATGAACGTTTACAGGTGAATAAAAGCCTAAATTAAAGCTGAATGAAAGTCTTACGGGTTTGAAATGACATGATTGAACTAACCCTTTAAGGTGAAATCATTCGTCATGTATTTTCCACGTCACTCCCTTTTACTACTGAATATGAAGTTTTAACACTCTGAACTTTTACATATGTAAAAGAATTTATACATAAATGAGTAGACATTTCATTTGAGCTTTCTTTAACCAGTCAACAGGATTCTTACTTACAATGACAACCTGGCAATTTAAGAGTTTATGTACTGTTACCGACTTTTATTTTCATGAGAACATCCCAACAATATCCAGTCAGAGTCACAAACAGCAAAAGATGGGGAAAGAATACTGCCTCAAATTTACTTTTTCCCCACATGAGATATGATTCCATAACCTGTAGAAAAGATTAAAAGCCCCGAATATTATGCAATAGACACAATAAGACAGGGATAAAAGCTGACGGCAATTCATACAAACAGGTAACGGAGTGAATCAGCAATGTCAAGATTATTCATGTAAACATACAGAATGAATTACAGCGATACTGATTAGAAATGAGCTTTAGACCTAATGTAAATTGCATGATTTGTACTTTTTCACCCTTAAGTTTTTTTTCTTTTGTGGGACACAATGACATTCTGCTCAACAACAACAAAAAAAGCATGAGGATGAGTAAATTAAAATTAAATTTTTAAGACTGAATTGCACACTTGCCATCTGTTGACATATTACATTTAATCATTCAGCAGACGCTTTTATCCAAAGCGACTTACAAAAAGTGGAGAAATCTTGACTAAATCTAAAGCACTTTTTGTAGTGCTTCGCCTTAAATGTTACAGTATAAGCAACTGCTATTATTATAAAGGCATAAAGAGAAGAGATCTCATCAGTCTTTATCTGTCTTCAGGACTGTGTAGTTTTGTTCCAGCTCTCTGATCAGCTCTGTGGCGTCTGGTCTGTCTTCCGGCCTGGCACTCAACATTCGCTCAATGAGCTTGTGCTTTTTCATCAGCATCACACGTAACGCAGCCGTGAAGAATGAGATAACATGTTAGATAATGCTCGCCTCTGAGTAACAAGCAGGCATTGATCATTTCTGCATGTACACCAAAGAAAATGCATGCTCAAGTTCAGCATTTTGATCGTGGAATTACACTCACCTCAAAGCTAAAATTCTGGGAGAAATTTGGTGGAAAAACCCTACTTCTTACGTCATCCCAAATCTAAAAGTCACAACAACAACAAAAAACATACTTACTCATAACAAATCAGATATAGCTCAAGATGAATGCATAGATTGTATTATTATATAAAGGATTAAAAGAGGAGTCAAACCTTTTTCTTTTCATGCACTGTGCTGATATTATAGATGAGCTCAAAGTATACGAGACCCATAGCATATATATCCACCTTTCTGTCATAGGATCGTTGATTCTCCTAAATATTCATTTTATAACAATACAAAAGTCAGCACAAAAAGCATTAAACCACTGTGTTGATCAATATAACCAACAAATAAATCAAAATCGACTCTACTTTCTGATTCTTCAGTGAGCGCTTCAGTCGTTTTATGTGTTGACATTAATGCACGCCTCTTGACTCACCTGCTCCGGGCTCATGTAACTACGGGTTCCTGTTCTTTTAGTCCGCTCCAGGAGCTGATCATCATTGTCATTTTCTGCTGCAGTCACGAGGCCGAAGTCTCCAACCTTCACTCCTCCGTCACTGCTGAACATTATGTTTAGCGGCTGAAACAAAGAAACAGAGCTGAGAATTTATTTTCAAACTGGGTTATAGTCAATGATTAAAACCCATTAATTGTTTCGTGTTCCTTAAATAAATGTTAACTGAAATTAACCTCATGTTATAGACATATACATATATATAAAACAATTATATATAATGCACACAGCAAAATTACTAAACATTAAAAAATGCAAACAGAAAACAAAAAAAGTAAATAAACACTATAATAGTTAATAATACTAATATTTATCTCATAAATTGAAAATGACACGCATGAATCTGTGGGCGGGGCTAAACAGGCAATGACGTAGAAGTGGGCGTTGCCATTCTTCAGGGTCGTTCATCGCACTATGATGCAATAATCCGAAACAAGTCTTTTTGGGAGCTTGGTTTCAATTAAAGCTGTTTTTGGTCAGTTGTGGTCAGAATTATTGGCCCCCCTGGTAAATATGACAAAAGATATACAATGTAGAACAATGATGGCTGTAAAAATAATCTACATTGTTTATCCTTTTGATCTTTCATTACATTTTTTTTTGGTAAAAGCTAACCTTTCATTGAAGTAAAAGAATTTAAAGTAGAGTTAAATCACATTATGAAATAAATGCTTTCTCCAAAACACATTGGACATAAATATTAGCCAGGGGTGGAACTTGTCACCTTTCAGCGAAATTTGCAGTTTTCTACATTATCGTCTTGCAATCGGGCAGTCACTGTGAATGACATCAACACACTTGTGCCGTCCGAAGTTACTCGTTTACGTGAGGTTGCTGTGCTGCGTGGTCACAAAAACATTTCGTTTGCATGCGTTTGTAAGCAATGTTTCCATGGCTGCGAGGTAACATTTAATTCCAGACCTATCATTTATTCTGTAAATAAAGGGCTGTGCGTCACTCGTGTCATAATATTCACGTAAAACAGCATTCACATAGCCTGACGTGGTCATATAGCCTGGATGCCAGTCGAACTTAGCCCCGGCCACAACATTTTTAGGTCGGGCAGTTCGGTCTGGACTCGATCCATAGAGGAGTAATTATCCCCGAACAGAAACTGTTCAGACCAATGAGATCATCAGGGCGGGCTTTAGACGACGACGGACAGATGATCAACAGTAACGTAATCATCACGTCATCAAAGGGGCTTGGGTTATATTTGTTCGAATCCTAAACGGAGAGCTTGTTTGTATCTGCATCACCTTCACTATTTCTCTCAGAAATGATGATCTTGTTTGGTAAGTACTCTGTGTATCATTAAATTATGTTATTTTTTTTTCAACACCAGCAAAGATCGTTTATTCCAGCGTGCAGACAGGGTTGCCAAGTTTTTCCAACAAAACCCGCCAACTACTAGCCCTAAACAATAGCTTCTCGGGGGGTTCTCCAGGGAAAAATGGTGTTTGTGGGGTAAAATGTGTGTTATTTTGGCATGGTTGCTGCTAAAATTCGCACTCATGGGTCTATATATCACATAATAGTCGAAACAAATGCGACAAATGACGAATGGAGCATCAGACTCATATTCTGTCTAGAGCTGAGCATGAGCACGTCAGGCTAATGGTCATCCTCAGCTCTAGTCAGAATATGAGTCTGATGCTCCATTGGGCTGTGATTATGGGGCGTGTTTCAACCCAACCAGGAAAGACCTCAATTGGATAGACCTACAACCAATTTAGAGCAACGGAGCGACGCATAACGTTAGTTGTCAAATGTCAACAGAGCTGAATGCATAGACCAACAAGCTCTCCGTTTAGGATTCGAACAAATATAATCCAAGCCCCTTTGATGACGTGATGATTACGTTACTGTTGATCATCTGTCCGTCATCGTCTAAAGCCCGCCCTGATGATCTCATTAGTTCCAACAGTTTCTGTTCGGGGATAATTACTCCTCTATGGATCGAGTGCAGACCGAATCGCCCAACCTAAAAATATTGTGGGCGGGGCTAAGTTCAGCTGGCATCCAGTCTAGTATTCACATACAAAAAAACTGTTTGCCCGTCCAACCACTACCGGTGCTACTCAGCCACTGTGGTGGTAAAACCTGCCACTGTCACAGCCCTATTCAACACATACTTCTTTTGAAAAAATCCCTTAAACTTTGGTTTAAGGTTTAATGACCCTTTAATGACCCCTTGTGTACGAGCCTGATGTTAGCTCATTTTAGCGAGGTCTCACCTTAAGGTCTCTGTGGATCAAGCCTTCAGCGTGAATGTACTCCACAGCCGTCAGAACCTCTCTGCTGATCTGTGCCGCATCCGCTCTCCTCTCTGGGAAACGTTCAGTTGAAGAGTTCCTTGTATTAATCCATGCAGAAAGCGTGTCTCCCTCACAAAGCTCCATCTGAATGTAGAGGAACTCTGTCCCCGAGCCACTGCCAGAACTAAAAGCCAATATATAGATAACATGGATTTTAAGCAGAAAGAATTTTCCAAAAAAAAAGTCCAATACAAATACATGTTAATATGAGTAGAAATACAGGGACTGCATGACTATTCAACAATTAGTGTGAGTCGAGTAGTCATGAAACACTTTCAGTGATTTGATTTAGAGCGAGTTGTGTTTGCTGAATTACTCTGAGATGGTCTCTGAAGAATCGTGTCTGTATGCCGTCTCCTCTTCCCAAGTTGTGTAGTAGCGGACGATGTTGGGGTGATTAAAACCAGCTAAAGCACGAACCTCACGAAGGGCTTTTCTGGGGAGATACAAATGATGTCATAACATTATGTTATGTAGAGCCAATAAAAGCCAATCAAATTACATTAAAGGGACCTCTTATGCAACTTTTCACAAGATATAAGTCTATCGTGTCCCCAGTGTGTGACGTTTCAGCTTAAAATACCCCTCAGATCCTTTATTATAGCTTGTCAAATTTGCTCCAATTTTGGTGTGAGCAAAAACACTTTTGTGCGTGTCCCTTTAGAGGTGCGGTGTGTAGTATTTATGAGGATCTATTGACAGAAATGCAATATAATATACATAAGTGTGTTTACAGTGGAGTATAAAGACCTTAAATAATTAACTTTTTTGTTTTTATTACTTTAGAATGAGCCGTTTCCACACACACGCACACGCACACGCGCACACACTCGCACACACACACAGGGGGTCCCCTTAAAGTGAAGTCGCTGTCATGTTTCTACAGTAGCCCTAAAGGGACAAACTTCTCTAGAGAACACTAGCTACTCTCTGCTGTCTCAGACGATGCCATTTTTGTCCTGTGTCAGCCACCGTAGATTCTCTATGTGCTTCGAAAGGGAGAGGTGAGCAGAGGCCGGTTGCAATGCACAATCTCACCACTAGATGCTGCTAAAATGTACACACTGCACCTTTAAATGCAAATAAGCTGCTGTTTCCCACCTCCTTTCCAGAAGAAGGCGGAGCCTTTACAACTCGTGCTTTGGATACTGTTGTGGCAAAAAATATGTTAACTCCGTTGCATTTCTGAATAAGAGACAAACCTAAGCCAATTGTGTCTTTATAAAGATTTAATCCTTGCAAGAATGAATTCACAGTCAACACAACCAGGTAATGCCTGCATCGAGTGTGAACTGAGGAGAAAAAAGAAGCTTTTATACCCTTCATTCTCCCAGTATCTTTCCGTACAGGGGGGAGGTAAGAAACACACACACAAATGGCCCCCCTTCTGTCTTAGAACTAATTTAAATGAAAAGCAACAAACAGTGGTCTTTGATCTAATTTAGATTAGCCGACACCTCTGATGAGGGAAAACTCTCAAACTAGGGTTCCCGCCACTACCCCCTGGGTTTCAAAAGACACTGTCTTATGGTGTTTTATTATGGCAGAAACAGATGTTGACTTCGTGTGTGAACTCAAACCTAAATTATTAAAATTTCTTCAACAATACTCCAGCAACAACAATATTGGAGAATGTCAAGCAGCCAAAATGTCAAAACTTGTCAGTAATGGCCTTACATGTCGTAAACTTTTGAACAAATCCAGCGTTTAACTGAACCTCGTTTGTGAAGCAGTCCAGCGTAAAATGATTTGCGCAAATATATTACACTTTAATGACTTTCTTCGCCACATTTCCGTCATAAATGAACTTCAACCACGGTGTTCTCATTGGCTCAGATGACAGGAGTATATGGAGACTCTTAGGTTCGAACATCCAACAACAGAATATTTGTTTTTGGCTGCAGACATTGTATATCTCTAGCTGCTACAAGCGAGGAAACAGAAATGGCGGCTCACCAGGGCGGGATCTATGCTAATAGGGCAGATTGTTATGGGCGGGGCTTAAGTTAGAGTAGGGGTCATCTGGAAATGTTGCATTAAAGGTCCCCTTTAAGATGACAAACTTAATGGTCATTTACTTACTCTCGACTCTTCACTATCTTCACAGCATAATATTTGTTCTCCAGCTTTTGTCTTGCCTTGAAAACTCGGCCGAAGCCACCTTTGCCAAGCGGATTTATTGAGTCAAAGTCTTTTAAAAACCTAAAGAGATTTAAAAAAACAAAACAAAAAAACAGATTCAGAACAATGGAGAAACTATTTTCTAAAGTTATCCTGATCGACACAGCATTTGTAATAAAATGCACAGGTAAAAATTAAAGCAGGGTATGATTTACCTTGACTTTGTAGCTTGGTTTGAAGGTCGATCTACAGATGACTTTGTCAGATTGTGTGCATTCTTGTTAGGAATATTCTGTGAAAATTATTGGAAGAGGAAAATATAAGAAACAATTAAATAAAAGAAAAAGTAACTTTTCTTACACTTGGAGATTCATAAAGACCAAGCTAAATTTTTCAATAAAACTGTGTAAAATGAGACCATTGGAAAGAGAAAATCATTTTTTTTTGTATACTCATATATTAGAGCTGCATGATTCTAGATAAACTGAGATTCACTTTCTTTTTATGTGGAGATCACAATTCGGAATAGGCAGCTAAATAAACAAAATAACACGTAATTTACTACTGACACAATATCAATTGCCACAAACTATTTCAAAATGTTTAATTAATTAGAATTTCTAGTGAAAGATTCAATGACTCACTCATAAAGACTTCACTTGCTTCATCACTGGATGAATCAGTGTTTTTGAATGAATCTCTTGAATGAATGACTCAGGGTGCGTTCACACTTGTAGTTCGGTTAGTTTGGTCAGGACCAAAAAACAAAAACAAAACATATAGCCCTGGTCCGCTTAGCGTTCACACTGGCATTTTTAACAGCGAACCTAGAGTTACCGAACCAAAGGCACAGGGAGACGGTCACAACCTGATTGGTCAGCTTATATAAGTAAGTAAGCTTACTTACTGAACATTCAAAACAATGCTGTGTGCTGGTGTAAACGCCATCATTTTATGCGTGTACATGGCATTATTTTTACCAGCTGAGAACTCATGAAGCGGTCATAAAATGTCCAAAACAGCAGCAGGATTTCCTCCGTTTTATGCAGAAAAGAGCCGGCCGGCGTCTGTACCGTCAAATGGGCAACACGGGTCCTTTGATGAGATGAACCAGGTATGCTTTTTCCAAACATGCTCGTCGGACCAAATATTGATGAGACACTAACCTCCTCGTTGCTCTACGTTTGTCCTCTAACGTTAACTTTATTCATTTAGAATACACCAATCTTTCCGCGTTGTCAAATCAGCTGACTATGCGTCGCATCTTGTGACATACGTCCTGTTTTTGGTCCGTTTATATGTCTTTGGTCCGTGTTGGGTTCATATGTCAATCGAGTTCGTTTGGAAGCGGACCGAGACTCCTCTCTTTAGCGCTCTCGGTCCGCTTGTTTAGTGCGCACCAGGGTTCGGATGGCAGCGTTCACATATGTTCAAATGAACCGCACTGAACGAGCAATCGCACCAGGGTTCAGATGGCAGCGTTCACATATGTTCAAATGAACCGCACTAAACGAGCAATCGCACCAGGGTTCAGATGGCAGCGTTCACATATGTTCAAATGAACCGCACTAAACGAGCAATCGCACCAGGGTTCAGATGGCAGCGTTCACATATGTTCAAATGAACCGCACTAAACGAGCAATCGCACCAGGGTTCAGATGGCAGCGTTCACATATGTTCAAATGAACCGCACTAAACGAGCAATCGCACCAGGGTTCAGATGGCAGCGTTCACATATGTTCAAATGAACCGCACTAAACGAGCAATCGCACCAGGGTTCAGATGGCAGCGTTCACATATGTTCAAATGAACCGCACTAAACGAGCAATCGCACCAGGGTTCAGATGGCAGCGTTCACATATGTTCAAATGAACCGCACTAAACGAGCAATCGCACCAGGGTTCAGATGGCAGCGTTCACATATGTTCAAATGAACCGCACTAAACGAGCAATCGCACCAGGGTTCGTTTTAATCCAACCAAACATGGCAAGTGTGAACGCGTACCCTCAATGACAAAGACAGTCATAAATACTTGTCAAGGGTTTAATAGCTATCATTTAGGAAGAAGATCACTTAGGTATTTGAATCGAGACTCCAATTTTATAACGATTAATCGTGCAGCTCTATCAAAAATAGTCGAACATACACAACCCTTCACATATGTTTTGCTTCCTTAAACACGCCACATTTTTTCATTGTTACAGTCATTGTTTTTTTTAAATTCTTAACAGAAAAATTTAACTTTTCACAGATGGCTTAATTTTGTTCAACTTTAATACGTTCAGCATAACATTGTGTGACATTAATGTTCCAATACCTCTTTACCCGGAGGCTGGACGATTGGTGACAGAAGAAATGTTGGTGCTAATCTAAAAAAAATAATAATAATAATTGTTTAGTGTTATTTTATATTATTGATGATGAAATTAACGTGCAATTAACTGTAAAATCTTACTTTATTTTTGGCTTTACATCCAGAGGGCTCACACACTGTAATACAGTTTGTATTTCATAAGTTCACATATAAAGTGTTAAAATACAATCTCATAGCCTCTCATAAGTCAAAAATGCAAATGCTGCCAATAACATAGACTGGACTTACGGGACTTATCGCCATAGGAGAACTGACAGCAGATGAGTCTTTGAACATGATGAAATCGCTAGAGCTGGGAGTTTCAGACGAGCCGTTTGATGACAGTCGTGCATCCTCGGATTTACTATGAACAGATAAACAGTGAGCTGCAGTCTATCTTTATATCATATATTATATGCAACGTAATGTTGTTTCGTTCATTTAAACGTACGATGTCTCTGGGGTTTGTGAAGAGGTGTCATCTTCAGAACTCTGTTAATTAGAAACATGTGCATTAGTCAACAATAACATCTAGAATACAGACATAGCAGTTTTTATTAAGGGTCCTGCCTGTGTGGTCCAGCCAGACTGATCGCAAATTTCACTCCAAGCGTGCTGAGCAGCTTGTTGCTTCGCATCTTTTGCGTTCTTTCCTTGTCCTTCAGGGTATTCCTTCCCGTCCATGACAACTTTATACACAAACCTGAAGAAGCAAATGTTAGTTTTACTTTTTAACTCTGAACAAATCTGAAATGTGGTGTTTGTGCGAGACTTACTCTGGGTTGTGAGGAGGGCCTCTTCTCTCCACTAATTTGAAATCATACACACGCTTATTTTTCTGGCAGTAGTCATTGAGATATGCAATGTAGTTTTTGTCAAGAATGAAGCCTCGGGAATCATCAGCAATACTCAAACGGTCCAGGCTAGGGCTTAAATAAAGGAAAAAATGTCAAAATAAACAGATCATCATGTACAAAATATAGTAAAAGAGCCTATTAAAGGATTAGTTCACTTCAAAAGGAAAATTTCCGGATATTTTACTTGCCCCCATCTCATCCAAGATGTTCATATCTGTCTTTCTTCAGTTGAAAATAATTTTTTATTGAGGAAAGCGTTCCAGGATTTTTCTCCACATAATGGACTTCAATGGGAACCAACAGTTGAAGGTCCAAATCAATGCAGTTTCAGAGGAAGAGCTTCAGAGGCGCTGACGAGCATTTGTGGTTAAAAAGTATGTGTGTGTGTGTGTGTGTGTGTGTGTGTGTGTGTGTGTGTGTGTGTGTGTGTGTGTGTGTGTGTGTGTGTGTGTGTGTGTGTAAAAAAAAATTAGCGGAAAACGTCCGATGGTTTGTCTGGACTGGATCAGACCCTATTCCTCTGGGATCAGTCAGCGCCTCTGAAGCTCTTCCTCTGAAACTGCATTGATTTGGACCTTCAACCGTTGGTCCCCATTGAAGTCCATTATGTGGAGAAAAATCCTGGAACGCTTTCCTCAAAAAACAGAATTTATTTTCGACTGAAGAAAGAAAGACGTGAAGATTTTGGATGAGATGGAGGCAAGTAAAATATCAGGAAATTTTAATTCTGAAGTGAACTAATCCTTTAAATCAGTCGTTCCCAACTGGGGAAAAATGCATTTCAATTAGTGGAAGCTCATCAAATGAGACAAATTGCAACATAAACAGGTTGCATGAAATCCACTCATCCTCAAAAACCACCAAAACTTCACAAGGTCAGATCAAATATCTAGACTGTGGCTTGTATTGAAAATGGATTCTGTTGCAGTGAGGATAAACATGGTTTGTGTCGAACAATGTGATTTTTAGTGGCAAATAATTTTTAAAATAAAAATATGGCCTATTATGCTCTAAGCCCTGTGTTTTTGGGATCTACTAGAAAAGGTTGGCATGCATTATTTCCCCATATTCTCCATTGTTGCGGCTCCTCTCTTCCTAGTCTGTCAGTAACGCTCTTTGTAGTTCCTGTCTCTATGAAGCCCCGCCTTCTGAGAAAACACGCTCTGATTGGTTCGGCTGGAGCAGCGTGTTGTGATTGGTCAAGCGCATTTGGGAAATGTCCCGCCCCTTAAAATAACCGCCAGTTTCTAACTCAACCAGGCTCCGCCCCTTTATTCTGAGGAACATTGTGACGTGTTTGTTCCCAAAAGAAAATTTGTGATTACAATGGAGGCGTTTCAGGGAGTTCAGAAACACTGACACTGATGTAGAGAATAACTTCCACTGGAGGGATTCAGGAAACCTTTTTGCTGCTCAAACAGCAACTATAACGAACGTTGAAAATGTAAAAAAAGCATAATAGGTCCTATTATGTAATTTCAGTATTTTATAATTATCTATTTAATAATTTCAGTTCTGTGGTGGGTCATTTGGATCTAAATTGACGTCTGATGTAGAGTCCTAAAGTAAGACCAGTTGAAAAGCACAAGCATTATTACTGTCAATCATAATGTTGTTCATTATTTACCTACAAGCTCCAACCTCTGACCTCTGTGATCTATTGGTGTTCTCGTCAAAGACCTTAAATGCAAAATAAGATGTCAAACACAACTCATAAATGAGCTTTTAGACAGTTCAAGTAGATAGATGCAGTGTTACCTCTGTACTTTGTGTTTTACACAGCTCTTCATAAACACGGAAAGCGGCTGCTTCTTTGGCTTCCTTCTTATTTTTTCCATAAGCCTCCAGAAACTCTCTATCACCGCAAACATACTTACAAGCAAAAGTGCCCAATCTGCAAAAGAGATATGAGAGAAGACTGGACTTAATTCAGCAGTTTGAGCACATTTTCCAGCTGGACCCTGTGAATCAGAAGATCAAGCATATGTGTGAGTAAATGTATTGAACACTTACTGAGTAAGGTTTGCTGGATCCATCTTAGTGGTCTCACGGGCCTCGAATACTAACTTGTTCTTCTGTGAATGTTCATTGAGCCAAATTGAGTAAGTCCGTAGAGTTAAATTTATGTTGTTGGAAATATTTTGAACAGATGATGTTGGCTGTAGGTAAAGACATACACATTCATTTCTCAACACTTCACCAGAATGTATTTCTGTGTGTATTTTTATAATACAGAACTAGACTGAGAGACCATCTAAAGGCCTTTGCAGGTGTTTTGAGTTCATTAGCTGATTAAAGTGTGGCACCAGGCGTCTTCAATATTGAACCTTTTCAGAATATTCTAATTTTATGAGATAAATTTGGGATTTTCCTTAGTTCTCAGTTATAATCATCAAAATTAGACAAAATAAACATTTAATATATAAAATATTCACATATATAAAAATACAAACACATGCATGTATTTTATTTACGAAAAATGTGTTATATTTATAAATAAAATATTTATTTATATATATATATATATATATATATATAAATTATTTGAATATACATAGTATATATATGCAAATATTTCACATGCATGAGTGTGTATTTATATACATAATAATTATACACAGTATTTATTATGTAAACACAAACAATTATTTTGGATGTGATTAATTGCGATTAATCGATTTGACAAAACTAATATATAAAGTATATTGCTCATTGTATTATTGCTTTTTAACAAAAAATT